>NC_090927.1:1065915529-1066522029 GCF_040938575.1 Ambystoma mexicanum
GAAAGGTCAAGGAGGATGAGGACAGAGGGATATATAGAGTCAAGGTTAGAGAGCACATCTTCATCCGATGTTCAGGAGAGCAGTTTCTGTTCCTCTGGCTGCTCATTATGGTCATGGAGACAACCAACTGATTCAGTGCGGAAGGTTAGCTGGTAGATAGCTAGTTTCTCCAGGAGTTTGCCCAGGAAAGGAGTGATAGAAATAGGGCGATCGTTTCCTGGGATGGAGGGGTCAGCAGAAGGCGTTTAGAGCAGGGGGTGCACAAGGGAGTGATTGAGAGGAGTGGGGAAAACTCCAGTAGCAAAGGATTGGTTGCAGAGATCGGCCAAGGCTGAAGCGAGAGAGTCAATGTTGTCCTTAATGGATCTGGATGGGCTGACAGACATCTGTTTGGATGAGACTTTCATAGACCAAATTTTTCTGGAAACCTCATCAGGTGTGACAGAAGAGAGGGGGGAGAGGAGGAGGGGTGGCCTCGGAGGGCCTGAGAGAGGTAGAGGGAGGGAGGGGAGCAGATGAGAGTGAGAACAGAATGTTCTGAGCTTTAGTGGTTAAATGAGAGGCCAGGGTCGAACAGAGGGCCTGGGTGGGTGTGGTAGAGGAAGATACTGCAGTAGGATTGGCCAGCTCCTTGCAGATTTTGAAAAGTTTGGCTGTGTTATTAGATGCCACCGAGATTTGGGCTTGAATGTAGACTCTTTTTTAGCAAGGTTGGAGAGTCTACATTGCCTTTGGAGTAAGCGGCAGGCCAGTTTGTTAGAGGGTGAACAAGAAGTTCCCCATTTCCGTTCTGCTGCTCTGCACTTGCTTTTCAGGGCAGCCAGGTGGGAGTCATACCGGAAGTGCACTTTTTGATAGGCTTCAGGTGGATCTTCATGACAGGGGCAAGGATGCCAAGAGTGTTAAAGATGGAAAGGTGAATATTGGAAAGGGGTGTGTCAGAATGGGAGTCAGCCACAGGAGTAGGTGGAGGAGAGTAGGTGAAGGCAAAGGCTGCCACCATGAGAGCTTCATGGTTCAGATCAATGTGAAGGAGGGTGGCAGTGCTGGATGGGCCATTGTCAGGGGAACAGGAAGCTTCAAGTGAGAAGAGAGAAGAAAATGGTCAGTCCAGGAGAGAGGAGTAGTGAGAGGATTAAAGAGAGGGATGTCAGAAGAGATGAGAGCATCCAAAGTATGTCCGGCAGAGTCCATTGGACCAGAGGGTAGAATGGAAAGGGAGAGGGAGTCAGAAAAGCCCTGAGGAGTCAGGAGAGTTCAGGTGGATATTGAGAGTAAGAGAAGCTGGGAGGTAAAGGAGAGAAGAGAAGAAGTGAGGTCAGCCCATTCAGAGAGGACGAGGGTGGCCTGTCCAGGTGTCCTGTAGAAGGTGACCAGAGTGAGAGAGGAGCCAGGAGACAGAGAGAGCCTGCAGACCAGCCATTCAAAGGAGGATTAGACTTGAGTGGGAATGATAGAGAGGAATCCACCCAGGAAAGATCAGGGCCACTCCGCCTCTGGGGCTGTTGGGCCTGGGCTTGGAGAGGATCTTGCAGCCCACAGGGAGACATTTGTCAAAACCTGTGATAAAGCTGGCCTCAAACCATGTCTGGGTAAGAGCGAGAATTTCTAGATCCATCAGTTCAAGGAGGTGGCAGATGTCATAGGAGAGTTTGACCGCAGAGCGACAGTTTAGAGTAGCAGTATGGAGCAGGTTGCTACTTTTGAAAGACTTCCGGGGAGGGGTAGAGGGGACAGGGGTCCCCACCAGAAGTGTAGAGGAGCTTGGGAGGTAGAGAGAGGAGGAGGCAGAGGACCCAATAAAGACATGAATGGCAGAGGGGCCAGAGAGGTGGCGGCCAACGCAGGTGAGGGAGTCAGGAGAGAGGCATCTGCCAAGGGATCCAGAGAGGTAGAGGACGAGGGAGGCAAGTGAGCCAGGACAGCAACAGCTTGCAAGGGAGCCAGAGTAGCAGGTGGAGGGGGTGGCAAGGAAGCCATCGAGGTAGGTGGCAAGGGTGCCATGGAGGAAGATGGCAAGGGAGCCAGGGTTGTGGACAAAGGTGGCCAAGGGGCCAGCACAGTGGTAGCCCGGGTGGCAGAAAGAAGAAAGCTGATGAGGTGAGGGAGTCACCCATACAAAATTAGAAGGTTGGGCTGAGGCCCTTGTACCAGAATGGTACCATTGAGATTAATGATGACTCTGGATGAATGGATGGAGGCTAAGAGGACCTCCCAAAGTATGCCAACATTAATGGGTGAGGAGGAGTAAGGAGAGAGCAGGGAGACCAAATGAAGGGTCCATAGGTCGGATGAAGGAATGACAAAGAGGATGTCTGTGAGAGTCTCTCTAATGGAAGCACTGACATAGGTGTTAGCGTTGGAAGGCCTGGGTTGGAGACCAGTGTGTCCATCTTAAGCTTCTTCCTACCATACTTAGTGAGAGGTGAAGGATAGGAGATAGATAAAAAGTTAGAGAAGATGGGGGAAATAGAGAGCACCATGGTGGAAGTGGGAGGGGGGAGAGGAGGCACTTCGAAAAGCTGAATAACTGATGTGTAAGGAAGGGGTACGATGGGAGGGGGAGGGAGATAGAGAGAACATAGGGATACACAAGTACAGGTATCAGACTAAGAACAGTAGGTTACAACATCTACGACAGAGTGCAAAGAACAACAAAAGAGCCGCAGGCAATGAGTACCAACAGTGGGAGCCGGCTCAGACAACTCAAGGGGGGAGAGCTGGAAGCTAGCGTGAGAGAACCCAGAGAAGAGGAGAAAGGCCTATCGGAAAAAGCAAATCATGAGAACAGAGCCATGGCCGGATACAATCTGTAGCGGAAAGCAGTTGCAGGGGTCCATAAGTGTTTACCTAGAAGGAAAAAGCAGGAAATGCAAGAGAAGTGCAAGAAAAACAGAAGTGGTCATGAAGAAACAGAGTACAACTAGCCTGCAGAAAGGGCAGCCTAGTGGATGTGTGCGATACAGTGCAAGGTAAGAAAATGCATTGGAAAGGAAAGTATGCGCAAGGTAGGGCATCTTAGTAGGATGCAGTAATTTCCTACCGTGCGTTTGCTGCTGGTCGACGGCTGCACTGCATGCTCGCTCTCTTCGAATCCACGTCCCGTTCTGACCCCTTCGTCACCAAACACCTGTATCACTCAACACAGCAGCCTTGTCCTGTGAAAGATTTGCTGGAGAGGGTCCAATCCTCGGTTCTTAAAGGCTTGGATGCATGGATCTAGAATTGCATGCTATTTATCGTCGGGCATTGTTTCCTGTGCACCTGCATTGCTCAACACCGGGGCCTTGACTTGCGAGGGCTTTGCCACAGAGGGTCCGATCCTCGGTTCTTAAAGGTTCAGAAGCATGGATGTGCCATTGGGTGCTATGTATCGTCAGGCAGTATTTCTTGTGCACCTGCATCCCTCCGTAGCAGGGTCTTGTCCTGCAAGTGCTTAGCCGCAGAGGGTCCCATTCCCCATTTTTTAAGGTTTTGGAAGCGTGGATCTAGCGTTGCATTCTTTGTATCATCGGGCAGCGTTTCCAGCCCACCTGCGTCACAACACTTTCCTTGTGAACAGTCATTGGCAGCTGCCGTGTTTGCAATTGAGAAGTCTACAAGTATTGTAATGGGCTGCTCAATGACTCTCTATGTGGACCAAACTCTGCCATTTTAGAGAAACCCAAAGCTACATTGACAACCCAAAGAGCTTCAGGTTATGAGGTAATGATTTTGAACCCAACGATTAAGATTTTAAGATGTAAAATAAAGAATCATGCCACGTTTGTAGTTGAGCCAGTAGAAGGCGGCGATCATGTGCATGACTGTGCTAATTATGTTGAATTTTATGATGATATACCCTTAGTGAAAGAGAATGCTTTGGCGGGAGGGGGAATTCTCCTTATTGACGGTTCTTTGAAAATTGATTAGACTAGTGGGGAAAGGCATTCAGGTGCAGCGGTAGTGAGACATAGATTGAATGGAGAATTTGAAGTCGTAGAAAGTGCAAGGCTATCGTCCCACTTTTCAGCGCAAGCAGCAGAATTAGTAGAGCTTATGGTCGCGCTCGAGAAGCACGAAGGGCAGGAAGTGATGGCATACAGTGACTCTGCCTACGTGATATGAACCGTACATGCAGTATTAGCACATTGGGAAAGGAGGGGCTACCTCCGTGCGGATGGCACTCCGGTGCAACACGCATCCTTATTGGACAGGCTTATTAAGGCACTACAACTTCCAGTAGCCATAGCAGTTGTTAAATGCGCAGCGCACACTAATCAAACAGATTTTATCTCCTGTGGGAATGAAGCCGCAGATGAAGAAGCCAAAAGGGTTGCATATTCCACAGAAATTTCAAGTTTTGATACTGGGAGTATTAAAGAAAAGGTAGTTATAACCATGGTAGTGCAAGAAGGGTTTAATAAATTGGTGATAACCCAACTAATGGAAATTCAAGGAAGTGCACCGCAGGAAGAGCAGGAATTATGGAAGCGAAGGCGGTGTTCTTTATCCCCCACAGACTCATTATGGCGAGTATAGCACTGGAAAGCCGGTGATGCCAGTAGCGTTATTAAATGTTGCGCTTGAACACTTGCATTAACCCGTGCCTGTAACTAGGGAGAGTCTTGCTGCTACAATTGCAGATGACTGGTTCATTCTTATTATGTTGGAACACATTAGCACGATTTATGGTAAGCTGCATCGTGTGCCAAAAGTTTACTGCTGGGCATACACCGAGAACAATTAGAGGGGTAATATCTCAACTGAATGGTCAGTTTCAGCATTTAAATATCGACTATGTTGATATGCTGCAAGTATGTAATGGATATAGGTATCTGTTAGTGGTGGTGTGTCCCTTTTCAAGGTGGATCGAGGCAGGTCCTGTTACACATTGCGGTAGATGGACTCTGTGGTCCCGTGCCCGCTTGTGCGGTATCGTGCGGAAGTGCAGTTCCAAGATGGATGCCTGTCGGGTTTCTCCAGCCGACAGCTACGGTCTAGTCTATTCACGTCCCTCCGAGACACCACGGACCGCTCACGTGATACTATATCCAGACTCCAAGCCAAGGTTTCATCGCGTCGCTTCTGCTACAGACGCTCCGTGAGTTCGTTATTTGAATCCTGCATTTACATGTCTATTAGCCCTTGATTACTCTTTAAACTGTGCTAATCTTGTCTTTACCTATCTCCCAGGTATTATCTCCATCCAAGCTTTTCAATCTCTGCCCCCTTCGTGTTCAGCCCAACCCGGCGAATCCTGCTCAATTCAGCCGTCTATAACACCTCCTCCACGGCATTACCCTCTGCTTTGAACCCCATTTGGGTAAGCTTCCTAGTCCCTGAGTCTTCTCTTCTAGCCCCGAGTAGAATCACTTACCTGTTTGTTCTTGCAGGCCTTCTGCCTCTCTTCCGTTGCTCTTCTGAAGTCCAGTTCCGGAGTCTCTGTCCCAATCCTTACCTCCAAGGGTGAGAGCCTTTCTCTTCCGCCTTCTCTTTGGCTGTCTTCCCTTTTTACCTTTCGCTGATACTATCTTTTCCTCTCGTTTACTCAGAAGGGATATCCTGTGCAACTGCCGTTTGAAACCACCTCTCAAGGATTCTCCTGCTACTACTACTTCCCGATCGACAAGCTTCCAGACTCGACCAGGGTTTTCTTCCCATCAGAGGGTTTCCCTGGCGATCCTATCCTCTCCCCCGGTTTTCACCTCTTTCCGGGTCGGAGGGGCCAGGACTGTTTCAGGGGAGCTTTCACTGCTGCATTTGGCTCTTCTATATTGGATTTCCGTATTGTCAAGGTGAGCGGTTTTGTTGCGGTTTATTACCGCTTTAAGCTGTTTTCGGTCATTCCTAATAGTAATCATAACAGGTCCGTGCACACACCTTGATGCCACTTGCGCAGCAATGTCTTTAGTGCACGAAGTCTTCCCAAAATGGGGTGTGTGTGAAGTGCTGAGATACGACAATAGGCCACATTTTGTTAACGAGCTATTTGAACGGATAGGGCTTCTATTGAACATTAAACATTAAACACAAGTTTTTTTCTGCTTATCACCCGCAAGGAAACGGCATATGTGAGAGACTCAACGGCCTCCTTAAAGAAAGGATTGCCAAGATTAAAATTACTTTGAAGAGGGGATGGCTATACTGCCTACCCCTAGGTTTATATGCCCTTCAGAATCAGCTGGATCAGACCACCACCTCACCCCACATGAACTAGTGACAGGGAGGCGTGTGAGAATGCCCCTCACTCCTCCATCTAGAAGTAAAAGTGATGCCCATAATATAGCTAAAACCTTAGGTGATGAAATGCATGATTATTTGACATGTATGACCTCTAGCATCTCTCTCATTTCAGATCAAGTCAAGCACAAGGGGGTTGGTCTCAGAACACAGAAGAAGACAATTCAACAACCAAGCCAAATCAATTATTATCGGCACCAAAGCTATATGTTGGAGACCTAGTTCTCATTAAAAACTTTACTAGAATGTGCCATGAGTCATGTTTTAATTGTCCCTTTTGCATTGAGAATATAACCCCTTCAGCTGTGAAAGTCCAAGGAAGACAAGCTTGGCTTCACTTAGGCGATGTAAAAGCCTATTAAGGTGAGATGCCGATCCAGAAGCAAGACAAGAAGAAGAATTTCAGCATGTGCAGACTCGATCGATGACGAAGAAGAAGGACGACAAAGCAACAACCAGCTGATGATACAGATTTATCTTGAACTAAAATTCAGTGGACACATCCTATAGATATTTTAGCAGGAGTGCAAAGACTTGATGAGAATTTTAGGAATTTTGAAAATGAACTTTAGAAATATACATTGAAGTATCAAAGTTATGCTTAAACGTCAGTTCTTGATCAGAAATTGGAAACGAGATCAGTATCCAGATTCATTTTGTGGTGAATACCTGTTCTAAGCAGTTAAACATACAGTACTTACTGACAGCGATATTCATCGGCTTGTGCTTGCTGTTTTTGTATTTATACTTCAAGCTTATCCTGCTCTTGTCAGAAGAGACGTTGCACTTTTTTACAGGATCCTAAAAATGGCTGAGTGATAAGAAGGCTCCTCACTGCGATAATTGAGCACATTTTACAATTGCAAGTATAAAGAAATTTGATAATTTTGAACAAGTGCAACAAGTACCAGGATGGAGCGAGAAATGGACGCCTATATTTTTGTGCATAGTATATGCCTGTATGATTACTCTTTTTGTTTTTCTGTTCCTCATGTTTCATAGTCTCTACCATGATAGTACTTCCAATGAGGTAGAGGCCACTATGCTTCTCCCTACTATGAATACTACTTTTGATTTACTGCATGATTATTACACTGCTTTTGGGAGACACAAGAGAGATGCAGAGGATGATAATGAGGGGATTAATACTTATCTAAATACTTATCTACACAATGCAGCACACTTTGGTAATAACATGTGGTATCAGTACATGAGAAAAGTAGGGAAGAGACCATCTAAGGAGAGTTGCTATGTCTGCGCTCTCATACCAAATGCCATGAATACAGTGCAAATTTTAATCTCCAGGAAAGTCCCAGAACATGATGCCAGGTGCCTCATTCATCTTGCAGCATGCACGACAAGAGGACAATTTCAGGGAGGTTGGGCCACTTTACGATGGAGATTGAAAGGGTCATTTCATACCAGGACGACTATATCAAAACCACACAGATGGAAAAGGAGCCTGGGTAGAAGAGCAAGATGCTTGTGTATCCTGCAGCCGGACAGGAAGAGGTAGTCATTGAGGACATGAAGAGAATGGATTGCCCCGATGTGACAAAAATAGCTGGATTGCCTGGATGTTGGGAATGCTTACCTGCTGGTATTCAACCTTCGTCTCCTTTTTCCTTTTCACGGAAGAAACCGAGGAGTGTTCAGGAAACTTAACGTGTCCGGTTGTCGGATTCGAGGCATCCGACTGTTTCTCTGCCTCGTAGGGTTTTCCTCACTGCACGTACCAGTTTCCTGGAATGTAGCCGGTTGCCATGGAAACTTCTACGGTGTTCGGGGTTTCCGGGTCATGTGACACGTTCTACCAGGTCACGTGTTAGCAGCCTCATAAGCCGCCGAGTTACAGAGTTCGGCGCTTCTAATTAAGCGTTCTTACAGTTTCGGAATGTATCTTTGTACTGCTATTGACGACGGATAAGTTTAACCTACGACTGCCTTTAGTGTCTAGCCCTTGTCTGTCCTTGTTTCTTCCAAGCCAGTTGCCGAACCTTTACTGCTACATTTTCCCGGATTGCTTTTTGCCTCTCAAACTGTTGATTTTGCTTGCAAGTTGCCAGACCTTGTTTGATTCATTGGATTGCTCTCGTTTTGCCCTTGCCCTGCATCTGTGCCTGCGGATTATTCCACTCTTCTGAACGGAGTCCCTGTCTCCAAGACTCCTGCCCACTTTTGTCCTCCTGAACTCCGGTGATTGGATTGTTGAAGGATCTTGCACGTTTCTCCCTGGGACCAGAACTATTTGGACCGTGCTGTGTTTCAATCCAAGTCATCTGCCCCCACTGATACGGCGTCTTCGTGCCATCGGGTCCGGTGGCGCATCTGGGACTATAGACTCGCCACTCTAGGGTAGGAGGCATCCTCGTGCTGTCAGGTCCGGTGGTGCATCTGAAACTATAGACTCACCACTTTAGGGGTGGCATCCTGGTGCCGTTGGGATAGGGCCTTATTTTCCTCCCATTCATCTGGTCAAGATATTTCTACGCATTTTCACCCTGGTAAGCCTGCTTATATCTATTCACCTTTCTTATTGTTTTCTTTTCTGGTCACTTTTGGTCACTTGTTACTTGTTATATTACAGTCATAACATCCGACTGAACCTTCAGTGTTGCGTTTGCTCACCTGTGGATTCCAGTTTCACACAGGTTAGTTTGGTGTCTGCTTCTAGTTTCATGTTCCATGGTTAGCCTTCACTTGTACAGTGATTGTGTATATCCTTCTGCAGGTTTTACTTACCTTTGGTATCTGCCTCGGAGTATTCCTGCACGCCCTGTCCACGCCAACTCGAGACTGGGGTCCATCTTCAAAACAATCTTCTACTTAATAACCTTCCTAGAGTGTTCTGGTTTATTAGTCATTCAGGAAGGGTATTATCTTGAAGACTCTACGGCTACACTACGGGGTCAAGAGCCATAGAAGTCTGACACTTAGGGGGTCATTACGAGGTTGGAGGTAAGTAACAGTCCTTACCGGCATGGAGCAAATACTGTGTCTGTGTAGTAAAGAGCCCGCTAATAGAGGGTTATTACAAGTTTGCGTGCACAAGCTTTGCGCCATGCCGATAATGACATTACTGGCATGCCGCTAAAGTCCAAAAAAAGGCCCTTAGCGGCATCATGGAAAGCGCAGACAGCACTAATAGCATCAATGGATACGGCATTAGCAGGCACCGCTATCAGTGGTGACTGCTAATAGCGGTGACCGCTGATAGTGGTGCCCGTAAATAAGCGAAACCGGAAGTAGCGTCATCACACAGGAAATGGAAAGAGCACGGCGGCCATCTTGAAAAACACAATCCATTGCCATCCTCACCACACAGGATCTGGATCTTCTTTCTGACTACGGAAATCAACCCACAGCACCAGCATCATGCCCAAGGCAGTAAAGAAAGGCTCTTCCCGCCAGCGCAAAGAGCGCTTCAATCTGGATGAACTCACCATTCTGGGCGAGACACTTGCAGACAATGCAGAGGTTGTTTTTGCAAACAGCCTCAAGAGGGAAGTACAAATAAAAAAGAAAGAGATCTGGCAACTTGTTGCCCGGAAAGTCAGCGCCGTAGGCAACACCCCCGCACCATTAAGGATGTCCGCAAGCGCTGGGACGACCTGCGCCTCAGAGTGAGGAACATTCTGTCCGCAAACCGGAGCCAGGCCATGGCTACTGGCGGTGGCCCTAGCTCACCCATAAAGCTAAGCCGGTGGGAGGAGATCTGCGCCAGCACAATTAGAATGGAGGCCATAGAGGTGTGGGGGAGATGGAGCATGGCATCACCTCATCGGCAGAAAGAGGTGAGTGGCCTAAGAAAACACTGTAATGCTAAGTATGATGATAGTCCACCAATTTGTCTGTCCAAAGAGGCAATGCATGGCCCAACACATACACATTGAGACATCCCTGCCTAGATGCCGTCCGCAGCACAGACACATGCATAATACATGCAGCATGGCAATGCCCTACCTGACACATACCACACAAATATGAAAATGGCATAAGTCACACTGCAGTCAGCCCACAACAGAAATGCATGTCACATAGCATACGCCCGCCCCAACATGAGTGTCCCAGACGGATGCCTGCATGCTCCACCTATATAGCAAGCAACGTGATCATCAAAACTCCACTGCCTAATCCCCTCTAATGTGTAGAAGAGCAATAATACTAATGTATGCATGATGCTTGTCAAACCATCACTCATGCCGTCCCTCTCTTGGTCCCCCACAGGCTCAGATCCTGACAGCGAGGCCCAGGACTCATCCCCACAGGCGACTACACCCCGAAAGAGGGCCAGGGATGAAGGCAACAGGCCTTCCACTTCGAAAGGCCCAGACAAGCCACGACAGGCACTTAAGTCAAAAACAGCTCAGGATGCTACAGTACTGGTGCTGCTAAGGACCATTACCACAGTCCCCACAACACCTGTGACATGTGCAAAGAAGACAGTGGGCGATGGGGCACAATCAGCAGAGAGCAGCTCTGTTGGGGAGGCGGCAGCTACGGCACCCTGGACCTTCCTGCAATACCCAGTCCCGCCCGATCCCCCCAGCTCAAAGCTGTCTACTCCTACCACAACACCACACAGGAGCAGTCTGGAGGGGAGGCCGTACAAGGGAGCATGAGTCCAACAGAGGACCCACATGGATTTGGGGAAGTCACACATGCACCCTCCACCTCCACTGGTGTACAGGCGGGGGTGCAGTAGATAGGACACGCAGCACAGAGCCAGGAGGAGCTCACAGCCCTAGTGAGGCAGTTTGTCGCAGACAGTGCCCAGGCAAGGCAGGAGGGGCGCGACAACACTGCTTCCCTGAGGCAGGCCATTGACACAAGCACCACAAGAATCTCTGTGGAGGTGTCTGCACTGAGGCAGGTCCTCACCCGCATTGTGGATTGCATGGAGGCTGAGCGTCCGGCCCCCAGACTGGAGCAAGTGGCCACCCCTTCTTCATCAAGCTCCACCCAAACCAGCCCCCTATGCAGGTCATTGCGCACCTTGCACCGATCAGACATGGCGCCACCAGGTTCAGGAAGTGGAAGGATGTAGAAGGGGCAGCCTGATGAAGACAATGGACGCAGACATATGAAGCATTTGCTTGGACACCATGTGTGGGGGAGTTGTGGGGGGAGGGGTAGAGGGTGTGTGGGGGAGTTGTGGGGGGCGGGGGAGAGGGTGTGTGGGGGAATTGTGGGGGGAGGGTCACTGGGAGGGGGGAGAGGGTGTCTGGGGTGTTGTGGGGGACGGGCAGGGGGGAGAGGGTGTGTGGGGGAGTTGTGGGGGGAGGGGAGGGGGGAGAGGGTGTGTGGGGGAGTTGTGTTGGGGAGGGGGAGGGGGGAGAGGGTGTGTGAGGTGGAGGGTTTGAGCACTTAATTCTATTGGACATTTTAATACACCCGTTGTGTAAAAAAAATCTTGAGTGGACAATCCTTGTTGCATATGTGTCATTTATTGATATACAGTGCATAGTATACATGTACTCCCACACCCAGTGCCCTCTATCCCACTTTCATGTCACCCTCTGCACCCATGTGTGTTAGAAATATTGTGCAATCACTGACTGACGCACAGCACGTCCCTCCTGTTCATCGGCACCGCGATGATGTGCGCCCACATCTTCATCATCACCAGGTGGTTGCAGTTCAATGTCAGAGGGCAGGGCCACGTTCCGTCGGATACAAATGTGGTGCAGCATGACACATGCTATGATGATATTGGCCACCTTCTCATGCCTCATTGTGGGATGTAGAGGAGTGCCCCACCTGACCGGAGCAAGAACGATGGATGTTTGAAGTCATGGGCCAAACATGCCAAACTGTGTAGGGCAACTAACTAACATGTTTTCGTCAAATATTTCTAACTGATCTTGAAACCATTGCAGCCATTTTAAGAGTTATTATATGTTTATTTAACTGAATAGAAGGCCATTCGAAAAACTCTACATGACATTATACAAATGTGTATATACCATGTATTCCACAAGAATTACATTATAGAAGTACTGACATATAATGAACAGTCCCAACTGTGCACTTTTCAAAGAGGATTAAAGGGTGATTCTTCACATTACACAATGTATTTGATCAGTAAAACATTCCAGTACACATCCTTATGTAATTTTCTTTCAATGTTTGATTCTGCCGCCTGATATTATTTCCCCCTTTATGGGGTTTATTCCAAAATGCCTGAAAATGTCAACTAGATGGCATGGCTGAGCTTGCTAAACATCAATTTCTGAATTCAAGTGAAAATTAAAAGCAGGGTCAGCGCTGACATCAAGTGAACATTTTTAGACATGTATGCACTGATTATTATCTAACATTCCCGAGACTACAGGGCTGACAATGTTCAGTTAGTGACTTGTCACAGAAGATCTGAATGGACTACTTGATCAAGTGGTGCCATGTATTCCAAAGATCCACCATCAAACTCTAGCCCAAAAACAAGTTATTTTTGGGAAATGAGCTAAGGAAAAGTCACTTTTATTCCCATATTGGAAGGCTTTTAGCAAAATTTGATTGTACAGTTCAGTTAGAATAGTAGAGTTATGTCTGTGATTTTGAATCCTTAATTCCAATGAAAGTAAATACCCAGCTCTTTTGCATGGTTCCAGGATCTTTTTAACCATCCAATTAGTAAATATGTAAACGCTATATATTTACCAAGGGCTCCATTACAATCTGTATGATGACAATATAACTTCCACACAAGTATTTCTTTAAAAGGTTGTGCAGGTCTTTGTCCTTGTGTGGCGTTGACATTGTATATACAAATAAGCCTGCATATGTCCCTCATACAACCTCCCCTTCCTTTCTTGAACATCATGATTCATAACATCTTTGGGTAGTTTATGTTTTAGGGTTCACTGCAACATTAATTCAGGCTCCTATCTTGCCCCATGCCAGGTAACTGCAGCAAATCAAGTCCTTATTTGACTCCTTGCATTGTTGTATGTGTAATTTTCCTTTTTTGTTATAAATTCATAACTACAAGTCCAAATATGCAAAGAGATAGCACAGACTGAATCAGCATAATCTGTGATGTTTTCTCTTCAGAAAATGATGCATAGCATACACACAGCAACACAAAATGTATTTTTGCCTACATTGGAAGAACACAGTTGTCAGTAATTTGTTTTGAGGGAAACAATAGGTAAGCACCAACAAATTGAAAACCCTGGAAAAACATTCCCAGAATCGGAACAATATAAACACTGAAAAGAGGAAACCCTAAGTATAATCATAGTCACAACTAAAAAGAATAACTGGACAAGGTGTTGTGGGGTATTTTACTGGTGAAATAAGTAATTAAGTGTGAAGGAATGACGTCCGGCCAATAGTCTTTAACAAGTACACACATGGGAGTTTCTATTATATACGGGCACATCTATAATTTGATTCAAAATGAACATATTGCATATAAACATGTGTATAATGTGATGTAAACTGTTTCTAATGGTTTTGCATTATGTTGAATAAACATTGATTTACAAATTCTTACAAGAGCTATGATTTTTAAGATTAGCTGTTAATATTTGTTGGAAAACATGTTACATACGTGTTTTGCCCTTACCAGGTAGGACAGTTAAATTGATTGTGCATACAGTTGGTGCCTTCACTATAGCAGGAGTTTTTTTTTTACCTTTCTGTGGGGAATATATTGAGTATGTGCACTAACCCAAGTTAAAAAGCATCTTGATACATTTGAGTGCGAAAACGTTTAAGAAGTTCCTTCAATGTGCTAAGCACTCCTTGCAGAGATCAGTGTTCATGTTCCCAAGCAAAGTTACAAGTTCTTTCAAGACTTACTCAGGCTTCTCTCTGAGGTTGATACAGATGGATGTGTATGTATACTTTGGTGACTGTAAAACCTACTGTCCTCCAAAGCAAAGTACCTGCAGCATCAGTATTGTGCAGGTCTAGAGCTCTGTTTTTCCAAATGAAGGTTATAAAAACTGGACAGCCACCTCCAATGAAGATCAGAAAGTCATAGCTAGGGGCGAGGAATAGGTAGCCAAATTTGGAACTATGGAATTCAAGTGCTGAGGCTGACATCCCGGCTTTGTCCGTACGATTCAGTGATCCTTCCCTAATCATCTAATCTAACTGTATAGCACTGTGCTGTGTTCTGTGAAAAGGTTTGCTTTCTCTCATTCAAGTGTCATTGTTTGAATCCACTGCCTACTGTTTCTTTTCATGAATACCATTTGAGTGGAATGGGTCCTATAGAGAAAATAGCCAACCACATGTCTCAGGCTTCCCAAAATAGCCAACCACATGTCCAGTTTTGCTTCTTGGATTAATTTCAAATGTTCTTCTGTACAGCATGAATACAAATCTGTGAGTTGTTTGAGTGTATTTAACGCTTTAAAGCACAGCTGTAACAACAAAATGAAATTATTTACGCTCATTCAAGCTAATGCTGTGGTACTTGTAGACTTCGCTTGAAGATGAAGAAAATGAAGCTAGAATAATTCTTCTTTTGCATAGCATGTTTCTATGAACTTTTTTTTAGTATTGATGTGATGGGCTATTATGTTATGTGTGTAGATACCACAATAGTGACGATAACTGGGAAACAAAATGATCAAGGGCAGATATTGCAGACTGGCCTCAAATCCAACTTTACATTTGAACCAAAGTGGGTGATCCTTGGCAACTCACTTAATCTCATAGTGCCTAACCTGAAACAATTGCTGGTCCTTTAGTATTTCAAAACTGTAAGCCCTTAAGAGTGATTTCGTTCTCAGGGTTCGCTCTTCAGAAAAGCCTCACTTAATTAGCTATATTGTTGCTTTTGCTTCATAATGAAAAATAGAGACCGTTGATATATTGCACACCACAAAGTCATGTGCTCACTAATGACAACACCACTTTAAAACCATAATGTTCTTCATCTATGTACAGAGGCGTGCAACTTTCTGGCAACTTCTCATCGGTATCTGTGATTTATGCTTTGGTATGTGTACTTTTCTCGTTACTTTGAATCGTCTTTTTTATGTATGCTTGAGCCCGTTTACATTCTGTGCGGCTGATAATCTGAGTTCTGGATCTATGAAGGAATATGTGTAACTTTTTGAAATAGTTACTGATATATATATATATATATATATATATATATATATATATATATACATATATGCACCTCCATAACAGCCCATATAGCTTCCTTGTAGCTGCTACTTATAACATGTGCCCTTCACCTATGCCAGAATACAAGTTCCCTTGTCCTGAACTGCAGATGTTTCCCTTGAAATGCTACTTGATTATGGTTCTGATTTCTGCTAGGATGAAGAGGGTAAGGGGCTTGAAGGGAGAAGCCATGCTTATTCTGATCATTGACAGGGCAGCATATCAAGATAGGGGTTTTGATTGCCACCTTATGCCACACCATGCCTTAAAATAACCCTCCTTGTGTTCAAGGGTGAGCACTTGTATCGCACACGCTCAGAGTTCATACTGGAAGGGGTGAAAAGGGATTCCAGCGACACTTTGTAGACTTCTATAGGGAAGGAAGGTTAATTGAGACACTTGCCTCGACTGCCTTCCAGTGCACTCTTGGTCAGTGTTGGTCACACGGACAATAATATCAAAGGCGCAGTAGCTGCAACACGTTTATCACCTGGCATATGTACCCAGGCACTGAAAAACGTGCTCCCCCCCCCACTCCAGCAATGATGAGCGTATCCCTGGGCTGCTCCAGTTGCAAGCTGGGGCCTTCACTAACCTTTCCTGTCCCCTGGAGTTCTTCTTCAAAGGAGTTTGCAAATCTACACAGACAACCTAACTCAAGTTCCTCTGAATACTGTCATGACAATGTAAGATATGTGAACCACGTTATTTACATTTTACAGGGACTGTGTGGACCCAGCATATTTTAAGCTTAATTTATCATGAAGAGCACCGCAACAACACAGGACATATTCCAACAGTAGATCGTGTTCCATGGCTCGAATATAACTGGACAAATGTGGATTATGAGCAGCGACCTTCGCCTCGCCTTTTTTCATCACACTTGCCACATTACCTAGCTCCAAAAAGAATGAAAAACAAAAAGGCAAAGGTAGGAACTATTGCTTTTCCCCAATTCTTTTTGAGTTCACTGTTTGGAATTATTTGGCAGAACCTAATGGGCCGTCCCACAAAGTCACTTACACCCACCTAAAGTATATATTTTACACTGGAGTAAAATGTGCCCAATACAGAACAGAATAAAAGAAGCGCAAACTACCTAACATTGAATGGACCTTTGTAAATCACCCCTATGGAGCTCTGTCTCAGTTGGGCATTACGGCCTTTGGGAGCAAGGTGGCCTTCTGTAAATTGCTTAGCACTGTCATACTTGCTTGAGTATTCATATTAGCGTTTCCTCTGTCAGCTTGTATGCCACGCACACATGATGGGTGATCTAGCTTCATAAAACAAATGTTGTATTGTTCTTCAATCAAGTTTAAACAAAGAGGTAACTTCTACCCATGAAAAAAGTCAAACACCTCAGGGAAGAACATATGTATCAAACAAAGAAAAGTTAATAGATGCTGTTAGGAGGATGAGGTGCCCGATTATTAGTTAATTTAATTCAGATGAAATATTTTACAGCAGTTGTTATGGTACTTTATGGGTATTTGTATAGGTCTAAAATTATAGAGGTGGCATTACAGTACACGTATGCATGTGCAAACACTGCTTACCTATGCGCAATCACATTAGTGACAACACAAATAGACTGCTCTATTTTTTCGGGCGCTTATATGATCTGAAAGGAGCTAATTAGCTAAGAGCATTAGCGTCATCACTATTGTGCTTCTAGGGAATGGCACATCGGCCCTTATCGTGCACATATCTTTTCTTTATTAATACCAAATAGCAAGAAGAAAGACAAACACACAACTTTCCATAATTCACTCATTGTGCCCTACCCCTTTAGTCTTCCAATGAGATCTGTCTATATAATCCTCTTTGGACCCATCCTCTTCCTATTTTCTTGCTGCTCCTGCCACTAAAGATAAGTATCCAAATGTAACCAGTGCTTTCTTTCTTACCTTTGGGTGATAGTTTGTTTCTGGGGGAACGACGATTGGTCGTTCGTCTTTATTTATAAGTTGCATGGTGGCACTATGGTGCAGGTGACTTTGGAGGCTCTGGGGCTCTTCCAATTCCCACACATCTGGCTTGTCGTGCATTTCCTTGCAGCCCACTACAAGCTTAACAAATAAAGGCCCCCGTAGGCACTTTCTTCTCCCTCCACATTGCCGAGTTTGCACAGGTGGGGGGGGGGGCACATGGAAAGGAGTTTGTCACTCAGTCTATTGCTGAACACCCAATGCCAATTCGAGTAAAGGACCTGGAATTGGAGCTTTTTCGGCAACAGACATAGAAAGAGAACTGACAGTGTGTTCAGCCCAAATCAGACACATCATTAGTTCCTCTAATCAACACAGAGGGGATCTTTTCTCTGAGTGTGTGAGGAGACAGAATGAAAGAAACACCCGGAGCCAGCTTTCAGGGCAACTATTCCATAATCTATTGGGCTGACAACTGCCATGCACGGTAAAACACCTTGCGCATGAATGAGTGATGTGCGTTCCTATTGAGTGAAGCCCATGTGACGAGACAGCTCTCCTCTAAAGTTAACTGTGTCCTTGCCAAGACACAACATCTCCCCTGGGGCAGAAATGTAACACTCACGTTACTTGTCCCTCAGATTTCTTCAATGAGGCTGGCCTTTGGATGAATCTTGTTGACCTTGTAGATGCTTCCCTTGGTTCTTCTTCAGTTCAGACCTCGTGATTACTCACTTGCTCTGCTTCACCGCTCTCCTCATCACTGCTGTATGGGAGGGTCCACCGACAATCAAGGAATGTCAATATTCATATATGGTTAAATAGAAAGACGTTTATTGGTGGAAAGAAGACCCCAACCCAAACCATGCCGAGAGAAAACTTCCAACTGTCATCTCTTGGAACATTGGTGCATGCACGATGGCGCTACTATAGAACACTAAGAATATGTCATTGTGCGCACTCCAAATTAAATGAGAGAATACGACATATGCCCCGCCTTTTACTTGGCAGATGAAACACTAAAACAAGACATTTTATCACACGTGCAGTAATGGAAAATACAAACTACACGTACCTTTCTACGGAAAAAATATATATGCCATTTCATAGTCACAACATTTCCTTGGTACTCTTCTAGCACGACCACATCTGATATGCGCCACCCTCTCATCTGCACCTTCCTCCTCCTCCACCAACCTTTCCAATAACCTTTCTCCTCCATCACCCATCTCCCCATCTTGTTGGTTCTCCTCTAAAGTGGTGTCCTCATTCTTTTCCTGTTCCTGATACCCCTCAGTAGTCGCTCTGGTCCCAGCCGGTTAGCAACTTTCCCCATTTTCAAATGTCAACTTGTCTGCCTCACAGTACAAAACAACCCCTGTCCATACTCCACCGTTTCCCATTACTCGTTACTATGTGCTTTTTGTTCAAACCTTGATTACTCTTAACGGATCAGAGAAACGTGAGCATTCCTTCAGAACTTTGAATGGTTTCTTGATGCGCATTAGATCCCCAACACACACCTGGCCTGTACATTTCAGTCCTTTAGGAATGGAGTTTTCTTCCACAAATAGCCACTGTGGGTATAGATTTTTCTGCCTCACATTTTCTCTAAAGGGGAAACAGTGGTTAGTACACAAGGAGTGTCCCTATGTGCCTCTAACATTTCCAGCACACAGTCTTTCCATTGTAATCTTTTAGCAAATGGCCGTTGAATTCTTTCTTTGATGATGCCATTCACTCTCTCAACTAAACCATTTGCTCTGGGGTTGTATAATGCTATGCAATGATTGTCTATGTGATGACTCTCCAAATAATCACACATTTCGTCAGGCACTAATTGTACCCCATTATCCGATATAATAATCTTGGGGTATCCCTCCCTTGAAAATAAGCTTTCCATGAATTCAATCACTGACTTAGGGAAATTGTAGATACAAATGCAACTTCAAACAATCTTGATGCATAGTCTACAATGACGATAGCAAATCTGTGCTCTGGACCCAACATGCTCTTAGGGCCCATGAAATCAATGCCCACTTTTTCCCATGTAAGTTCAGGAATTTCTACTTGACCTGGCTCTACTTTCTCGGTTTTAAGTAATTTGTCACTGGAAGAACATGAAACACAACACCCTATTTCCTTCTCAACCATTGAGTCCATGTCCGGCCACCAAAACGTTGCTCATAGACTTCTTTTAGTTAAACATGTCCACAAATGTCCAGTGTGTGCCCTTTTGACCAATTCACTGTGAATTATAGAGGAGGAATCAGTCTCTCCCCTCTCGTTAAACCCCACTTTGAACTGCACAACTCCTCTCTTATTTTATAAAAAGGAGAATCCACAACATCACCTTTGCACCACCCACATTCAGTCTTCTTTATGGCTTCTTTCAACGTGTTTTCAGTCTCAATTCCCTTCAACCACGATTCTTTTGGAAATGCCTCCCTTATTATGTCCACAATTTGAGCTATCTATTAATCACCAATGTCATCATTTCCCTTGAACTCTTCATTTGGAGACATAGATAAGTGATCTGCTACAGGATTACACCATCCTGGAATTAATTTAACAACAAAATTGAAACCTCGTAAGGCAGACAACCTCCTTGCAATTCTAGGGGTAGCTAACCCCGAACCTCTGTTAGTGAACAAATGTGCCAGAATTTCTCTGACATTTTCCTTGTAATTGCACCTACTTGCTGATCTTTACCAGGATGCAATTCCGATCCCAATTTTCCTTGGTGTTTCCAACCTAACAAACAGTCTCCTTTGGTAGCTACATAAACTTTTGCATGTATGTGTCTGTCACCATGTGCAATATCACATCACACAAAACCTTTCAAATCTATTTTTCCTCCCCCATATGCTCTGGGTCTGGTGTCTATGTTGTGTATGTTTCTTTTCACCCCATATCTCTCTGTATTTGTCCTCAGATATGATAGTATGTGGTGACCCAGAATCTGCTAATACTCTTGTGACATTTCCGGCCAATACTATGTCAATTTCGGGTGCAGTATATTCTCCGCCATCATCATCTCCCACCTCCTCTATTTCATCATCTCCCACCTCCTCTACTATGTGAACCACCTTATTTGCTCATTCCTGTTTATTTTCCATCACATAATTCACACCAGTTTCCCCTACTATGGTATGCATGTTATGTTTGCAAAACCTGGCAAAGTGTCCTACAACTGCACACTTCCTGCACTTGCCCCTCATTGCCGGGCATTATTTAGGATTCAACCTCTGTTTTTCAAACCCACAACGAGGATAATGCCCCTTTCCCCAACCTTGTTGGGTATTGTAATTGATCCCACCAGATTGATTAGATTTGTTTAAAGCGCAAACATTAGATGTTTCCTCCATAAATTGCCCCTCTACTTCCTCACATTTCACCAACTGAACGTTTTCGTTTCCCATTTTCGCACTCACTTACTTAAGACACTGGCCCTCATTCCGAGGGTTGGTGCTAGTTATGGCGCTATTAGCGCCATGACTAGCACCATTACCGGTACCATGTCCGCCCTCGTTCAATGGGGACTTACCGGTCTAGTCTGACCTTTGCAGGACCGGGAAGTTCCCAATGAAAATACCATTCCCCATTCCCATTTTAGCTCCCATAGGGCTCAATGGGAATCGGGAGGGTGCTAATAACGGTACCGTAAATTACGGTACCGTTATTAGGTCTGAAGTCCCTTTGCGGGTCCCGTCCATAACGCCTGGTAAAAGCAGGCATTAAGGACGAGCCGCAAAGGTACCTCGTAGTAGGGCGCAAAGGGATTACTGACACCAATGTCCTTAACAGTGCCAAGTATCCCTTTGCGCCCTACTCAGAATGAGGCCCACTTACTAGTAAGTGCAATACCCTTTGCAATTACCAACACCTCTTGCAAAGGAGGATTCAGCCACCTCTTCACCGTCTCTCATCTCTGACTGTCTGTCTGCTATCCAGGAGTGGTGTACCGCCAATGACCTCTGCCTTAATGCCAGTAAGATTGTGATTCTCCTAATCGGCACACCCACTCTCTACTTTCCTGTAAGCTCTCTGGCCGGCCTTTCTTGGCCCTCTTCCTGCTCCCACCTGCAAGGCTAAAAACCTGGGGGTCATCTTAGACTCCACACTCTCCTTCTCTCCTCACATCTCTGATGTCTCTAAGAAGTCACACTACCAGCTGCACCTCCTCAGAGGTATTTTTCCTTTCCTCTTCTTCCCCAAGAAGCTCAATGTCTCCAGAGCTCTGGTTCTCTCTAGGCTGGACTATTGCAACAGCCTCTTTCTAAATCTGCCTGCTTCTACTCTACGCCCTCTGCAACTCATCCAGAACAGGACTGCAAGACTTGTCCTTGCCCTCAAGCCCAGGGATCGTATCTCTCCAGGACTGAAATCTCTGCACTGGCTCCCAGTGGCTGCGAGGATTAAGTTCAAAACCCTCGGCATCGTCCACAAGGCCTTCTGGGGCCTGGGGCCTCAATACCTTCAACTCTCTCTTCCTAAATATCTTCCCTCTCGAGCTCTTCGCTCATCCACCTCCAACTCCCTCATGGTCAGTCGCTTCTCTAAGCAACAAGTTGGTGGTAGATCTCTCTCTTCGACTGGGGCCTCCCTCTGGAACAGCCTCCCTGAAACTTGAGGAGAACCATCTTTGGTTCCAGAAGCACCTAAAAACCTTCCTCTTTGCTTCTGCTTTCTCTCCCATGCTGAAGTACTGGCTGATAATGTGACTGCACAGGTTACCTGGCCACCCATCTGATCTCGGGCCCAAGCTCTGCCAGTTGCACGCTTACGCTGCCTCCCCGGCAACCACTGCAACTGGGGACCGTTTTCTGTATCCCTACAGTCCCCAGACCAGCACTTATGTCTGCACTCACCCTGCACTTGCCACCAGCTGCCCGTTCTTTATTTATTTTATGTTATTATTTATTATCCCATGTACTGCACTTTCCTCTCATCCCCCTCACACTTTTCTTTTCCCCCTTCCTTTGCACTTGCATAATCTGAATGACACCTGGCCTAGTAGGATTGTTGTCTGTCTTCCCTCTGTGCCCCCTCCCTTGCCTCGTCACGCTTTGAAACACATGTGTATAGGCGCGTTAGAAATGTCATATCATATCATATCATTCTATGCTTGCGAGAGTCTCTTCTGTATTTTAGAATTTGAAGTGTGCATCATGAGTTGATCTCCAATATATTCATCCTCTGTACAGTAAATTCACACAAGGCTTAAATCAGCTAAAATACCATCTACTGTACCATCTACTGATTCCCCACCACCTTGATCCTGGAGAAAAACATGTATCTCTCAAATGCCACATTAACTTGTTTACCATATTGCGCTTCCAGTTTTCTTATGGCTTTTCCGTACATACCTTGCCCATCTACACCTCACTTTCCCTGCCCATCACTCACTTCCACATGTAGTAATTTTGTAATCACTCTCACAGCTTCAGCGCCAACAAAGCACATGAGAGTTGAACATTTCCTCTCATCCGAAAATCTTTCAAACCCAGATGCAACAAGGTAAAATGTGAACAAATCTTTCCAATCCTCCCAAGGAATATGAGAATCCTTAGGAGTTGCCAAATATTTGGGGGGTGGATCTAAACTCTGCAATCTTACCACCAAGTTGTATATGAAAATAAATAGAACAGTAAATATATATGATGTTTCTCCAACACAAACAAAACCAAAATATAGTCCTCCTCTTGATACAGTGTAGGATCGACCTCCCACCACATTGCACCCAAAAAAACCAAACATATGAAACACCTTCTTCTGAGATTTTCAATATAGAATGCAGGATTCAGCCAGCATATAATGCAGTACAGTTGCTAGTCAGTAGATGATGAGGTTCACCAGGGATATGACCCACAGTACTGATGTCAATCACATACCAATCCTTCTGTTCCCAGCATTCACCAAAATAACAACATGCGTGGCCGGGATAAGTCTTATGTTGCTTCCCTGAGATCACTCCACCACAAACCCTGCTACGCTCCTTGTCTCCTTGGCCAGAATCAGTCTACAATTGTCACTGGTATGTCCTGGTGAGTAATAGCCTTAAATGAGTAACTCTCCTGTGATCCCGAGCTCCGATATGATCTCTGATAGTCACTGGTATGCCCCAGTGACTAATAGCCTCAAATGAGTAACTCTCCTATAATCCCTAGCTCCGATATGAGCTCTGATAGACATGTCCCTCCAGTCAGTGAAAATCTGCCTATTATGGACAGCAGTTCACTACATGTGATGAACACCGCACTCATTCTTAGTGCTCACACATATCCCTCTCTGGGACAAGCCCTGCCGATGACATGGTGTCAGTGCACTGCGTCTTAGATCATGTGGATGTTCCAAGCCCCAGAATGAGCCCTGATAGGGAAACTATCCACCAAACGACTCCGCCCACCTCCAAACTCCACACGAAACATCCCAAGGATATGATCGATAACTCTCCTGACAATATGATGTGTCTAGTACATCATAAAATGAGGTCACTGCGACCCATCCTCACTGTATTCCCTCACAAGTGCTGGGGTCTTCTGCTTCCTTCTACAGCTTCCTCACCAGTGTGAAAACATTTCATCCTTTTTGCTCGTTGCTGGAAAAATGCTGTATGGGAGGGTGCACCGACAGTCAAGGAATGTTAATATTCGAATTTGGTTAAATAGAAAGAAGACCCCAACATGAAACGTGCCGAGGGAAAATGTCCAACTGTCATCTCTTGGAATGATGACGCATCCATAGAACACTAAGAAAGTCATCACGTGCGCACCAAATGAAACGAGAGAATACGACAGTCACTGCTTTCTACTTCTCTTTCTATGTATTCTTTTAAAAGAGTGATGTTTAGAGTGATGATTCGGCTGGGAGATCGTGGCGTCACCATTTTCCCCTTCACATAATGAGCTGGCTTCATTCATAAATGACTCTGTGGCCCAGGTTTAGTACTGTAAAATTGGGAGCAAGTGGGATCAGCCATTACGGAATCACTGATGTCTATGGGCATTCGCTTTGGGGAATCTGTTTCCACAGCTGTGAAAGAAGGGAAGACAGAGCACCTTTTCACTGATGATCGCGCTCCTGAAGATGTGGGGCTTGCCTCTGCACCAACCAAGGCTCTGCAGAAACGCTGCCATACAAAGGCATCAACAGATTCAGACATGGGTTTGTCCAGGCAGTCCAGCATGCCCAGGATAGATGCGCTTTAGGGAGTTCTGTTGGTAGGTGATACTGGTGCACCATATGGGCCACCGGTTGGAGAGGACAACCTCTGTCCATGGAGGGGGGCTAGAGTCACAGCCCAAGGTTCATCACCAGGCAGGGAGGCCTGGATCTCTGTGTGGGAAGATGATGATTCCCCTCCTTTATTTGATATGCCCCTATAATTGAATGGATTTAACTGGGGGTGATCCATATTGGGAGATGCAGACTACATAGGTGTGCCGATGTTCAACCCGGTGTCCAGTCATAATGTCGAACCAATAACGTCGAATTACAAAAATGTCGAATCCAAAAAGTCGAAAACAAAAATGTCGAATTGTTTCGAAAAAAAGCAACCAAAAAAAAAATTTCGACATTTTTGTTTTCGACTTTTTGTTTTCGACTTTTTGACTTTCGACATTATTGGATTCGACTTTTTGACTATACACCGTTCAACCCATTTCAGTTAACTCAGCCTAATTCTTCGGAATTCTAAAGAATGGCACATACTTCTGCATGTGGATACATTTCAATTTTTTTCTGCATACGATGTTGGGAAGTATCTCCAGATAGAAAATAAGAGCATAATGTCCAAAGCCCTCAATGTTTGTCAAACAGCACATGGTGCCAGGCGTAGATCCTAAACTTGCAGTATTTATTTCCTGATTTGGCAAAGATGTATCAAATGGTGCAGACAGGGCCTAGCCTACTAGCCTACTCGTCAGAAGTGACTTTTGAATACCTGTGGTCCAGTTTTGAACATTTTGGATCTGGTCAAAGAGGCTCGGTTCACGGATGAACCTTTCGACCCTGAGGTAATCTTGGGTTGGGTCCAGATACCGTTGTATTTTTTTGGGACACAAATGCCTCAATGATCCAGGAATGGTGTAAGTCATCTTTATGAAGGGTAACCCAAAGCTGTTTGAACTGGCAGATGCACCAGCCCCAGGAGATGCAGAGGATTTATTTTGTGATGGTTCTATCAAGGAGATAAGTACATTTGTATCTATATTTGACAGGGCACAGACATCACTGATTCATATGTTTAGGCCCAGATCTCCAACCAGGCTGGCCATTCCACGGGTCGTGCAGTCAGAGGGGTCACTGAGGACACGGTTTCAGACAGGAGGCAGAACAATTGGCCTTTGCATGTAAGGATGGTGCCCTTTTTCTGGGCACACATTCCAGTGGCGGGGGATACAGTATTTCGTCACAAATTGGGGTTTGGTTTCTACAGATACCTGATTTATAGATAAGGTGGTCAGGGGTTATCACAGAGTTTTTGAAGTCCCTTTCCAGGAAGCTCCAATGGGATTGCTCAGGTTCAACTGCATACAACAACTAGGTGTTACCAAGGAAGTAGCCTTGCTGTTACAAAAGAAGGCCATAGAACCTTGCCATTCACACGCATCCAACTTCTTCAGCAAGATATTTTTAGTATGGAAGAAAGATCGCTCTTTTTGACCAGTGTCCTATCTCCACCACGGAATAGGTTTGTACTGTACCACCATTTCAAGATGGAGATGATTACGTTGTTACTTGATGTGTTGCGGCCAGACAATTTGTTGGTGGAGTTGGATCCCAAAGATGCATAGATCACGATGCTCAAGGCCTCTAAACACAGGCAGCTTCTGTGTTTTCAATGGTAGAGGCAACTTTTTCAATTTTTCCTCATCGTCCATGGTGGTGGTCATTTCAGGTGCTCCCCTGCCTGTCGGAGGAGCATCACCATCAAGGCCCAGACAGCTGTGGCGAAGGCACTGAGCAGAGCGCCGTTCAACCCTGGCTGGAGGCTGCCATCTTCCCCTGCCGGGGATTGAGGTAAGTGTTGTTCCCTCCCACCGCCCCCTCCAATCCAAAGAATCCCCACCCCAGCCCTCCCAAACCCACTTACCTTCTTTTTTGTCAATTTTAGGGGCAGACCCGCTGGGAACACTTCTGTCCCTAGTGTGTCTTCTCCCGATTCAAGACAGGCCATCATGGAAAGGAAGAAGGGACTACACTTAGTCCCTTCTGTCCTTTCCATGGTGGCCATTTTTTGTTGACATTTTTCCTATTTTTTGAATGCCCACCATGGAAAGGGAGAAGGGACTAGAAGTAGTCCCTTCTCCCTTTCCATGGTGGCCATTTTGTTTGTTTACCTTTTTCATTCATTTTCGATGGCCGCCATGGAAAGGGAAAATGGACTTAATTTTCTCTTCCCTGGCGGGCATTTTTGTGACTTTTTTTTGTGGTCGGAAATGCCGGAGTGTTTTGGAACAGAAAAAAAAATGCTCTTAGTACCCCGGTCTTACAGGCCGGGGTACTAATAGCAATAGGCCCCTCAGAGGGGGGCATTACCATTTCAGGTAATGCCTGGGGCCTTCGTTAAGGCCTTTCCTTAGCTCAGGCCTGTAACTTTGGGCCCCGCTGCATTACCTGAAGTGGTATGCCCCGCCTGCTCAGGGCCTATTGCTTAATTCAAATCTCAGAAAAGGGCCCTATAAATTATTAATGTTCCAAGACCAAAACAGGGATGAATAGAGGGGAGGCATAGTCATTTAAACACATGTACACACTGTATCCATTATGCATCATTACTAGAAATTTGGCGGTAAATCCTCCCTAAAATAGAATTACTGTTACCGCCACTTGGTCAGACAGAATTTCCGCCTGAATACAAGTGGTGGTGGCAACGTAATTCCCCATTTATTTTGAGTTCATTGGACCCAATGGGGCTTTTTTTGCACAATTACCGCAGCAGAATTACCGCCACGGTAATTCCACCAATTCTGCCAATTTTTCAGCGTTGGGTGGGAAGATTTATCTCCAGGGTTTTGCTGGAGGAAAATCCTCCACTCAAAACCAAAACTCATAATTTGATGTAGTGCTAAAATTGTCAGTAACTCAGCTACCGCCAATTTTATCATTTACCACCTAACTCATAATGAGGCTGATTGTCTTTCTGTGGTAAGGGTGGATATTTTTGATGCCCAACGAATCCAAGGTTCAAGTTCTAATGACAGATTATATTAAAGTAACCTTTATGAACGAAGACATCAAAAAACAGTCTATTGGCAGAAGATTAATCTAACTCCCCCTACTCCGCCAGGCTTACAGATTGAATTTAGAGTTCGCCCTCGCCTACCCCCCTCTGGAATTGCTTCTACTGATGCAACTGCTTCATATCCCATACCGGAAAATACCAACATTGCAACACCTAGCAGCTGACATCACCATTCTGCTTGCCTAGAGAGTCTAGCATTGAAGATAGTTCTTACTATGGAGGACCTGATGCCTGTTGTCCTGGAACATTGCTGGGACAATAAAACATACCCAAGTCCAAAACTCATACAAAATTATGACATCCTTTGTTTCCAAAAAACGTGGCCCTGCCAAACAATATTGTTGGTGGGCTTTATGAATTTCACAATACCAGCATTACGTTCAAATTCGAAGAAAGGGAGGCCAAGCAAGGATGAAGTATTTGGTATTTGAGGTAATACCAATTTTAATGTTCAAGTTACATCACTGGAGACAGACGGCCCTGACCTCCAAGGTCTATATTTAGACAAGTTAGGAGATACTGCCATTTTATTATTCAAAATCTATAAAAGAACCCATGGGATAAATGTCATGGTCATGCTGGAAAAACTGGATAATTTAATGGAGACATGGTTTAACTGAAATGCAGTAAAACCAATAGTCTTAATTGCTTAATTGTGGGTGACTTAAATGTCTAATGTGAGCCGACGAAAGAAGTCATGGAATTACAGGACGAGGAGGATATTACATGGGAAATCTCTTACAAATAACAATGACGGAGAATGACTTTAACTTATTTTTCTCTTATATATGAGGAGAATAGACCAGCCTACCTGGGGGATATGAGGACATTATAAGTTATCTTGCAGCAAATGAAGATTTCGTTCCACTAGTACTTACTCTTTCTGAGATATATAACACTATTGTTTGTTAGACTAGAAGCAAAGCCCCGGGACCCAATCAAATTCTCGTGGATTTATATCTGAATGAACCACAGATATGGGCCCTTTCTTTGTTATCATTATTTTTTGACATGTCACCATCGCCATAGGATCTACACCTACATCTTGTGAAATAGCTGAGATCATCCTCACTTATGAAAAAAACAGGGGTGTGACTCCCCGGGGAAATCCTGTCTGATTTGCTTTTTGGATGCCAGTAGTGACATTTATGGGCAGATTCTGGAAACAAGACTGGAGAAATGGTTGGCAAATTCAGGAGTATTAAGTGATGAGCTGGTGGTATCAGGAAGGGGTTAAGCACTGTGGATCAGATGTTCATGCTTAGACTGATTTTAGACAAATATATTTACATTAAAAGTGGCGTAATATACACAGTCTTCAAAGAGTTTAAGGCTGCATTTGATGGAATCCCAAGGTGTGAACTCTGGCAGAAATTAGTGAAAATGAAAGTACCCACGGGCTTACTCAAAGCAATAATAGAACTATACAATGACACCAAAGCAGTTGTGAAATGGGGATTGAGAGGTGAAATGACAAACCCTTTCCCTATTGCAGACACGGGTGTATTCGTGTCCTCACCCTCTTTAATCTCTTCTTCGATGGGGTTTTAGAAAACCTGCCATCACAAACAGCAGGTTGTTAAATTTTGTTAAATTCTTCCACCATGAAGGGCTTTCAATCAACCAAGATAAAACTAAACAAATGACATGTAGGAAGACTCGTGGTCCCTACTCACAAGCACACATTACCATAGACGCTGCCAGAAATGAAGCAATGCCCCTTTTCGACTATCTGGGTATCAGAATTGCAGGGAATGGCAAATGGAATAAATAGATAGTTAAATCTAATTCGATCCTGGGGGAACACTGCAGTGGTATCCTGCGGTTTCTCAAGACATATGGTGATAATATCTTAACTTCGGCACTGGAACCATAGTGTGCCCATGACATTGCAGCCTCAACATATGTGGCCAAGCTATGGTGCTATTGTAAACCCCCGTCATACCCGCCCAGTGCAGATCACAGAAAATCATTTTCTGAAGAGTTTGCTCTCTATCCCAGTGAGCCCCAAATCGTCCACTGCATATGGAACTCGATGTGTTACCCTTTGATACCCATCTAGGTTTAAAACCATTGTTATAGTGGGTACGAATATGGTCATGTAGCTTCCTAGCCAAATATAGTGTAACGATAACAGTTCTATTGGGGCACCCACAGACACATGCATTTCCCTGGTTCAGCTATATCATTAACTTTTTTAAATTACTAAATCTGGAGGAGCTATGTGTGAACCCCTTCAATATTTCTAAAGAATTATAGGCAGTGGGGGTCATTCCGAGTATGGAGGTAACCATGCCGCTATTAGCGGCATGGCTACCCCCATACCGGATACCGGGTCCGGGTTCCTTGAATGAGGAATTACCGGGCCATTCCGACCTTGGAAGGCCCGGTAATTCCTCATTCAAGGAATCCATCCCCATCCCCATTCGAGCCCCCGTAGGGCTCAATGGGAATGGGGAGGGTGCTAACAACGGGCCCGTTATTAACGGGCCCGTTGTTAGCATCCTGGTCTGCTCGCGGGACCCACTAAAGACGCCAGGTTTTACCAGGCGGCCTTATCGGGTCCCGCGAGCAGAACTCTTAATGTGGCGGAAAGGGGTTGACGGCTCCGGCGCCTTTACCGGCACCGTTAACCCCTTACCGCCACACTTGTAATGACCCCCAGTGTGTCAACGATGCATACATCCATTTCTGCATGGGGATTTCTCTCAATACATGTTTGCATTTGTCCATTGGATAAACGTATTTACCCATTAAGAAGGGCAATTCTCTGGAGGATTACCTTTGCTTAATTGCTGATCCAACGCAGAGATCCCTTTATGCCACAATGCGTATGGGCATTTTTAACAATTGGTTCATTTAAAGTTTGTTGCAATAGTTTAAACGCTAAGGCCCTGATTCATGGAATTTGTAGCGTGGTGCAAAGTGACTTTGCACTGCCAGCAAACAACCGGATTCATGGAGCAGTGCAAAGGGTATTTTTACAGTGCAAATATACAAATCCGACCAGTCACATGGTTCTTTGGAACAGAAGCAATTGATCGACTGAAAAAAGGTGCTGTACCACTTTTTCAATGTTTTCTTGATGTAGGTGTGATTTGCTATCAGCCTGCATCTGGTTTAGGAAAAATAGACCCTCCCTTCAATTGCCTTCAGCCTTGGAATAATGAGGGAAATGTCTTTACAACAAAATTTAAATGGATTCCCCATTTTTCATTGAGCCTATAGAAAAATTGAAGAAAGCCCATGCTTATGGCAGACATAAAGAGGTCATCCCCTTTTGACTTCTGCTTTCATTACACAGGAGGGGAATCTGGAGTCAGATTTACTGCCCCTATCAGCTTCTAATCATTGAATGAATAACAGAGGTTTCCTCGGAAATGCAAGATGACCTTAGTGTCCCACTACCTCACTCAGTGGGTATTATTTGCGACCTGACAGATGACTTGAAAATTATTATCTTTTTCCTGTAAAATTGGAAAATCTCCTCCATTCACCCTCATGGGTGTGGTTGGAAGACATCAGTAGCAATGCCTACCTGTCTTTGGGGCAGTTCATAATCTTGCATATGATGTCCTGAGGTTTTGACTGCGGCTATCATCTGTCTAAATCCACTATGAGTGCATTGTAGTTCATTTCTAGCATATCATCATGGCTTGATTCCTTTTTTTAGTCATTTTGAATGGGGGCCATTCATAACCTGCAAAGCCTCATCAATGGAGTATCTGTGAAGTTGTAATTTCTAATTTTCCAAGTCAGACATTTAACAAATACAATTACATACATTTATCCCTTGCAGTGCACAAGGAGACCCTTTTATCGGCCTTCATCTTGGAGGCGCATGACAGTAATAGGAACATTGAAACCCCATCTGGACCTGTACATCCCTAGGTTGATAGCTTTGGAGATGTCAAAGTGCAGAGGATAGTGCAACATGTTGCTTGTGGCTATGCCTATATGAGGGATTGTTACCGTTCCTGGATGACATGAGGAAGGTATTCTGGTATGAGCAAAATATATATGCCCTGAAGAAGGCTGTGTTCTTTGAACATTTGAAAATCCATATGGCTGACACTGAGTAGGCACAGAGGAAAGCTGTTTGAAAAGATTCATTCGTGATTTTCGTTTTTGTGAACTTTACTCAGTAGGTGTGTATTCACTCTGGAGGACTGGCGCCATGTAATACAGAGTGGTGGTGCACTGTGTTTGGAGTCTATTTCTGCCGAGAGGTATTAGTTACCTCAATACTTTTGAACAAGCATATTTCGTGTTCAGATAACTGTGTTGTTTACACAATAAGATGACTACCACTTTATCATGATGTGTGCGGACTCATGAATGAAAGTCGGACATATGTATACCATGTTTTTGGTTAAAGCCTTTTATTCAAAGAAAAGGGGTTGGGAAAAGGCCTCTCACACTGTGTCTCTGTATAACTCTTTTCATGTATTTACACTCACGTGCTCAACGATACGCCCCGATGTTCTCTCTGCTTCTTGGTGGACTCACTCGTCTTCGTTGGCATTGCTTCTCTCTCTCGCGGTCTGTAAATTAAGGATTCCAGCCTGCTGGTGATGACCTGGGTGGGAAAGGATTTGACTCATTTGAGGCTGGACTGGGAAGCGGAGGTGGGGGCACAGATGACCGATGGAATGTGGGAACGTGCTATAGGATACCACAAGAAGGTGTCCAGAAATGCTAGATTGCAGCAGATACAGTTATACATAACGCATAGAGCATATATGACCCCGAAGAGAATATCTAAGTTTGCAAACGCAGGAAGACAAGCATGCCCAAAATGCAATGAAGAAGATGCTGATATGACTCACATGTTCTGGTCTTGCCCAGTGATTGAAGCTTTTTGGGGGGAAGTGGCACGGAAACTAGCGGATAAAGGGGTCACGCTCAACATAGATACGGCCTGGGCCTGCCTGTTGGGAGGGTTTCCCAGACCACGGAATACTAAACACCTTGGGAAACTGAGGGACCTGGCATATGTGCTTGCTAAAAGAAGGATTGCCATGGGCTGGAAGCAATGCCACAAGCCACGGGTAGAGGTATGGTGGGGGGACTTGCAAAAATGGGCGGAGGCTGAAACGGTGGTGTGGCAGGAGGCATGTAGCAAGTGCGGGGAAGAAGATGTGGGTAACCTGATGGCTTGGAGAATGTTAATAACAGGACTGTTTGGCACAGTAGTGGATTCTGCAGCTTCGGAAGGAAGCGACACCCAGCCACACGCTGCGGATACAGAACGAGAAACGCAAATAAGCTCTTGAGGGGGGGGGGGGATTTGGGGAGCAGTAATGAGCGTTAATTGATGTTCACGAGTCTGTTGTAAACAATGCTGCAAGTTTGGTTTGTATTGTTTATTTGTTTTCAAAATAAAAATCTTTTAAAAAGGATTCCAGCCTGCTTTCTCTTTGCAGCTGCCCTCTCTTCATTTGATGGTTCTTCGGGGCTTCTGCTGGACACGCCTGATTTTCTCTTGACTTTGGTAAGTGCTGTACTGCTTTTCTCTGTCTGTGAATGCCCAGGAGTCCCTCGACAGATCCCGGAATTCCATGCATTGGTCTTTCACTCTGCAGCTTCTTTCTCTGTCTGTGAACCACTCCGCTTCTCCCGGCCAGTTCAGGCTCTCTGGTTCCTTAATCCTCACAGTGAAGTTCAGCTCTCACTCGCCATTCTCTACAGCAGCTGTCAATATCTCTCGGTTTGTGCTGCTTAAATGTCCCGGGCACAGGTGTGTGCTGGGAAACACTTGAATGCTTGTTGAGCTTGTGATCTCTTTTGCTCCATTCTCACTTGTTCGTCTCAGCACTTCAAGGATTCTGGGAGTCCATTGGTGACAATTGATTGATGGACTTTGAAAAAGCATAAAAAAGGTTGATGGATAGGGGGAATTGTCAAATGTGATTGCATCAGGTTGGTAATGTTAGTTTATATATTTTATATGAGGGATTTCAGTGTTCCTCATAGAAAAAGGAGCAGATGCATGACAATAGTCCATGAGGGTTTCAGACATTGAGAGTGGAGAGGTTATTTTCAAGGGGAAATGGGGGATATCATGTCTAATCCGATGGAGCCATGCCATTCCATGGAGGCTGTCTCCTCCTATGTGATCCTTCCTCATATAGCCACCCATAGGGCCATGATCACGTAGCGGCTGCTGTCCCCTGGCCACAAGGAGGAGGCTATTGCTGGAGAATTAGTGATGTCTTCATTGGATTCATCACAGATGTTTGGTTGTGTATGGAAGGATGTTCTGTCGGCTGTTGTGTGAGTGGTGTGTTTGAGTATATTTATTGATGCAGTGTTATTGTCATTGATTCAACTGTTGATACCTTGATGCTATGCCCTGTATTTGAATGCCTTTTTGCAGTAGATGGTCTCTGCACTCCAGCACTTTTTTAAGTGATAATTCAATGTTCTTATTAAAAGTAATTTTTGCTTGAAAAATATTGTTGATTAAAGACAGGTTATATTAAATGCACATTGGATCCTTAATGTTTATTGTCAGGGCCATCACCATGACAATGCAGCACCACCAGGGCATTGAAACTGCTAGTTATGTATCGGCCACCCCTGCCAAGCGATCAGTGGCCAGCACGGTGCCAAGGCATTCACTCCCAAGTGAAGTCACAGCAAGTCGTGCTCCCATGCCCACACAAAAAAGGGACAAGATGTAGTGGGCTCTTACATGGGACAGACTAGAGGCCAAAGGCTGTGGGGAGGGTGATGGTGTTGGGAATGTGGGTGTGGGGAGGGTGATGATTTTGGGAACTTGGGTTTGGGGAGGAGTATGGTGTTGGGATGTGGTGCGGGGAGGGTGATGGTGTTTGGGATGTGGTGTGGGGAGGGTGATGGTGTTTGGGATGCGGGTGTGGGAATGGCGATGCTGTTGTTTTACCTATGGTTTAAATCACTGAGTACAGTCAATGTTTCCAGTGTGTATTCAATGGAAGTGATGTATGTGCATTCAGTGAATGATCACAGTAGTGTGAGAGTTGCATAAGTGTGAAATCAACAAATTATCATTAAAGTCCAGGCAGACAATGCGTTCTTCTCTCACCTCCCCACGTATGTCCTGAGGTGCACTTGTCACCTGCAAAGTGTTTGTCATCCATCAGAGCAGGGGAGGCAGAATTTCCTGGAGTCATTTGAATGTTCTGTTGTATGCACACATTGTGCAGTATTTCACATGCCATGATGATTTTACTTTCACAGGACTATACATGAGTGCACCACCTATCCGTTGGATGTGCCAGAATCTTGCATTTAGCAGTCTGAATGTGCGCTCAATGCATGTACTGGTCCTCCTGTGTGCCTCATTATAGGCTATCTCTTACGGTGTACCACGGTTCCTCACAGATGTCATCAACCAGGGTAACTGATATTATATTATTATTATAATTATAATTGGTTATTTATAACGCGCTTAATACCGAAGAGGTTTCTAAGCATGGACGTAGGATTCAAACCTGTGCTGCTCTGCGTCGTCTTGCTTCCATGATGCGCACGTTGCCACTGAGCTATACTACCCATGCCAATAGCCTGAGTCCCCTACAACAAATAGGTTGTACAGTGTTACACAATGTCAATCTGGAAAAATGAATACCCTTCATTTGAATGACAGACGTAACTTGATGGCCGTGGGCCAAACGTCTTATGCACCGAATTATAGAAATATAAACTGCTATGCTTGATCGACGAGCGGCCATTTTAAATGTAGCAAGAATCGCCATTTTGCTTGTTAACCCTTGCTCATTGCTTTCTGTCTAAAAACTGCTTTGCAGCTTGCAATTCTTGCGGATTCTGCTTACTCTGCTCAACTGTTAACATTGTTGTCTGAATATGAAAGGACAAGGTCGCGGGATTGGAGAGTTTGCTGAAACTCCTCATGAGTAGCCCAGAGAGGAATGCCCACGCTCCCTCTCTGTAGCCTTGGGAGGAAGCTGCAGGGCATTTAATCACTTCACAGCTGCCAGCCAGTCTCGTACGATGGTAGAATATGTTAGAATAATACAGTTAAAGGCTTGAATTATGCTTTTCTTACGGCCCGCCTTCGCAAAACCCTTTAGAACGTGTCAGCTCCCAGGACACGAATAGTACCTCATAGATAGCAAAGCTTGGAATGTGGCTCTTCCCCCATGTACAGACTGCTTCCAAGAACAGAACCACCGTGTTCTAAAAGATGCCTCCGCACTTTCTAAATTTCACATTGTTACTAGAATAGACATCGAAAGCATTATAATTGTCATACTCGTCGGATATGTCCATCGTCATCCCGAGTTCATAGGAACTTAATACAGAGGGGTGTTGAACATGACTTGCTGATTGTATGATATGCATTTTGTACATATGTAATTGTTGTACGAAATTCGCTCTCTTGCGTCCCTCGAGGTCTAGGAAACTCACGTCGCGGGGCGTGAGATCAGAATTGGCCAATTGATACTATCTTTTGCTTGCAATAAACCCTAGCATTGGGAATTTGAACCTCGTGTCTGGCGCATCTTTTCATGTATGGTTATTGCCTTGTTTCCATAGCACGAGGGACCTCTAGGGGCCCCTTTCAAGATGGTGCCCGAATAGGGACCCTCCCCCACTTGCCCCATCGTATACGTTGTACCGGAGTAAAGGCGGAAGAACGGCGAGGACGGGACGGTTGAGCCGGGATCAAGAAGTGTACGGGGCGCCCTTTGTTTGTTACGGTACATGCATATTGTTATATTGTGCAGGTGGCCTATGTGTACTCATCTGTGCATGTAGATGATGCAGTGTGTATCAATTGGGGTGATGGGGCATTGTCCTGCAGAGTCCTTTGGCAGTCATTCACAGTGTGTCCAGCCTCATTCATCATGTGTTTTTCTATGTGCTGACATCACCCCTGCAGTTGACACTATGGCGATGGCGCTAGACTCTGTACTGCCATGTTATGATGCATTGGCAGGGAACGGCTTCTTGGATTAGACAGACCTTGCTTGGTGTGAATAATTGTATGTCTGCTTCCATGCTTGTCAGGATGTCCTGTGGAGTTATCTTAAGTCACTATGTGGACTGCTGCATGTTCGTCATGGGCCAGGGCCTATTCATCCTATTCTTGGTAATGCATTATGAGACACATGGCTCACATTTGTTCTCATTCCCTGTCTCCATTTGTGTCTCTGTGCTATGTCATTGTCAGATTGAATACAAGCCAGGTACGCTGTCCTCTATCTGTGTTCATGTAAGCTGGTAGGGTGCTGTTCATCAGTATGATGGCATTGTGTGTGGCACCTGGGAATCAGACGCAGCAGTGGCTGAGGGTGACATCGGTATCACATGTCATCTAAATGTTCATGGAATGATACTGTTTCCTGTTCCAATATGCCTGCTGTGCCTGCTCCAATGCTTTGGGGGGCACTAATGCCACATGTGTGCAACCCAGTGCCGCAATGATATTGGGGAACTGGGCAATGGTGTAGAAATGGGCTTTAGCTGCGTGCACCTGTGCCTGAATGGTGGGCATGGAGATGTGCAAATGGACATGCCTCATAAGCTCATCCAAGACTTGCTCCAGCACTTTCGACAATGTTGGCTGGGACATCCCATGCAGCATCCCAACAGTGTGTTGGAATCCACCCATGGCACAGAAGTGTAGGACGAACACCAGCTTTACCAGGGGGTGGAGGACAGTTCTTACCCGGGAGATCAGCCTCCATCAGTGTCAGCAGGTCTGAGATGGTGAGCGGCGGTCCAAGCAATGGTGTTACTAATTGGTTGTCCATCAGTGTCCAAGGGGATGAGCAGACACGTGGTATGGGTGGCCTTCACAGCACACGTCTCCTGCACCTTTGTGGTGCTTGTCTCCTTCCTTGCTGAGGCCTTGCATCCCACTGTGCTCAATGAAGGTTGTGGATCCCATAGTTCACCACAGTTTGTTGCTGCATGTTGCTTGGATGTGTATTTTGGGTCAGGTATGGATTGGCTGCACCCGTGACCTGATTTCCATGTCCTATATCCATTTACCTCCACATTTTGGATGAATGTAACTGAACTGTGTTTTTTTCATAATTACAGCCGATTTTCGGTGGTATCTGCACTTGTAATATGGTGGAAATACTATATTTGTTTCTGGTGCAAATTCCGCTGTCGGAATTATCCCCAACGCCAATTCCGCCATATCTCGGTGGTAATTCCGTCTCTGGTAATTCCGCCGGTGCAAATTCGGCCATTGCCAATTCAAAGGTGAAATCTGCACCAATCTTCTGGGAAGCCTAATTCATCAGAGTGGTAAATTCTGTTAGCACCACTTTATCCACTTACCGCCAAACTCATATTGAGGCCCCATATACTTTGTCTATTGTCCAGTTTATGTCCAAACCCTTAGCGGAACAGAGCTCATTAACAACTTCAAACTGTGTGTTTAAACCTTGTGGGCGTAAGTGAAATAAGAACGGTGTTGTCTGCAAATAGGAGCACAGGGCACTTTCCTGGGGCCAGGCTAGGGGCATTAGCAGGGATTGCTAGCAACTTGTTGATGATACCATTTATGTACAATAAAAACAGCCTTGGAGCCAACTCCATGTGCAATCCCCATTTTACCACAGCTTGATTGTCACTATAAAACAGTAAGATTAAGGATGAGAGACCATGGGGTAGTCTAACTCATGAAAAGTGCCCCAGAATTTTGTGCCAGGGACGCCGTCAATGGCAGTTCAGAGATCTATAAAAAGTGCATACAAGTTCGCTTTCCTAAGGGTGACATATTTATCAATTAGTAAAAACAGTCTAAAAGATTGATCCACAGTGCTCCTGCCTTCCTGGAATCCAGCTTGGAGATATTTTATTAGACCATTATCAATCATCCATGTATTTAACTACTCCAATAAGGCTTTTGCGACAATTTTTGCTGTCGCAATTAAGAATGAAATTGTGCGGTAATTAATAGGATACTCTCGCTGTCCCTTCTTAATGAAGGGAACAACTTCCGCTCATTCCCAGGAGTTAGGAACTGACTTGGTTGAGGCTATGGCGTTAAAAAGCTGCAAAAGATAAGGGACCCAGACTAACTTCTTGAATTTGAGTAGGTCAGTCTGGATTTTGACAGGCCCAAGGGCTTTGTTGTTTATTTGGCCTTCAGTTGCTGTCATAATCACACGTAAAGGAAGGCTAGCGGCCAAAGGTGCCAGTATACTGTCCTTTTCTATTATAGTGTTGGATGGCAGCTCCTAGTGGGTTATGGCTGATGTTACCATTTTAAGACCTAAGTTGATTAGCTGTTGCAGGAATGACATTGTTACTTTCAGTTAGGTGCATGTGTACTAGCTTCACACGAATCCTTGGGTCGTTCACTCCTTGCAAAAGATCAGCATTGCAGCAGTTACTACGCCTGCTGAGAAGCAAGCAAGGATTATCAGCCACATGTTTCTTGAGCTTAAGTAAGGCTAGCCATCCATCTTTTCATGCCTGGCATTGCTACTCCCAACACCCAAATGTTCGCTATTATCACCGTCCCAAGTTAATATTTCATATCTGTTAGTGATAGGAACATTATATGTGCTTTTTTCATTAGTACTGCACTCTATATTAGTCGGTAGGTTATGGATTTCTATGTGAATGGCATAGCACTTGATCAACTTTCTTTGGTCTTTCAACTGTGTCTATTGTCTCATCTATACTCGTGAAAGAGATGTGCGATGTATGATATTGCACAGTGCTTCCTTGGATAGTCATGGGGCGGACAGTCAGCGGGTTACTTTGCAGGGCTGAGGGACCTTCTGAGAGAGCTAGGTTATGGCATGCTGTATTCCTCTTAATGCAGGGATTACAATCAATCAACAGTCGCTATTGTTACTAACTACGCAGTTCAGGGCATCCGTGATTAAGAAATTGGATGAGGCTAAACATAATTAGTGTCCTGGGGTAGAGAGTGGGAGTGGCTTAAAACACCTTGGGCCTCATTACGAGAATGGAGGTAATGAAAAAAAGGAAGGCGGAATGGTAATAGCGACATCGTTGACGGATCCGGGCATTCCGACCCGACAACCTGCTAATACCGGCACCGCCCGTACCGTGCCCCCTCATACCGGCATGGGCACGTACACGCACCCCTTCTGGGAGCAAATACTGGCATGCCGGTAATAGGAGGACATCACAACCCACGCGGACATGCAACTACCGGCATCCCGCAAACAGAAATCAGCAATCAAGCCAACTGCCACAGGTGCGCACAATCACCACAGTTGGAGTCAATGGAGGCTGGGCCAGTATAAAATGAGTACACCCACACACCACACCCCTTCCTACACCAAAATGCTACCACTAGCTGTTGCAATCATGGCGCTGGAGGACATGCCTATACTGCTACAACTACAGCAACAACAGCAACTCCAACAACTACAGCAGCAACATGCAGCACAGAGGAGACGCAGGAGGAGAAGGAGGGTAAGACAGGGCCAGCAATTACCACCAGTGCAGCCAGCAGTGCCTCATAGACAGCCACCAATCCCTCGCTTCAGACCCAGGCCATTCAACCTGACCCCTGAGCAGATCCACACCCTGTACCGGTTGGACCGGGACACCATCACCACCATAGTGGACATGATACACAACGACATTGCCAGCCTCATAGAAATACGCACTGCCACCCCCTCGCTACTAAAGGTGGTGTCTGTGCTCCACTTCCTAGCCACAGGCACCTATCAACACACAGTGGGGCAGCTGGATGGCATTTCACAACCAATATTTTTCACGAATGCTGAACCAAGTGCTGGATGCCCTCCTGAAGCATGCACACACCCACATATCCCTACCATGGACTGCCCAGGAGATAGCCGACACCAAAGTAGGCTTCCATGCACTGGCAGGCATGCCCAATTGTGTTGGTGCCCTGGACTGCACCCATGTGGAGTTGGTAGTCCCCCATGCCATAGAGGTGGTGTACCTCAATCGTAAGCAATACCACTCCATCAATGTGCAAATGGTATGTGACTCCAGCAAGATCATTACAAATTGCTGTGCCCGATTTCCCGGATCAACACATGATGCCATGGTGCTGCGCAACTCCACGCTAGCCCATCACATGGAGCGACATGCTGGACCATGTGCCTGGCTGCTTGGTGAGTTGCCCAACTGGCCCATGGCAGTGCTTTGTGGTACTGATGTGTAGGGATGGGGGGGATGCATACTCCACCTGGGTGGCAATTGACGGTGATTGGAGAATGCATGCAGAGCTAGACACTCCTGACCTGAACCTCCCAAACCCAACATGACAAATCACTGTCAAACATTTTACCAATTATGCATATCGATGACAACAAGTAAGAGGCACAACCAGGCCACCATGGGTATGTCAAGCAATGCATGACTGAACAGGATTGCAACTGTGCCAATGTGGCTAGTGTGACCATGCACAGTGTATAATACACAGCATAAATGGGAGGCTAAACATTGTCGTACAACCACAGTACATCCGACTCAGCATGCATTATTTCACCCTGCATCATCTATTGAACGCCATCCAGACTACCACACCTCATAGCAGTATTGTATGCATCTAGGAAACATTCTTGCATATGTACAGGGACATGTGCATGTCCACACCAAATAGCTGCGGCCATGACTGTGCTTCCTGAAGATGGCAGCTCAGAGTGACACACACCTATTTGTATTTGCTTGCAGGTGATGGAGGATATCCCTTGAGGCCGTGGCTACTTACCCCTGTGCGGAACCCGCAGAACAGCCATGAAGAGGAGTACAATCATGTTCACACCCGTACCCGTGTTGTGACTGAGCAGACCTTTGGCCTGTTGAAGGCACTTTTCCGCTGCCTAAGCAGGTCTGGTGGGGCACTCCTTTACAGGCCTGAGAAGGTGGCAAAGATCACCATGGCCTGTGTCATGCTGTACAACATGTGCGTCCGGAGAAATGTACCACTGCCACCTGACATTGACATGCATGCACCGGGTGAGGTTGATGAGGATGGTGGCGGAGGTGAAGTAGCACCCCTGCCAGTACGTGATGCACTGGATGGCCATGCAGTATGCCAAGCACTGATTCACGAATACTTCTGAACCAGAGGGACTATGATAGACATGTGTCAGTGACAGACTGGGTCCATGTGGACATACACACAGGGATTGTTGGGGGTTGGGCACTGAACACCGTCACACATTAAATGGATACACACGAAATGAACAATGTCCAGCCATTGAATGTTTTTTCTCACAACGGGTGTATTAGTTCAAACAGCAAACGTGTGACCACTCCCTCCCCAACCCCCAGTGAACTCCCAAACCCCCTCAGTTAACTACAAACCCCCACAACAAACTCCAAAACCCCCCAGTGAACCCCCAAACCCACCCAACAAACTCCTAAACCCCCCCAATAAACTCCACAAAATGCTCCCCTTCACCCCCAACCATGTGTCCCACTCCCATTGTCCGCCCACACTACTTGCAGGACTTTTTGCTGTCCGGGGGCGGCATTTCACTGTGTCTTGCACTCCTTATGGTTTGGCGCACAGGGCTGGTGGGGACTGAGGAAGCAGGTGTGGCGCTGATGAGGAGACGGTGGCAGGTTCCACTCCTGCTGCAAGGCATGGCCGCTGCATGTGGAACAGGATTGATGTAAGTACTTGTTTTATTGCCCCCAGACAGTCCCTCAGCAGCACAGCCGATGCATTCACAGTGGCTGTGTTTGCTCTAATGGCTGCTGTGGTCCCCGCCTTGGCAGTGGCGATTCCCCGCCTGGTGTCCTCTCCATCCGCAATGTACTGCCACAGGAGCTCCAACATGGCCTCCTGTCAGGCCTCCACCCTCGACAGATGTGACTCGAGGGTGTTGGTGGGAGCTGGAGTGGTGGGTGGTGCACTCACGGGGCCTGCATTTTTCGGTGCTGTCCTCATCGAAGGGGCTCAGGTCCGAATCATGGAGGCAGGGATCAGCACTGCTGTAGGTGGGTGAGGGCTGGATATGGGGCTGGGGGGTGGACACGGGGCTTGGGCTGGGTGGACATGTCACTTCCGTGACTCCCTCCTGGTCCACATTGCCATACAAGTCATCCTCAGTGGTGGCCGGTGCTTGTAGGGACTCCCCTTCAACTGGTGTGGGTGTGGGCTGCTGGGTCTCAAGTGTGTCAGGCACACTGGCAGCAGGTGTTGTTGGCTGTGTCTCGGCTCGGTCAGGCTCACTGGCTGTGGGTGTGGCCTGCTTGGCTGCCACGGAGGTGGTGGTGGCGGTAGCCCTTTTCTTTGTGTGGGACGTGGATGCCCTTGCTGTGTTGTATTGGCTGGCATCTTCCTCATCGGTGCCTGGGGGGTAGAAGAGATGCAGGGCATCAGTGATGGTGTTAAATGCCAGAAGCATAGAATGGTGCTGTTCATTATTCATTTAATCATGCATTCATGTCTTACAGGTGTGTCACACAGGGTATTCTGAGGGGGCATTTTGGCTTTCACTACATGGCAGGTGGCATGCCGTTGATTTGGGGTTTGTGTGATGTATTACATGGGCACGGTCCAGGTGTGTTGGCTGTGTGTTGGTTATGGGATTGGCACTCAGCATGCATTTCTGTCTGGCAGGGTTTGGCCCCCCCATCTGGACTTGGATATGTTCATGTGGGTGTTGGGATATGCATTGCCTGCCTAGACTCTCTTCCACATCACTTCTGCTACGTCATGGTTTCCCCTACAGGGATCTGCAGGGTCACTCACCTCCTTCTGGTGATGATGCCTCACCCGTCTCCATCTCCCCAAATCCCTTGATGGACTCTGGATTTATGAAGCTGCTTGCGGTCTCCTCCGAGGGGAGCATTTTGGCAGGAGAGTGGGAACCCCCGCCTGTGGCCATGGCCTGCCTCCTGTTGCTTGCCATGATGTTGCGGACCCTCAAGCGGAGGTCATCCCACCTCTTCCTGCAGTCCTTGACACTACATGGAGTGGTTCCAACAGCCGACACCTTGCGGGCTACCTCCTGCCAGATGTCCTTCTTCTACTGCTGCACCTCACGCTTCATGTCATGGGATTTCATGAGATCTGCATGTGCAGCAAGGGTGTCTGCTAACATATTTAATTCAGCGTCAGAAAAACGCTGTTTCCGCAGCCGGGGGGTGGTCTTCCGGATAGCCTTAGACATTCTCGAAGTATCGGCACAGAGCTCTCCAGGAATCAACTGGTGGTTTGGGAGGATTGCAATGGATTGTGTTTTTAAAGATGGCCGCCAGCCCATTTCCTGTTCTGACGCGATGACGTTATTTCCGGGTCTGGTTTTACGACCCCGGTATTAGCATGTTGCTATTACCGGGTTGGTATTTAGGGGTTCCTCCTAGGCGGTGTCGGTATCGGCGGGTCCCGTGATGTCGCTATCGGGGCGTTGGAGGGCCTTTTGCGGCATGCCGGTATGGCCATTACCGGCATGGGGGTTTGCGCGTGCTCACGCACTCGTAATCACCCGCTGTTAGCGGCGTCATACGAGCACGGACCCGCTGGTTCCGCCATGCGGTAATGACCCCGTTTTTACCGCGCTACTCATAATGAGGCCCCTTGTCTCTCGACAATTGGGGTATGTGCCTTGTCGATCGGTTTACTAATTACAGTTGAGCTTTTTTTTTATTTTCCCAGTTCGAAAAGCCATGGTTGCTTTAACTTTCCCCATTCATAAATCCAGCCTTTAAACAGCAAGACTAAAAAGCACATAAATAAAAAGATATATGTGTATTAGCCTACATAATAAAATAAATATAACATGCTAGAGATTCCTCAAGAGGTATGGTTTTCTTAAGTAATTTAAGTGCCACATTTCAATCTGTGTAATCAAAAATGGGATCTGGTATGCAAACCATAGTAATTCTGACCAGATGCAAATCGTTAAAGTGCTGCTAAAGTGCTAATACAGAGCGCAAGGTAAACAAATTATATTTTAAGTACCCCTGGTAATCAGTAGTGCTTTCAATAATGCTTAAGGCACTCTGCTCCCGAAGACAAATCGGCCACACCCCACTCTTGAGCCCAATAAAAACCTCCTTTCAGGAAGAGGACATCAATACTAAAATGCTACTGTGCAATAGGAATATATAAAAACACAGTAAAAAGCGAAACAATACCCAAGGATGCTGGTGGAGGATTCGCTCACTTATTGCAGTGACACTCCCCCATATCTGCAGCCAATTGTGAACCTTATCCTGAAAGAAAAAGTTGGCACAGGATAAAAACTGTACTGCAAAGGATCCGGAAAAAAACATAGCTCAATATCGCTCTATATAGCTGGTGCAGTGGACGCTTGACTGCTCGTGGGGCACCCCAAACCCCCCTTGCACCTGGCAGTTCAAGAGTTGATTCCCTAAAAAAGTTATCCCAGCTGCAGTTGCTGCTTCTTGTAGGAACTGCCCCTCTTGTCCGGCACAGCTTTTTCAGTCTTTGTATCAGACTGAATTCCTGGGTCGGCTTGTAACAACCCCTCCCGCAGTCCAGGTGGAGTCTTGCAATAGCTCTAGGCAGTAACCCACACAGCACGGTAGCAAAAGGGACACGTGCTGGGCTCACAAAAGAGACAAACATGCTATTTATAATTGGTAAATATTGTCTTCATGACATCCCAAGGTTGCAACCCATGCAATTTGAGATGAGTAAACATCTCAGGCAACAGGAGTTTTGCCTTGCAAGTCAGTGGTTCTGGGCCGCAAGTGGAAATACAGATGGTGTTGGTTTGATCAGTTCTTTGTGGGCAAACACCAGGACAGACACAAGTAAGGGGCATTGGGGCCTGCCCCTACTTACATGACAACACCATGTGATTGTGTCTATTGCTTGCAGCCTCCCAGAAATCTACAGACGGCTACCTTGAACCTTTCCTTCTGGCTTTGCCAAGGGCTTAAGAATGGTTCCCTAATCAAGGTGCAAGGGGGCAGGGCCACAACACGGCACAGCGTGGCAAAGTGGGAGCATCTCTGCGAGAGGTCCTTCCTCCCTGAATTCTGCAGGTCATTGCCTCGCCCTTTCCATCGGCCATCGGCTCGAGGATGGCATCCCAACAGAGGCGGAGAAGGCAAGGTCCAGAGGCATAGACAGGGTACAGCCTGAGCGGGCATGGCCCACCCAAAATCTGTAAATGCCCACTCAGCAGCGCATTTACAGATGTTAACGTCGCTGCGGTGGGCCCAACTACATTAGCTTCAGGCCCCACTTGTTAGACAATCTTGGCTACGCCTCTGGCGAGGCCACAACATGGCACAGTGGGATCATCTCTGAATTCTGCAGAAGACTACATTGGCCCTTTACCTCAGGCTTCTCCAAGGGCTGAGGATGGCATCCTAACAGAGGTGCAGGCAGCGGGGCCACAACACAGCACAGTGTGGCATAGTGGGAAGTGGGAGTGTCTCTGCGAGAGGTCCTTATCTGGGGACACAGCCTTGCAAGATCACAGCGGCTGTCGTAACCTCGCGAGACTGCAAAGTGCATGCATGCATCTCAGTGCCTGGAGCGGAGACAGATGAGAGTGACCGGGGGAAGAAACAGATGCACCCTGGCCCTCCTCCAGGCTCAAGGCCACACTAACTTTTACAGACACTTATGACGTGCAGGCTCTGAGGCTGAATCTTAGATACCCACATCAGTAAAGCAACTGGTGTTGTGTCCAGAGACTTTAATAACTATGACCTATTTGTTACAGGTCATTCCTGATTCATGTGCAGTGAATAAATCCTACACATCTATCACTGTGTTGAGTTGCATGTGAAGCCAATACAACCTCCTCCCTAAATTCTGCAGGCAACTGCATTGGCCCTTTCCCTCAAGCTTTGCTGAGCACTCAAGGATGCCATCCTAACAGAGGCACAGGGGGCGGGCTACAAAACAGCACAGCGGGAGCGTCTCTGCCAGAGTTCCTTCCTCCGTGAATTCTGCAGGAGACTGCATTGGCCCTTTCCCTCATACTTTGCCGAGGGCTCAAATATGGTGTCTACAGGTGCGGGGGCTAGGCCACAACACGGCACAGTGTGACATGGAGGCAGCATCTCTGTGAAAGGTCTTTCCTCCCTGAATTCGGCAGGCGACTGCCTTGGCCTTTTCCCTTGGGCTCCGCCGACGGTGCAAGCACAGCATCCTAACAGAGAAGCAAGGGGCAGCGCCACAACATGGCATAGTGTGGCACAGTGGGAGCATCTCTGTGAGAGGTCATTCCTCTCTGAATTCTGCAGGAGTCTTCTTCGCCTTTTTGCTTCCAAAGAAATATTTGAAAATAATCCTCTAGTATTCGAAAAAAATTCTGTTGCGTGTTGACAAATGATACCAAATTGTGTGTTTTAAAATGGACCAAATAAACAAATTAGCTCTGCTCCCTGTAAAACGTAATGTTATATCCATTTAGGTTTTGACCAGTGAAAACCTGAAGGTATCTCACCCGCTAGTTCCCGGGTATCTCTCATCCAGGTGGCCAGGACACGGCCATCGCTATTGGATCCAGTTCCTAGGGGTGGACCAATGCGGGAGGATCACCTGGATGGGGAATCTTCAGGCGTGGAAGTGGGACGACAAAAGATGAGACACGGTACCCCTTTCCTTATGACACCTTTTCCACATCCTACCCAGTAGGATATTTGGAACCCCCTTTTCCTGCACAAACACTTGATCACACTGCGAAAGACAACTGACTAACAACAAAGCCATTTACCTGACATGTCCCAACACAAGGGTCAGGCAGAGTCAAGCAATTGCCGATAACTACACACACCTGACAGCCCTTTCCCTTCCCCACAGGGATAAAAGGCAGAACACGAGAGCACACTTTGAGCAAGGCCGAACACACAAGGAAGCAGCTATTCTGAGACAGCAGTTCAAATGGGGGAGAAAGGCGGTGGAAACCGAAAGGACAACAAGGAGGGAATTGCCTTTGCCCTTTCCGAAAAGAACAGTGAGACCGGGAATTGCAGCTGGTGATTGGTGTGGCAGATGTCAACTGTACACAGGGTGCACCCGCACTGATAGCCAGGGCAGGGAAAAGAGCTTGCCGCTGCGGTACCGTCCTTGACTCCAGTGGAAGAAAAGCCAACGAGTTCAGCCCAGCCGGTGAGTCAGAGGAAACCGATAGTAGCCCGGACTATGTTAAAACTCACAGCTGTAGTGGCAACATTTGCGTTAAAGAAAAGAAGATAACAGACAAAGGTCTTTTGTGAACAACCGAGGTATTAAAGTTAGAGTGGTCCCGTGCCGCATGGGCACTCATTCGAAGGACTCTTACGAATGCCCCACTCCTGAACAAGGAAGATATGTGGAGTTGAGAAAACCACAAGAACCAAAAGGCCCTAGTGGAGGCCAGCAAGAGATGTCAAAGTGGTCATACAAGGGTCGAGTCAAAACCCCCGTACAGTCGAATGTCTTTGACACGTTGTAATTTGAAAAGCTACGTGAACTGCATTGTGGTGACAAATGAGAACCCAATTGAGGGGTGTCCACAGTGAGCTATTGGTCTGAGCCCGATTGAAGGAGGCTGACATTGTGAAGGGGACCGGAGCCTGGCTGAGGGGGATTCTTAGGTAAAGAGTAATCGCCCAACGTGAAAAATAATAGAAGGAACTTTTGTTTGTTGTTTGTGAAACATCAGGACCTCTGAAGCAAGAGACTTTGCATAAAAGAGACTTGGGTGCAGAAGGCCCTGATATTGTAAGAATGAACTGTAAACTCGGGCGGGAGAAGCCCAGAAGTGTGCTGTGCTCGAGAGTCTCACCTTGTCCCATGCTTCAAACGTGGGCAAGGGAGACCCCAGCCATACATTCCTGACTTATCATTTGAGAACACTTCTTCTTTCTTTCTTTCTTTGTGAACATTATCCACACTATTTTGTAGCATAGCGGCAAGGATTGGCAATAGGTTTTTCTTAGTGTAGGCCATTTTTGTTTGACTAGACTCCACTAGGACTGTATTCTTATTATTTGATGGTCGTAGCTTGCTCCCATCTTAGATTTAGGTTTACAGTAGGCGTTTATCTTACCAATTTTTGCAGTTTAATAAACACCCTTGAACTGTGATCCCTTGTGGCTGTCATACTTTGATACCATGCCTTCCTTACATACCATATATATAGCAGTAGAGAAAAGGGTAAAGGTAAAGTGGGATGAAATGAGGTAGCGTACAAGTTTCGCACTGTCTCACGCTCCTTTTTATTAATCTCGCGAGCTTGATTCCTCTAGTTTCCTTGCCTCCGCATTTCATCTGGTAAAGAGGAACACAGACTCATCATGACTTCCTACAGCGCTCTCCTCACAGAGTCACTCATCTTCGGACAAAGATGCTTGCAGTACAGTGTGCTTAAAAAAACATAATTTTTCACATAAGTACCCACAAAGGTGTACCCAGTGTGAGAAACCTGAAGGCATCCTCACTTCCTTCTCCCCAGAATCCTCTGCTCAGGTGACCAGGGAAAGACCATTGCTTTTGGATCCCAACCCTGGGGGTGGATATGCGAGGAAGGATCACCTGGGTGGAGGACATTTGGGGAATGGAAGGAGGATGTCTTTAGGTGAGACGCAGTATCCCCATTTCCATTCTGCAATGAACCTTAAATCCATGACGCCTTTATAGGGTATTGTCAAACCCCCTTCCTTCCCTCTTTGAAAAATAACCCTCATCTAAAACATCCCTATAGAGGAACAGTGAAGAGAACAAGAGGGAGAACACTTGCTTATATGGGCAGGCGAGACCCATATTCACCTCCTCGGGTTAGACCAAGAAATTGTAAAAATACATTTTACACTCCCCCAACCTTCATAAGTTATTTCCAATCTTCCCTGTCACACACTCCCCTGTATCCCATTTAGTCCCTTTAAGACTGGGACGAGGAAGAGGCGACTGTTACAAATGTTTCTTAATAAGGTAAAATAGTGGTGTAGTACTCACGATGGAAGAGTCATTCAGATGCAACAGTATATTGTGCTGGCAAGAGTCGCCCTGAAACCCCTGCAGCTCTCCGGATGTAGCAAGCCGGGAGGCAGGTGCTCCAGGGAAACCCTCTAATGGGAAGAAAACCCTGTTGTAGGCGTAGGTAGACTATCCTGTATTGCAGTCAGCGGCAGGGATCAGCCTTTGAATTACTGCTGTCTGCTGTGGAGTTCTGCCAGCGAGTTGGTTCGGGCTCCCACTCAGTACGCTGCACTGTCTGTAAGGGTGGAAGAGGAGGCAGACAGTTAATATGAATGCGGTGAACATAAGAACGTTACCACGGTTATTTTGTCAAAATGGCATTACCCGAGGGTTTGGCTTTGCGGGCAGTGAGAGTGGGTCTGTGGCAGTCTTACGATAGACACAAGGGACAAGATCTAGGGGACATGAGAGAAAGTTAGTAAAATAGAAGAGAAGGACCATAAGCAGAATAAAAAGGCAAGCCAAGAAATAGATTAGGTTTGAACTCACAGGTGTCTTGCTGAGAGTAGAAACGCACCACAGTTTGTTCTCACTCCCATTGCACAAGTAGAGTTGGCACTGCAAAAAATGATGATGTGGAAGCGACTTCTCCCCCTGGCATGCCCACTAAGGAGAGACTACAACGGTACATGGCGTTTCAGCCGCCATGATGGGCAGGGTCAGACTGGGACAAGAAATAGGCCTGGACACCCAAAAAAAAGTTGCCCACCCCTCGCCTCAAAAAAGGTGGCCCTTAAACCATCATCCGTGAATCACGTCAATTCACGACTTTACAGAAAATGCTACTTCTGAAGGGTTCATTTGTCTGTAGCAGCCAGGAGGATATGCAATGCAGATCTCATGCATGCGTGGGGGGGTACAGAGAGGACCTGCTATCAAAGAGGCACTCTGCGTGAAGCAACATGAACTGCGGCCAAGTGCAGTTCTGCAGTCCTGCAGGGCTTTGGGGCACAAGACTGTGGGAGGGATCTGAGGCTACTGCTGAAGAAAGAAGTTGCACACAGCATGCGTTCCTTGTACTGACGCAGCACTGCAGTTGTGCGGCTATAATAACTGCCACTATTTACATTATGCTATTGAAGCAGAAATGCAAGGGCACTTACAACCTACGCTCAGAGCTCCCAGCACGAAAAAGGGTGCTTTACTGGTGCAGCCAAGCACCTGCTTCCCCCAAGATTGCTAAACAAATCTGTTATGAGCGAGCAGGGGAGGGAACACGTGGGTCTGCCCAAGGGCAGAAAAATCACAGAAAGGGCTGTGGGCAGACGGAGACTATATGGTCCTGCCAGGAAACGGGTGGAGCAGAGCTATGCAGATAAACAAATGAAGAAAGTTTAGAAACACGTGATTGTAAAAGGGTTTGCTCAGAGCCAGCGTCCTTCAGTGTTAACGCACTGGAATGAGAAGTATGTAATGAGGTCTGAGGTCCAGAGTTCGAGGGGGACACTTACTTAGCCATTGATTGGGAACCCTTTGTTTGTGCTTCTCTGCAAATTTGTGTTACTCATGCAACCCTTGTGGTGAGTACTCGCACGTCATCATTGTCCAAGCACTGGTTATTCTTGGACACATCCCATAGCTGAAGCATGGGCTTCATGACTCATGTGGCATTTCCCCACACTGTGCATAAAGCAGCAGGCAGTCTCTATTATATTCCTGAGCAGCTTCCTGCAAAGTGAACCCAGTCCCAGTCCTAAATATTCACAAGTAACTAGTCTGTCCAGATTTCTATGCATTATTGAGAAGAAAACCACATTTTAATGATTTACAAGAAATCCTTTCGTGCTTAGCCACTCCCACCATTATGCTTCCAAATAAAGCAAAGGGTTGCCACTGGTGCACTGTGTCACGAGGTAATGCAAGTGGACAGTAACAACACTAAAACATCCAACATTGACAATAACTCACTGCTTAATCTGAAATTGTAAATAATCAAGGATTGTGAGTTCAGCAGGGGAGACACAGTCTCAAAGTGATGAGGCAGTTGGACAAGTTACAGGGACGCTGTCCCTTAAACAACAGCCTGGCTGTTGGCAACATATACATGGAAACTCCTTTTGCATTCTGGGATTTGCCCTTTTGCTTTGCAATTATAAATCCGTTCCGTAACTACATTTCCCAGAATGCACAGTGCTTAAGCACTGCCTTTACGATCTTGGGTATGTTGGCTCAGTTCGTATAGATGGAAAAGGTCACGAAAAGACACTCCAAACAAGGCAAAGCCGTGGACCAACAGGCACTCATAAACACAGCAAACCTTGCAATTCCAAGGATGGAAGTGCAGGTGCTGCTCCCTTCACCACACCCCACAGAACGAGCCCCTACCCCTGTGCTCTCATCCTCGCTCCAGCCCGCAGCAGAGTCAATAGGGGCACCATCTTCTGCTGGCACCAGGCGGGCTCCTCACCCCTCACCAGCACTACCAGGAACTGTGGGATGCAGCAGACTGCATGACCGGGGCCCAGGGCCAGGCCCACCGCAGTGACTGGTGTAAGAGCGAGTACTGAAGCCTGCAGGTAGAGGCTAGCTCCCCGTAATGACTGGAGTTAGTATAAGGGCAGCATGCTATAGGGTTTGGTGTGTGGAACCAATTCAAACCCCATAGTTGTTTGCAGATAAAACCTGCAATGGTTGGTTTGGTAATCATAGTACAGTACGCGAGCACACAGCGCAGAATACAAGGAGGAAATTCTCCTCCACTTGGTCCAAGGCAAGTGCTGGCGAAAACGAGACATAACAACAACTAGGAGTAATGCGCACTTCCATCTGTCCACACTACTCTAGTACTGGGAAGAGGAAGAGGACTGTAGAACATCACTCTAAAGGTCAGGCATGTCCCATTGACAGCGTTAATTGTAGTCAGGCCAAGGACGTCCACCTGCAGCCACTTGAGAGGCTACAGGTGCATATAAAAAGGAGAGACCCACATGGAGAAGGGGAACTTCGAGGCTTCGAGGCTCGAAGCTGGTGAAAAGCATGCTGACGACTGCAGGGGAGTGGGAAGGACGCTGAGGCTGGAGAGAGCCACAAGAGAGTCAAGAGCCCTCCAGAGCCCTGAGCCGTCTGTCCCCCGCTGCAGCTGGGCGACACAGACCGAAATCTCCACTACGCTGCAGGAGGCAGCAAGACCACTCACACCAGGCAAGTGCAGCTCGCCGGTGCTCCTGATGGGAGAGATGGGAGCGAGCGAAAAGCAGAAGAGGAACGCGAAAGCACTCAGAGAAGCGGCCAAACACAAGTGACTGACAGGGAGAGAACACTCATGCTGGGGCTCTCCACGGGTTTAACATGGGCCAAGGAAGTTGCCGAACAAGTGCATGCATATGGTAAGTGGGTCTCGAGAACCAATGGGCGTTACTGAATACCTAACAAATTGCGAAGTACTTAATGAGTTTGCATTTATAAAGAGGGGATAATTGTATTTTGCGCCAACTGTATTCATCAAAAGATTATGCCAATAAATTGGTGTTCAAAATAATCTACTAGTGCTGGTCTTGATTAAAAACACTATATTTATTGTCAGGTTGTCTGTTAATTCAGCTCTCAACACGTTTTCCACCATCCACATTCCTAAATGGATCATCAGGAGAAGTTTATCAATATTGTCTATACAGTGTTCCTATTTGTATGGTTGTTACTGTTTTAGTGTTTCTTAGTTGAATTAATAAATGGAACAACCATTTCTTCTGGCTCACTATTGATAGCAATCTTCAATTTTCAAAAGGAAGCATCCGAGAACAGGAAAGTGAATGAAAGCCTGAAAGAAAAAACTCTTTATCTTGGAACAAAGCAATTTAAGTATTTGAAAATTGAAGATTGCTATCAATAGTGAGCGATAAGAAATGGTTGTTCCACTAAAACAGTAACAACCTTACAAATAGTAACACTGTGAATCAAGACCAGCACTAGTATATTATTTAAAACACCAATTTACTGGCATAAACCTTTTGATGAATACAGTTGGTGCAAAATACAATTATCCCCTCTTTAAAAATACTGAATTGTTGCAGTCAAGCAGCCTCACTAGCGGGAAATACTATTTTTGCCTGACAACTACCCAACAACCAACAAATGTGCAATCGCCACATGCCAGCCATTTAAGACTGTAAATTGGTAGAGCTATTTAATGAGTTATTAAATATCGAACTAAAGTAAACCTATGCACAATATATGAAAATATCACAAGAGTGGAGAGAAAGTAGTGTGTATTTGCGAATGGAATGAAAATCAGCAAAAAGCATTTATGAACAATGTGAAAGTACAAAGCCAAGTGAAAACTGGTAATGAGAGTTGGTGAAGCACATGAGAGGCAAATGATAAGCACTATTTGATATTGTGAAAGCAAGGTGGTGACAAGAAATAAAACACTGCAAAGTGGATTGTGGAAAAGGAACATGCAGAGGAGCAACTGTATACATATGTAGGAGATCCTGCCCCCTACATCTCCTGTATTGGAGACATGAGACCGTGCCTTGCCTAACCCCAGCCATCGTACCAACACTGCAACAAGTATTTGGAAGGAGATACTCATTAAGACAACCCTATCGAAAGTCCCCCCGAAGTGATGATAACCTACAGGAGGAATTCCCTGAAGGAATATGAGAAAGAGCTGAGCAAATGAACTGATGACATCATACAAAAGTGTGCACAACGTCCGGAGATATTGAATGAAGACAATGTATGGATCCTAGAGGACAAATGATGAAGTAAAGAATCGAGTAAACTATCTACGTGAAGAAGAAGATTACGCATTAACAAAGTGCTGCAGAAAACAGAAGTTCAATAAATGTACAGACACTAAAACGCAAGGTAGATCAAGTCATCATATAGGCAAGCTACGAGTAGTAAATAGAATGCAGGTAAAGCCGCCACAGTACAGAACCTGGACATTGGTATCATGAAATTAATAAGCCAGAAACCATGAAGGGAGAATGGAAAGCTGTGTCGCAGCAGAATAGCAGGCTCATGAAGCCAAGATTCTGGAAATCGAGGTCAGCTATCTACTCTGAAGAAGAACGAGTGTGCAGAGGATGAATCTGCTCATGTTAAGGTGAAAGAAAGAACACAAAGGATGCCAAGTTTTAATTCATTTAAAGCATTTAAAAACTGAAAAATGGGCCAGATCGTGGTCTCCTGTTACATGAGCCAAGGACGGAAATAGAGCTTGAACTTGGAATTCCAGACACGATAACGAGTGCCGTCACTCCTGTGCATTCCCAAAGACAAGCATTCTCTACAAGGCCAAGTACAAAGACAATTTCATGGCAGAAGGCATGGGTGATGAGAGATGATAGGCTAATTAGGTGGTGAGGTAGTGTCATGTCCTATCTCCCTGCACCTGGGTCTGGGCTTACATGCTGCTAAATGAACCGAATGTTCCAGACATGGCACAAGTGTGCCAACCAATTGTATTAGTCCGTATAATGAAGGACCTTATAGCTTGTAAGACCAATGAGATACTGTGTATCTAATGTTTCTGAAATTACATGTTTTATGATATAGGCATACGTTGTCCACCTGATAAAGGACAACCAATGACAATCCTTGCTCCTATATGAGTGTATATCTAGTTGTTTTCCTTAACCAATCCCGACCTTTGATAGGTTTTTTACTATTGCCACATAATATGATGTCACTCTGATGCATAATTGAGTATAAGAATTGTATTTGTTGTGGAGATCATTGAGAGACTGAGCGTGCGTCTGTTGATGATCGTTGTAACCTCCCTGTTTTAGATAATTGTCAATAAAACAGTAACTTGCCATCTTCTTGAGTTTGTCAGGTTATTTGGACTCAGAAATATTCTGGTGTAATCCCATCCGTTACATATGCACGTTCCAAAGGGCTGTAAACTCAAAAATATTGGCAGAGTCAAGAGACTGCTAAGGAGAAACAGGAGTACAGATGGACTAATGCCACAGGTGCGGAGAGGAAACCTAAGGTGGTAAAGTAGTCCCATGAGAAATAGTAAACATTATAAAGTGCCAAGGGTTATCGGTTTCATGACCTGTGATGGGTGGACCATGTGGTCCGTCAACTGCGCATAGACCAAGTTACCCCTACTTGAAGTAAGCCAAGGAAAATAGATACATGTTGAAGTTGCTGTGCTTAACAAGCGTTAAAGTGACTAAGGAGAAGAAAAAGCCAAGTGAATGGTTAGAAAGCCTGAAATGTTACAAAGTGGATATTAAATTCATATTCAAAGCTAATAAAGTTGAATTAACTGCAAACTGTGTTAAACTTGGGGATTGGAACCCCAAGGCAGTTTAGAACTGTGTTGAACTTGGGGAAGGGAAACCCCAAGGTTGTTTGGAACTGTGTTCAACCGGTGGAAGGGAACCCCAAGGCTGTTTAGAACTTGTTGAACTTGGGGAAAGACACCCCAAGGCTGTTTGGAACTGTGTTGAACTTAGGGAAGGGAGCTGCAAGATCCTTTTGTGGAGCTGTGTTGATCTCGGGGAAGAGATCCTCAAGGTCTTTTTGTGGAACTGTTTTGAACTTGGGGAAGAGAAAGCTGAAAGAAAGCCAGGAACTGTAAAAATCTCAGAACATTATTTTGAACACTGTTTCTTCGGTTGCTGTCATCCCTAAATATTATATAGATTTAGCCTGAGTTGACATTTATGACAAAGACTATCCTTAGTTTCTTTGGGTAGGGAAATGCCACCTTAGCATAGGGCAAGAGGCCTTACTCCATCCTGACATTTGAGAAATAGACGCTTTATTTTAGAAAAGTGAATCTGTTGTCTGTGTCTTACTTCATGATGCTTTCACACCAGGTACTTCTCAAACAATGTGTGATGAAATGTTGCAATGCACAGATGTTAGCATTTTATTTGTTTTTGCGTGTCTAGTCCTGTTTTCTATCCCAGTCTGATCCAATATAATGGAATACGTTTTGGAAAATACACGTACATGTGCAATACGACTGTGACTGATGGGAGGATCACTTGTTGCATAGTTAAAATCTGTGGCTGACTTCTATTTCCTAAATGGGTGGCTGTGTATGTCCTGTTCCGAAATGTTGGATATAGAATGTTGATATAGTTATGGAGGTTTTTTGCCATTTGTTCCTTTTTTACTGTTGTAGAGGGTTTCTGATGATATGTGATAAAAAGACTGTATATTGTGTGCTTTTCTAAAAATCTCTTTTTTAATATTTACCAAATTTCTCTGAATTCCTACAGGTTATATATGTAACCAGAAATCCTAAAGATAATATGGTGTCCTCCTATCACTTTACACATATGATGAAGAAACTTTATGAAATACAGGACAACATACCAGATATTGGGGCCTTCATGGAGGGATATCTGACTGGGATTGAAGGTACTGTTTCTATGTCATGCATTAAAGGATTATCGTTTTACAATCAAGAATCCTGAATTATGATAATTTTTTGGCATGCTAGAAGATATTTGCAAATTGTTATCGGGTGATTTGTGATTGCAATTTAAAATTTGCTCTACAATTTGCATAGTTACAGGGCTAAAGATATAGAGGGTAATTCATAGAAATTCGCACAAAAGTGGCGCAAGCGGCTGGCGCACAGTGTCCCTGTGCGATACACTGCGCCAGCCGCGTGTGAAAAAATCCTTTTCATCGCACAGCGTATTCATGGATTTTAGCCTCCAAAACCAGCCGTGGCGCAGAGTGGCGCAGCGACCGTGCAGCAGCGCCAGTTACGCCCCCAAGAACGCCCTCGCGCAAGGAAAAGCCTTCAAAATTCCCAAATCATCGCAAAGGGCTGCGCTAACCCTGGACCAGTTCACAGTGCTGCCAAACGGCAAACGCCAAGTGGGGAACGTGTATTTCAGTGGTTCTCGGGAAGTTTCACACACGATTGTCCTGAGTACGTGTACATCAGGGGTGCGCGGGAAGTAACACACGCGATACCATCAGGGCACGTGTATTCCAGGGGTGCGCGGGAAGTAACACACGCAAAAACAGCAGGGTACGTGCATTTCAGGGGTGCGCGGGAAGTATCACACGCGATTCCATCAGGGTACGTGTATTTCAGGGGTGCGCAGGAAGTATCACACGCAAAAGCAGCAGGGTAAGTGTATTCCAAGGGTGCGCGGGAAGTATCACACTCAAAAGCAGCAGGGTACGTGTATATCAGGGATGCGCGGGAAGTATCACATGCGATTCCATCAGGGTACGTGTATTCCACCAGGCCCCCACTCATGTCTCTCATCACCCCCACCCCCCAGCAGTGCAGGGCACCCTCCACCAGGCCCCCACTCATGTCCCCCTGCACCCCCACCCCCCAGCAGTGCAGGGCACCCTCCACCAGGCCCCCACTCATGTCTCCCAGCACCCCCACCCCCCAGCAGTGCAGGGCACCCTCCTCCAGGCCCCCACTCATGTCTCCCATCACCCCCACCCCCCAGCAGTGCAGGGCACCCTCCACCAGGCCCCCACTCATGTCTCCCATCACCCCACCCCCCAGCAGTGCAGGGCACCCTCCACCAGGCCCCCACTCATGTCCCCCTGCACCCCCACCCCCCAGCAGTGCAGGGCACCCTGCACCAGGCCCCCACTCATGTCCAACTCATGTCTCCCAGCACCCCCACCTCCCAGCAGTGCAGGGCACCCTCCACCAGGCCCCCACTCATGTCTCCCATCACCCCAAACCCCCTACCCCCCAACAGTGCAGGGGCACCCTCCACCAGGCCCCCACTCATGTCAAACTCATGTCTCCCAGCACCCCCACCCCTCAGCATCCAGGGGCACACTCCCCCAGGCCCCCACTCATGTCTCCCATCACCCCCACCCCCCTGCAGTTCAGGGCACCCTCCACCAGGCCCCCACTCATGTCCCCCTGCACCCCCACCGCCCAGCAGTGCAGGGCACCCTCCACCAGGCCCCCACTCATGTCTCCCAGTGTTAGGCGGAAACCTGTGCAGTTCCCTCTGGGACCACTGCAAAATATTTAGGACTACAGGTGTTTGGCAGTAAACCCACTTGGTAGCAGTCTGTACCACACAGATTCACTTGGTAGCTGTGGCTGAGCAGTCAGACTTCCCTCAAGAAGAGTTAGGCAGTATGTGGAGTATACAAAATAGGGCAATCTACACAGTAGAACAAGCAAACACGGACCAAAGCTTCGGTGTAAAGATATAAAGGTATTTATTTATAACGACACATCTATAGAAAACACTCTGGCACTAATACGGCAAACAATTTCAATCGCAATTACTATGAGAAAAAGATCAATCCCTCTAACAATAGTTCGGCAAGTCTAGGTTCAACTGCATCACTTATTTGCAGACAGAGGTGTATGCTTTAACCTAGATGGCACTCTAGTATTCATTAGGATGGGAGAGAAAAAGGCGGGTTAAGAAATCAACTCGATACCAACACGTGTAAGAACAAAGATGCAAGGCAAGAAGACAAGAACCACTATAGATTCCAAAGTTCAGAGGCAAGGCCCACTCGGAGAGAAGCAAGCCGGTATGTCCCAAAAAGTATCTTAGTGGAAATGCGTTCGAGTCTTTGTAGCAAATTGTTATCGGCAGATTGGACCAGTTCAGAACAACACGCTAGAGAAAGCTTGGAGGCGACCATATGGAGAGGCGAGGATTAAGACAACTCACTCTATCCGGCAACAAGGGAAGCCAGGCGGACACAGTACCTTGATTGTGGAGAGACAGCTCCGGCGGGGGCAGTTGTTCCTGGTGGAGGATGCACATCCGGTCTTTGCCAAGAGAAGAGATGATCTCGTTGTCGAAGGAAAGTTGAAGATCGTTGCACTACCAGGGAAGAGACCAGCTGCGGAGTTCTCTGTCACAAGGCACCACCTTTTGGTCGCGGTACAGGGGTAGTGGCTATCCGGTTGCCGAGGTGCTCTGCACGGGCAATTCGACCACTGCGTCCTGAGGCGAAGAAAAAGCAAAGGGGACTGGTTGTTCCCACCAGTCAGGGGAAGAGACTCTCTGGCAGGGAGATCTCCTCTGTCGTCAGGAAGTGGTGAGTCGGTTCAGCAGGGCTCCACCGGAGGTGTCGTCGTTGCAGGTCGGCTCAGCTTTACCCTCGTCGGATTCTTAGGTCCTGTGGCGACTTCTGAAGATCCAGTCCCAAAAGCCCTGCTTTTATGCAGAAAACCCCCATTCATTCAGCCTAGCTGTCAATCAAAACACGCTAAGTGGTGAGCGGGGAGGCTCACCACTTGGGCCAATCACACCACAGTGCGACCGGAGTTGGCAAGGCAACTCGGTCCAGGGTGCCTAAACCCCCTCCCACACCCCTGTGGTAACCCAGACAGAATGGCACCACTTTGGAGGGACTCTGTGCAGAAGCCCGCCAAAAGTGGAACAAAGGGCTCAACCTTTGGTTTAGGAGTCACAGAGACGAACAGAGACGCCATTTTAAAAAGCGGAGTTCTGGCAGAAAATACCATCCGATAGACTTATTTAAGATAAGTGGACCGGTGGTATGTTAGAGATTAACGATAAACAGTATCAATCTCCAATAATGGGAAGAATCCCATAGGGTTATATTCGGGGTCGAATATAACAAGTAGTTTCCACTGCCACCAGCCAAAACTCGACGAGGGGGGACGGGACAGTGCCCCCTCGAATAACAGACCTAGGAGTAATCGAATTACCCCTACTAGTACGTCCACAATAGGATGGTTTGTATTAGTTCTGTTAGTAAATTTAGGTCTAGTAAAGCCAATGGTGACTTTACATGCCCGGGGAGACAGTAGTCAGTCCCCGGGTATGGAGTCTATGATGGAGGTCCGCTAGGACGCCCCAGTGCTACGGCACGGAGGGTGCGGTGTAACACACATAGCAAAACATATGAGACCCTATGGAGTAAAAGACCCCATAGCCCATAGAACACATGGACATTCAAAGGAATTACACACATGAGAAAAAGAGTCTCACTCTTGGCAGGATGGAAAAAACAAACTCCAGAAATCCAGCAAAGCTGCGGGGGGACTCACTAGGTTAGGAAATTCAGCCTCAACAGAATATTGTCCTTAACACTCAGCACCCCCACCCCCCAGCAGTGCAGGGCACCCTCCACCAGGCCCTCACTCATGTCTCCCATCACCCCCACCCCCCCAGCAGTCAGGGGGACCCTCCAACAGGCCTCCACTCATGTCCCTCTGCACCCCCACCCCCCAGCAGTGCAGGGCACCCTCCACCAGGCCCCCACTCATATCCAAATCATGTCTCCCAGCACCCCCACCCCCCAGCAGTGGAGGGCACCCTCCACCAGGCCCCCACTCATGTCTCCCATCACCCCCACCCCCCAGCAGTGCAGGGGCACCCTCCACCAGGCCCCCACTCATGTCTCCCTGCACCCCCACCCCCCAGCAGTGCAGGGGCAACCTCCACCAGACCCCCACTCATGTCTCCATTCACCCCCACCCCCCAGCAGTGCAGGGCACCCTCCACCAGGCCCCCACTCATGTCTCCATTCACCCCCACCCCCCAGCATCCAGGGGCACCCTCCACCGGGCCCCCACTCATGTCTCCCTGCACCCCCACCCCCCAGCAGTGCAGGGGCAACCTCCACCAGGCCCCCACTCATGTCTCCATTCACCCCCACCCCCCAGCATTGCAGGGCACCCTCCACCAGGCCCCCACTCATGTCTCCCATCACCCCCACCCCCCAGCAGTGCAGGGCACCCTCCACCAGGCCCCCACGCATGTCCAACTCATGTCCCCCAGCACCCCCACCCCCCAGCAGTGCAGGGCACCCTCCCCCAGGCCCCCACTCATGTCTCCCAGCACCCCCACCCCCCACCAGTCAGGGGCTCCCTCCACCAGGCCCCCACTCATGTCCCCTGCACCCCCAACCCCCAGCACTGTGGTGCACCATCCACCAGGCCCCCACTCATGTCCAACTCATGTCTCCCAGCACCCTCACCCCCCAGCAGTGCAGGGCACCCTCCACCAGGCCCCCACTCATGTCCCCCTGCACCCCCACCCCCCAGCACTGTGGAGCACCCTCCACCAGGCCCCCACTCATGTCCCCCATCACCCCCACCCCCCAGCACTGTGGAGCACCCTCCACCAGGCCCCCACTCATGTCTCCCAGCACCCCCACCCCCCAGCAGTCAGGGACACCCTCCACCAGGCCCCCACTCACGTCCCCCTGCACCCCAACCCCCAGCAGTGCAGGACACCCTCCACCAGGCCCCCACTCATGTCTCCCATCACCCCCACACGCCAGCAGTGCAGGGCACCCTCCACCAGGCCCCCACTCATGTCCAACTCATGTCTCCCAGCACCCCCACCCCCCAGCAGTGCAGGGCACCCTCACCAGGCCCCCACTCATGTCTCCCATCACCCCCACTCCCCAGCAGTGCAGGGGCATCCTCCACCAGGCCCCCACCCATGTCCAACTCATGTCTCCCAGCACCCCCACCCCCCAGCATCCAGGGGCACCCTCCACCAGGCCCCCACTCATGTCTCCCTGCAACCCCACCCCCCAGCAGTGCAGGGGCACCCTCCACCAGGCCCCCACTCATGTCTCCCATCTCCCCCATCCCCCAGCAGTGCAGGGCACCCTCCACCAGGCCCCCACTCATGTCTCCCATCACCCCCACCCCCCAGCAGTGCAGGGCACCCTCCACCAGGCCCCCACTCATGTCCAACTCATGTCTCCCATCACCCCCACCCCCCAGCAGTGCAGGGCACCCTCCACCAGGCCCCCACTCATGTCTCCCAGCACCCCCACCCCCCCACCAGTCAGGGGCGCCCTCCACCAGGCCCCCACTCATGTCCCCCTGCACCCCCACCCCCCAGCACTGTGGTGCACCCTCCACCAGGCCCCCACTCATGTCCAACTCATGTCTCCCAGCACCCCCACCCCCCAGCAGTGCAGGGCACCCTCCACCAGGCCCCCACTCATGTCCCCCTGCACCCCCAGCACTGTGCAGCACCCTCCACCAGGCCCCCACTCATGTCCCCCATCACCCCACCCCCCAGCACTGTGGAGCACCCTACACCAGGCTCCCACACATGTCTCCCAGCACCCCCACCCCCCAGCAGTCAGGGGCACCCTCCACCAGGCCCCCACTCATGTCCCCCTGCACCCCCACCCCTCAGCAGTGCAGGGCACCCTCCACCAGGCCCCCACTCATGTCTCCCATCACCCCCATCCCCCCAGCAGTGCAGGGAACCCTCCACCAGGCCCCCACGCATGTCCAACTCATGTCTCCCAGCACCCCCACCCCCCAGCAGTGCAGGGCACCCTCCACCAGGCCCCCACTCATGTCTCCCAGTACCCCCACCCCCCACCAGTCAGGGGCACCCTCCACCAGGCCCCCACTCATCTCCCCCATCACCCCCACCCCCCAACACTGTGGAACACCCTCCACCAGGCCCCCACTCATGTCTCCCAGCACCCCCACTCCCAGCAGTCAAGGGCACCCTCCACCAGGCCCCCACTCATGTCCCCCTGCACCCCCACCCCCCAGCAGTGCAGGGCACCCTCCACCAGGCCCCACTCATGTCTCCCATCACCTCCACCCCCTAGCAGTGCAGGGCACCCTCCACCAGGCCCCCACTCATGTCCAACTCATGTCTACCACCACCCCCACCCCCCAGCAGTGCAGGGCACCCTCCACCAGGCCCCCACTCATTTCTCCCATCACCCCCACCCCCAGCAGTGCAGGGGCACCCTCCACCAGGCCCCCACTCATGTCCCCCTGCACACCCACCCCCCAGCAGTGCAGGGCACCCTCCACCAGGCCCCCACTCATGTCTCCCAGCACCCCCACCCCCCAGCAGTGTGGGGCACCTGCCAGCAGGCCCCCACACATGTCCCCCAGCCAACACGTCATCACAATCCAGATCCCAGGCTCCTATGCCCACCCAAATCCCACCCCACGCCACCTCAGTCCAAACACCCAACCAAGCTTTACATCAATTCAAAATTGAAATACCCATGGCCCTCCGCATGGAGTTCTCCGCCCTGACCATCGTGAGCCGTGCCTCTTCTGCCCTCTGCCGCTCCGCATCTATGGCATGGCCCAACCGCTGCCACACGGAAGACACTTCCCGTCCTGGGTCCTCCTGCCCTCCGGCCGATGCCTGCCCCTCCGATGTAGATTGCCCCGAGCCATGATGCCTCGCACGTTGACTCTGCTGCTGCCTCTGACGCAACTGCCTCTGCCAGCACAACGGCATCCAGGCTGATGGAATCCACCGACGCCGTCGTGCACGTGCCCTGCCCAATGATGCCGGCACATCCTCCATCTGCTGGGGTCCAGTTGCTGTGGTGTCCATCCCTGCTGGGCCTCTGACTCCCGACTGTGGCAGGGATGGAATCCCCACCAGGCTGGCTGCGTTGGTCAGGGCAGGTCCACAGGGGGCCCTGGTGGCATCTGGGCTGGAAGACGGCATGGAGAACGACTGGCGTATAGTCTCCACAGAGGACGAGAGGGCCGCCAGATTGGTCGACACATGTATGAAACCCCCGACCACGGCCGATCCCAACTGGGCCACGTTGGCACGGTGCTCTTCGTGATGACGTGCAAGCTCCTCCCAGGAAGCATGCACGTCATCACCGATGCCTGCCCCTCCGATGTCGAAGGCCCCGAGCCATCGTGACTCCCACCTACAGCCTCCTGCTGCTGCTGCTGCTGCTGCTGTCCATGTGCCCTGTTTGATGGTGCCTGCACATCCTCCTCCAGCTGGGGTGCAGTTGTTGATGTGGCCACCCCTGCTGGACGTCCAACTCCCGACTGTGGCAGGGATCTGTTGTCCACCAGCCTGGCCGCACGGTCAGAGGCAGCTCCACAGGGCACCCAGGTGATACATGGGTGGGAAGATGGCATGGAGGACGACTGGGTCATAGGGGGTTCCGTTGAGGAGGGGGTCGGAACAAGGTCCAGGAAACGGAGGAATCCGGCCATGGTGAGCTGTCCCAGTGGGTCAACGTGGTCAACGAGCCATGCGAGAAGACATGCAGTCTCATCATGGAAAGACTGCAGGTCAGCTCTCATGGCCCGTTGACGCAACGCCACCCCACCCTGGACAGGCTCAACCTGTTGCAGGATAGCCACATCCGCAGAGAGAGGAAGGCCAGTTGGTGTAAGCCACTTCCTTCCCTGAGGACGGGTCTGGAGGTAGGCATCCCTGCTGGTGCAAGATGAAGCAGTGACAGGAGCAGTGACAGGATTGCACACAGGCACCTCCGCGGCGGCCTGTGCTGCCACCTGTCCCTGGTTCTGCACTGCACCACTAGCACCAGTGGAATCCCCACCTCCAGACCCCGCCTCTGTTGCTTGCACAGCCTCCTCCTCCACCAAACCCCCAACCAACCTGGATGACTCCGTGCCATCTTCCTCCGTTGGGCCCTGTGGGGTCCCAGCTGCCCCTTCTGCTGCCGAGGAGTCCAACTCCAACCTCCGCCTCCTGGACCTCCCCTCGGCAGCTGCGGCCTCGGACGCGGCACCGGACTCCTCACTCCCCGACGAGATCAAAACCTGGGAGGTGAGCCGGGCCTTGCGTCTTCGGCTGGTGGTGCAACCCCTGCCGCTGTGCTCCACAGCACCTTCTCCGCCCTCTTCATCAGTCGACGCTGCAGACAGGGAGAAATAAAACACAGGCATCAGGGCACTGTATAATGGACTCATAAACACATGACAGTTGTACATGAGTGGCATTGGCAAGCCTCAGACATGCCATCACAATCTCCAACACACGTGTCATTTTAACTTGCACACATGAGCTATACCACAGCCATATCGCAACAGCCAGCACCATCCATACACATACAACAGCATGAGCAGGCAAAGGTGAGCCAGACATCACATGTGACACAGGGAGTGTACTACACATGCACACACACCACCACACTTGCATGCATGTGTACACCTCCGCCAACTGTCGCAGTGTTCAGATCAGCATCCATGTCACACCTGCCAATCATTCTTCCACATCCTTTGCCATGCAAGCCTACACACACAAGCACCATCCATGTGTCACACATGAGAGCCCTCGCATGTGTCAGCCTCACAGCCCTGTACCCCCCCCATACTTGGCCACATAAAACCACATGTGCAACCTGCACACTCCTGCCACACCACCACATGCACAGCTTACAATCAGTATGCATGTACACTTATCGCTCGACTCCAGACGGGTCTGCCTCTCAAGAACCTGGACGTGGAGGAGCGCTGGGGATATGCGTTCCAGGACCCTCATCTGATCTTCCGTCAAGTGGCCCCGGCGCCCCTTAGCATCCGCTGCTTTCAGGAGGCGCCAGGCCTTCTTGAGGGTCCTGGACCTGAAGTCCTCCGAGCGCTTCTTCACATGATGGAATAGTCGGACTGCCACCCCCTCCGCATTGATGGCAGTCACGATGTCCGTCCAGATCCGAGTCCGTCCTTTCTTGTCGGCGCGCAACCTTCCGAAGAGGGCATCATACTGCCCCAGGACATGCTCCACCAGGACACCAACTTCGGACACTGGCCTCAAGTCATGGCGCTACTCTAGTGACTGGAGGTGGGTCTCCAGCAGCGGACATAGAACTCACTCCACATGAGCATGTTGCTGGGACCTACGTCACGGAGGAACAGATCCAAGGCGTGGGAGAACTGGCAGATTATGAGGCATTGTCCGGTGAGTGCACATGCATGTGTGTGTCATCCATGTGCATGGTGTGTGTGTGAGGGCATCTGTTTGGGTGCCAGGTGAGGGTGTGTGCCTGAGTGGTTTGGGTCACCCATGTGCCTCATCCAATACATTCTGCGCACCAGCATTTGGGTATAGCAGTATCCCTTCTGCCAACAGTAGACATCCAGCCCAACACCACGCCAGTTGCCCTTGAAGTGTCATCTTGCCACAACATTGTTGCTTATTTTTCTCTGTTTATTCAGGCAGATTGTTTGCATTCCACCACTTTTACTAGGCATTTCTCAGTCCTATTGTCACATGTCTGACATGGCTATGGTACAGTGGACTGACTTTGTTTCCTGGATATCAATTGTTTAGACATGTCCCTGTGATATAGGACCATTTTGGACTGGCAGCTCCAGGTTAAACATTTGAAACATTTCAATGAAAAAAGCAATTTCATGAGCAAAATAGACTGAATGAACAATTGGTGCCCTCCTCTCCCTCTTCACTTTATGGCTAGGGTACATGCCATCTGTGTGATGGCATGTGTATTTGACCTGCCAATCACAGGCCAATGTGTGATGCCACTGCTAGGCAGCATGCAGCAAATGTGTTCATCTACCATCTTGGTGTCATCAATGTGTGCTATCTGCCTCCCCTTCATACTCAGTGATGGTGCATGCATGGGAGGGTTTTAGTCATGTGGGACATGTGTCAATCAAGTATTGTTTCTGTAGCTTCTCAGCCCTAATTGTGTGCCATAGTGCTAATGCCTGTTTCCATTTCTTTTCTTTTATGTCTTTGCAGGGGATGACGCACTTGATACTGCTGGGGTTGTGGAGATGGTGCAGACCCAGGAGGGGTCTCAGTGCCGACCGACCACCAGTGAGGGACGTGGTATAGTGGTGGGTGAGAACCCACAATTGCTGCAAGTCGTGCTCTCAAGGGGTGTCTCTGGGTACACCTCCACCGAGCTGTATTCAGGTGTCGATTGGATAATGAGACCTATGTGCCGTCGCAGGTGAGCGTTCCTGGGAGGGATTCTGTTCTGTCCGACCCACCTGCACCATGGGTAGAACCCTCAATGGGGATGTCAGTGTTGGCAGGTACGCCTTTGGTGGTTACGGATGCAGGGTCACAATCCGCAACATCTGATCCTGTTCTTGGGCCAGCAGATCAGAGGGGGAATGCAGTCCTGTAGCCTCAGGCAGTGCCAGCACAGCAAGGCGCAGTTCGCCTTGCCCCAGACAGGTGTGGTGCCCGCCGACGTGGTGGCCGTACGCCACCTGGCAATACCGCATGGGAGCAATCCATATACGGTATGGCAACCCAACAGGCAGCATCATCAGAGATGATGGCTCAGGCCATGGATAGGGTGGCCACTTCCATTGTCCCCCCAGAAAGGCTGATGGAGCGACTACAGCAGGCAACAGACTCCATCTGCCAGTCACAAAGGGAGGACATGTTGGTGTCCAACAGGGACAGGCGGGCGGCACTGGGGACTCTGCAGCAAGCCATTTCTATTGAGTCCCAGGGCCACAGGGAAGCCCTGTGGGTGGAACTCCGTCAGCTCAGGGCAACTATGGTTGAGCTTGAGGCTTCAGCTAACACGAGGACAGAACAGCAGCTGGAGCGGCTCACACGTATGCTCTCACTGAGATGCAGGCAACTAGGGCGGAGGTCCGGGCATCCCGTGAGTTGTTGCATGGGGACCTACGCTCAATTATCCTCCAGAACCAGACCTTCCACACCCGCATGCTTGCTGCTATAGAGGACCAGACTAGGGCTTTGTGTGGGCTGCCTCCCATAGTGCCACCACCTCCTGATGCAGCTGCAGAGGGTGAGGAGATCGACAGCAGCGAATCTCTCACAATAGGGTAGCCGTGCAGGCCTTGAGCCCATGGAGGTGTTTTTTTTCGCAAGAGCCACACAGGTGGGTTTTGGTGTGCACCCTGTCCTCGGACCTCCTGGGTGGCCTCCCCCAACCCCCCCGGGCCCATTAATGGGCATTTTTGATTTTTATTTTTTATTTTTTTATTTTTTATTTTTTGGGCAGTGTGTTGCCTTGTGTGGCTCCCGTGGGCATACGCTGTATTGTGGCTGGGCACATGCAGGCTTGTCATGAATTTGGGTCAGATGCTTGGGTTTGTGTGACACACACCCCTCCTGCTTCCCGTTTCCATGGGCTTGCAAAGGGTGTGCCCAAGTGACATTGATGTACATGGTGACGTTGGACTCCCATTTGATGTATGGTGTCATGATCTCTGCTTCCAAAAGGTCAGGACTTACCCAACTCCCTTGGAAGCAGACCCATAACCCAGGTTCCGAGTGACAACCACTCCCAATTGGGACCTTTTGGGCCCTGTCCTGGCGCCAGTGGCACCAGGCTCATAAATATGCCCAGTCCCAGCGCTGGAAGCGCCGGGCTCATAATGCTTGGGTGGACTTACCTGCAGCAGACTATGCTGCTTACTTACCTGCCAGTTGAGCCTCTAATCCTCTTCTGTTTGGGACTACTTTTCCTGTTGGGTGGGGCAGGAGCCACTCCCTAGGTTCAGAACACTGGAACTCTTCTGGAAAGCAGGAACTCTTTTCTTACCTAGGCGAGGCTGTGGAAGGAGACACCTAAGCACTACAGGAGGCTATTTAAACCACACCCGATGGATGAATCTTGCTTTGCGTTATTCTGCATCCTCTGCAGCAGAACGCTCATCGTGTCTTCTGCATCTGATCCTGGGCCTAAGGGAAAAAGGCTTACCATCCTGAATCCAGTCTTCAGCAACACCTATAAAGACAAGAAAGAACAGGTTAGCATTACGGTCTTCAGTGACAGCGCTTCTCTTACCTGGTCCATCAGCTGTCACCAACGCCTCGCGCTGCATTCCGGCATCTGAAAGACAAAGGCTTACCTACTCTTCGCGTGCTCCGGAGGTCTTCGCACTGCATTCCGGCATCTGAAAGACAAAAGCTTACCAACTCTTCGCACGCTCCGGAGGCCTTCGGCGCTGCATCCCGCATCTGAAAGACAAAAGAAGGTGCGTTTAAAGACATTGGGTAACTTTATTACTCACGTGCCATTACTCCTTCCCACGCCGAACCCAGTGGGTATTCCGGCACCCTTCAGCAGCTCCGAACTTGTACCTGCAAGATAAAAGGACAGTTAGTGCGCCTCGTGAAGCAGGCACAAGCGCTTACTTACGTGCTTCCAGGTGCTTCTATTCCTCACACGGGTTCCATCCTCAACTCACTTCAGCCCGTCATCCGCCATCGCCGGAACCCTGCAAAACAAGAGACATCATTACCAAAGACTTTTAAAGACATTTGAAATACTTGAAACTTACCATTCGTGCAGTAAACGACGAACAGCAGTCCTCTGAGGCCAAGAGGCCTGCACCCTTATCCAGTGAAGAAACTGGTTACGGCACCCTGCCCCGAGGCAGATGGAGAGCTCGGCGTTCACTTACCTAAGGTGAGAGCGTTAACCTTTGGGGTTCTACAGGAGAAGAGAAGGGGAAGAAGAGAGAGACACCCAATAACTCCAGTTCATTAATCCCATATTTTCTATCTACAGACATCTTACACTTCGAGTTAGACATACAGTGCACAGAGGTCCAGCCCAAAGAGCCAACCGTGTGTTACACATCACCTTTGAAGATACGGTATTCGCCAAGTCAAGACCGGCACCTCTGCGGGAATCAGGTGAGCATTACATGTGGGCAGTCTGTAGTCAATACTGTGTATACATTCCTAGTGCATATTGTTGTTGTATTGTACACTGCATGCTGTATTGATATGTGCCTCTGCATCCATCTCATCCTCCTAATTTGCAGATCCATTTCTCATGTCTTCAAAAGGCGGTCTACTTTGGAACTGGAGCCCATGTTGTAAGCAGTGCACCTACACTCTTGCGTGGCGCTAACACTGTATACTTGGAAGTGTTCGAAGTGCTGCCATTATCAGGTAGTGAGGCTACCAATGTTTTAAGTCTGTACTGTCATGTTTATGGTAGGTTGGAGGTTGTGTAGGTGATTGGTATTCTTGGTAAGTATTTGGTAATGTGTGTTGTAGGTCCTGCATTACTGTGAACATTTCATGTGTGGCCAGTTTCCATTAGGGACACTGTAGTTGGTGACACTTGGGGCATGTTGTGGGGATTAATTTGTTTGCTCTCACATTGCATGACATGCCATGGTGTGTTGTGTGTCCGTGCCGGGGAGGGGTTGGGTGACATGGCACTGTTCTCATATAGTATTTTGCAAGTGGGTATTCATTTCTGCTGCATGGAAGTGTGTCTTTTGATGACACTGCATTGGTGGTGTTTGTGTAGGTAGGGATGCACACATTGTGACACTTCCACATGAACAATCTCAGGTTGCTATGGTTCTGACAGTTGACTGTCCCTTTGTTCGTCATAATTGTCAGTTCGAGTCATCATTGCTTATCAGATGGTATGTGCCAGGACTGTGTGCACTCCACAGGGGTGTGATTTCTATGTGAAGTAATTAGCCACCAGCTGCGTACGGGCTGCCTCACCCCGTGCCCTTTCCCCTCCCATGCGCAGCAGGCGTGCATGTGGTTGGGGATGTGGGGGCACCACCATGTCCACAGCCAGGCCCCGGCGTGTTGCAACATAGTGCAGGACACATGCTGCCACTATGATCCTGCACACTACTGGGGGCTCATATAACACCTGCCCGTCAGAACGGTCAAGGGAGCAAAAGCGTGACTTCAGCACTCCGAATGTGCGCTCCACTATGCCCCGGGTTGCAATATGGGCTGTGTTGTATCTTACCTCGGGAGGCGTGATGGGATTCCGAATTGGCGTCATCATGTGGGTGCTCAGAGGGTAGGCACTGTCCCCTGGTGAGGAGGTGATGGGTATCATTAGTGGGGTAGTGACATAACTCTGCATTTGACATGCATGCATGTGCAGTGGCATTCCTACTCACCAAGCAGCCATGTATCGCCATGCCGGCCAGCTTCTAGCTCCCGGCTTAGGGTAGACATTCGGTAAATGTAGCTGTCGTAGGTGGACCCTGTTAGTTGGCATATACTGAGGTGATGATTCCCTTGGCATTACATACTACCTGCACGTTGATGGAATGCCAGTGCTTGCAGTTCCTATAGATGTGCTCAGATGCCCTGGGGGGATGTAGTGCCACATGGGTGCAGTCAATGACACCTAGCACTTTGGGGAATTGTGCCACACCATAGAAGTCCAGGGCAGCAGCCTGCCTTTCTGCAGGTGTCCTGGGAAGGTATATGTGCCTGCGGACTGATGGGCGTGCAGTGATGATGTTCAAGACCTGGTGTAGGCAGAGTGACTGCGTGGCCTGTGACACCCCACCCACTATGGCACTTGTCCGCTGAAATGTTCCAGTGGCCAAGAAGTGCAGTACATTAAGGACCTTCTCGAGGGGGCTGAGTACTTGGGAGCACAGGGTGGGTGATGTGAGGTCATCCTCCCACTCACTCACCAGGTCCAGTATTATGTGAGGTGGAAACCTGTACCTCCCATACACCTGGTCATCAGGCATCCCAAAAAGGCTGGTTCTGGGTGTGAAAATTCTGGCCCTCACTATCTTCCTCCTCCTCCTTTGGTAACCCACGGCCACGGCTGCTAGGAACGGTATATTCATCCTGGTGTCTGAGCTTGTTTGTTATTTGCACGCACTTTTATGCTGCGCGGGTCGACGTACGCCTGCTTCCTGCTGGCGTACGTGTTTCCTGATTAGCACGTTTTTTTGTGCGCATGCCTTAGCCCCGTTCAATTCCATGGATACGTGTTGTTGGCAAGGATGTAAAACTTCCCGCGCACCCCTGTAATACACGTACCCAAGCAAATTGCGTGTGAGAATTCCCGCACACCCCTGTAATACACGTACCCAAGCAAATCGCGTGTGAGAATTCCCGCGCACCCCTGTAATACACGTACACAAGCAAATCGCGTGTGAGAATTCCCGCGCACCCCTGTAATACACGTACACAAGCAAATCGCGTGTGAGAATTCCCACGCACCCCTGTAATACACGTACACAAGCAAATCGCGTGTGAGAATTTCCGCAAACCCCTGAAATACACATACCCAGGCCAATTACGTGTACGTGCACTTTCATCCAATTACACGCAATGATACTCTGACGTGCAGTGTTTCCATGTGTGCTCTGTCATCACGTGCTATGAGGGAAACACCCGCGCGCGTCACGTCACAGACGCGCTTATGCGCTGAGGGCCTTTGGTCCAATGGAATCGCGTATGCGTGCTGACGCGCTTACGCGCTAAGGCCCTTTCCTCGAATTTCACGTTGACGTGCAGGATTTTCACATGCCAATTCACTCCGTATCAAGCTGGCCACACGTAAGCACACGGAAGACCACGCTCCTGCCCAGAAGGCCGAATTACTGCCCCCCAGAGCCCCGAGCAGCCTCCCACGAGCCATCTGCTGCTGCCTGCCTGCCTGCTGCCAACGTGCGCTGCCATTTTGTGCCTGCACATCTGCCATCTGCAGGGGTCCAGTTGCTGTGTCCACCCCTGCTGGAACAGAAGACTCCCGACTGGTATACCATCGCTCCACAGCCCAGCCCCACGACCCAGTTACCCACCCACTCATGCCTCTGGGGTTGCCATGTCGGGCACTGCAACATCTGGCACCAGTGGCAACCCCTGGCCAGAGAGGCAGAGGGGCACCAGCTTCAGGGCCACCGAAGTTGGTGTCCTGGTGGAGCAAGTCCTGGGGCAGTATGATGCCCTCTTCGGATCGTCACGCCCCAACAAGGAAGGACGGGACAGGATCTGGGACGACTTGGTGGTTGCCATCAACGCGGAGGGAGTGGCAACCCGCAACATCCAGAAAGTCAAGAAGCGCTGGGAGGACTTGAGGTCCAGGACCCTCTTGAAGGCCCGGCGCCTCGTGGAGGGGGGCCGGAGCAGCATGAGTACCATCCAGGTGAGGGTCCTGGAACATGTAGACCCAGCGCTCCACGCCCAGATCCTTGCGAGGCAGACCCGTCTGGAGTTGAGTGGTAAGTGGGCAAGCATTGCTGTGTGAGACAGGGCATGTTGCAGTGTGCTGGTTGTCTGATGCTTGCCTGTATGTGTGACATAGGCCATGAACGCATGTATGTGTGCAGGGACATCATGGTCATGCATGTGAGACCAGTAATGTGTGAACTACACGGTTGGTGCATGTGTTTAAATGCAACATGGGGAGCCCTATGCGGATTGGACACATGAGAGCATGCCAGTCTATGTTCCTGGACATGGGTGGGGGTGAGGGATGGGTGCTGATGCCATGTACATGTATGGTATCCATGTCTGTTTGTCTGACCTGCGTGTCTGTGATTTGTGAATGCCATGGATGCATGACACATGTCTGTGACAATTTACAGATTCACAGATGCAGCCTAGTTATCCTTGTATCCACTGTGTCTGGGGTGTACAAGGCCAGATGGATGAAATTATGTTGATGTGTGTGCATGTGATAGGCATGACCCATGATGCATGTGAGTCCCATAACAACATTGTATGTTTGGAGATTCCCTTGGACATGTATGCAAATGTCCATAGCATGTGCCATGCCTGTTACTGCGTGTGTTTTGCCTTCACTGACCCATGTGTTATGGAGGGACATGATGGAAGTGATCTTTGACAGTGCCACTCATCTGCTATTGCTTCCTGTCTAGGGGACCATTGTACAGTACCCTGATGCTTGTGTTCTATGTCTCCCTCTACACAGCGGCAAGTGAAGAAGAGGGCGGAGACGGCGCTGTGGAGCTAAGCGGCGGGGATGCCCCCACGGCTGCAGCGGAAGGGGTGGGTGAGCCCCAACAGGGGCTTGCAACAGCGGAAGACGGTGTGGAGCCAACCAGGTTGGTGGTTTCCACAGAGGAGGAGGAGGCCGCTACTGAGGCACACATGAGGCCTGGTGGGGGCATCCCTGCTGGTGCAAGTGGTGCAGTCCAGGGGCAGGAGGCAGCACAGGTTGCCGTGGAGGGGCCTGTGCATGTCACTGTCCCTGACACTGTGACTGCACCACCATGCACCAGCAGGGATGCCCCATCCCAGGCCCGTCCGTAGGCAGGGGTGATGACCATGTCATCTGACTCCCCTCCACCTGCGGACGAGGGGACCCGTGGCCATATGGAGAAGGTCCTGATTGGTGTCGCGTTGCGCACAGGTGTCATTCGTGATGACGTGCATGCTTCCCGGGAGGAGCTTGCACGTCATCACGAAGAGCACCGTGCAAACGTGGCCCAGTTGGGATCGGACGTGGTCGGGGGTTTCATACATGTGTCGACCAATCTGGCGGCCCTCTCGTCCTCTGTGGAGACTATACGCCAGTCGTTCTCCATGCCGTCTTCTGGCCCAGATGCCACCAGGGCCCCCTGTGGACCTGCCCTGACCAACGCAGCCAGCTTGGTGGGGATTCCATCCCTGCCACAGTCGGGAGTCGGAGGCCCAGCAGGGGTGGACACCACAGCAACTGGACCCCAGCAGATGGAGGATGTGCCGGCATCATGGGGCAGGGCACGTGTACGACGGCGTCGGTGGATTCCATCAGCCTGGATGCCGTTGTGCTGGCAGAGGCAGTGCGTCGGAGGCAGCAGCGGAGTCAACGTGGGAAGCATCATGGCTCGGGACAATCTACATCGGAGGGGCAGGCATCGGCCAGAGGGCAGGAGGACCCAGGACGGGAAGTGTCTTCCGTGTGGCAGCGGTTGGGCCAGCAGATAGGTGCGGAGCGGCGGCGGGCGGAAGAGGAGCGGCTCATGATGGTCAGGGCGGAGAACTCCATGCGGAGGGCCCTGAGGCGGGCTGAGTGCCTCGAGGGAATCCACAGGGAGTTGGAAGAGGACATGTCGGCGTCCCTGCGGACCCTCAGGGCCATGGAACAGGACCGCCTCCGGGACATCGAACAGGAGTTCGATGATGCCCTGGCCCGGGACACCACAGAGTGATCCGCTGGACTAGCCCGCCGCCTTTGTACATAGTTAATTAGTGTTAAGTTTTATTTCTTTTTTTTAATTTGGGGCGTTTGGACTATGCCCCACTTTTTTGTATATAGTTATTAGTTAGGTAGGTTTTATTGTAGGTTTCATTTACATCGTTGGGATCATGGACCCTGGATTTGCTCTTTGTACATAGTTTGACAGTGGATTTGTGGCATTCATCTTTTTTTTTATTTTTCACCATGGAGCAATGGATTTTCACTTTACTTTCCCTTTGGATTTGCTTTGTTGGACAGTGACTTTGGACACAATTTCATTACGGTTATTTTTGAGTCCCATTTTCGTTATTTATTATTTTTGTGGACATGCTGCTTTTTGATATTTGTTGCCATTATTGTTTGTTTATATTTCATTCACTTCATTTACACTGTAATACATTTTTCTTTCTTACTTCAATGTGTGGACTTCTCTCATTGGTTTCATGCCTGTCAGAATGTGGGTTTTCACAGTCATGTGTTGCCATTGTGTGGGTCTGACGGACTTGTACTCATGCGCATACTGCTTATTTGTTATCTATCATGTAATGGGTATTTCCATTTTGAATGGTTGTAAAGCTTGTTTGGGTGTTTGGACTGGGGTGGCGTGGGGTGGGATTTGGGTGGGCATAGGAGCCTGGGATCTGGATTGTGATGACGTGTTGGCTGGGGGACATGAGTGGGGGCCTGGTGGAGGGTGCCCTGCACTGCTGGGGGGTGGGGGTGATGGGAGACATGGGTGGGGGCCTGGTGGAGGGTGCCCTGCACTGCTGGGGAGTGGGGGTGATGGGAGACATGGGTGGGGGCCTGGTGGAGGGTGCCCTGCACTGCTGGGGGGTGGGGGTGATGGGAGACATGAGTGGGGGCCTGGTAGAGGCTGCCCCTGACTGCTGGGGGATGGGGGTGCAGGAAGACATGTGTGGGGGCCTGGTGGAGGGTGCCCCTGACTGCTGGGGGGTGGGGGTGGTGGGAGACATGAGTGGGGGCCTGGTGGAGGGTGCCCCTGGCTGCTGGGGGGTTGGGGTGCAGGGGGACATGAGTGGGTGCCTGGTGGAAGGTGCCCCTGGATGCTAGGGGGTGGGGGTGCAGGGGGACATGTGTGGGGGCCTGGTGGAGGCTGCCCCTGACTGCTGGGGGCTGGGGATGGTGGGAGACATGAGTGGGGGCCTGGTGGAGGGTGCCCCTGGCTGCTGGGGGGTGGGGGTGCAGGGGGACATGAGTGGGTGCCTGGTGGAGGGTGCCCCTGGATGCTGGTGGGTGGAGGTGCAGGGGGACAGGTGTGGGGGCCTGGTGGAGGCTGCCCCTGACTGCTGGGGGGTGGGGGTGGTGGGAGACATGAGTGGGGGCCTGGTGGAGGGTGCCCCTGGATGCTGGGGGGTGGGGGTGCTGGGAGACATGAGTTGGACATGAGTGGGGGCCTGGTGGAGGGTGCCCCTGCACTGCTGGGGGTGGGGGTGCAGGGAGGCATGTGTGGGGGCCTGGTGGAGAGTGCCCTGCACTGCTGGGGGGTGGGGGTGATGGGAGACATGAGTGGGGGCCTGGTGGAGGCTGCCCTGCACTGCTGGGGGGTGGGGGTGCTGGGAGACATGAGTGGGGACCTGGTGGAGGATGCCCCTGACTGCTGGGGGGTGGAGGTGCAGGGGGACATGAGTGGGGGCCTGGTGGAGGGTGCCCCTGGCTGCTGGGGGGTGGGGGTGCAGGGGGACATGAGTTGGACATGAGTGGGGGCCTGGTGCAGGGTGCCCTGCACTGCTGGGGGGTGGGGGTGCTGGGAGACATGAGTGGGGGCCTGGTGGAGGGTGCCCTGCACTGCTGGGGGGTGGGGATGCAGGGGGACATGAGTTGGACATGAGTGGGGGCCTGGTGGAGGGTGCCCCTGACTGCTGGTGAGTGGGGGTGCTGGGAGACATGCGTTGGTGATCAATAGTGCAAGGTGACATGTGGGTTGGCTGGGGGGCATGGCCATGGTGGATGGGCTGCCTGCGGGGCATGAGCAGGGGTGCAGGGTAGTCCCCTGTGGTGTGGGATGCCTGCAGGGGCCGTGGAGGGTGTAGAGGGAACACCTGGGAGGACCCACACGGTCAATTCACGTGTAGTACTACCCGGCAACCCCGAAATACACATACCCTGCTGAAATCGCGTGTGGAACTTCCCGCGCACCCCGGAATACACGTACCTTGCAGGATTAGCGTGTGGAACTTCACGCGCACCCCGGAATCCACATACCCTGCAGAATTAGCGTGTGGAACTTCACGCGCACCCCGGAATACACGTACCCTGCTGAAATCGCGTGTGGAACTTCCTGCGCACCCCGGAATACACGTACCCTGCAGGATTAGCATGTGGAACTTCACGCGCACCCCGGAATCCACGTACCCTACAGAATTAGCGTGTGGAACTTCCCGCGCACCCCGGAATATACCTACCCAGGCCAATCGCGTGTGGGACTTCCCGCGCACCCCGAATACACGGACCCAGGCAATTCGCGTGTGGGACTTCCCGCGCACCCCGGTATACACGGACCCAGGCAATTCGCGTGTGGAATTTCCCGCGCACCCCAGAATACACGTACACAGCCAATCGCGTGTGGGACTTCCCGCTCACCCCGGAATACACGTACCCAGGCAAATCGCGTGTGGGACTTTCCGCGCATCCCAGAATACATGCACACGCTATTTTTCACACAGCGGGTGTCCGTGTTTGTCGCGTACCCCTCTGCATGTCATTTGTCTTAGAGGGCCACAGTATGTGACATTCATCATGGCTGTATATAGGTGCTTTTTGTTGGCGCACATTTTGGCGCACATTTACTTCAGGGGCAGGGACACTACCGCCTGCTTTCTTGTGGCGGACGTGTTTGGGCCTGTGTGCTGGTTTGACCGTGCGCTGGTTTGCCCTATTGGATTCCATGAATACGTGTTGTAGGCGAGCGTGTGGGCGTTCCGCGCACTTGCCTCCTGTACTTCCCCCGTGACGCCTAGATTGGACTGACATGTACCTCTGGAGATGTGTATTTTTCTGCGTTTACTGTTTGCCTTCTGGCTTTTGTTTTTTCTCGTTCTTGTGAGATTTCGCTGTGGCCGTGGCGCACGCCGTTAGATATCCTGTGCGCCGGCATGCGCCACGCACTTTTTCAGCGCACATCCGATTTTTTTCTCGCTCACGGCCTTCCATGAATCGATGTGCGCTGGTTTCCCTGCGATTTTCGCACTTGCACTGCGATTTTCGCACTTTTACTGCGATTCGCACGTTTTGGCACCTCTGCGCGGGAATTTTCGGCGCACATTAATTCCATGAATCGACACCATAATTGTGTGGGTATTTTGTTTGCATTTAATTTTATCTTTATTTTTGTTTATTTGAAAAGAGAGAAAAGCTTCGACAAGAAGCAAATTACATAAGGGCATACAGACAGCTGGAGCAATCCCAGATTTGGTTGCCTCACAGTGGAAATGAAGATGCATTGCAGGGCTCGAAATTAAGGTTGGATGAACATGAACTAAAAGCAGCTAATGGGTATTCAGCATTAACCCGTGACCAGGAGCTACCACTGGGAAATCTAACTTCCACATAACATGGAAACATATCATTTGTTCCATTCTTCATGTCCCTTATTGTTTTACAATGTGTAAAGATGTTTTCTAATGTTTTTTTGTTTTTTTTAAAATTTTGCTTTATTGGTTTTACAAAAACAAAGGAGAAAAAATAAAAAAGAACGAGAAAAAACAAAAGCCAGAAGGCAAACAGTAAACGCAGAAAAATACACATCTCCAGAGGTACATGTCAGTCCAATCTAAGCAGAGTATAACATGTTATTGAAATCACATGGTTTGGTGACACTGGGCCTCATTCCGAGTATGGCGGTAAGGGATAGCGGCCACCGCTAACGAGAGCGGTGGCGGTAATCCCTTACCGCCATACTCCGAGTTCCCTTAGCGCCATGGTGCTTTTAACACCTGCTTTTAGCAGGCGTTACATACCATGGCGCTAAGGGACCTTGATGTTAATTACGCCACCGTAATTTACGGTGGCGTAATTGACGCCTTCCCCACTCCCATTATGCCCTATGGGGCAAGAATGGGAATGGGGAAGGGTAAATGGGGATTGGGGAATTACCGCCCCGCCAACCTTGGAATGGGGCGGTAATTCCGCCAACCATCAAGGCGCTGCCGGTCCGGGTACGGCGTCAACCAAGGCGTTAATAGCGCCATTGGTTAGCGCCGTACTCGGAATGAGGCCCAGTCTCATGTTTCTGGATGTGTCACCTCCACTGTTCGCTTCATCCCACTCCCCCCCCACTTGGGTTAGTGTACATCATATGTATAATCGTTTAACGTAAGTACTAGAAACGCATAGTTAACACAGTACAGCATCTGGCAGCACCATGGCCGCTGGAAATTAGTCTTTCACCACTTGTAGTGTTCTTTGAGTTTTGCATCATAAGATCAAGCCTTTGAAGGTTCCTCCAACTTTGAGTCAGAGGTAGGTGTAATATGTTCATCCATAGGGTTTCACATTTGGCTGCTGTATTGTGCTGTATTGTGCAGGGAGGCAGAGATTGTTTCCATCACGTAGATGCTCGTGGCCAGTTTAATCCATTCGTTCTTTCGTGGGACTAAAGGAGATTTCCATTTGGTCGCTATTAGGGCTCTCGCCGCCAACAATAGTTTGGGGGCCAGTCCTTTCACTCGGAACCAGTCCTCCTCGTCCTTTTCGAGGCCAACAGCACAAGGTAGGGGTCAAGCTCCCTTTGGATCTCATCTACCTCCTTGATCCATCCCAGGACCTCGGTCCAAAACACTTTGACTTGTGGGCAGCTCCACCACATGTGCCAATAGTTAGCAGTTTCGCCACAATTCCTCTAGCATCTCGGGCTCACGGACTGGGTCATTTTAGAAAGTCTGAGAGGATCATATTGCCACCTTTGTAGGAGCTTTACTGCATTGAGCTTATATTGGTTGGATATGGAGGATTTAGGTGTCACTCTACACATTAAGTCCCATTGATCAGGGGGTATCTCTTCGCCAAGGTCCTTTTCCCATCTGGCCCTGAGAGGATCTGTGGTTCCACCTCTCGTCGCTAATAGCGCCTGATACATCACAGATATAAGGCCTTTCATTTCTACTCTGGAGTCTAAGAGTTTCTCAAAGGCGGTAAGGTCTCTTGTGAGTTTTTCTCTCCAGTCAGGTTTCATTAGTACCCCTTTTAATTGGATAAAGTGGAATGTCGATAGATTGCCTATCCCCAATGCCGTTGTCAGATCCGGTAGTGTGATGAACGAGTCCTTTCTTTGGAGTTGCCCTACCCTTTCCAGGCCCGCCTCGTACCATGACTGGAACCGCTCCACATTCGGTATATGGTTGTTTATACCGGGAGACCACAAGTGACTGAGCGGAGATGTCCAGGTAGTGATTTCGCACATCTCTTTCCCAGTGCCCCATATGTTCCATATGGTGCTCAGTATGGGGTGGTATTTGATTTTCTTTTGTACCCGTTGGTATGGTGACAATAGCCATTCTGCTACTGTGGCAGGGGACAGGTAGTGATTGTCCATCTGTACCCATTGAAGGTGTTTGTAGTCCCTGAGGTGTGGGATTAGGACGCGCAACTGGGCGGATTTGTAGTAGGTCCTCAGATCGGGAAGTCCTACTCCTCCCTTGTCTTTGGGGAGTATTAGTGTATTGTACGCAATTCTCGGCTTCTTCCCCTGCCAGATAAATCGCATCATGATCCTTTGGGCATCTATGAAGAATCTTTTGGATATCTCAATTGGTAGCATCTGGAAGGGGTAGAGAAAACGGGGGAGGCACTCCATCTTGACAGCGTCAATACGCCCCAGCCAGGAAATCGTCAATTTGCTCAATTTCTTGAGATCTATCTGAAATCGCCGGAGAAGCAGGGGGAAGTTAGCCTCATAAAGGTCGCTCAGGTTTCTGGTGATCTGTATACCCAGGTATTGCAATGTCGTGTGTTTGAGCCCTAGTGAGAGGAACTTGCCATCGTTCTCATCTGGGGTACTTTGGAGGGGGAAGAGTATGGACTTGGATTTATTTACTTTAAAGCCGGAGCACTGGCCATATTCATCTATTAGGGTTAGGGCATGAGGGATGGAGTTTGAAGGGTTCGTTACGTGTAGAAGGATGTCATCTGCGTACAACGCTGCCTTATATTCCACCCCTCCCCAATCGCATTCCCTTATGTTGGGGTCATCTCTCATTTTTTGCGCCAGTGGTTCGAGGGAGAGTGCGAACAGGATCGCAGAGAGGGGGCAACCCTGTCTGGTCCCCCGCTGTAGTTCGAACCACCTGGAATATTCCCCGTTTACAAATATCGACGCCTTGGGAGAGGCGTATATTGCTCGTATCCCATCATGGAGTTTGGGGCCTATCCCTACTTTCTGCAGGACTGCTCCAAGGAAGTCCCATTCCACCCTATCAAAGGCTTTTTCTGCATCAATTGATAGGAGGACCAGATTGTCTGGTAAGTTGTGGGCTGCATGGATGAGGTGTAGTGTTTTACGCATGGTGTCGGCTCCCTGCCTCCCGAGAATAAACCCGACCTAGTCGGGGTGGATCAATTTGGGCATTAAGGTTTCCAGTCTCGCTGCCAGTACCCTAGCATAGATCTTGGCGTTGAGATTGAGGAGGGAGATGGGGCGGTACGAGCCACATAGTTTGGGGTCCCTCCTCTCCTTAGGGATTACTGTTATGAGCGCTCTCTAGAAAGAGTCTGGTGCGACTCCAGTGTCCACTATCTCATTAAAGAGCTCTGTGAGGAACGGTGTCAGTTGTTCACTAAAGGTCTTGTAGAAGCCGGACGTACAACCATCTTCACCCGGAGATTTCCCTAGTGTTAGCCGTTTGATTGTGTCCCGAATCTCGTGTTCAGCTATTGGAGTATCAAGGAGCTTGGTCTCTGTGTGTGTTATTGTGGTCATGGTGATTGAGGACAGGTAGGAGGATATGTCAGATTGGGCAGAGATCAGCTCGGAGGTGTATAGGTTTTCATAAAAGTTGGCGAAGCACTCCGGTATTGAGTGGGAAGGGTGCACCATGGGATTAGTGGTCTCTGTTATCTCTTTCACCTTGCGTTCTGTCCTCTGTTCCCTAAGCCTGGCAGCCAATAGTGCGTCAGCTTTGTCTCCTTTTTCGTAGTATGTCTGCCTAAGGAATTGCAGTGTGCGCACTACTTGGCCATGCTCTAACAGCCGTAGTTCCTCTCTTTTACGGTGAGCTGCATCTATTTTAGTGGGGTCCACCTCTGCGTTTTCTCTTACTTCCACCTCTAGTTGGTGTATTTCATTACGTAGCTTGTTTTCTACAATCTTACGTTCCCTTTTTTTATAGGAGCCCTCGCATATCAATATGCCTTTCCAAGTGGCCTTCCCAGCTTCCCAGATCACTTGTTTGGAGACCTCCCCATTATTATTTACCTTGAAATATTCTTCGATCTCAGTCTCCATTTCATTTTTAAACACCACATCAGTCCAGAGGGACTCCCTGCAACGCCAAGATCCCCCAGCGGCAGGTAGGTTGGCCCAGTTGACATCTGCCAGAACCATGTCATGGTCTGACCATGTTATCGGGACGATTCCAGAATAATTTGTGAAGCCTGTGAGGCTGATTGATAGGCATATATAATCTATACGTGTGAATGTGCCATGAGGGTTCGAATAGAAGGTGAATCCACTCTCGTCAGGGTGCAGAGCTCTCCACACGTCCCGTAGTTGGTATAGCTCCATCATGACGGCGAGTTCTGTACGGTCCCCTCTGTGTTGACTTCTCGTTTCCTGCTTGCCTGGTCTCCAGTCTACGGACGGGTCGACCCATTGGTTAAAGTCGCCTCCCAGGATGACGTGGCCTGCAGCTTACTATTATAGGGATCGTTTTCCTAAGGAATGCGGCCTGTCCGCTATTGGGTGAGTATATTGTGGCAATTGTGACCTGGACTTTTGCAATTTTTCCCACTATCAGAAGGGCTCAACCACTCACATCCGACCAAGTCTTTTCCAGTTCAAACTCAGTTCCTTTCTTGATTAAGATTCTGACCCCTCCTTTCCTGAGCGGGCCAGAGCCCCAGAATTCCATGCCTCCCTGCTTCCCCAGAACACTCCGCTCTTCCCCTCTTGCAAATTCCGTCTCCTGGAGAAGGAGAATGTCTATGTCGGATCTGCGGAATTCTCTATGAACCAACGATCTCTTTGTAGGCGAGTTCAATCCCTTCACATTGACGGTCCCAATTCTGAGGAGACCCTTGCCTTTAGACTTGTCAGGTGATGCCATCGGCGGCTTGTGTTTGGGGATCATTCACCCTCAGCGGCCAGAGAGACATGCAAATTCCTAGTGCCACCTTGACTGTGATGTGTTGGAATGAACCAAGTAATACTAGTACGTTTCCCAAGTGTCTTTTACCCTTCTCCCCTTTCCCCCTGTTCCGCCATAGTTGGTGGTGCTCGTGTGAGCCCAGGAACTGGAGGTGCTGCGTGGGCAGCTGTTGACGGCGTCCGGAACGGACTGGATGAGAATGTGCAGTCTGTTGGCGGACCATCAGTGGGGACCGTTGCCTCACGGTCCCAGTGAAATGTGACATCTCAACATAAGGGTGAGCCCCCATCTCATTCCCCCCCTCCCAAATCTTATATAATTTCAACAATATCAACAACAAACATGTAGAAGTATAACGTTACGTGCATTCCCCAGTTTCTCCCGCAAGAGTTCGTGTCACCTCATGATCCAGAGGGGTGCTCCGTCAGCAGGGACACCCACGTCGCGGATCTTGCTAGTTCTCAGTCTCTGCGGGGTCAGAGTCCCATGATTCATCCGAAGCTGTAGTCAAGCCGATTCACAGGAGCCACAGGACAGTCCTTCGTTTTCAACTGTCAGGAGTGTTGTTGGGGCGCCTGTATTTCCTTGATCCCTTCACTCTCTATCGCCTGGGGCCCTGGAGTTCCCATTGTGGTCCAGGTCGCTCACTTTCACCACTCCCGTTGTCCCTAGGGCCCGTGCCAAGGAGGTCAGCAATGCAGTCTATGATTTCCTCCTCAGATCGGAGAACGATTTTCCTGCTTCCGTGCTCAAAGGTGAGTGAGAAAGGGTATCCCCATCTATAACGTGTGCCCTGATCTTTGAGCCATTTCGTCAGGGGGGAGCGGAGACGTCTGTGTGCCAATGTAAGTGAGGATAAGTCCTGAAAAACGGTGATTTGGGCGCCTCCCATTGTGAGTGGGCCTCCGGACCTGGCCTTCTCCAGAATTCTGGTTTTGTCTTGATATCGATGAAATTTGGCCAATACGGAACGCGGACCGCCAGGCGGTCCACCAGCCCTATGTATTCTTTCAGTTTTAGGTTCATCAATTTCTTCATCAGCAGTCAATATTTTTATGATATCGTGGATGGTGTCCTTGAGGTCTTTTTCAGTTTCACCCTCACGCTCTGGAATACCAAAAAAGCGGAGGTTGTTCCTCCTCTCTCTGTTTTCTAAATCATCCATCTTGAGTCGCACCTCAACCTCCCTCTTTTCGATATTATGAATCCTCATGTCCATCTGAGTTTCGAGGATGTCAATCGAGGCCTGGTTATTCTCGACACCTTCCAGGCGTTCTTCAAATTTGTCCATCCTCTGAGTAATTTTATCGGTTTTACCACCAAGGCTGGCCCCCATGTTTTTTATCTCGCTTAATAATGCAGCGATGTCTCCTCTGGTGGTAGCGGCACCAGCTTCCGAGATGTCTGTGGACATGGCTGCTGCGTTTCTGGTGGGTGAAGGGGATGGATCGTAGGCGAATCTAGTCAATTTGTGACGTGGGTCCATACGGTGAGACCCGGGTCAGAGGAGGCACACGCCCCTGTATCGGGGGCCTTACCCTCTTCGGAGTTGCACAGGACTGCAGGGTCAGGGCTAGCTCTTATAATTGGCACCAGATGCAGGTTGTCATGGGATCGTCAGGATTTGCAATGCGGGTTCCGTGAGACCATGTGGCGATGTCGGGGTATCAGTTGGGAGTCCGCCGAGGGTTATTTATGCTCTGTTCAGTGCAAGTGGATGGGGGATTACGGACCCGATTATGCGTGGATTGGACCACTACACCCTTCACAAGTTCCTCTTATCCTTCCCTTGCCCCTCTCCCTATTGCACCTTCTTTAATTGCTCCTTCCACTTTGTTTGCCCCCTATCTTATTTGCACCTTGCGAGAGTTCTTCAGAGCGTGCACCTCGTTGGTTCCGTGTCACAAGAAAGGGTCTGTGCCGGGGGGGCACCTGCCCAGGTCGTTATGGATGGAGCAGGGAACGCAGCAAAGGCACCAAGTAGGTGCGTGTTGGGATTCTTCTCGTGCAAGGCCCTGTGTTCATGAGGCCCCACACGGCTCAAGCGTATCACTGAGAGGAGCCAGGAAGGGAGGACCTCCAGGCCGTGTCCGCAAGGTATTCAGCAGGGATACTCGAGGGCGTGCCGAGCGCAGAAGGCAAGCCTGCGTCGGGCTGGTCTCGATGGAAGCGGCGCTTTGGCTGGGGAAGCTTGGGGGAGGCCCAACGCAGCGTTGTGCGGTCCGCGGCGGAAGGCGCTGGGGAATCCCCGACGCCGCGGTCAGGTTATCCGCCACACGCTGTCTGATGGATGGCGCGAAGGGGGGCGGTCGCCTACCGTTCGCAAGCGGAGAGCGATGTTTGTGCTCCCTCGGCGCCTCGCGTAGCAGGCGTGTCAACCGCGGGGCCAGAGGCTCTTCTGTGTCTTGTAGCGTGGCGCCGTAGGAATCGGAGACTCTCCCAGGGGGGGGCGAGGTATTTTCCGGGTTTCCTCTGCCACACAGGCCCGGGATCCTCCTGCGACGACAGCATGGGCCCACACATGTGCGGAGGGGCCGCGGAACTCCTCCGCCGCGCCATCTTTCTCCGGGGCAAGTTTCAGGGGCTTCCGAGGTCCGATTTTGTCTGGATTTTTCCCAGGGTGGGGGGGGGGGATCTTCGTACAGCACCACAGCCAGTCTGGATCTCAGGGGGGGGTCCCATGGTGGGGGCTCAAGCCAGTTTAGGGACCGTGAGTCGCGGAGCTCACACGGGATCAAGACCGATCCGTGCACCCCCTGGTAGCCAGTTTTCTGTTTCCTAATGTTTATTTATACAGTGTCCCAAACACACAGGGATAACGTGTTTGTTCAGCATACGTTGGCCTGGGGAGCCAAGAGTATCTCCTGATAGATGTTGGTGTCAAGCAAACCGGGCTCTTCTAGGCTACAAGCAGGTGATAAATAGCTCCCATCTCCCTTCAATTTCGAACCCTGCATTGGATGATAACCACCAGATGAGTGGGGAAGAGGAATGAGACATACATAGGAGATGGTATTGATATACAATGCATAAAACATACACCTAATGTCCAGAATATGCATAAGTCTTTAAAGTGGAGGATGGGGTATTGGGGGTGGGATGAAAGTGATGATATAGGATGACACAGGTATACCTTCAAGGTAATGGAAGTACTTTTTCAGGGGAGTCTTAAATTCTGTTATATTGGAAATGAGCTTGAGGTCACACAGTAAGGAGCTGCAAAGCTTTGGCGCAAGTAAGATTTAGGCACAAAAGCATGAGGCAGAGCAGGGAGGTTATGCAGGGTTTTGGATCTGATTGTGAGGGTTGAAGAGCAGACGACGTTAGCCCAGTTGGCGGGAGCTAGCACATGGATAGATTTGAAGACAAGAAGGAGGAATTTAAAGAGGGAGCCATTTGTGTTGGTAGCCACCTCGCATGAGGTTGATGTTTGGAAATGGGTTAGTCTCGAGAGAGGTTGGGGAGTGTGTGGGTGGGAAAGTACTGTAAATGTTCAAGTAGGGTACAGGCGTACAGAGCGAGTGCTTTCAGGAGCATGGAGCAGTAGTGAATCCTGATGAGGACTATGGAGAAGGATGAGGTTCTTAGCAGAGTTTTAAGTCAGTTGGGTACAAATATTTGAGATGTTCAGGAGGTTACACTTGGCAGCCATTACAGTGGGTGAATTTAACATTTGCAGCTTCCGATCACTATCCAAAAGGACCTCCAGGTTGCAGGCTTTACATAGATATCTGGTGAGGGTATCTGCGGGGAGATCAAGGACATTTTAAATCATTAGGTAAATCACCTAGATATTGGAGAAGTTCAGCGTCAGGCATCCAGAGACGCATGGTGGCAAGGTATTTGGTGTTGTGATGGATGGGACAGAGAAAAGTGTTTTTTTGTCGACATCAAGGATGTGAAACAAGCAGTCAAAGGAAGAGATGGGATGAGGTATAGTGGGGGGAGCAAGAGGGGACAAGGACAGAACCATGAGGAATCCCTACTGGAAGAGGAGGGGGTGAGAAAGTGCCAGCCTTGCAACACCCCATGGGCAGCCACCAAGGTAAGAGTATATACATGCAAGTGCATTGACCTATAAACTGAGGTGAGAGAGATAGTTGTTATGGTGTTGAAGGTGGCAGAACACTCAATAGGATGTAAAGCATAGATGGGAGTGGTGATCAGTTTTAAGCAAGTTGTAGATATGGGTAAGCACTGACTCAGTGGATTGGTAGCTGAGGACCACAGGCTGGATGGAGGCTACTGTGTCCTGAAGTGGGGGGTTGTGGGATCACTGTGTCCATTTGTTTCTGTGTAAGTCATTATATGGCAGAACACCATGCACACTAACATTTTGAAATAGTATCTGATAAGGAAGACAGGATAATAGTGGGGAGAATTGTGTGATTGCTCAGCCATAAGTTTAGTTAGAGTAGGTATGTGTGTGGTCACCATAGAAAAGGTTGTGAATATCCAGTAGGACAGGAAAATGTTGAAGATAGGAGAGGGAGGGGGGATTGGGGGATCAAGACAGCAACAACAGTTTCTTGGCTATGAAAAGACGCTTGATGCTTTGCAGGGGTTTAGGATGGGGTGACAGACCAGAAGGTTTGTGTTTGTGCTACTACATCAGCCAGAATGATAGCTGGAAAGAAAAAGAGAAAGGAGCAGGTGATGTGTGACAGAGAGAAAGAAAAAAGACAAGGATGAGAAAGGATGCCGACCTGGTGCCATGGATTTTATAGATTTTAGTTGCGCATTAGCAATCAAAGAAATCGGCAGAATGAACAAAGATGGGTTCAAGTGGGGTCAAGCATGGACTAGAGGGTTTTGTATAATTTGAAGGAGTGACTGCAGAGAGACCCAATGTGGTGGTTGTACTAGTAGCAGTGGGAGTAGTTGGTGTAGTGGTGTGACTTTATAAAGTGAATGGCGTAGGCTCCTTGAAGGAGACAAGAAGAGTTGGTGAATCGGGTTTCCACTAGCTGGGTAGATGGAGCTGCATGGTTGTTCTCAGTTGATGGATGGTGGAGATCTAGAGTTGAGGACCAAGTTATAGGTTAAGGCCACAGTAGTCCTTATTAGTAGATTCAGCATGTCTTGGTGAGAGCCCCTGAATTGAGGACTGGATGATTTAGATCGGGACCTATGGAGCCAGGTCATAATTTACGTTTGGTCACAGAAGGGTTGAGGTGGAGGTGGTAGAGGCAAAAACATTGGAGTGGCTCCAGCAGAGAGGTTAGAGGGGTAAATGATGTCAGAGTGAGAATAAACAGAGTGATGACTCAAGAGTCATTTAACAAGAGGAGGAGGATAGTGATATGGTGGGATTTAAGAGAAGGGCGAGAACTGTACAGAAAAAGTGACGAGGAGGAGGAAAAGGGTGGATAGGAGCATAATAAGGGACAGTGGTGGCAGGCAGAAGGTGAGATGTTTGAATGTCTGATAGTCCACAATCTATTGAGAAACAGTTATCACGGCCACTAAAGGCCAACATACAGCGTCACGGGCCACTAAGGATAAAGAGGTCAGTAACAATCAAAATGCTGATACACAAGCCAGTGGACACCAAAATGTACATATTGAGGTCCCTATGCAGTCTAGATAGTTGGATCTAAGGAACTTGTGCTGCATCCAACATCCAGTTTTTCTATAGCATTGAGGCTGTTCTATGCCCCTTCCTTGGTGCCTGAGGCAAGGGTAGATGATTGGGTGCCGAGTGGGGCATACATTGAAGATTTTGAGCTGGTGGTTGCACCTGTGCAGCAGACTGATCATTTTCCCCCTTGTACCGGCTTGTGCCCTTGAGAGGGCTCCTAAAATGGCACCATAGCTTGGTAAGTTTATGAGTCCGATTTTGAGTGACAGAGATGGTGTTCAGTGGAGCTGCAGTTGCGATGCCGGAGCTGAGGTCTACTGTTGCTATGAGATGAACTCTGATCTTACTAGTGAAGGATCAGTGATCTTTATCTCTGTACAACAGTTGGAAGGGGCATGACTTTGGGCCTCACCATAATTATGCTAGTCCGTAATAAATGCTGGAAAAAAGGAGGACATTCTGATTCTGGCATTTTTGCCAGACTGGCACACCTCAAGTTTCCCGGTGGGGGCCACGTATCGCCCAGCAGGCCTGACCTGCCAGGATTTCAGGCCTCTACCAGAAAATAAATGCATGAATGACGGGCACAGTTACTAGTGGTGCCAGTGATTCATGCAATCCCATCCCATGGAATCCTATGGGACTCCACGGAATGGGAATTTACCGGCCCTCCGTCACCCATAATCCCGGCAATATCAGGATTTTGGATGGCAGAGACAGTAAGGCAGGTTTGCCGGTATCCTGCCAGAATTATTTGCGGGAACTGCCAAACCAATAATGAGGGTTGGGGACTGGATATGAATGGCCCGAGAAGTGGCGAGTGAAGGCGGAGATATACCATGAATGATTGTGAAGCAGGAGCTGAGCTGGACCCTTGTGAGTGAGTTTCCTGTCTGTTATCGTACATAGTTATTCGAACCCAGACATCATAAGGATTATTGAAATATTGAGTTCAGCAGCTTTTTGCAGATTAATTGGACTATGTCCAAAATATTCCCTTTAAGGGGCATTTTCAAAGCAGAGATTTGGAATTACATTTGCTCTTGGCACGCAGCAGGTTACTTATTGGGTATGTTTGTAATGCCAGATGAAAAAGTACACCACCAATACAAGTTAAAAAATGTTTTGTGGAAGTTGCCTAGTAAAATGGACAAAAGGCAAAAGTTATTCTGAAAGTGAATAGGCTGCAAGACCACCAGTTTTGTTAATCTGGCAATTGGTTAATAAACGTAGGAAGTGTGTAGGCCTAATTTATTTAGATACTCCTTTGATGGACCCATTTTATTGGCCATCTGATGCTTTAACACAGAAAATGTATTGTCTGCCATCATTTGTAGATGGTACCTTGATATCATATCCTCAACTAGCAGAGACATTTGAAAGTGTGTTTATATACTAGCATTTCTAAATTAGAGATAATCTGCAGGATTTTTACCAGCATTCTGATTTTGCATCAATTTTCAAGGCGGTGTATACCATGATTGGACATTTGAAAAGGATATAATCATAATACTATATCTAATTCTACAGAATGTGGGGAAGTTGTGGGACTAATTAGTAGGCATACATGAAATAGAAATTTACCAACAGATTTGACTGATCCACAATGACAACAAGCTGAGGATTGGTGCAGTGGATTTCTGCAGTTTTATGCAACTTATCATAAACTTTGCACTTGATTGAAATTGTTCTGATTCATGTAAATGCAGTTATTAGGGGGGTTCTTTTCTCCATTTAGCATGGGACTTAGTGGCAGCTGCTAAATTTTGTAATTGGAGGGGCGTAAGTGTTTCCGACAAATATGCAGGAGTGACCAAGCATAGGGATGGAACCTGAACAAAGCGAGGACGGGTGGGAGGGGCTTCTTCCCGAGAGATAATTTGTAATATAATTAGTTGAAATGGTGGGTCTGTGTCAAGTCAATGTGAGTGTTCGATGGCAATGCAAGAGTTGGATTGGGCCACCTGGGCATGTGGGCTTATAGAAAGCACAGTAATTCCTTTTAGATTGGCAATCAATTATAATAGCCTTTTGATTTAAGTGTGCAGTGTGGAACAAAGTACCACCCTATGGCCAAAACCACTCCTACAAATAAGAGAGGAACGGGAAAGTGTGTTTGTAACCAGAAACTGATTAGCATAATAAATGGCATTGCCTGTGGCATGCATTAACCAAGATACAATTGATTATATACTATGCATCCCTGCAATGTACACCAATGAGGGCTTGCAGTAAAACAGTTTTGTCAATCAGGAGTTCCAACATGTCTGTTCAGGGTTTCACACCCTGGCCCATAGAATGGCATCACTTGCTTAATTTGCCACCTTGAGCAGTGTCGCCACCTCATATTGCTGAGAAATACCAACACAATCCTATTTTTGCCACCAACCCCCATTGTCTATAAGATTCCCGATGCAAGTCAGAAGCTGAGTCAAATGGCAGAGCTAGGACAGGTTGGTCAGAAAAAGAATATTTTGTGTACTAGGAGAACTTTTTCTTCAAGTCTCCGATGGTTGAACTTCGTAAAATCGCCAACACTGTCTACTTACTCTTTTTTGCACGCTGACATTTTGTTTTATCAAACAGCTGCCTAAATGGCTCAAGAAACCAGATTTGTAGCTGTTGGAGTTGCCTGGATGACTTCACCCTCATCAAGAAGTGTTAAAGATATTGCTCCACACTTCAGGAACTGCGCCACACTGAATACTGGTGAAAAAGTTGATATTTATTGTATTGCCCTTTATAGATAACCCGTGTTTTGACACGCCAGTGTCTTTTTCAAATCAGGGCTATTAGCAAAGCTATATTCCAAATCAAGATTTTACAATTAAGTGAAACAAAAAAGCACAGGATGAATCCTCCTCCGAGTTGCACACAATCTTCTGTCGTCTGAGTCGGTCATCAAGAAGTGATAGAATAATTGTTCATGACAACCACAACAAAACCCCAGCTGCCATTTCATCACATTTGGAATCAGCGGTACACAGAGAACTTGCAGATATAACACTTGTTCCAGTCTGTTTCTCATAAATTGGGACTCATTATGAGTTCAGCGGTAACCCGCTGGTGCTACCAGCAGGTTGCTGCCGAACCCATAACACTGTTACTCCACCTGAGATCCCGATGCCACTGGGACATTAGAAGTCCCGGCGGTCCGGGATGTCAGGCAATGGAAAGTGTAAGTCCCCATTCCCGTGGCACCCCATAAGACGCCACGGGAAGGTGAACACAGAAGCACTGGCACGATTTGTAACAGTGCTGGTGCTTCCGTGAAAAGCATGCCTGCAGGGGCCGGTGCCCCCAGCAGGTCAGACCTGCCAAGGACAACGGCCCCTGCAGGAATAGCTGTAGTCTAGCGGTCCATAACGGGTGTTGGTATGCTGCTACTGGCACCCTTATTTCCAGAGCGCCAGACATTTGATGGTCTTGATCCACCGGTTTCAAAAGATTCATAATCTTTTGAATTTTGCCTACAGTCATTCACACATTTCACTTGCAATGACAAAAAAGAAATTACATGATAATAGTTAATATCACATGCATATATAGCACAGATTTTACAAACTCAATTTCGTATTGATCCAAAGAGCATCAAACAAATGATAGAGCAAAGGAATAGCAATGGTCTGGATGGTTGCACAGACCTATGCCCATGGTTATGATTGATTCAAAACCTTCCAAACATCATATTTTGCTTTCTCTGTAGTGACTAATTTACCTTCCGGACTCTGAAGGCATCTAGTAGGTCATGAAGAAGGCAGGTAGCTCCAACAGCTAATGGATGATGGACTGGAGGTGGCGTGTGCAGAATCCCCCGGTCACCACCACTTAAGGCTACTTATTCTCAGGCATTTGGCAGCGGCGACACACAAAATCACCTCTGATAGTATCATTGTAAGAAATCCCACAGGTTGAAGAGGACCACTTAAAACAAATGCAGTTATGCATTGTTTCCTGTGCTCCCCATATAAGGCTTTTAGATGCGGAGAGTACATGTATATTTAACACACAAGGCACGTTGTTGCAAACAGGAACTCCTTCCTGCACTCCTATAGAGCATACACTCAGTATAGAATATATACACATTCAATATTCTTTCAAAAGGTCAAAGAAATCAATATTAAAGGTTTCGAATCATACATTCCAAACTGAAGTCGTTGTAATGAAATGGGTGTTGAGGATACACCCTTACCTTCTCAAAAAGAGATACATATTAACAAAATCATATACACATTAGCAACTATTGTAGAAACAATTGAGAATCCCCAATTCTGTTTCCACAATGTGTTATTCAATTTAAATGTAAACAAATGTTTCAAATTTCACAAGAAATCAAACTATGATGAAATGTTTTTACATCCTGAAAAAAACAAACATAGCATATTAAAATCATGTATAGAACTATTTTCAACACTTCCAGCGTCAATATAGAGTGGCCCTATGTTCGTGTCTCTCAGTCTCTAATGTGTAAACTCCAAAATGTTATTCAATGGTCAGCAACTTTTAGCCAATGCGTTTCGGAATCATTTTCCTTCTTCAGGAAAGTTCTCTGTGTTTCTGGTTGTTCTATACCTGTAAATATAACAGGCACAAATACTTATTGCATATTCAAGATATCCAAAGTTCCGTGTAGGGCATCAAACAATGTAAATTGAATGTCCTATTACTGACCTGTGTGTCTTAATTACTGTGTGTCATCCTATCTCTTCGGACCCTAAAACAAAGGGGAGTGAGGTCCCATTATTGATATGTGAAACATATTTCAAGAAACAGATGAAAATAGTATCAGTGTCTAAAATCAAAGTATTAGTACCATAAGGCATAAGATAAACTGTACTCACCCGCCTGGTGAGTCGCGCCGGTTAGGTAGGGAGTATAGCTTAGATGGTGATGTCCAAAAAGTTACAGATGCACTTAAATGGGCGAGGGTAATTGAAATAAGTGACATGGTAACATCTATTGGATACTACATTAACAGTCTACTATGTATAGTGTTGACAGCGACTGTACAGATAGCTGGTAAATTTCCATGGTATATAATGGGGCCTAACGCCCCAATTTCCCCCTATCCGGTAACTACAAAGCCCAGCCTGGGCTGCCTAGGTGCTATGCCACCTCCTGAGTGTTCGTGTCCACTGACTGCGTGGAGTGTATGCCTCATACTTAACGGCTGGTTACATCGTAAGATAGTGTCCGCTTCCAAACCCTTTCATAAATGTCTCACTATATATCCTGACTGTTAGCACCATTACAAATGCCTCTTACCTGTGATAATCACAGATTATCTTGTCAAAAATGTCAGCGCATAACCAGAGTCCCACTGCCGAATACGGCACGTCTCTTGAGAAGTGTATATATCCGTTGGTATGGTAACGCTGTGCATGTCTATTGCTCTCTCTCTCTACGTCGCCATCTTGGTGTGGGCAAAGTTAGAAGCTTGTAAAACGGGTTGCAATGGGGGCCACCCATGCTTGTTATATATTTGTTGTAGTCCGTGCTTCTGTCAAAATGAATAACTGTTGATGTGAGTGCGAGTGCATCCTGACATATATCTAACATATACTTTTTGTGGCGTGTTGAAGCGTCATGCATGTCTGCATATTAGTCTAACCCATACCTGTGCTGCATCCCATGTGGGTCGCATCACGCACAGCCTAGGGCATTAAAGATATAAGCGCGGCTGGGGAAACGGAGTCAGAGGACAGCTGACCAATGGTGGTATTGTCTCTCCTCTGCTCCCCAGAGTGTGGCATTATTCATGTGATGATTCACATTTAATCGACCAAGTAAGAGTAACCTGGTGATTTCACTCGTAAGTCTACGTCAATATAAATGCCCTTGAGTGTAGGTCAATTTTGACAGAAGCCGGGACTACAACTAATACATAAAAAGCATGGGTGGCCACCATGGCAACCCACCTTACATGCTTCTAACTCTGCCCACACCAAGATGGTGACGTACAGATAGAGGAATAGACAAGCGCAGTGTTATATAAACTTCGCAAGAGCTGCATCGCATTCAGCAGTAGGACTCTGGTTAGGCGCTGACATTTTTGATGTGATTATCACCGGAAGAGGTGTCCCTAATGGTGCTAACAGTCAGGATATGTAGTGAGACTTTTATGAAAGTGTTTGGAAGTGGACACTAGCTTACAATGTTATCAGCCATTAAGTACAAGGCATACACTCCATGCAGTCGTTGGACACGAACACTCAGCAGGTAGGATAGTACGTAGGCAGCCCAGGCTGGGCTTTGTAGTTTACGGATAGGGGGAAATGGGGGCGTTAGGCCCCATTATATACCATGGAAATTTACCAGCTATCTGTACAGTCGCTGTCAACACTATACATAGTTGACTATTAATGTAGTATCCAAGAGATGTTACCATGTCACTTATTTCGATTACCCTCATCCATTTCACTGCATCTGTAACTTTTTGGACATCACCCTCTGAGCTATACTCCTCCGCCTTACCAGGGCGACTCACCAGGCAGGTGAGTACAGTTTATCTTATGCCTTATGGTACTAATACTTTGATTTAGGACACTGATACTATTTTCATCTGTTTCTTGAAATATGTTTCTCATATCAATAATGGGACCTCACTCCCCTTTTGTTTGGAGGGTCCGAAGAGATAGGATGATACATAGTAATTAAGACACACAGGTTAGTAATAGGAAATTCAAGTTACATTGTTTGATGCCCTATACGGCACTTTGGCAATCTTGAATATGTAATTAAGTTTTGGCACCTATTATATGTACAAGTATAGAACAAATAGAAACACAGAGAACTCTTAGCTTCAAATGCCCTGAAGAAGGAAAATGATTCCGAAACGCGATGGTTAAAAGTTGTTGACCAGTGAACAACATTTTGAAGCTTACACATTAGAGACTGAGCGACACAAACATAGGGCCACTGTATATTTACCCTGGAAGTGTTGAAAATAGTTCTATACATGATTTGAATATATTATGTTTGTTTTTTTCAGGAGGTAAAACCTTTCATTACTGTTTGATTTCTTTTGAAATTTTAAACTTTTGTTTAAATTGAATAACACATTGTGGAAAAAGAATTGGGGATTCTCACTTGTTTCTCCAAATAGTTGCTAATGTGTATATGATTTTGTTAAAATGTATCTCTTTTTGAGAAGGTAAGGTTGTATACTCAACACCCATTTCATTAAAACAGCTTGAGTATGGAATGTATGATTCAACCTTTTAATATTGATTTCTTTGACCCTTTGAAAGAATATTGAATGTGTATATATTGTACACAAAGCGTATGCTCTATATGAGTGCAGGAAGGAGTTCCTGTTGGCAACAATGGGCCTTGGGAGTTGATTTTGATTGTCTGTGGTGGCCTTGAGACCTTACCTTCCTGCACCTGAAGTTATACCTTACAAACAGATTGACTGTGATTAATATATAGGATCTCTACCTCTTCATCAGGCATTGCTAAGGAACCAACATACGCCTCTCTATTATATTAGGTTGTGCACCTCCTTTTTATCACTATCTTTATAGAGAACATGTATACTTGCTATCACCATCCCTATAAGGTAACAGAGCTTGTTTATTGTATTTAGTGATCACTGTGGACGAGCCCAGCCAATCACATCCAAGCATGATGCACAGACCTCACCATAACCAGATTCTTGCAACTCTTGCTGTTCTTCTCAGCACCCCATAAGACGCCACGGGAAGGTGAAAACAGAAGCACTGGCACGATTTGTAACAGTGCTGGTGCTTCCGTGAAAAGCATGCCTGCAGGGGCCGGTGCCCCCAGCAGGTCAGACCTGCCAAGGACAACGGCCCCTGCAGGAATAGCTGTAGTCTAGCGGTCCATAACGGGTGTTGGTATGCTGCTACTGGCACCCTTATTTCCAGAGCGCCAGACATTTGATGGTCTTGATGCACCGGTTTCAAAAGATTCATAATCTTTTGAATTTTGCCTACAGTCATTCACACATTTCACTTGCAATGACAAAAAAGAAATTACATGATAATAGTTAATATCACATGCATATATAGCACAGATTTTACAAACTCAATTTCGTATTGATCCAAAGAGCATCAAACAAATGATAGAGCAAAGGAATAGCAATGGTCTGGATGGTTGCACAGACCTATGCCCAGGGTTATGATTGATTCAAAACCTTCCAAACATCATATTTTGCTTTCTCTGTAGTGACTAATTTACCTTCCGGACTCTGAAGGCATCTAGTAGGTCATGAAGAAGGCAGGTAGCTCCACCAGCTAATGGATGATGGACTGGAGGTGGCGTGTGCAGAATCCCCCGGTCACCACCACTTAAGGCTACTTATTCTCAGGCATTTGGCAGCGGCGACACACAAAATCACCTCTGATAGTATCATTGTAAGAAATCCCACAGGTTGAAGAGGACCACTTAAAACAAATGCAGTTATGCATTGTTTCCTGTGCTCCCCATATAAGGCTTTTAGATGCGGAGAGTACATGTATATTTAACACACAAGGCACGTTGTTGCAAACAGGAACTCCTTCCTGCACTCCTATAGAGCATACACTCAGTATAGAATATATACACATTCAATATTCTTTCAAAAGGTCAAAGAAATCAATATTAAAGGTTTCGAATCATACATTCCAAACTGAAGTCGTTGTAATGAAATGGGTGTTGAGGATACACCCTTACCTTCTCAAAAAGAGATACATATTAACAAAATCATATACACATTAGCAACTATTGTAGAAACAATTGAGAATCCCCAATTCTGTTTCCACAATGTGTTATTCAATTTAAATGTAAACAAATGTTTCAAATTTCACAAGAAATCAAACTATGATGAAATGTTTTTACATCCTGAAAAAAACAAACATAGCATATTAAAATCATGTATAGAACTATTTTCAACACTTCCAGCGTCAATATAGAGTGGCCCTATGTTCGTGTCTCTCAGTCTCTAATGTGTAAACTCCAAAATGTTATTCAATGGTCAGCAACTTTTAGCCAATGCGTTTCGGAATCATTTTCCTTCTTCAGGAAAGTTCTCTGTGTTTCTGGTTGTTCTATACCTGTAAATATAACAGGCACAAATACTTATTGCATATTCAAGATATCCAAAGTTCCGTGTAGGGCATCAAACAATGTAAATTGAATGTCCTATTACTGACCTGTGTGTCTTAATTACTGTGTGTCATCCTATCTCTTCGGACCCTAAAACAAAGGGGAGTGAGGTCCCATTATTGATATGTGAAACATATTTCAAGAAACAGATGAAAATAGTATCAGTGTCTAAAATCAAAGTATTAGTACCATAAGGCATAAGATAAACTGTACTCACCCGCCTGGTGAGTCGCGCCGGTTAGGTAGGGAGTATAGCTTAGATGGTGATGTCCAAAAAGTTACAGATGCACTTAAATGGGCGAGGGTAATTGAAATAAGTGACATGGTAACATCTATTGGATACTACATTAACAGTCGACTATGTATAGTGTTGACAGCGACTGTACAGATAGCTGGTAAATTTCCATGGTATATAATGGGGCCTAACGCCCCAATTTCCCCCTATCCGGTAACTACAAAGCCCAGCCTGGGCTGCCTAGGTGCTATGCCACCTCCTGAGTGTTCGTGTCCACTGACTGCGTGGAGTGTATGCCTCATACTTAACGGCTGGTTACATCGTAAGATAGTGTCCGCTTCCAAACCCTTTCATAAATGTCTCACTATATATCCTGACTGTTAGCACCATTACAAATGCCTCTTACCTGTGATAATCACAGATTATCTTGTCAAAAATGTCAGCGCATAACCAGAGTCCCACTGCCGAATACGGCACGTCTCTTGAGAAGTGTATATATCCGTTGGTATGGTAACGCTGTGCATGTCTATTGCTCTCTCTCTCTACGTCGCCATCTTGGTGTGGGCAAAGTTAGAAGCTTGTAAAACGGGTTGCAATGGGGGCCACCCATGCTTGTTATATATTTGTTGTAGTCCGTGCTTCTGTCAAAATGAATAACTGTTGATGTGAGTGCGAGTGCATCCTGACATATATCTAACATATACTTTTTGTGGCGTGTTGAAGCGTCATGCATGTCTGCATATTAGTCTAACCCATACCTGTGCTGCATCCCATGTGGGTCGCATCACGCACAGCCTAGGGCATTAAAGATATAAGCGCGGCTGGGGAAACGGAGTCAGAGGACAGCTGACCAATGGTGGTATTGTCTCTCCTCTGCTCCCCAGAGTGTGGCATTATTCATGTGATGATTCACATTTAATCGACCAAGTAAGAGTAACCTGGTGATTTCACTCGTAAGTCTACGTCAATATAAATGCCCTTGAGTGTAGGTCAATTTTGACAGAAGCCGGGACTACAACTAATACATAAAAAGCATGGGTGGCCACCATGGCAACCCACCTTACATGCTTCTAACTCTGCCCACACCAAGATGGTGACGTACAGATAGAGGAATAGACAAGCGCAGTGTTATATAAACTTCGCAAGAGCTGCATCGCATTCAGCAGTAGGACTCTGGTTAGGCGCTGACATTTTTGATGTGATTATCACCGGAAGAGGTGTCCCTAATGGTGCTAACAGTCAGGATATGTAGTGAGACTTTTATGAAAGTGTTTGGAAGTGGACACTAGCTTACAATGTTATCAGCCATTAAGTACAAGGCATACACTCCATGCAGTCGTTGGACACGAACACTCAGCAGGTAGGATAGTACGTAGGCAGCCCAGGCTGGGCTTTGTAGTTTACGGATAGGGGGAAATGGGGGCGTTAGGCCCCATTATATACCATGGAAATTTACCAGCTATCTGTACAGTCGCTGTCAACACTATACATAGTTGACTATTAATGTAGTATCCAAGAGATGTTACCATGTCACTTATTTCGATTACCCTCATCCATTTCACTGCATCTGTAACTTTTTGGACATCACCCTCTGAGCTATACTCCTCCGCCTTACCAGGGCGACTCACCAGGCAGGTGAGTACAGTTTATCTCATGCCTTATGGTACTAATACTTTGATTTAGGACACTGATACTATTTTCATCTGTTTCTTGAAATATGTTTCTCATATCAATAATGGGACCTCACTCCCCTTTTGTTTGGAGGGTCCGAAGAGATAGGATGATACATAGTAATTAAGACACACAGGTTAGTAATAGGAAATTCAAGTTACATTGTTTGATGCCCTATACGGCACTTTGGCAATCTTGAATATGTAATTAAGTTTTGGCACCTATTATATGTACAAGTATAGAACAAATAGAAACACAGAGAACTCTTAGCTTCAAATGCCCTGAAGAAGGAAAATGATTCCGAAACGCGATGGTTAAAAGTTGTTGACCAGTGAACAACATTTTGAAGCTTACACATTAGAGACTGAGCGACACAAACATAGGGCCACTGTATATTTACCCTGGAAGTGTTGAAAATAGTTCTATACATGATTTGAATATATTATGTTTGTTTTTTTCAGGAGGTAAAACCTTTCATTACTGTTTGATTTCTTTTGAAATTTTAAACTTTTGTTTAAATTGAATAACACATTGTGGAAACAGAATTGGGGATTCTCACTTGTTTCTCCAAATAGTTGCTAATGTGTATATGATTTTGTTAAAATGTATCTCTTTTTGAGAAGGTAAGGTTGTATACTCAACACCCATTTCATTAAAACAGCTTGAGTATGGAATGTATGATTCAACCTTTTACTATTGATTTCTTTGACCCTTTGAAAGAATATTGAATGTGTATATATTGTACACAAAGCGTATGCTCTATATGAGTGCAGGAAGGAGTTCCTGTTGGCAACAATGGGCCTTGGGAGTTGATTTTGATTGTCTGTGGTGGCCTTGAGACCTTACCTTCCTGCACCTGAAGTTATACCTTACAAACAGATTGACTGTGATTAATATATAGGATCTCTACCTCTTCATCAGGCATTGCTAAGGAACCAACATACGCCTCTCTATTATATTAGGTTGTGCACCTCCTTTTTATCACTATCTTTATAGAGAACATGTATACTTGCTATCACCATCCCTATAAGGTAACAGAGCTTGTTTATTGTATTTAGTGATCACTGTGGACGAGCCCAGCCAATCACATCCAAGCATGATGCACAGACCTCACCATAACCAGATTCTTGCAACTCTTGCTGTTCTTCTCAGCACCCCATAAGACGCCACGGGAAGGTGAACACAGAAGCACTGGCACGATTTGTAACAGTGCTGGTGCTTCCGTGAAAAGCATGCCTGCAGGGGCCGGTGCCCCCAGCAGGTCAGACCTGCCAAGGACAACGGCCCCTGCAGGAATAGCTGTAGTCTAGCGGTCCATAACGGGTGTTGGTATGCTGGCACTGGCACCCTTATTTCCAGAGCGCCAGACATTTGATGGTCTTGATGCACCGGTTTCAAAAGATTCATAATCTTTTGAATTTTGCCTACAGTCATTCACACATTTCACTTGCAATGACAAAAAAGAAATTACATGATAATAGTTAATATCACATGCATATATAGCACAGATTTTACAAACTCAATTTCGTATTGATCCAAAGAGCATCAAACAAATGATAGAGCAAAGGAATAGCAATGGTCTGGATGGTTGCACAGACCTATGCCCAGGGTTATGATTGATTCAAAACCTTCCAAACATCATATTTTGCTTTCTCTGTAGTGACTAATTTACCTTCCGGACTCTGAAGGCATCTAGTAGGTCATGAAGAAGGCAGGTAGCTCCACCAGCTAATGGATGATGGACTGGAGGTGGCGTGTGCAGAATCCCCCGGTCACCACCACTTAAGGCTACTTATTCTCAGGCATTTGGCAGCGGCGACACACAAAATCACCTCTGATAGTATCATTGTAAGAAATCCCACAGGTTGAAGAGGACCACTTAAAACAAATGCAGTTATGCATTGTTTCCTGTGCTCCCCATATAAGGCTTTTAGATGCGGAGAGTACATGTATATTTAACACACAAGGCACGTTGTTGCAAACAGGAACTCCTTCCTGCACTCCTATAGAGCATACACTCAGTATAGAATATATACACATTCAATATTCTTTTAAAAGGTCAAAGAAATCAATATTAAAGGTTTCGAATCATACATTCCAAACTGAAGTCGTTGTAATGAAATGGGTGTTGAGGATACACCCTTACCTTCTCAAAAAGAGATACATATTAACAAAATCATATACACATTAGCAACTATTGTAGAAACAATTGAGAATCCCCAATTCTGTTTCCACAATGTGTTATTCAATTTAAATGTAAACAAATGTTTCAAATTTCACAAGAAATCAAACTATGATGAAATGTTTTTACATCCTGAAAAAAACAAACATAGCATATTAAAATCATGTATAGAACTATTTTCAACACTTCCAGCGTCAATATAGAGTGGCCCTATGTTCGTGTCTCTCAGTCTCTAATGTGTAAACTCCAAAATGTTATTCAATGGTCAGCAACTTTTAGCCAATGCGTTTCGGAATCATTTTCCTTCTTCAGGAAAGTTCTCTGTGTTTCTGGTTGTTCTATACCTGTAAATATAACAGGCACAAATACTTATTGCATATTCAAGATATCCAAAGTTCCGTGTAGGGCATCAAACAATGTAAATTGAATGTCCTATTACTGACCTGTGTGTCTTAATTACTGTGTGTCATCCTATCTCTTCGGACCCTAAAACAAAGGGGAGTGAGGTCCCATTATTGATATGTGAAACATATTTCAAGAAACAGATGAAAATAGTATCAGTGTCTAAAATCAAAGTATTAGTACCATAAGGCATAAGATAAACTGTACTCACCCGCCTGGTGAGTCGCGCCGGTTAGGTAGGGGGTATAGCTTAGATGGTGATGTCCAAAAAGTTACAGATGCACTTAAATGGGCGAGGGTAATTGAAATAAGTAACATGGTAACATCTATTGGATACTACATTAACAGTCGACTATGTATAGTGTTGACAGCGACTGTACAGATAGCTGGTAAATTTCCATGGTATATAATGGGGCCTAACGCCCCAATTTCCCCCTATCCGGTAACTACAAAGCCCAGCCTGGGCTGCCTAGGTGCTATGCCACCTCCTGAGTGTTCGTGTCCACTGACTGCGTGGAGTGTATGCCTCATACTTAACGGCTGGTTACATCGTAAGATAGTGTCCGCTTCCAAACCCTTTCATAAATGTCTCACTATATATCCTGACTGTTAGCACCATTACAAATGCCTCTTACCTGTGATAATCACAGATTATCTTGTCAAAAATGTCAGCGCATAACCAGAGTCCCACTGCCGAATACGGCACGTCTCTTGAGAAGTGTATATATCCGTTGGTATGGTAACGCTGTGCATGTCTATTGCTCTCTCTCTACGTCGCCATCTTGGTGTGGGCAAAGTTAGAAGCTTGTAAAACGGGTTGCAATGGGGGCCACCCATGCTTGTTATATATTTGTTGTAGTCCGTGCTTCTGTCAAAATGAATAACTGTTGATGTGAGTGCGAGTGCATCCTGACATATATCTAACATATACTTTTTGTGGCGTGTTGAAGCGTCATGCATGTCTGCATATTAGTCTAACCCATACCTGTGCTGCATCCCATGTGGGTCGCATCACGCACAGCCTAAGCATTAAAGATATAAGCGCGGCTGGGGAAACGGAGTCAGAGGACAGCTGACCAATGGTGGTATTGTCTCTCCTCTGCTCCCCAGAGTGTGGCATTATTCATGTGATGATTCACATTTAATCGACCAAGTAAGAGTAACCTGGTGATTTCACTCGTAAGTCTACGTCAATATAAATGCCCTTGAGTGTAGGTCAATTTTGACAGAAGCCGGGACTACAACTAATACATAAAAAGCATGGGTGGCCACCATGGCAACCCACCTTACATGCTTCTAACTCTGCCCACACCAAGATGGTGACGTACAGATAGAGGAATAGACAAGCGCAGTGTTATATAAACTTCGCAAGAGCTGCATCGCATTCAGCAGTAGGACTCTGGTTAGGCGCTGACATTTTTGATGTGATTATCACCGGAAGAGGTGTCCCTAATGGTGCTAACAGTCAGGATATGTAGTGAGACTTTTATGAAAGTGTTTGGAAGTGGACACTAGCTTACAATGTTATCAGCCATTAAGTACAAGGCATACACTCCATGCAGTCGTTGGACACGAACACTCAGCAGGTAGGATAGTACGTAGGCAGCCCAGGCTGGGCTTTGTAGTTTACGGATAGGGGGAAATGGGGGCGTTAGGCCCCATTATATACCATGGAAATTTACCAGCTATCTGTACAGTCGCTGTCAACACTATACATAGTTGACTATTAATGTAGTATCCAAGAGATGTTACCATGTCACTTATTTCGATTACCCTCATCCATTTCACTGCATCTGTAACTTTTTGGACATCACCCTCTGAGCTATACTCCTCCGCCTTACCAGGGCGACTCACCAGGCAGGTGAGTACAGTTTATTTTATGCCTTATGGTACTAATACTTTGATTTTGGACACTGATACTATTTTCATCTGTTTCTTGAAATATGTTTCTCATATCAATAATGGGACCTCACTCCCCTTTTGTTTGGAGGGTCCGAAGAGATAGGATGATACATAGTAATTAAGACACACAGGTTAGTAATAGGAAATTCAAGTTACATTGTTTGATGCCCTATACGGCACTTTGGCAATCTTGAATATGTAATTAAGTATTGGCACCTATTATATGTACAAGTATAGAACAAATAGAAACACAGAGAACTCTTAGCTTCAAATGCCCTGAAGAAGGAAAATGATTCCGAAACGCGATGGTTAAAAGTTGTTGACCAGTGAACAACATTTTGAAGCTTACACATTAGAGACTGAGCGACACAAACATAGGGCCACTGTATATTTACCCTGGAAGTGTTGAAAATAGTTCTATACATGATTTGAATATATTATGTTTGTTTTTTTCAGGAGGTAAAACCTTTCATTACTGTTTGATTTCTTTTGAAATTTTAAACTTTTGTTTAAATTGAATAACACATTGTGGAAACAGAATTGGGGATTCTCACTTGTTTCTCCAAATAGTTGCTAATGTGTATATGATTTTGTTAAAATGTATCTCTTTTTGAGAAGGTAAGGTTGTATACTCAACACCCATTTCATTAAAACAGCTTGAGTATGGAATGTATGATTCAACCTTTTAATATTGATTTCTTTGACCCTTTGAAAGAATATTGAATGTGTATATATTGTACACAAAGCGTATGCTCTATATGAGTGCAGGAAGGAGTTCCTGTTGGCAACAATGGGCCTTGGGAGTTGATTTTGATTGTCTGTGGTGGCCTTGAGACCTTACCTTCCTGCACCTGAAGTTATACCTTACAAACAGATTGACTGTGATTAATATATAGGATCTCTACCTCTTCATCAGGCATTGCTAAGGAACCAACATACGCCTCTCTATTATATTAGGTTGTGCACCTCCTTTTTATCACTATCTTTATAGAGAACATGTATACTTGCTATCACCATCCCTATAAGGTAACAGAGCTTGTTTATTGTATTTAGTGATCACTGTGGACGAGCCCAGCCAATCACATCCAAGCATGATGCACAGACCTCACCATAACCAGATTCTTGCAACTCTTGCTGTTCTTCTCAGCACATCAATTGTTCCTCCTACCATTAAGCTGTGCTATCTGATAAGGTCGAAGACATTCGCTTCCCTAGTTTTACTAGAGTGGCAACCTCAGAGCACCCAAGTGGTACTCATGAGGGCGCTGACCCTATTATTACATTTCCCGCTTTGTTACTTCAAACAAAAGACAGAGTGCCAAAAAGCAGAGTGCACTCCAAGATTCTGCACTCTATATATATCAAAGGCAACTATTACACTTGATGGAATTTTTAGAAGATTTAAATCCAATATTGTGTAAAAGATTGAAGAGTAAAATAACGTTGCATGTTCAATGGATGAGGCAATTAAACAAACTGGAGTTATGAAAAGGCAACATTAACATTATGTTGCCTTCTGCCTGCCACTGTCATAATTCACCAATTTCTGAAAAATGCCAAATTGTAAACTTTCTTAAAACCAAATATGTCATCAGTGACCAAAAGACCCTCTTTGAAGTCTTCAATGAAGCTACCTCCTGCTAAAAGCAAGATAAAAGCACCCAATGTAATGACTTTTTGGGTAAAGGATGTAGGATTATAGCAGTGTAAGTTACTGCAGCAGTGTATTGTCATTAATATAGGGCCCTATTAGTGTTAATATCCTCCCAGAAGTGCTCTGGTGTTGCAGCAAGCTTTAAAACGGACAGTTGTGACAAATCCAGAGAATCTTCTCTTCTCCCCAAGGGAGAGCTGCCCCCCCGTGAGACTAAGGAGGTGAGTCTGCCACACAAGACCCTCCCTAGTGGTTTCGGGAAAGTGAGATGTCACTGGGATAAGGACTCCCAATCTTTCAAGGCAATAAGATCTCCCTTGACCCCAATGTCTCCATTGTTCTCAGAGTATATGGGAACAAGGAATCCTACTGATAGAATGGCAATCTTGCCCATGCTTGGTGTGGGTGTTGACCCCTCCTGGAAGAGGCAGTCCCAGGGCCAATGGGACATTGGGCCTCATTACACGGAAGGCGGTGAGCCATGGCGCTATTAGCGCCATGGCTCATGCCGGTAAAATACCGGCACCGCCTTGGCGGAAAGGGGATTTACCGCCCCATTCCAAGGTTGGAGGGGCGGTAAATCCCCTTTCCACCATTGCCCTTCCCCATTCCCATTTCTGCCCCATAGGGCTCTATGGAAATGGGGAAGGCGCTAATTACGCCACCGCAATTTTGCGGTGCCGTAATTAGCTCCGAGGTCCCTTAGCGGGTTGGATTTTAACGCCTGCAAGAAGCAGGCGTTAAATCCTCCAACCCGCAAAGGGACCTCGTAGTACGGCGGTAAGGGTTAACGGTCACCGTTGCTATTAACGGTAAAAACACCCCTCAAAGTAACGCTCTAAGGAAACGGTCTGTTTTGCAAAATAAAATACAAACTTCTGTAAGTCAGGAAGGAAATCAATTTCAAGAATGACGACCTTGGTAGATATCAAAATAGCCAGAGAACACCTCTTACATAAGCTGTTTGTGAGAGGTGAGTTGCTCATCAGGACCAGGCGGTCTGGTTGCAGGCAATCGCACCCCAGATCACTGAAACAGGGTCAGACACATGGAGAGATCAGGGTCCATTACATGAGTGAACTATATATAGCCCCTAAGGCCAAGGATGAGCACAACAAGATTGCCAGGGTAGCGGCAGATTTATATTTATATATGGGAGCCATACAGGACAAATGTGCTGAAGGCCAAGATCTGGCAAATAGGCAACTGATGGCATTAGAGAAGGCCCAATCTGACCTGGTCTCTTCTGAGCAGAGGCTGCAAAGGAGCCAGGAGTCAGAAAATTATAGTAGGCAGTATATTATTAAAATAAAGGAGGATATGGATATCCTGAAACAGGAAAGGGCTGACCAGGATACCAGATTTCTGGCCTTGCAGAAGGAGTACCAAGAAGGTTTGGACTCCCTACATCAGAGCCAGTAAAAGCTGGAGCAACAACTAGACTTTAACAGGGCATGCACAGAGCAGGTAGCCACCCTGCAAATCCGACTAGACAGAGAGAAAGAGGAAAGCAATAAATTGATTTTGAAAGACCTGGATACCCAGGCAGAGTTTGATCAAGAACGCCAGAAAGCTGGTGCCTTTCAAAGGCAGAGGGATGACCTGGCGGAACAGATGCAGGCTCTTAGTCAGGAAAGGGACACCTTAGGCCAGGAAGTCTGCCAATTGAAAGAAAAAAATGAATAAAATCACTTGGCCCTCCAGGGACTGGGTGACCTCCAAAAAGAGCATCAGAACTTGTTAAAGCACACCAGGAGGGTGGAAGATGCTCTGGCAAGAAAGGAACAGGCCAGTAGGGATGGGACTCAGGAGGTAACCCTCCTGCAGCAAATACTGGCCCAGTATTCCAGGACCAATCAGGAGGCGCAGAGAGAAAATGAGGCTCTCTGTCAGCACAATGATAGGCTCCAGCAACAGGTAGCCATGCAGGAGAGACTGATAGAGTCTAGTAAGGACTTAACTGAGGAACTGAAAGCGCAGGCTCTTGCATTGCAACAGGGAGCAGGGGCTGACAGAGATGAAGTTCGCTGGGAAAGGGAAACACCTGAGCATAACCTCAGGAGCCCTAGTACCAGAGGCCTTCATCTCTCTCAGTCCTTGGGCTCTGCCATCCCCATGTCCCCTGGCGCACATGAGCACAGGGCCAAAGGGAGGGCAGATTACTATCCAGCCAAAGGTATGGGGTTCATAGGCCAGTACCTCCCAGGAATGGATGGGCTGGCATCCGGGTATGGGCACCTAAGCACAGTGCAATTTAGTGGGGAACCCCAGGAGCGTAGGCCCACTAAGGGCATCCTGAAAACCTCTGCCCAGTTAGGTCAGTGGGGGGGGGGTACCCATCAAATCCCAAATCCTGGCAGCAAGGAGGGATCTGAAGACTCCTCTGAGCGTCCCAGGACACAGGAGACTAGGTCCTCACATTCTGCCAGCCATTCCCAGGCTCTCAGAATCCGGGAAAACCTGGAAGATCAGACGGGCACCTCTGGGAGCAGTGCCTCTGAGTCAGAGGATGAGTGGACCAGGGTTACCCGAACCAAAAAGGCCAATAAGGCAAAAAGGGCCTTGCTTAAGGACCCCTTAAAGAAGATCAAGGCAATAAGGAGTGTCATCACCCCTTATCACAAGAATGCCAAGTATTCTGTTTGGGAACACTTGGAGCTTTATGAGGAAATGATGGAGACTTCCCATTTGAAAGACAGCAGTAGCTGCATTCAGTATGTAAAATGGGCATTCGCCCCAGAATACTCCAGTTTCTTTGCGGGGCTGGAGGACCAAAATCATTCAAGATGGTCCACCTACAGGGCGGCCATCTTGAAACATTTTTCTGTTCACTGAAATCCCCAAGAAGCTCGCAAGGCCTACAATTTGCAATGTGGGGAGGATCAGGCCCCACAAGAATTTGTGCAGCAGTTAAAGCGTGCTTTTGCGCAGACTACAAAAAGGGTACGCAGGGACACTAAAGAATTTGTTAATACGTTTTTCCATGCCTTACCCAAATACATAATGACCCAGCTCGTGAGAGACTTTCACGAGAAAAGATCTTTAGACTGGGTCATTGAGCAAGCCACCCGCATCTATGAGGGGCAGAAACCAGTGGAAAATAAGAATCAGCCTAAAAACCCCAAAACCAACAGCACCCCTGCTGCTGCCAAAGTGGCAGAGGTAAAGGTTACCCCCGTTTTAGATTTGGAGATGGGGGGGCCTAAAAACCTGTCTGCACCGAATAATTCTAAGCCCAGAAGGCCCTCGGGCCAGTCACAGACAGGGAGTCACGGAGGTAGTCCCACAAATGGGGTCCCTTGCTCCCCTGACTATGTAAGTCCCCGCTAAAAGGGAAACAGTCCAATCCTGGGTTATTTGTGGACTCCTCCGGCCCAAGGGGGGATCCTAAAAAAGCGCCCAACCCAGGGAACTTCCCTCCGCACTTCTCCCAGGAGGGCAGAAATTCACCAAATCCTGGGCAGAACTTGTTCCCCAGGTATCCACCCAACTTCCAGCCCCAAAATCATCCATCCTTCTTTCCCCAATTCCCTGAGCCCAGACAACCGAATCCGGGAGAGGGGAGGCCAAGAGTGGAGGGGTACCCAAATCTTCCCAACCCGGGGTACTACCAGAGAAGGGATAGCTACCCTTCCCGGGATCAGCCCAGGGGAGAAAATAGAACCCGTATCAGCCTGAGCAGGTTTCACAGTTAGAGCGCCAGGTCCAAAATATGGCACAGGATCTGGGTCACATACTGAGGGCTCAACAGAACCCTCCGATGAGCATCCCACCGCAGAATGCCCCAAACTCTGGGCCTGGTGCTCCAGAACAATGACGGGGGCAGCAGCCCGATAATCCACCGGTTCCCAGGGAGGAGGCACAAGTGGAAGGGGGGTGTAAAGCCTTGGAGGAAGCTTCCTTCCCCACTTGTAAACAGCCCCTGGAAACCCAGGAACCGGAAACAAAATCTCCTACCCCTGAAAGTCTGCCACCCAAGGAGCAGAGAGGAGGTAGGAGAAACAAAGGACCCAAACAGACCCATTTTGTGGAGAGGTACAGGTCTTCCAATTTGAGGGAGAGGGATCCTCAGAGGATCCTGGGAAAAGGATCTTCTCCTTCAGAGATGGGGGAACTCCCCCCAAGGAAAAATGGGTCCCAAGGGATTCCAACCCAGACTGGGTAGACGTGGGGATTGACCTGTCACTGCCCATCATTCTATCCCAGAACCAACAATACCGAAAACCCCTGGTTCAAACCCATCCTGGTGACTGCCTCCAAAAAGGGCGGCGCGGCCCAGAACCGGAACCACGGGAACCCAAAACCGCATCAATAGACTGGGTAGATGTGGGGATCGAGCTGTCGCCGCCCATCATCCTATCCCAGAACCAACAATACCAAAAACCCCTGGTTCAAACCCATCCTGGTGACTGCCTCCAAAAAGGGGGGGGGCGGCCCAGAACCGGAACCAGGGGAACCCAAAACTGCATCAATAGACTGGGTAGATGTGGGGATTGAGCTGTCGCCGCCCATCATCCTATCCCAAAACCAACAGCATCAAAATCCCCGGGTTCAAACCCATTCTGGTGACTGCCTCCAAAAAGGGGGGGGGGCGGCCCAGGACCGGAACCAGGGGAACTCGAATATCCTCTTTCAAGTTGCCAACTTTTTCTTGCAGATTCCCATGACTCTCCACAGAATTCTGCCCAAATCTCTTCTCTTCCAATGTCCAAACCAGAAAATTAGCCCACCAGTTGTCCAAAAATGTGCATTATCTGTGCCCCCTTGAGGAGAAGGAGGGAAGGTACTATGCCCCGGTACAAGTACAGGGGCAGGGTACAATTTTGGCACTGGTGGACACTGGATCCCAAGCTACCCTTCTGTCCAAAAAGGCCATTGATGAAATAAATTCAGGACGGGGGGAGAAATACCAGATTCCTCTCACCTCTCTTCCTGGACAACTGCAGAACTTCCCATCGAGGGGACTGCAGATTTGGACATTAAAATTGGGCGACACAAGGTGAAACACCCGGCCATAGTAGTGACTCCAGAGGGCACCCCTTGTTTACTAGGGAATGACCTCCTGAGAAGTTTGTCACCCCTAATAGATTGCGTAAACAAGGTCCTCTGGACTCAGACCAGCCGACCAATAAAATTAAAACAGAGTGTCAACCATATTAGTTTAAACGGTACATGCCACATGGTTGAACAAAAATCTGACCAAGTAGAATTTCACTTCCAGAACAACCAGATTCCAGACGTGGCAGTAATAGCAGTAGGACAACAGACTGGTGATGGGGGGACCTCTCTATTTCTGAAAATCAACCTTCCTTCCAGTTTAAGGTGGTATTCCACACTGGAAGGAAACACTCTGAAGTTCTTTACTAATCCACAATCAGACAGTCCCACTCCTATAGTCCAGAAAGATGTGAAATCAGCTCATAGCCTGGCTGATATTCAGCAAATTGGAGATAAATTGTTCATCCCTGTTCAGTTAAATGATGGGAAGGACTCTGTTCTCGCTCGAGTGTGTGTGAACAATGGTAAGAGCTTCATCAGCGAAGCCATGTTCCGCCAACTCCCAAAAGATGCAGCCATTCCCACATTCAAACTGATAGACAAATGGGAAATGGACCTGGAAGCACCTAATTCCAAACATCTCCTGCCAAGCAGGTGTATGCTCAAAATCTCCATTGGCAACAAGAGCATAGTCCATAATGGTTGGGTCGTGCGAGATGTCACTGCCGCCTTTTACTTAGGCAGTGACATTCTCAATCGATTTGCCATTAGTTTGGACCTAATAAACTTCAAAGCTTGGTCCCGATTAGCGGATAATCCCATGGGCTTTGATGATCCAGAAAAAGCATTTAGGTCAGCTCAATTGCTACCTTATGCAGTTGAAATTCAGGTTAAAGAGGAAGTCACCATCCCAGAAAGGACCCGACAATTCTCCCTGGAAGTGAAAGTTAAAAGAGGACAAAAATTGAAAAACCCTGATGCTTATATTCATCTAAATGCTTTTCTCCAACAGAAAGGGTTAGGGATAAACCCAACACCATTAGTCAACTATCTTCTGTTCTGCGAATTACAGCTTAACATGACTCTGTCTCTCTGCGCCCTGATGCCTGCGGGCTTTTGACGCATTACAAACATATAAAATAAACATAGAACATGACACCATTCCAACAGAGGTGGATAACAGCGACTTAAAGAGTATTACTCTAGCCGCAGGCACCATTATTGGAATGGCGGTTGATGACCGACCTTTCTCCATTGATTTAGGAAATGAACTGTTAGGACCAATCCCCAAGGACTGTTCTGACAGTGACAGTGATGACAATACAACTCCAGACAGGATCTTTACCCGGCATGGGGGGAACTTCCTGGTGTACACTTCCTGCCCTTATGGTAAGGAAGATGTGACTTGTGACTTCAGGAGGGATGAGGTGATTTTCCAGGTCCATGAGGGCTGCCTTTCCCACCTGAAGCCTCCAGTCCAAATCAGCACTCTGACCAGGGACTTCTCCACCCAGCTGGAGGAGGCCGCTGAGATAGCAAAACCAGAAGTCTTTCCAGGCTTCAGGCAGATGGTGGAAGAGAGCAACCTAGCTGATGCCTGCGTGACTCTAGAACAGAAGCAAAAGTTGAAACAAGTTTTCTTGGATTCCCAAGATCTCTTTGCGGTAGACTCATATGACTGTGGTCGCACTGACATCCACACAACAACAATTCCCACGGACCCTGGCATGACTCCAGTGTTTGCGAAGCAATATCGCTTGCCTCTCACATCCATGGAGTCCCTTACTGAAATAATTAAGAACCTTGAGTCCTGGGGGATAATATGTCCAGTACACAGCACCTTCAATAATTCCGGTGCTGGGAATATTGAAGCCAAATGGCCAATGGAGACTCTCCGCTGACCTTAGGGAGCTCAACAAACTGGTCCATACTTCCCGATGGCCTCTGCACTACATTGACCAAGGGCTGGCCCAGATTCAGGGGTCACAGGTATTCGCTGCAATAGACCTGACCAATGGATACTGGACTGTGCCTGTCAGTAGGGAGGACCAATACAAACTGGCTTTTACCTTTGGGGGCCAGCAGTACACATGGACCCGGACTCCCTTCGGATACCTGAACTCCGGCAATGAATTCAACATTTTCCTACATAAGGCCATGACTGACCTGGGTGCGAGGGGTAACCTTGCTTATGTAGATGATGTCCTCATCAAAAGTTCATCTATGAAGGAACATATAGCGGAGATCCGTTATGTTCTGACACAGTTGAGGGCCGCTGGAGCAAAACTTTCCTTTCAGAAAGCACAGTGGTGTAGAACCCGTGTTAATTTCTTGGGGCATGAGATTACTCCTCAGGGTCTCTGTCCCCAAGAAAAGAAAGTGGAAGCACTTCAGAAACTGAAAGACCCCACAACTCTGCGGGAACTAAGGAGCCTCCTTGGACTGACTAATTACAGCAGAAAGTTTATTGAGGGCTACGCAGAGATAACCAGACCCCTGATTCATCTCTTGAAAGGGGGTGGGGGGTAAAGTGGGAATGGGGTCCAGAACAATCTGAGGCAGTAAGACAGCTCAAAAGAAGCCTCTCACAAGCGCCCTGCCTAGCTTACCCTGTCAGAAACAAGGAGTTTTTCCTGGCGACAGGGTTCTCTAATACGTGCTTGACGGCAGTATTATACCAAAAGCATGACAAGGTCAATAAAGTAATCTCCTATGCCAGCAAAACTTTATCCTCTGTGGAGGAAAAATTCAACGATTGTGAGAAGGCACTCCTGGCAACGGTGTGGGCATTGATGAATTACCGCCCGTTCATCCAGGGGAAACACATCATAGTGGAGACTCCACACCAGCCTCTGCAATATCTCCAAAGTGACCGAATCCGGGCCGGAAATGTGAGTAATTCCCAAATCACTTCCTGGATCCTGTCAATGCAAGGCTTTCCTGTGGAGGTCAGATATTTTTTTTTTTTTTTTTTTTTTTTTTTTTTTATTGAAACATTTACTCAGTTTAACAAGTAAAGAAAAACTGAGTTTTATCAAAAGTCAAACGAAAATGTCCTCTCGAAGAGAAAAAGGAAAAGTCTTCACACAACGCAACCTCACTCTCCATGTGTGTTGCGACTTTGAGTGGATGACGAAGAATGAAAGAAAGAATGTCTGACCTTTATTATGCTTGCGATGAGGTGTTATGAGTATTTAATTCTTTCATTGCTAGCTCTATTTGTTTCGCCATTGCCACTGCCCAGTTTGTTTTCTCTCCTGAGATTAGTCTATCCCACCACTCGTCAGGCTCCAAGATCCAGGCGTTATCTAGCAAAGGGCGAAGGTAGGCTGTTCGGTTTTTTCTGGTTATTGGACAGTTGATCACAAGGTGCTTGACGGATTCAATCGTATCCAGGTTTTTGCAGAGACGACAGGACTTTGTGGTCTTTGGGTCGCGAATGGCCATGATCTCCCGCGTGGGGAGTAAGTTTAATCTTGCTTTCAATAGAAGGTTTCTCAGTTTTTTATCCGGGAATTTTTGACAATATTTTAGCGGCGTTTTTACTTTGTTAAAGGTCGGAGGTAGGGTGGCTAAGAGTTTGTTTTTAGTTGCCTTTTCCACTGTGGTCATCCAGTCCCACTCTTCCATTTTGCGTTTGACACGGTCCGGATTTTCCCTCAGATCTTGTTCGGAGCAGGCTATTTGTGCTAGGTCGTTTCCTCTTTTCTCTGCCCAGTTGGATAGGGCAGAGCAATTCCCTTTCTTTGTTTCAATCCTCAGGATTTCGTATAATCGCAGGGAGTCAGACATGATGATTTTTCTGAATAACCTCATTGCGTTTTGATCCACCATGGATGTCAGTGAAACTAGGCCCAGTTCACGCCTGATTGCCGGCATGGAGGTCGATTTGGGTAAGCCCAGAACTGTTTTCCAAACATAACCCTCCAGTTTGGGCCATAACTTGTGTGGTAGACACAGCGAGGACTCGGCACCGTAGAGTATCGATGGAACCACCTTTGTTTTGTAGAAGGTTATGGCTGGGATGAGTGAGAATTTGCCGTATTTTTTGTCCACTGCTCTTGTTTGGGCGGTCAGCCGCTTTGTTTTCTCCCATAGTTGAAGTTGCCAGGCCCTGTCCACTCCGGAGCAGTCCAACAATATCCCTAGGTACTTGATGGTTTTTACAGTTTCGATTTCAGTGTTCACCAGAAACCATGATTGCTGTTTTGTTCTTTTTTTGCTTTTTTCGAAGACCAAGATCTTGGTTTTTGACTCGTTGATCTCCAGATTATTTTCTCTCATATACTTTGCTAGATTAGTCAGTTTGCGCTGAAGACCAACTGGGGTTTGGTCAATTAGTATGACGTCATCGGCATACAACAGGCGAGGGATCTCCGTATTTCCTATTTTTGGGGGAAATGTTCTAATTTTGCTTTCTGACTGGCCAAAATCTCCCAAAAATGCCTTGAACAGGGCGGGGGCCAGTGGACAGCCCTGTTTGACGCCTCTATAAACTTCGATCTCTTCAGATAATGTACCCTGTTGATTCAGTTTGACCTTGATTTTTGTCTTCTCGTGGAGGGCTTTTATTGGCTCCAACACCTCTTCCGGACATTTCCAGTGGTGTAATTTTGACCATAACTTGTTACGATCGATCTTGTCAAAGGCCTTTGATAGATCTACAAAGGCCAAAAAGATCCTGGGCGCCCCCTCCTTGACCTTGGCTTTCAGAATATTGAGGATTAGGATGTTTATTGATGTACTCCCGTTTTTTTGGAAACCTGTTTGTAGGAAGTCCCTCGACGGGCTGTTTTGTTCCCATGATTTAAAATGGGTCAATAGCAGCGTCGCAAAGATCTTGCCTATAATGTCCAAGAGAGCGATGGGTCTGTAGCTTACTGGCTCATTTCGGGCTCCCTTTTTGTAAATGGGGACGATGATCGCAGTTCGCCAGGTTTCGGGGATCATCTTTTTTCTACCACACTCCTGAAAGATTTTACTGATCAATTCTGACCATTTTTCCGGGTATCGCTTAAGGTCCATATTTGTAAGACCGTCCGGACCAGGGGCTCTTGATGTTTTTAGTTTGGTAATTGACGCTTCTATTTCACTGGGGTTGGGTACATCGATCCAGGATGAGTTCGACCGGTTTGTCTCCGTGTACACTTCACCGTCTGGTCTCTTGAATTCTCTGGTCAGATAAGCAATCCAGCTGGATTCGGCCACCGCGTTTGTCTGCGCTGAGCCTGGAGTGTTTGTCATTTCTTTTATAAGGCCCCAAAATTCACTGGATTTTTTTGTTTGTAGCTTGGACATCATAAGCTCCGCATCTAATTGCAGTTGGGAAGCTCTCTGCTGTTTTAGCCAGTTTTTGTACCCTTTTGTTTCTTGCTTCCATTTCTCCCAATCGGCGGAGGCATTTGTTTTTTTCGCTATTCTTTTTCGCTTGCGCACCTCTTTTCTTTTGTCGACCAGTGCTTTGTTGAATGCATGTTTTCCGGTACCGAGTGTCTTTGTGGACTTTTTGGCCTGGGTCTCGTAGGCCAGTAACAGGGGTAAATAGTTTGGTCGTTCGTCGCAATTTGTTTCTTGCAATTTATCAACCTTTTCGACCCAACCTTGCTTGATTTTAGCGATATCCCCTTCGCTTATCTTCAGCCTTGTTCTTTGAGGGTTTAAGTCGAGCGTTGTTCCATATGTTTCTTTAGACGGTTTGCTGCCTTGCCAGACACAGGTAAGCAGGTTATGATCGCTGTGTTCTGTTTTTAGTACTTTAAAGCTTGTGATACCGGCTGTAAGGCCATCGGAGATAAAGATGTAATCAAGTGTCGCGGTTGCGGAGTTTCGTTCCCATGTTGGGAGATTTACTTGTGAGGGGAACAGATTGGCAACATTTTGGATATTTCTTGCTTTAATAACTCGGTTCAAGGCTGTCCCTCGTTCGTAAGATGCTTCTCTTGATCTGTTCCCTTTTTCGTTACCCAAACCAGTGGGCCTTAGGACACTGCATTTTGCGTTGAAGTCGCCGCATATTATGATGTCGATCGAGTCAAAGTTCTCGTACAATTTATCGATGGTGCCCCTCAAGTTGTCACAGAATGTTTTGGTGGACATCCGTTGAGGGTTCCAGTAACAATTTATGATTGCTACATTTTTGGTAAAGCTGATTTCTTTTTTATCGCTTGTCTGTTTCCACGAGGTCAACACCACCAATACTTCGTATTCCTCCTTCCACTTAATTGGAGCCGATAACCCTTGGCCCGTTTTAATCGCCACCAACAGGCCAGACGATGGTCTGCCTAGTAAGCCTTTCACTGCCGGTGAAATTTCAACTGTGTATCCGTCCAATGCAGGTTTATCCATCAGCCAAGTCTCTTGGAGACATATCATATCGTAGAGCCCCAGGTTTACTTCACCGACCTTTGTCAAGTGGGCATGCCCTCTTGTGTTCCACGAGCACAGAGTGAAAGTCTCTGTTTCCGGCCGTTCCTCGTCGTGGCAGTGTATGAAATCGCCAACGTCGAACGGCCCCGGTCGTTGCTATTTTTTGTTGTTTTTGTTCCATTTTTGAGTGAACCATTTCCAGGGGCCTGATTCCTGGTTTGCAGATTTTACACCGTTTCTGGTGTCTGGAGAACTGTTTTTGTCGTCTTTCCACCTTGCTTCAGTGCCGACCTCACTCTGTTGTTCTGGTTTTCTTCCTCGAGGCGGGCTACTTTCAGAGCGGCTATAAACCCTGTCCCGCTGGTCACTTCTGTAACGTCGCCGAATTTCATCACGAGTATCGTGATGTCTCTTTCGTGTGGTTTTCTTTGTCTCCTTGTCCCAGTGATGGTCACTGAAGGGCCCTCTTTGTCCATCCTTCTCTGCTACCTCTTGTCTGCGATTTTGGGGATACATGTCTTCCGTCCTTGATTTGTAGTGCACTGATCTGATGGCGATATCAGCCTTTTTCTTACTCGACACGATTTGCTCCGTAGGCCTTGTGAGCTCAGTCAGGGTGAAACCCAAAGATTTCAGTTCTTCGTGCGCCAATCGATCGATCCGCTCAGTTTCTCCTGCTTTAATGTGAACGAAGGCCTTGGCCCTTTTCTCTCTGTGGTATGGTTCTACTAATACCACATCTGCTGGTCTGATTTTGTATAAAGATTTCGTTTTGTTCATAATCTTCATGATTGTAGGTCTGTTCAAAATCAAGTAGCCGCTCACTATCTCTCTTTGCTCAAGCTTGAACACTCTTAGTGCGTCTTTATTCATTTTATGATCTCCTCTTTCTCCCCTTTGGGCTCTTAATTTCACTGGGCTGTCTTTTTCGTTAAGTCCTTTACGCTTAGCACTTGCCTTTACTGAAGCAGGCTTGAGTTTCTCTTTAGGGACGACAAGTCCTCCATTTTGTTGCGGTGTTGCCGTGGCCTCCTTGTTTCCGTTTTCCATTTCGACCCCTCTATTATCCACTTTTTCGTCCTTTTGATGTAACTGTAGTTCGACAATTGGCCCTAACTGCTCTATGTCTCTACTTTTCTCTATTTGCTCGTTTTCTTCGTAAATCGACATATTCATTAGGTCTGAGTGTAGCATAAACTCTTCTGCCGTTTGTGGTGATTTGGGAGAGATTAGCTTCTTTATGCAGCTTTGTTGCAGGTGTTCCTGCAGTTTTTTACTGTTTTTTAGGACTTGGTACTGATTTTCGTCTTTTGGTGGACTTTTTAGGTCGACTGACTGGTGTTGGATTTCGTCAAACCTTTTGAATGTGGATTTGTCTTTGGGTGGACTTCTTAAGTCAACTGACTGGTGTTGAATTTCGTCGAGCCTTTTAAATGTGGATTTGTTAAACGCCAACAGCGTTTGAGTGGTATTTCCTATCAGTTTAGGCTGCGACTGTGATGGCTGGATTTGTGGTTTTTGGCTGTTTAGTTGGGCCCGCTGCTCATTGTTTATTTGTTCCATAATTTCTATCTTTTTCTCAAGTTTGTTGATTTTACTTTCCCAATTTCGATAAGGGGAGGTGGCACGATTTTCTATGGCTGTGATGTAGCTTTCGACGTGAGACATTTTGTTTATCAAGTTGGATAAAATTGCGGTGTTGTCTTTCACCTCTTCTTTGATCGCCTCGTATAATTTGCAAAAGGGGGCCAGCACAATAGTCATAGCCGACATGATGGCGATCATGTCTGGTTTTTTACTCGGTGACTCTTTTTGCATTGCTGCTGCTATGTCACTTAAACGTCTCTTTTTTGGAGATGCCAGGATTTGTTCTTTTCTTCGTGCAGTTGCCTGGGGATCATTATAGGAGGAGTCTCGTCGAGGGCTATGGCCGTTTTCGTTTAGCATTGTTTGATTACTTCGCCCCTTGTTCACTAAAACCTGGTCCCAAAGGGTTTTGGGCAGATCCCTTACCTCTGAGACCGGTTTACTTTGAGAGACCAGCGACAGGTGTGGTCTTGTCCCAGCCATCTGCTGCTCCTCATCGCCTGCTTGGTTTTTCTCTGGGTTTGCGTTGCTGATAATCTGCCCTTCTACTTCCTTAACCACCTCCGATCCCATGCTCGGGTTTTCTGCTTGGCTTTTCGTCTCTGGAATTACTTTCTTTGGGTAGGAAGTAGGTTGGCTAATTGAAGAGGCTGTCAGTTTTTCCCTCGCGCCTTGATTTGTCTTCTGTGCTGTTATGTTGTTTCTTATTGGCTCTTCCGTGACTTTTAGACTTTGTACTTTTGCATTTTTGTTTTGCTGCTCCTGTCTCTGGATGTCGTTTGCGTCGAAGGCAGGTTTTCTCGTTTTAAGAGCTTGCGGGAGATCCCCTACTGCTTCCAACATGTCTGCATCCGATACTTCATCATCTGTTAGAATTTTCCTTTTTTGATGTTGGGTAAAAAAGGCCTTCAAGAAGTTTTGATTTGGGGGGATGGAAGGCCCCTTTAGTTGCACGTCTTTTCTGGTTCGTACTTTTTTGCTCGTTTGTTCTGGAGTCTCTGATACGAACTTTGATCTTTTGTGACCAGTTTTTTTGCTTTCTTGGAGTACCCTCTTTCTTCCTATTTTTAGGAAGGTTTGGTCGGTAGGGCTTTTGATTGCCCCGTTTTCCGGGATTTCTGAATTTGGTGCAGCCTTTGATTTCTTTATCAGGTCAGCCGATTTTGTGGTTTCGGTGTCAGAGTCCACTTCGATCACTGCCTCATCATGTCTTATCAGTTCTTCTGTCTCTGAAGTTAAGTCCGTATCTGGGTCTGAGTCCGTTTCGCTGCTGTTTGTCTCTGAGCAGCGCTTTCGTTCGTTTGATCGTCTTTTGAGTTGTTTGTTCGCTTTTTTTGTTTGTTTTAAAGTGAGTGACGCAGCGCTAGGATTTCCGTGGATCAATGCCGTTACCTGAGTGACCTTATAGCTGCCATCTAGGCCTTCTTTTTGTGGTACATTGAGCGGGAGTTGTTGGGGATTTAGGGTATCCTCCTTCTCTCCTTCGCCACTCTCGGAGTTTGTATCAGCGTTCTGTGTACTTCTTTTTACATATGGGGCGCCCTCCGATTTATGGCTTAGTTCGCGAGTGCACGCCCACAAGTTTTCTTTTTCCTTTAGCGTTTGGGGCTCCTTCATGTCAATTGACTCCCTTCGACCCGCCACTCCGTGGCTCTCGGTGGTCCGCGTACCGGGCGTCCCCTTTTCACCCGTCGCGTTTTCCAGCACCTTTCCAGCGGTCTCCAGGCGCATCCTAGCGGTGACCCCTGGACTCACGGGAGAGGTTGAGTTGGGGGCCCTAGGGCCCAAAATGTCCACTCTTCTTGAGGACTTGGCTAGGGACTGGGCTTCCCACGGTGGAGACGTGTCAGCATCGTTATCGATATCACGTTTGCCTTGTGTCCCATTTGGGTAACCCGGGATGGGGGACGGTACCATAATAGAGGTACATACAGGTGGAGACATGGCACTATGCTTGCTCGACCCTTGATTTAACCTCTCTGGCCGAGCCTCGGGAGCACCTTCGGACAAAGTTTCACTCGTAGGGGGGAGTGAAGGTGGAAAGGGGGAGTTTAAGGTGGCAAATTCACTCACCGTCTTCTCTGAAGGCAGGTCCTTTTGGATCGCTGTCAGGGTTTCCATCCGCTCCGTGCTCCTTTGCACTGTGCCAGTACTTGCCGGTTTCACGGTCGGTTCGGATTTCGTTCTTAGTTTCTTGCCCACGGGGGATGACCACGCGTGGGAAGCTGGATGCGGTCTCACATCGGGCTCCATCCTGCTACGACTCCGCGTATGTGTTCCACGATGTGGTCAGAACACAGGACTGCAGCAGACTGCTCCCAACTCAGCTCACAACTCCGCTCCGCGGTGTATTCGGTGCAGTTAACCACTTCCTGGACACAACGATGTGGTCAGAACACAGGACTGCAGCAGACTGCTCCCAACTCAGCTCACAACTCCGCTCCGCTCCGCGGTGTATTCGGTGCAGTTAACCACATCCTGGACACAACGATGTGGTCAGAACACAGGACTGCAGCAGACTGCTCCCAACTCAGCTCACAACTCCGCTCCGCTCCGAGTCCCCTCGCGCAAGGTCTGGCTGACTTGCATGATTGTGCCAGAGAAAACTGTCTCGAGGACGAAAGTCTAAAAATCAAGGACAACATGGAGGCATACCTTAATTCCCCACACAAAGTCTTTGAAGAGGACAAGTGTGAGGGAATGCCCACTGTCTATGTGGAGGGATGCTCTTACCATGTTGACAACAATGGGGAGAAAGAACTGGTGGTCGGCGTAGGGAATGCATGGGTGAATGAGTCCCCAGAACCCTCCGCTGGGTACAAAATTGGTCCCCGAAGTAGTCAGGTGGCAGAATTGATGGCTGTGCATCAGGCCATCCTCACTGCTGTCCAACATCAACTCCACGAACTGGTCATAATCACAGATTCAGATTATGTACGGAACGGGTTTGTGGAGCACTTGGTTAACTGGAAAACCAGACGCATGTTATGTGCTAATAACAAACCCCTGAAACATGGGAAGTTAATTCAAAACATTGATGATCTGGTCACCTCGAATGGGATGACCATCTACTGGAAGAAGATCAAGGGTCATTCCAAAGTAGAGGGACCAGACAAAACTGGAAATGACTTAGCTGATCAGCTGGCCAAAACCGGGGCCATCCAAGGGGATCTAATAGAGATTGAGTCCCTGTTGGGGGAACTCCAGGTCACTGCTATCACAAGGTCCCAGACAAATGCTCACAATGATCTTTCAACAGTACAATGGAGTAAGGAGACCCCAGATGCTGATTTGATTACGGCTCAAAAGCGGGATCCAATAATTGGTAAGTTTTACCAACACATTGAGGACCCTGAGAACTTTCCCCTGACGGATACCGATTACATTGGGAAAGAGGACCTTAGCGTGTTGATGAAATGTCCAAGGATGTTCTGAATCCAAGACGGTTTGTTGGTAAGGAAATCCCAAGCTGGCCATGATCAGTGGGTGGTTCCTACCTCATTCCGAAGCCTGATGTTAAGTCACGCCCATGATGCGGCCACTGCCGGTCATAGGGGGATTCACACAACACTTGAGATCTTAAGAGAGGTTGCATACTGGCCACACATGGGGCAGGACCTCCACCAATACTTGAAGGGGTGTCTTGTGTGTGCACAATTTCAGCCAACATCCCTCACACACCGGTTGGCTCTCCAAAAGAGGGGGATGACACTGCCATGGTCAGATTTGCAAATCGACTTCATAGGCCCCGTGATTCGCTCCTCTAGGGGAAACAAGTACATGTTGACGGTCACATGCTTGTTTACCAAGTGGGTGGAATGTCTCCCGGCCCCAAACTGCAAGGCAGAAACAGCAGCTGCCCTGATGATTAACCAAATCTTCTCCCGTTTTGGTCTACCTCAAAGGATTGGGTCAGACAGAGGTAGCCATTTCACCAGCGAGGTAATGACAAAGATGTGGGAGATACTGGGGGTCAAAAGGAAGCTACATATTGCTTACCAGCCAGCCTCTTCTGGTGCAGTGGAGAGATACAACAGAACCATAGTGAGCATCTTAAAAAAGTTTGTGGCAGATTCTGGACCAAGTTGGGATACCCGATTACCTCTGGTCCTAATGGCCATCAGATCTACCCCTTCATCTGCAACCAAAATGTCACCATTTGAGCTGATGACTGGACGCAAGATGGTGCTTCCCCAGCATTTGCTCTACAGGACCCAAGAGCAGACATTGATAAATGCCTCCACAACTCATGAGTATGTGGAGAATTTAAGGAAACACCTTCAACATGCTTTTGCCTATGCTCAGCGGAATCTAGAAAGATCAGCTGATAGCATGAAGACCCATTACGATTTGAAGACCACCCGGAAATAATACAATGTGGGAGACCGGGTCTATCTATACAATTTCCAAAGAAACCAGGCCAAACAGCGAAAATGTTTACCTACATGGAAGGGACCGTTTGAAATTGTAGATAATATCTCCCCAGTTGCCTACAAGATCCGCCTCCCCAAAGGTAGTTTGGCGGAAGGGGAAGACAAGTGGGTCCACATAAATCAGTTAAAGTGTTGCCATACCAGGCACACTCTGCAGCAACTGGAGGAGTCCTCTGCAATACCAGAGGGGGCCGCTCCAGAGTAATTCAGTTCCAACCCTAAAATATCCCACATATAGTCTCTAAAATATTATGATTCTTTAATGAAGATGTCTTCTTATTATATCTTGTTTTTTTAAAATAAGAATGTAAATGTCTATTGATTTATAAGGTGTATATGCCGCCCAACTATATCAATAGTGGGGGAGAAATGTCTACGAATAGGTATTGCCGCTTTGCTTTGTCATCCTAGGAGAAAGAAAACCTGGAGACTGACCATGGAAGACGACCTGGGGACCGGGAGCAAAGATCCGAGGGGCCCGGGGTACCGCCCAATACTCCCATCAGGACCGGCGAGGAGAACCGATCGATCCACCCTGATGGAGGAAAAGATGCTGAACTTTGTCATTTGCGGAATCGGAAGAAGATGATGCGGACATCCCAGCGCGTGGATCAAAACATCCTTTGCACCCAACTCCCCCTCAACTCGAAATCAAAGCGCAATTGGGCGTGGGGGCTTGTTGGGTGTCCTGACCCACGTTTGGACTATTATGCTGCAACATTTGGTGCTGTGGGCTTAGGAAATCCAAGATGGCGGAAAAGCCCACATTTGCGCCAGAATCCAGGAGAACCGTGCAGTTTTGCGCACACCAAAATGGTCCCCTGACCTGCCACCCACCAGTGCAAAGAAAGATGGTTCTGTTCAAAACCAGTTTTTATTAATGTCAAAAATTGCTAAGATCATGGGCCCGAAACTACCAAACAAAAATCCAACTATGGTTGAGTGTTTTACTTTACTCTACTACAGATCCACATCAATGCCATGTCAAGCAAGGATCATATACTATCAAGTAAAATCCTTTCTTTTTGAAATGTATTAATTTAAGACAGCTGTCAAAAATAGGTGCAGTACCGGCATTGGACACTGACCGGCGCTGGCGCTCTATAAATCCTGACAGGAGAGCTGTCTTGCAGAACTGTGCCGTGAACAGAAGGGGGTCTTATGTAATTAAAAGTTCAAAAGACATGCCTTTCCTGAGAACTCTTAGCACCCCAGAGACCCACACCAGGAGGCAGGATATCACATGGCCCTGTTGATTGAGAGGGAGGGGACTTCCCTGCAGCCTGCTGGACCCAACACAATAGACCCTTTCAATTGAATGGAGTATGCGGATTTTTGTTGTGGACTGTAAACAGAGCTCTGCCTGAAGGAGAGACATGTGATCCCTGACTCCCCCAGTTCCTAGGGGCGGGCCAGACAGGACTGTGGATTCATATTGCAGTAAATATATGTTTAAGTTAAATGCTTCTAAAATCTTGTATTAAGCTCACAGAAATGTACAATTTGGGCATCCTGAAAATGAAAAATGCCCTCACGATTTGAGCCCAAATTCCACTTTGTACAGTGTTCTGGGACCGAATCCCGCTAATTATTAATATTGCAGACACTGTGTTTAGGATATAGACATAGTAATTTCCAGTAATATGCTCAGGGAAAGGGTGCAGGTCTGTGTAAATTTTGAGGAAAAACCAATATGGCGAAAGTCACTAAAAAGCACAAAATGTTGCCATTTGTGAACCCAGGCTCTGGGGGGGATCAGAGTTGGGCGAGAGTGTATCTTAAAATAATCTGTGAAATGTGTATGTAATTTCAACGACGTGTGTATCTGGCAAACCTGTTAGTTATGAAAAATTAATTTTCTAAGTAAAAGCAAAGGGGTGTTTCTTCAATAGACTGCAAGACTCTGACTCACTCTGACACACTATCCCTTCCCAAATCAGGTCACAGAGAATCCTTGACCTATCAAATCATGAGAGGGTTGGGCATGCAGAATGAGCCGACCCACCCACTTTCAAAACACATAAAAGGAGACTGCTTGGACAGGCAAGACATTCATTTTTCCATTTTCTTGCAGAGCATTTTGCCGGACCACACAACATCTAGAAGGAACATCCAGAACTTAGACTCCAGATAGACTACAGAACTTAAAGCAAAGGCCTAACCCATAAGCTGAGAACTTTTCTCAGCTTCTCAGCAGGCCTTCAGAATCCAGCAATCCAACCAAACTATTCTACAGCCGGGCGAGCTGTTGGATTCTTTGCCAAGAACTTTTTCCAGAACCGGTAGCAGACCCAGAAAGCAGTGCTGTATCCAGAATCCACTTGATCCAGACCAGCAGAACCACAGACCAGACCGCTGTGAAGTGCAGAGCCGAGCTGACCTAGAGAGCTGTGACTTCAGAACCACCCGCCTGGAGTCCAGTCCAAATCTGCTGACCAGACCCTGACGGCCTATTTCAAATTCATAGTGTGAGTACTCAGCCAGAACTGTGCAAAACCAATCTCTTAGTTTAAAATAATCTGATCCCAACCATTTTAACCTGTCCAGAACTGCATCATGTAATCATGTGTCCCTTCTCCGATTTTAAACCTGTAAAGTGTCATTTTGCCATTTTGAATCATTATTTCATTTCTGAAAAACTACCTTCATAAAATCGTCCTTTGGAATCGTAGGTGCTAGGAACGTGGTTTAACTTCCATCTTAAAGCTAAGATTCTAAGCTTTCCAACAAGCCTAAAACCGACTTGCTACTCCTTATAGTTCCGCCGTAATCGTGATTGACGCACTCAGAAAAAAGTGCTGGGAATTGATAGTTTGCTTCATTTCAACCACGTGGAAAAATATCTGTCTTTTGATCCATTACTGAATCCCGTTTTCAACCTGATAACCATCCCTGAATAATTGGTAGGGCTGACCTGAACTGATTTAAAGTATCTCTCACTCACCCTGAACCTCTAGAGGGAATTAAAAGCATTTTCAGCATATTTTTCACTTCATTGCCACCATATTTAAAAGGATCTTGCCTGCTTTAAAATCATACCTGTTTTCCTCTAAGCTCGCTGGGGGGAACTGGAAATTTGTATTGCGTTTTGTATTCCTGAGAATTGTGTGCTCCCCTTCCATCTCCTTATCTTGCATAGGGGGGGATGGAATTGTCAAAGAAAAAGTGATCACATTATCTTTTGTTGAAATCATATCAAGTTTATTTCTGTGCTGCATTTTTCCCTCAATGCTTTCCTTGAAACCATAAAAGTATTTTCTGCTACCTTAACCTTCCTATACTAACTCCTCATTGATTGTAAAGAAGTGTGCTAGTGTCAGATTATCTATTGTCAATCAACATTATATTCATATGCCTAAGTGTGATATCAAATATTAATTTATTATAAAAGTGTGATATATATATATTGTTTAATTTTTCCAATAAATCTTTTAAATTGTAAAACAAACCTACTTCTTGGCTCAGTGAGGTCAGGGGGATTCAAAGAGAGGGGCGTTATATAAGGGTTTATCGTCCAGAGTATAACTTGTCATAAAAATATATAAATAAGGGCTTCCGTTGAGCAATCCCAGACAAGGCACTGACTTAGTGGGAGTGCTTGATTGGAGTCACTTGACAACCTATACCCTTACCTACCCCCAAATATATAATTAATTGAATGTGATCAAAATAATTTCATCAAATGTTTTAGGTCAAATGTTTTTAGGTAAATTATGCTAATACCCCTATGAGTAGTCACTACCATCTCCAATTAGTCCTTCAACCAGCATCAGGACTTATTTCATCCAGTTATTTCTTGTGGAGGGTTTTTCCCCAGGCTTGCAGTTTTCCCTCATTATTTGGCCAGATCTTCCAGGGTCACTGAATACACTGGTTGTATTCCAGACCGGAGAACACAGTGGCTTCTGATAGGGGTTGGCCTTACCTCTTCACAGCACGCCACACTCAAAGGACCAAGGGAAGGTCAACACCTGATGGTTTGCGAGGCCGACCAAACACATCAAGTATGGATCCTGTGCAACTCTGAAAATTGGTGCAGGCTGTTCAAACCCTGAGCACAGAAGTCCATACCTGTTTACGACCAGAGAACCCATACACATGGATCCTTCTTTTGCCATTGTGAATATTGACAAATTTGAAGGAAACCCACACAGGCTGCATGAATTCTTGGATCCATGCACTGTTCATTTTTCTTTTCGGGGGTCACCTATGCCCAACCGACTAATCTAAAGTGAGGTTTTTGGTCTCTAATTTGGCAAAAATGCACTTGCTTGGGCTACACCCTTGGTGGCCTCAAACAATCCTTATTTGGACTGTTATTAAGATTTTGTTGGAGCTCTGAAACAAATGTTTGATCGTCTAGACCACTATTATACTGCCCAAGAAACCCTTTTGGACATCACCCAGGTTTGTACAGACCTAAGCATAGTAAGCATAATAGATAAGGTAATAATACAAAAAAAGGACTACGCGTCCTATATAGCGCTCCCCACTCAAGATGGCGACGACAACCTTAACCCAAACCGCATTCAACGGCCAGAGGACCGGAGCGAACAGAAAAAAGCTAACAGAGACAAATGGAGCCAGGTAACTCTTCCTCGTAGTTCAGAACACCCCATAATTATACCACGGCTCACCCTGTGATGATATGTTGATGAACATGGTTGTCCACCTTAGACAAACAAGAATAGCAGTCCTTACTTTGTTGTTTGAATGTCCCCCCTACAATTCAATACTGCTACCAAGCCCGCCTTCCCTACCAAGAGGACTGAATTAAGAAAAGCCACGAAAGATTTCTCGTCGCCTAGGCTACTAACTGTCATCTAAAAGGTGAGCCCGACTACGACGATAGCCGCTGTATGTTCATAAAAACTACAACGAGATGGAACCTAAAATAGTAATTACAGTTGACATCCTCTCTAGGCACAACTGAGCGCCTCTCTCCTTGTCGAAAAGTTAAACTACACACAAGGATTGGATATACCCGAAATACCTAGAGTATCATCTCCATCTAATTAACTCTACAACGATAGAGAGCCTCTCTAAAAGTGGTAAGTTATCACTAATTTCGCACCATGCAATATGTAGGAGTTAGCCAGCCTGCCCTGACAGTACGTCAATTAATCAATGGAAATTAAAATTGCAGGTCCCTGTAGACTTACTTTGAAGCCAACTACGGACCCAGAGGACAATATCCTGCTTCACACAGGAATCTACCTCTTTAAGAACCACTCGCCCCGACAAGACTAGGTAATAACTTAACCTAGCCATGTCAGATACATTTATTTTACCAAAAAGAACTAATAAGCATTTATAGCTTACATCTTTTTTCATATCTTTCTGTTCCATATCAACAGCTGCAGAAAGAACACTTAAGTTCGATATTAAACACTTTCAACAGGAACCATCAACTCAAGAGCTGTGCATTAATAGCATGCGCTAATGTTGTTGTTGCTGTTGTTGTTTTTTTACTGTAATACTTTCAGATACAGTGATACCACTCCTGATGAAAGTTCCGCTAAATGTTCAGAGAACAGAAACATGTTGAGTTTTCTCCATCTAGAGTAAATACTAGAATGAGGAAATAGCGATCCAAATATAGGTCCCATGAACAGTGCAAGTTAGCAATTGCTCCCTGCATTGGTCATTGAATCAAAATACCCGTCAACAAAGACAGAGGTTATTAGATTGCTTCTAAGTTTAAGTGTCACGACAAAATCGTCTGTTTTTAGACAGCATGCGATTGTTTTATGCAAAGTGAATGGGACTGCCCCACCGCTTTTTTAAGCTTATGTGTGTTTTTCTATGAAATTTATTATTAAAAAATGATTGAATATGTAATTCTTACAGCGCAAATTTAATGTTGACTGTAAGCTGTTGATATGAGCTAACTGCCTCTAACATAGTAAGACATCTAAACACATGGGTTCCTAATTTACAAAATAAAGTGATTCAAATAAGAACAGAGTAGTTCAAAAGTCCATTGTTGAAATTATACATTGTGTCTCTATACGAGGCATTTGGGGCTAGGATGCCCTTCATCAGGTATGGACAATTCAAGAAATCAACACATTCTTAAGAATTAAATAAAAAATATATAATGTTAGTCTGACTTGTAATGTTTCAGTTTGGATTTAATCTACAATTTTATGTTCAGATTATATGCTGGAACCTACTGACTTTATCATGCTGGCACTGTGACCTGACTATTGAAAGTAAGGATTTGTAGTGACTGCTGTTAAAATCTATTTTAATTGGGACACAGCGCTATGATACTGTCAGGGATGGCACTCTATTAAGAGTAGCACAAGACACCCAGAAAGGGTTTGGGTGGTTGTGCCAAAATAAAGTGGACAGATAAGTACACACACAGCAGAGATGAAAGAGAACAAAGAGTAGGCCAGAGTAGCAAGGGAAAAAAGGTACAGAATGAATTCCCTCTTGGGGTGTATGCAGATCTAGGAAAAGAGTATTCCACGAACCTTAGGAAATACTCTAGCCTTCTACACAGTTTGCTATAACAGAGGCCCACGCTGTTTGCTCATGGCTTGGAACAGCAGCTATGGGTGTCTGTAATGTAGAAACGAAACAAGGGAAGGGGCAGAGGTTGACTGATGGGAACCAACAGACAAGCTCTGTACAAAAGGGTCTACAAACAGTACAAGAGAAGATACTACAGACAAATCCAGGAAAGAAGGTGATAGCAAACTAGCAGAAGGAAATGAAGGGAAAGTCGTGTAACAGGATAGGATAGCAGAGGACAGTAAGGAACAAGGTTGGGAGCTCAGAGGAGCAGGAAAGCAATGAGCAAGCCCACATGAAAAGGGCTTAGGGCAGCAGAGTAAAGCAGGCTGCACGGTAAGGAACCCAGAAGGGCCGGGCGGCAAGGAGTGGGCCCTGAGGGGCAGGGCCGCTGACCGTAGAAGGTAGCAGAGGACTGTAGCGGGCTGCTAGGCCGAGAACCCAGTGGAAAAAGATAGGTAGTAGGCAGCGGAGCGTGATAAGCTGCAAAGCAGGAAGGCCAGAGGACAAGGGCCGTAGGCAACCGGAGTGAGGTAGGCTGCAGAGCAGGGAGCCCAAAGGACAAAGGCGGAAGGCAGCCGGAGTGAGGCAGGCTGCAGAGCAGGGAGCCCAGAGGACAAGGGCTGAAGGCTGGAAAGCAGCAGAGCGTGATCAGCTGAAATGTAGAGAGCCCGCAGGGCAAGGGCGGAGGCTGGAAGGCAGCAGAGCGTGATCGGCTGCAATGTGGAGAGCCTGGTAGGGCAAGGGCGGAAGCTGGAAGGCAGCAGAGCGTGATCAGCTGCAATGTGGAGAGCCCAAAGGAGCAGGGCTGTGAGGCAGGGAGCCTGGAAGGCAATGGCAGGAGGCAGCGAAGTGTAACAGGCTGCAAGGCAGGAAGCCCAGAGGAGCTGGACTGAGGTAGGGAGCCCAAAAGGCTAGGGCTGTAGGCAGCAGGGTGTAGCAAGCTGCAAGGCAGGAAGCCCAGAGGAGCTGGACTGAGGCAGGGAGCCCAGAAGGCTAGGGCTGTAGGCAGCAGGGTGTAGCAAGCTGCAAGGTAGGATCCAAGCAGGAGAGATGGTAAAAAGCATACAAAGATCCGTAGAAAGACGCGAAAGGTGGAGGAAGGACTCTCAGATGCAAGAGGCTAAGCCACTGCAGGCAGCAGCCTTTATACTGCTTAGCCCAGCACAGAGGCAGGCTAATTGGTTGCACTTGGCTAAGCACACCTGCAGGCAATCGGCCACCTCCCTTTCTGTTCCTGGGCTGGTGGAAGCAGGGCAAGTCCCTAGGGCTTCTCGGGGGTGTAGTTCCTTTGATAACCAATAGGAACAGCCAGGAATCGATGCTTGTAGCCAGGTGCATTGTGGTATACGTAGTTTGTTGGAAAAAATAATAAAGCACCAAAGTCTCGCAAATGGGAAATAAAGTTCCCAAAGTAAATATAGATGGATCCAAGAGTCTGTTGTAAATAAATGATAAACAAATAGTCCATATTGAGCGTAAATGGATGCGCCCGTGGCGCAGGCGTGACAGTATGCCCCTCTCCAGGCCCCTCTCCAGGCTCCCTGAAGACCGACCTACAGGAAGAATGTCTGTCACACCGTACAAGAGTCTTAATCCAAAAAGGCACATCATGAAGCACCAGAAACGGGTTGCAAGGTGAGAGTCTTGAATGACAGAGACAGTACCAATGTTCTGAACTTTTGATGTAGAAATCAGAATAGACAAAGTCTTTGGAACACAGACCCCAACTGTGTGTGCATGAAGAGAGGAACTGCGAAAAACTGCTGCAGGCTCCATGATAGATTTTGCTTTGACGGGCAACAGTATGGTGCTGGAAAGTGGAGCCATAGGTACAGCAGAGTTGGTAGCTTTAGGAAGGTTTTCCAAGACATCCGGAGCAGCAATGACAACGTTAGGGTGAGCCACAGAGAGTTCAGGAGTCACAGCGGTGGTTTTCCCATGATTAGTAGACAGTTCAGAGGTTACAGCAGCAGTGAGATCTTGAATGGCTGTAGAGAGTATCAAAGCTGTAGCAACTGGGTGTGTGGGTGCCATGAGAGAACGAGCAGGCTGGAACGCACCTGAGGCTGGTAGAGTAGAGTCTGGCAGTCTTAGTGCTATAGATACACCAGCAGGAACAGCTGGAACAGTAGTCTTAACAGGGAAACCCTTCGCTGACTTTGCAACAGTTAGCATGGCGGATGAGGGATCAGGAAGAGAAGGTGCTGCGGGATCAGGTTGTGTAGCAGAGGATTCTGCTGCAGCGAGCACAGCTGTGAAGGAAGTAGAAATCTGGGCATCGGGAGCATCAGAAATAGCGGTAGCTTCAGGAATCACAGTAGCTATAGCAACCTCAAGATTCGCAGCAGGGACTTCAGGTGTCTCAAATGTGGCAGGGAGTTTAGGAGCCATAACAGCAGGAGGATCATGAATAGCAGTTGGAAGTTTGGGTGCTGTAGCAGCTACAGACAGTTCAGGTGTTGCAACTACTGGTAGATCGGGTACCACAACCACTGACGATTCAGGGGGTATCGAAGAAACTGAAGATGTTGATTGCTCAAGAGTGTTGTCTGATAGTACAGCCACACTTTTGCAAGCCCCGCTTGCCAATTCAGCATGCTCGGTGTGAACTGTGCCAGTCTCTTCAGCTGCCGTTGTCATTTCAGAAGAGGTTGTAAGTGTGAGTACTGGACAATAGGCAAGGGTGAGGGCGGAACCATCCTTTGACTCAGAGGGATCTCCAATTAGAAGACCACCCTTGTTTTGTGGTGTTATGGCTGTGTGAGTGATTTGAACCACCGGAGGAGTTAATTCTTTTCTGTCAGTACAACAACCTGAGTTACTGTGGCTGGAAGATGAAAGAGCTGTGTCAGTCTTTAGAAGGGATACATATGCTACATTTAGGTCTTCCATCTGCTTGGTATAAGTATGTATCCTTTTCTGCGTGGCAATTCCAGGCCTTATCATGTCGATCTCTAAAGATAAGATGTCAGGTTTTGGACATAGTGTCAGATGGTCTGGTAACTTGTGTCCCTTCATAAGATTCTGATAATGCAAATAAACAAAGCCATCATAGAGGTCTTCGGTCTTTCTTTTAAGGCGTAGGAGTTGTTCTTGTAGCAGGTAAGTATCATTTGTTTGATCTAAAGCTTCAGAAGCTGGTGTGTAGAAAATTCGGTTGCAGCAATGGGAAGACTGACCTTAGGGTTATTGTGGTTAGTAGATACTGTGGAAGCATTTAGACAACCGATGGTTAGTATAGGTCTTTTGTACCCAGGACCAGATGCACAAACCTCAGGATAATGACTGCCTTGTCCTGTCAAATAAGGTTTTCCAGCATTCTGGGGGGCTTGCCAAGCTGATCTTGCGCATATCACTCTGGCAACAGCGTATTCTGGTTTAGAGTCTCCCACAATGAGTGATATATCCTTAGCTGTTGCGGTGTTAGAAGGCTTGTCAGAAGACGCAGGAAAGTTTTTCACTGTTTGGTCTAACAAGATCTGTAAGAATTCATTTTCTTGCTGTAGCTCTGCAACAGATAAGGACTGCGGATCATAGTCGCAAATGTCATAATAATTGTACATGGAAGAAGGGTCAGCTAGCCAGTGAGTATAGTACCGTGCTTGTAAATCTTTGTTTAATAAGGCGAGACTGTCCTTTAGACTAAGGTTCTTGTTTGCTGTCTTTAGGGAAACCATAGGTTTATGCAAAGGTTTCTTAACTGGAAAGGAAAGCATCTTTGGTCTGTGTGTGCCTTTCCGGCCTATGGAACAAGAAATGTTTGGCTCTTGCATTCTGTCAGGGATGGCACTCTATTAAGAGTAGCACAAGACACCCAGAAAGGGTTTGGGTGGTTGTGCCAAAATAAAGTGGACAGATAAGTACACACACAGCAGAGAGGAAAGAGAACAAAGAGTAGGCCAGAGTAGCAAGGGAAAAAGGTACAGAATGAATTCCCTCTTGGGGTGTATGCAGATCTAGGAAAAGAGTATTCCACGAACCTTAGGAAATACTCTAGCCTTCTACACAGTTTGCTATAACAGAGGCCCACGCTGTTTGCTCATGGCTTGGAACAGCAGCTATGGGTGTCTGTAATGTAGAAACGAAACAAGGGAAGGGGCAGAGGTTGACTGATGGGAACCAACAGACAAGCTCTGTACAAAAGGGTCTACAAACAGTACAAGAGAAGATACTACAGACAAATCCAGGAAAGGAGGTGATAGCAAACTAGCAGAAGGAAATGAAGGGAAAGTCGTGTAATAGGATAGGATAGCAGAGGACAGTAAGGAACAAGGTTGAGAGCTCAGAGGAGCAGGAAAGCAATGAGCAAGCCCACAGGAGCAGGGCTGTAAGTTAGAGAGCCCAGATGAAAAGGGCTTAGGGCAGCAGAGTAAAGCAGGCTTCACGGTAAGGAACCCAGAAGGGCCGGGCGGCAAGGAGTGGGCCCTGAGGGGCAGGGCCGCTGACCGTAGAAGGTAGCAGAGGACTGTAGCGGGCTGCTAGGCCGAGAACCCAGCGGAAAAAGATAGGTAGTAGGCAGCGGAGCGTGATAAGCTGCAAAGTAGGAAGGCCAGAGGACAAGGGCCGTAGGCAACCGGAGTGAGGTAGGCTGCAGAGCAGGGAGCCCAAAGGACAAAGGCTGAAGGCAGCCGGAGTGAGGCAGGCTGCAGAGCAGGGAGCCCAGAGGACAAGGGCTGAAGGCTGGAAAGCAGCAGAGCGTGATCAGCTGAAATGTAGAGAGCCCGCAGGGCAAGGGCGGAGGCTGGAAGGCAGCAGAGCGTGATCGGCTGCAATGTGGAGAGCCCGGCAGGGCAAGGGCGGAAGCTGGAAGGCAGCAGAGCGTGATCAGCTGCAATGTGGAGAGCCCAAAGGAGCAGGGCTGTGAGGCAGGGAGCCTAGAAGGCAATGGCAGGAGGCAGCGAAGTGTAACAGGCTGCAAGGCAGGAAGCCCAGAGGAGCTGGACTGAGGTAGGGAGCCCAGAAGGCTAGGGCTGTAGGCAGCAGGGTGTAGCAAGCTGCAAGGCAGGAAGCCCAGAGGAGCTGGACTGAGGGAGGGAGCCCAGAAGGCTAGGGCTGTAGGCAGCAGGGTGTAGCAAGCTGCAAGGTAGGATCCATGCAGGAGAGATGGTAAACAGCATACAAAGATCCGTAGAAAGACGCGAAAGGTGGAGGAAGGACTCTCAGATGCAAGAGGCTGAGCCACTGCAGGCAGCAGCCTTTATACTGCTTAGCCCAGCACAGAGGCAGGCTAATTGGTTGCACTTGGCTAAGCACACCTGCAGGCAATCGGCCACCTCCCTTTCTGTTCCTGGGCTGGTGGAAGCAGGGCAAGTCCCTACGGCTTCTCGGGGGTGTAGTTCCTTTGGTAACCAATAGGAACAGCCAGGAATCGATGCTTGTAGCCAGGTGCATTGTGGTATACGTAGTTTGTTGGAAAAAATAATAAAGCACCAAAGTCTCGCAAATGGGAAATAAAGTTCCCAAAGTAAATATAGATGGATCCAAGAGTCTGTTGTAAATAAATGATAAACAAATAGTCCATATTGAGCGAAAAATGGATGCGCCCGTGGCGCAGGCGTGACAGATACAGCGACTTCTCCCAGTTCCAGCCCTTCCTACATGATCATACTCATGAAGGATCCATTTATTTTTTCAACAGATCTAACTCTCAATGTCAGAGCAGATTTTAACAGCAGTCAATACGAATCCTTAATTTCAATAGTCAGGCCACAGCACCAGCATGACAAGGTCAGTAGGTTCCAGTATATAATCTGAACATAGAATTGTAGATTAAATGCAAACTGAAACATTACAAGACAGACTGAGATTATGTATTTTTTTGTATTCGTAGGAATATAATATAGAGACACAATATACAGTTTATGTCATCCCAATGTATATGAAAAAGTATCTCAACAATGGACTTTTGAACTACTTATTTGAATCACTTTATTTTGTGAATTATGAACCCATGTTCTTAGATTTCTTACTAAACATTAGTTGTATTTTTGTGAAATTGCAAACATTGTACATTATGAAATCTATTTTGTTCAACATTGTCATTTTTGGAAATCTTGCATTTACTTTATTTAATTTCCATCTCCATTGAATTTTGTTACCATTAAAAACTATATATTTTTAATGTCATCAGAATTGATTTAGCATTTGTGGTATGCTACAAAAGTGTGCACAGAGCCAAAGTTCCACTCAACTTCCTGCAATATGCCTGTCGTTGTGGAGTGGAGCGTACCCCGAGCGTCTTCAATCCTCGCAACTCAATGGTGTGCTATCAAAACTGGCTCTATGGGCTACGGGACCCGCTAGATGATCAGCTATGTCTTCGTCTTCACTCGAGTTACGACATTCCCCAATCCCCTCCTCCTCACCTGAATAGTCCAGTTTCTTCCGGCAGGTAAGTCCTATGTAAGGCTTCTTCTTTTTTTGAAGATAGGGTCTACCTCGGAAGGAAGCCACCGTGACTCCAAGACAGAGAAAACCCATGGTGACTCCCCTCCGCGACAGCCAGAGGGGAAAAAGCCACTGGATGGCAAAAAAACCCTGGATCCGAGGTAGTCGGGAAGGCTATGGAAGTCGTCTGATCTGCAGTAGGTTGAATTGGTCCTCTGCCAATACCCAGGAACAGCGAGGTCGGCGTGTCTCTGCAGATCGTTTGATGGAGGAAGCGGGATACAGGTAAGTACCCCTCAGGGTGGAGGACAAGCGGAACGGGAGAATCTGGGAGCCAGAGAGAATCCAAGAGCGAAGAATGGCTGGAGGGAAGGCAGCATGGGAAAAACCAAGGGAGAAGGCAAGCGGGAACAAAGAGAGGGGGGGAGCCTAACGAACGGGAGGAGGAGGAAAACAGACGCTAAACAAGGCGTAAGTAGCAGGACAAGACTGTCAGAGGGAAACTAGCGCAAGCAACGGGGCGAGAATGAACTCAGTTGCAAAGCGCCGAGCCGCCGGCAGCCGAGTGAGATAAACAAACGGCGGCGGCCATCTTGGGAAACAACTAGACCGTGTCTGGTAGACGGAGAAGGAACGTAACGGAACACTTCAATGGCGTCCCTGTTTCCACTTTCGCCACAAACGCCAGTCGCCGGCGGCAGTGACAGTATGCCCCCTCCGAAGGCTTCTCCCTCCCGGCCTTTCAGGATGGAGTCGGTGGAACTTGTGTAACAGTCGAGGAGAGTGAATGTGGAAATGGGGTTCCCAAGTATCTTCTGAGGAGGGATACCCTTTCCAATGTACAAGATATTCAAGACATCCCCGATGATAACGGGAGTCACGTATCTGAGAAACTTCATACTCCTCAAAGGCTGGAACAGGCAAAGTCCATAACTTGGGGGATGCTTGTTTCCGGGTATCTGACACAAAGGGACGTAAGAGAGATGAGTGAAACACAGGGTGAATCCGCCTGAGTCCCCTAGGCAAATTGAGGCGGTAAGCCACAGGATTGATCCTTGAAGTTATCTCGAAGGGTCCGATGTAGCGAGGTGACAGCTTAGAAGGCCGAACCCATCGAGGAAGGAACTTGGTGGACAGCATGACCTTAGAGCCTTTATCCCAGGCAGGAACTTGTTTCTGGTGTTTGTCGGATTGCTCCTTGTAATGTCTGCTAGCCTTAAAGAGGCTCTGACGGGACGTATTGTGGGCCTCCTTGATCTGCACGAGGGTGGACTCCAATGAAGGGATGTTAGTTTCCTCCCAGAAACCAGGAAATATGGACTGCGGGTTGAATCCGTAGGTACAGAAGAAGGGGCTAATCCCTGTAGCAGTGTGAACAGCGTTATTGAATGCAAACTCTGCTGTGGGGAGCAGGTCCACCCAATTGTCTTGCTGCTTATTTATGAAATACCTTAAGTACTGCTCTAAGGTTCCATTTAACCTTTCGGTCTGTCCATTTGTCTGGGGGTGAAACCCCGACGAAAGAGCTCTCTCAACGCCCAACGAATTACACAATGCTGCCCAGAATCTGGAGGTATACTGGATGCCCCTGTCGGAAATTATCTTTTGGGGAAGCCCATGTAGCCTGAAAATGTCCTTGAGGAATACGTCAGCCATGACCGAGGCGGAAGGGATCTTTGCCAAAGGAGAAAAATGTGCAAGTTTCGAGAACGTGTCCACGGTTACCATTATGCAGGTACAGCCTCGGGAAACCGGTAACTCCACAATAAAATCTGTAGAAATGCATTTCCAGGGACCATGTGGGACTGGTTCCTGTTGTAACAACCCCAAAGGTTTCGAGGTGGTATATTTGCTTTGTAAGCACACCATACAGGATTGAACATAGGCTTGAGTATAAGCCTTCATGTTGGGCCAGATGAAAGCCCTTTGTAGAAGCTCCAGAGTGCCTCGTACTCCTCGATGACCTGCTGTCTTGGAATCGTGGCACCACTAAGTGACCCGTCGCCTGAGATTATTGGATGGAATGAACAGTCTTCCGTGGATGAAGTGCAACCCGTCCTTAGTGGTGACTGGTTGATTACCCACATTGAGAGTAGGTTCGTGGAGGTAGGCTCCTCGTACTTCCTCCAAAAAGCTAGTCACTGCAGATATGATCCGAGTACGAGGAAACATAAGCTCCTTGCTGTAAGGGAAAATAACATAATCTCTGCGAGAGAGAGCATCGGCGACTAGATTTTGAGAGCCATGGATGAATGTGATGACAAAATCAAACTGGGCGAAAAAATGAGCCCATCTGGCCTGACGGGTGTTATAACACTCTTGCTGCTTGAGTATTTGCAGATTTTTATGATCTGTTCGTATCTGGAACGGGTGTAGGCTCCCTTGGAGCAAATACCTCCACTCCACACAAGCCAGCTTCATAGCAAGTAGTTCCTTTTCTATGACAGAGTAGTTGTGTTGGCTGGGATTCAAGGTCTTGGAGAAGTAAGCCACCGGATGCTCGAGGTCCTTGACTCTCTGAAGAAGAACGGCACCCACGGCAGCTGCAGAAGCGTCGGTCTCCAGAAAAAAGGGTAGTAGTTGATCTGGTTGTTTCAAGATAGGAGCTGTACAGAACTTGTGTTTCAAGCTGAGGAAGCTTTCTTCAGCCTCATTAGACCAGATGAAAGGACCAGTGGATTTCTTGAGAAGGGATGTAATGGGAAGAGTGAGTAAGGAAAACCTCGGAATGAACTTCTGATAGAAATTTGCCAGCCCCAAAAAGCGTTGAAAATCCTTAACCGAAGAAGGCGACGGCCATGACAAGATGGCATCCACCTTCCTTGGGTCCATGGTAACCCCTTTGTCGGATAGGATGAATCCCAAGTATGACAACGAGGATTGAGCAAATGCACATTTCTCAGGTTTTACCAGAAGACTGTGATGTTGTAATCTGCGCAAAACCTCCTTGACATGCAGAGTATGTTCCTCCTGGCTCCGTGAGAAGACTAAAATGTCATCCAGGTAAACCACTGTGTTAAGGTTCAGAAGGTCTGAAAACAATCGGTCCATGAATCTTTGGAAAATGGAAGGTGCATTGACTAGGCCGAATGGCATAACCTGATATTCAAACAACCCATAGGGAGTGCGAAACGCTGTCTTCCACTCATCTCCTGTTCTTATGCAGAGTAGATGATAAGCATTCCGTAGATCAAGTTTAGTAAACACAACAGAGCCTTGAACAGCCTCCAGAATCTCTGAGATGATGGGCATAGGGTACCGATCCTTTATGTTCACTCTGTTTAACCCCCGATAGTCGATACAGGGCTGCAGCTCCTTTGTATCCCGTTTGGGTATGAAAAACAGCGAGGCCCCTGCAGGGGATTTGGAAGGTCTTATGAGTCCATTTGCTAAATTATCATCAAGGTAACTTCGGAGCACAGCCTTTTCCGATACAGAGAGGGGATACATCCTCCCAAAGGGGACCAACGCCTGCGGTACAAGGTCGATACCACAATCCTCTGGGCGATGTGGAGGAAGTTTGATGGGGGTCTGCTCCTGAAAGACTTCTGCGTATTCAGAAAGACGTTCCGGTATGCAATGGATGGAACTACTTTCGACAGCGGACATGGTCTTAACAGTTTCGAACGTTGGTTCCGGAAGGCATTCTCGTAGGCAGAAAGCGGAATGAAAACTTAGTAGATTCTTAGACCAATCCACTGTTGGGTTGTGTTTTAGGAGCCAGCCTATTCCTAAAATGACCGGGAAGTGGGCCGCCCGTATGATGTCAAATCTTATGGTTTCAGAATGCTGGTGAATGGATACCTGAATCTCCTCGGTGGTGTGAGTAATGAGTCCCGAACATAGGGGTGTACCATCCACTCCTTCAACCTTTTGGTCCTCTTTTTTCTCAATACTAAGCAGACCCACCTTATCAGCCCAAAAGGTGTCAAGGAAGTTTCCAGCCGCCCCACAGTCCAGTAGAGCCTGCGTCTCTACTTCTCTCTTCCGGAAGCAGAGTTTGATGGCTATAACCATGAGATGCAAATCTTCACTCATCTGAGATTAAGCCACAGAAAGAGTAGTGTAGGAACAAGGTGCAGCCCCTCGATAGTCTGTTCCACTGACTATCGAGGACGGTCGTTTCCCGATCTCCTTGGGGGCACATCAGGGCAATCTCTCAGCAGATGGTTGGCAGCTCCACAATATAAACAAAGATTTCCTTCACGCCTCCTCTTCTTTTCTTCGGCAGTCAACAGAGATCTGGTGGTTCCGACATGCATGGGTTCATCTCTGACGGGACGCGATGCAGGTGAGAAGGATGACGGGGGCGTATCCAAGAAAGGATGAGGACCTCGAGCCTTCTTATTTTCGTTTTTTCATTCCGTCAGGCGGAAATCGATTCTTAGAACGGCAGTCTGAAGATCTAAAAAGGTTTCTGGGCGAGGGATCCGGGCAAGCTCATCCTTGAGCTCCTCTTGCAAGCCCCTGCGGAATATGGCGTACTGGGCCTGCTCTTGCCAACCGGCCTCTGCAGCGAGCTTCTTGAAGGTGGAGATATAGGATAGTAAGTCGGTACTCCCTTGACGCACATCCAGCAGGTCTTCGCTAGCCACGTGTGAGCTTTCGGTTCGCAAAAAGGTGTGTATTAGTAGTTCCTTAAAGGCCGCATAGTCCTGCAAAACTGGGTCTGATAGGGTTACCAATGAAGTAGCCCATGCCAAGGCGTTTCCCGTCATGTGTGTGATCATGAAACCCACCTTGGAATGATCTGTGGAAAATGCATTCCTGCGGAAGGTGAAGTGGATATTACATGCTTCCAGAAATTCCTTAACCTTTCTTTCCGAGCCGTCAAATTTACCCGACACCAGGGGTAGTGGGGGTAAATCAGATGTCTGCTGTTCTCTTGAAGCTACTCTTTGCTGGAGCGCCACGTTGTCAGCCTTGAGTGTTTGGACTTCTGCGTTGAGGGTTTGGACAGCTGTCACTAGCTCTTGCAGTTGTTGTGGCGTAGCCATAACTTCTTTTAGGCGTTGCAAGCTATCAAAACTGGCTCTATAGGCTACGGGACCCGCTAGATGATCAGCTATGTCTTCGTCTTCACTCGAGTTACGACATTCCCCAATCCCCTCCTCCTCATCTGAATAGTCCAGTTTCTTCCGGCGGGTAAGTCCTATGTAAGGCTTCTTCTTTTTTTGAAGATAGGGTCTACCTCGGAAGGAAGCCACCATGACTCCAAGACCGAGAAAACCCATGGTGACTCCCCTCCGCGACAGCCAGAGGGGAAAAAGCCACTGGATGGCAAAAAAACCCTGGATCCGAGGTAGTCGGGAAGGCTATGGAAGTCGTCTGATCTGCAGTAGGTTGAATTGGTCCTCTGCCGATACCCAGGAACAGCGAGGTCGGCGTGTCTTTGCGGATCGTTTGATGGAGGAAGCGGGATACAGGTAAGTACCCCTCAGGGTGGAGGACAAGCGGAACGGGAGAATCTGGGAGCCAGAGAGAATCCAAGAGCGAAGAATGGCTGGGGGGAAGGCAGCACGGGAAAAACCAAGGGAGAAGGCAAGCGGGAACAAAGAGAGGGGGGGGAGCCTAACGGAACGGGAGGAGGAGGAAAACAGACGCTGAACAAGGTGTAAGTAGCAGGACAAGACTGTCAGAGGGAAACTAGCGCAAGCAACGGGGCGAGAATGAACTCAGTTGCAACGCGCCGAGCCGCCGGCAGCTGAGTGAGATAAACAAACGGCGGTGGCCATCTTGGGAAACAACTAGACCGTGTCTGGTAGACGGAGAAGGAACGTAACGGAACACTTCAATGGCGTCCCTGTTTCCACCTTCGCCACAAACGCCAGTCGCCGCCGGCAGTGACATGTGCCCCCTGGCCCTGAAGACGCGATGCCGACATTCCATTTGCCTTAATTCCCTTCTCATAGTAGCGTGTCGGAAGGACAGCAAACCGGACACCACCTTCCCGACCTCCAATTCTTTCAACTCCTGCCTCTCCTTCCTCACCAACCTGAGCTTTCCAAGATCAACATCTGCTCCACCCAGCTCATCAGCCTCTAAATCGCGGATCTCCCCACTCAACCTCTCCACCAGCAGGGTCCTAACCCTTTTCTTTTTTGCACCCTCTCCTATCAGGAGCCCCCTCCATGTTACCTTTGCGGGCTCTCAAACTGTGTTGAGGTCCACCTCACCTGTGTCATTAAAGAAGAAAAACTCACCCACCACTTTTCTAACTTCCTCCACAAAAACCACATCCTTAAGCAACATATCGTTGCATCTACATAGGTAATCCCTTGTTTATAAGCCCACCAGAGAGATGCCCATAAGGAGCATATCATGATCCATCCAGCAAATGGGGGTAAGATCACAATTGGACACCCTGTCCATGTGTTGTCTCTGTATACACCAGTAATCAATCCTTGTCCGGGTACCATGTGCAGGGGAGAAAAAAGTGTAGCCCCTGGTCTCAGGACTCCCTTCAAACATCCACCAAACCCTCCCCCACCATAAGACTACAAAAACCACTGCCTAACTGGGCTTCCTCCCCACCTGGCTGACCATCACCCCGACTCCTGTCCATCCTGGGGTTTGCCCACATATTGAAGTCCCCAATTATGAGTAGGAGACCACTGCTTTGCTGGAATATTTCCCCCAACACTTCCTGAAAAAACTACAGCTGTCCCCGGTTGGGGCAATAAATAGTGGCCAGCGTCATCTGGATGCCTTCCAAGGTGCCAGAGACAAGCAAGGCTCTAACATCCGTCCTCCGCCAAACCCTCATGTCACCCAGGCGAAGCCGCTTGTTAAGGAGGATTCAAACCCCACCTTTCTTGGTCGTCTCCGATACCCAGAACACCTGTCCGATCTGACCCCCTGGACTACACCTTTACTCACCCGACAGTAGCCTTGTCTCCTGCAGCAGCATGATGTCCAACCCCTGATTTCAGAATTCCCTTGCCACCAATGAGCACTTTGTGTGAGAGTTCAGGCCTTTCACATTTAAAGTCCCCACCCTGAGCACATCCGCCCGCCCACCACTGTCAGTATGCACCATAGCTGTAACTCAATCTCAATCTTGACCCCTCTGTTGCAAGATAAAGTAGCATATCCAACTGTATTAAACCCCCATCCATTCCCAACCCACCCTCTTGGTTCCCCCCTTCCCCAATCTCTCCCCCATCGCCCCCATCTCTTCTACCCCATTCTCCAGTTAGAGACGCCCAACATATGATGGGCCACCAAGGATAACTGTGCCTCGCCATCCATTCATCCTATCACATGACTCCTCCCCATTTATACCAAGCGCACATTTGGCATTGAGAAACTTCCTAACCCCTGAACAGCACCCCTCAGATTCCAATCATAGTCACTTCAATGGAGAAGGGGTGTTAAGTTTCTTGTATTTTGTGCCACCTGGCATCCTTCTCTTCGCCAAGAATTCATTGCTCAGCTCTGGGTCTGTGGGGGCCCCACTGTTTTCCTCAGAGGTATCTGGGTTTGGACCCTCCTACTTCAAGGACTGAAATACCTGTTGTGCCTCCTGGCCACTGGTAATCCGATAATCTGTATCGCTCCTCTCAAATGACAAAGCAAATGTGAATGACCAACAATATCGGATCCCCTTCTCCAGCCTATGGGCCTCATTACGACCCAGGCGTTAAGGGTTAACGCCGTCGTTAACCCTTAACGCCTATTCTGATTTTAACGGCTGCTTTTAGCAGCCGTTAAAATCCATGGCGCTAACCTGCCATGATGCTAATTACGCCACCGTAATTTACGGTGGCGTAATTAGCGCCTTCCCCACTCCCATTATGCCCTATGGGGCAAAAATGGGAATGGGGAAGGGAAAATGGGAAATGGGGATTTACCGCCCCACTCACCTTGGAATGGGGCGGTAAATCCGCCATTGACCATGGTGTAAACGTAGTTTACACCATGGTGGTAAAGTTGGCGCAATTAGCGCCTGGGTTGTAATGACCCCCTATGTGTGAGAATGCGAAAGTCTCTTCGACAGGACAAAGTGAGTCCTGAAAGGTTCCGGAACACTTTAACCAAGTCCCCCTCATATTGGTTCCTCACCATGTGCTTCGCCCTCTCCAGGACTTCCATCTTCTGCCTGTATCTGAGGAAACTGACAAAAATCAATCTCGGGGCTCTGTCCTCTATTCTGCCTCCTCTGTGGGCCCTCTCCAGCTGGACCTCCTCCCCCCCTGAGAGGAAAGGGTTTTTTATCAGGCCATGCACCTTCCTTCCCACATTTACAGCTGTCTCTCCCTTCTGTTCCCTCAGGCCTAAAATGCGTAGATTGTTCGGTCGCTCTCTATTTCCGAGGTCATCAAGCTTCAAAAGGGTGTCCTCATCCCGTGTTTCCAGGTCTGTCAACCAAGCCTCATACTTCATGTCCAGGAGGTCCACTTGCAAATTATTGTTTTCCATCCCTTCCATTTTGTCCTCCAACTTGTCCACCCTTCCTTTGAGGTCACAGATGGAGGCCTGAATGTCACCCCTAATGGCTTTGATTTCCTGGAAAATATCCTTCAAGTTCTCCATTGTTAAGCGTGGCAAGCCTCCTCCCTCCTCTGCTTCTTGCCCTCTGCTTGCCGATTCTACGGGCTCCATCCCAGGTTCCCTCCGAAAGCGCAGGGATTGAACACTGAGGGGTATGCCCTTCTCCAGCTTCTCCAGGCTCCGCTCCCCGCCCACCCAGACATCAACTCTCAGTCTCCCTGGGTGTTCTCTTCCCCAGAGGGGTTGCTGTGGGACACTATCCCCCCACTATGAGGGTTTTATGTCACTCACTCGACTGTATTCCCTGGCTGTCAGCCCCACCCAGGACCTTTGTTGGCTCCTCCACTCTCTGCTCTACTTCTTGAGAATTCAGGTAGGCCCTTCACTTGGATGCCGTTTGCCACTGACTGCTATACCATGGGCGTCCTCCAGGGCCTCCTGCAGCACCTCCAGGCCAGGGGCTCGAGTGGTGCTGCTGGCCCTGAGTCTTTATTATAGGGGCGGCCTCCCAGGTATCCTCTGCCCCACAGCACCAGAGCGGCCTCACCTCTCATCCAGGCCTCACCTCCGGCATGCAAGAAGTGTTTCGAACCGATCATGGAGCTGCCGGTCTTCTCCCACTCACACTACCGGGGCCGCGACTGCCCCCCCTCCTCCTGTATGCCACTGTTTGCTGACTCCCAATGCCACCCCTTGTCCTCCTCGCCGGCCTCACAGCTGCAAACCCGGCTCTGCAACCCCAACACCGGTCGTGCATGAGTACCCAAGCACCGCACTGCTGCTGTCCCACGGGGAGCGACGTTCAAATATACCGGGGAGAAAGCTCCAGAATCAAACTCTGGACGGTTAACAGCAGAGCTCAGCTTAACGCAGCCATCATGGTCCGCGTCCCCTGGTGGTCTCCCGCACAGTGATTTTAAACACCCCAGCTGCAGTGGGTGTTTCCAGCGATCCACAACCAGTAAAGCAGATGATTTTCTCCTCTCCAAGATGGCATTCTTTGATGAACTGTAGTTACACTTGACAAGCACTTGTTTGAAGCATGTGCGCAGAAGCACAATATCCTGTTCTTTTAAACACCAAAGGAGCAGTGAGTGTTTCCAGTGATCCACAACCAATCAGTAAAGCAGATGATTTTCTCCTCTCCAAGCTTGCGTTCTCTGCCGAACTGTAGGTACACTGTAGAAGCACTTGTATGAAGTGTGCACACAGAAGGGAAACGCCTAGTGCTTTTAAACAACCCAGGTGCAGTGGGTGTTTCCAGCGATCCACAACCAGTTTTCTCCTCTCCAAGCTGGCATTCTCTGACAAACTGTAGCTACACTTGACAAGCACTTGTTTGAAGCGTGTGCTCAGAAGCGCAATGCCCAGTGCTTTTAAACACCCCAGGTGCAGTGGGCGTTTCCAGCGATCCACAACCAATCAGTAAAGCAGATGATTTTCTCCTCAGCAAGCTGGCGTTCTCTGCCGAACTGTAGGTACACTGGACAAGCACTTGATTGAAGTTTGTGTGCAGAAGGGCAATGCCCATTGCTTTTAAACACAGCAGGTGAACTGGGTATTTCCAGCGATCCACAACCAATCAGTGAAGCAGCTTCTCCAAGCTGGCATTCTCTGCTGAAATGTGTACTTGGCTATTTTTACCCTTTACCTCTTTATTATCTTATGATATCTTGGCTTATACTGCGCACCGTTAGCATTGGTATAGTCTTCAGGTGCTCACACGGCTCTGAAGGAAAGAGGGTGGGTTAGTCACTGAAGAGGGATAGGGTAGAGGTGGTGCTCTTCTGTTGGTTCCTGAGAAACTAGGAGGAACTGGTGTCCTGTGTGAGTCTGTTTTCTAAGTGGGTTTAATTGTGTGCACTGGCTTGTTGTATCCCGAGAGATAAGGCCCAGTGTCATGGATTGTTTGATATTTGTGAGTGGATATTATGTTGGATGTGTGTTTTGTGTGTGTTTCATGTCATTTGGCTAGCCTATAAGGCATGTATGGTACTTGGTAGGTAAGCAGGAGAGGAGCAGGAGTGGGGTGGTTAGGACTATAGCTGCTCAGTGTTATCAAAGTGTGTCCTGTTGGCTATCTTCAACATACTTTCCATCTGTTAAGCATAGGCTAGCCGTCATGACTCCTAGGTGCGACTCCATGGCTAATCTTCCCAGTTCTAGCTGCAATACATTGGCAATATCAGAGGATTCCCTCGATTGTAATAGATAGGCTACTTTTGCGACTCTGCTAATGTTACACATTGTCCAGTCTCGGGATCCTCCAAGTGTAAACACTTGTCTATCCACTCACTTCATCTAAGTGCAGTCTATCCGCTATCCTCATGAAACTATTGTGTGCGACACATTGGTTCCCCTCATCATTCTTCCTCGAGCAACATACTAGCTACCATCTGGATCTGCTACGTACAATACCTAGTCTATCTTCTTGTTTTTTGTGTGTGTAGTGCTGTGCTGTCCAATTAACTATTGTGTGCGATGCATAGACTAGCTTTATCAATATTTCCAAGTGTACATGGCTACACTGTATATTTCTTCTGGGTGCAAAGTTACGGCTATCCTTCAGGACTCATCAGGACATTTCATCTGAGTGCAGTACATAAGCAATACATGTGATAACTTCCACTTTTCATTCAAGGCAATACATGTGCTAGCCTCCACATTCTACACATTTCATCTAAAAGCAATGCATGTGCTAGCTCCCTCAGTGACACATGTCTCGGAGGAGGCCATGAGATGGTTCGTATCTTTTCTATCAGAACGCACCTAGCAGGTAAAAATGAGTAACTGCCTCTCAGAAACTGTGCTGGTCGAGTGTTGGCTATCCCAAGGGTCCTCACTGTCACCTTTATTTTTTAACATCTACATCCGTATTCTGCTGAATATTTTATCAGAATTTGGTCTGTCATACCACTCATATGCAGATGACACCCAAATTTATGTGCGACAAAACCAACCAGCTGAGGAAGTAAATAAGATCAAGGAACGGATGCTGGAAAATAAACTGCAGTTGAATCCAGCAAAAACCGAGGTTATTGTACTGTGCGCAAGGAGGATGGTATGGGATATGGTTCATACTACCCCATGCCCATCTCTCTTTGGCACACCCACCAAGCATAAACATTGTAGAAAACCTCAGCTGTATTTGGCAGTCCAGTATGGATTGCAACTTACAGGTAAATCAGACGGTAAAATCTGTAATGCCTCTGATTGCAGCAAACGATCGGCCGACTGTGGTTGGAACACTAACCAACGCCAGGCTGGATTACTATAATGCTCTTCTCATGGGGGTGCAAACATTTCAGATTAAGAGACTCCGAGTAGTTCAAAATTCAGCTATTAGGTTGCTTTTCTCACTGAGTAGAAGAACTGCAATCTCTCAGTTTAGAAGACGGATACACTGGCTCCCGGTATCTCAGAGGATTCTCTTCATGGTATTCAGGTGCATCCATGGGATGGCACCTGCCTATCTGAGCGCAAAGATCCACCTGTATTATTCTCAGAGACAGCTGCGCTCCTTGGATCAGCGACTTTTGCATATCCCAAGGGTTAGAACGGCCACATGGGGTGAACAACGGTTTCCCGTCTTTGGTCCTCGAATGTGGAATGCTCTTCCACTGAACTTTCGACTCCTTGAATCTTTAGCAATTTTCAGGAAACAACTGAAATGTACCTGTTTGCCTAGTGTAGAATCCATGGGTAGCTCAACTTCTTGTGACACTGCGACAAATTACATAAGAACATCCTGCGCCCAGTTGCATTTGTGCTCGGTCCCCTCAAGGGTATGCACGGAATAAATCTACAAATCAAATCAAATCAATCAAAGCCTCCACATTTCATCTAAAATCAATACATGTGCTAACCTCCACATTTCATCTAAAAGGAATACATGTGGTAGCCTCTACATTTCATACAAAAGCGTAACAATGGCAAACACAGAACACATTGCAAGACATCATTCTGTTAAGAGGGGATACTAGTAATGTGGGAGTGGCAGGATTTATCTGGAGCACAGTAACGGCTGTGCTACCTTCCCATACCACCTTACCTGGATGTAACTGTAGGGTGTCCTGCCGGGCATCCATGGGCGAACAGGGAAATGGAAGGTGCCCCAGGGAGCTGCCCTTTGCCTCTGACCCCTAGCTGGCTTCCGGCGAGGCTGCCCTGGGAGGGCCTCTGAGAAGGTTTGGGCCTCGCCCAATGGAGCGCCAATGTGGGCGGATGGAGGTGGGGGAAGGCAGGCCATTGGTAGGCCATCTGGTGCAGTAGCACAAAAGAGCTGCCGCGCGCGGCGTGTTTCAAAAGAAAAAAAGCTCAAAGAAAACAGAGAAACCTTACCCAAGTGATCCCTCTTAGAACATGCATAAATGCGCATTTCAGACCAGTGCACAGAGAGTAAGTAGCTACGGTGCACACCTGTATTGCAAAACGTGGAGTGGGCCTCATCCAATGCAGGGCCAATGTGGCCGGATGGAGCGGGGGGGATATTGTAATTTCCTTTTGTGTGAGCCTTCAAGTATTTTTCCTTATTGCCATTTAGAATAATAGCCATCGATAGAGCACATGTTTATAAGTATTTAATAAGATATTTATTTTAATATTTAAAAATAGGAATGACAGTCCTGGATTCTGGAACTTTTTCTATCTTGCTAAATGTGTAGATAGAAGTATCAGCAGTTTGACTGTTTTGCAAAATACCACAATTATAGCAATTCTTGGGGTGAGATTTGGGATTCCCCAATGAACCACCGCCCCTCTCCCACAAGTTCAACAACCAGTCCAGTCATTGATGTCATGCAAGGTTGATGTCATGAGGTGTAGCAACTGCTACCCCGGAGAACACCCTTGCAACACCAGGCAGTGATGAGCTGGACAACAGCAGATGCAATTGGGCTTTGCTTTTATTCCCTGATTACAAAGTAACTCCAGAAATGATCATTCTTGTCCTTGAATTTTGTTCTTCGAAAGACATTGGGGCTCATAACTGGTTTCGCGGTGTGGGAAAAAGTGGAGGGAATTCCGTTTACCTCAATTTTTCCAGCACCGTCAAACTACAAGTTTGCAGGTATTATCTCCGGCAATATTACCAGATGGTAATACCATCCATTTTGGGAGGTGAGGTGGAAGAGTTTCGCTCCCAGATTGTCCATCTTTGAACGGGTGTTAAACATTATGAAATAATGTTTCAGGCAACATTTCTTTTTACATCTTCATGCTTTTTCATTGCTGTACTTTTAAAAATTGCAGCTGTGGGGTCTGATTAGCAAGTCCTGTAGAGGCTCAGCAATCGTATGCCATCTTGTCAGCAAATATAGCTCAGTGAGTTCAGCGCTGGCCTCTGCTACGTGTATTCAGCCCCTCTGGAAAAAGTGTATTCAGTTTCTTAAATGTAATTTATGATATTTACCAATTGTTTCAAATATTAATGTTGAACTGATGGACTAAAGAAACACTGATTTTCTGGTGCTGTCAAAGGCATCCTTTACTCTGACGATAGCTCATGAGTTAAGCAATAGATGCCAACTGCACTTTGCACGTTTGAATGCTGGCTGGGCTGACTAATTTTTCTTAAATTAATACATTGAAATTGCAAGTGGGAAGAATGTGGCATAAAGCTCTACATAAAAACCTAATAGTAGAATTATTTTACAATGAAATGGGGGTTGAAATCATAAAATAGTAAACAATACATGTTAAATTAAACCAAATACAGATGTACGGGCCACATACTCAAAAGATCCTGGAACTCATTTTAATAATAAGTGTAAATTGCCCAGAGCAGAACGCTTACGTTTGCACTAATGTGCAAACAGGTCCCCAATTTTTGAAAAGTGCACTGCCGAGTGCAAAACAGAAGTGTAAAGTGACGGCGGAAGCATCTTTACGCCTCTCTTTTGCACTCTGTGAACACCACTACTTTATAGATTCTTTTGGGGATGTACTTATAAATATTCTTTAGGGGTATCACTTCACTTACTTTCAAGGTTTTTGTTAGTGGTCCAAAGCAGCAGGACTCTGCACAGGTTAGTCATTCTATTGACCCCTGCTTGCAAATGGCTCCTCGCTCTCTGGACATCTGCTGTCCCTTTGGATACTCGCAAGAAGCAGCTCTGGAGTACGCTATCTGCTTCTAAGCACTGCCCTCCCTTCTGCTTCAGTCCCAGTGTGAAATAGACTCCTCCCCCCGCACAACCTTAGGCCCCTCCTTCCAAGATGGGTATTTTCTCTCTTCAGATAGCAAGAGCCTGCCTCCATATAGGATCCGTGTTATTCTTCCTGGACCCACTGCCTTTCTGCAACAAGTGCTTCCCAAACCGATCCTTTTCTTTGTTAAGGGCTTGAAATTTTAAATGGCATTAGACCTTAAGAGAAATTCATGATGAAATCATGTTATTTTTGTTCCCTATTCCGATTGGATGCTTGGATGATGTGACGTTTCAAAAATCACACCGTGTAGACATGAGTGGCTTGTAGCGGAATGCTCTTTTTCAGGAGGGGAGCATTTTTATCCCATTGCTACTGGAGAGGAGCTCACATGTTTCATTTTGTCCCTCTTCTCCAGCAAAATGCGGCTCCGTGTGGGGCTCAAGAAGGTCCTTGGCCAGTCCAAATGGCAACGTAGGCTCTCTTTCACAAAATGGTACTTCTGGGCTGCCAAGCTGGTACTGATGAATGCCACTTCCAGGAATGGGAAGTGTGGCAAGAGGAATACTATTGGTAACAGAAGGGGACGGACAGGGCAGGGCGTGTTAAACTCCATACGGGCAGATTTGTAATGTAGATGTGTAAGACTCGGAGGCCTGGCTGTCTTTTTTGTGTGCGAGGGAAAGTCTAGCATTAAAGTAAATAGTCAAACTTGACGTTGGACAGCGACACCAAACGATTGAGGTTAGCCTTGAATACATACAAAATAATAATGGGGCTCAAAATGCATTATGCAGCAGGCCAGAACAAAAACATATAAAATCACAAAACAACATACACCGGGCCCGGTCTCACAAACATTTGCGATGACCAAATCAGCGGTTGCCGTGAGCATGCGTACCTTTGGAGCTTCTTGGGTGTGACGTTTTACATGATCTGATGCCAGGTTAGAGGTTAAGAAGGGTTGTTGTTCCGGGTAGTTTGTTCTTACCCTGTTTCAAGTCCTTTCGTTGTGTTTATCCAAGAGAGAATGACTACAGAAAAGACTCGTTTATTTAAGAATATAGGAGGTCCCTGACTACCATGAAGGGGACAGAGATTTATTGCCATTCATCCCGTTGCGTCGCTCATCATTTTTGTTGTTCTTTTGCACTGGATATTAGTAGGTCAAAGTGTAGCAAATCATTAGAATTTAGATGTCGTTTTTATGTGAATAGATGTGAAGTTATGGGGGTGCGAGTTTGGAATATTTCAGGGAACTCTCGCCACCCAAAGGCATGGAAAGGTTGAAATTTCGTCCATTTGTAGAGTATGCGTGTAAGGTCAACTATTTCTTAATTGCAATGCAGGCATAAGTGTGAGGATAATAGAGTGAATGTGCATTTTTCCGAGGTCCATGCTGTCCTGTTAGGTGAAAGAAATCTGGACAGAGAAACGTCTGCCGAGACTTTTGCTATGTGGGATGACCACACAATATGTTCTCATTGTGCCCCACTGGGCTCCTTGCCCCACTTTATAAATAGTCTTTTATTTTGCGTAATGTCTGCTTGATTTTGGAGTTTATACAGTTTTGATAGAAATGTCGGTAAATATTTCTGAGTAATGTGTACCTCAGGTGTTTGACCTCTGATTGGTGGCTGTCCAAAGGGGAAGTACTGCACTACCACCGCAACCTATGCCTTAAAAAAAAAAAGGACGGTAGCATATTACATAGCATTACGGCAACCTGTTGTCAGGGTGGGCACTGGAGTGGGTGACATATATGGGTTGTCAATCGAGGGGGATACGATCCTGAGCTTTTAAGGGGAGCAACTAGAGACGTTTTTATGGGAGGGCAAAAGGGGCACTTGCCCGGGGCACCCACCTTGGAGGGGGCCCCACAAAGCTGACGGATCTAAAGAAGTAAGATTCCTTTGTTCACCAGACTTAAATAGCACGCATCTGGATATTTTATGGCATGGTGCTGAGGCTTTAAACCTATTGCCTGTCTGTATTGGCAAGTACATTCTGCCTCAATCAATTCATCATGTCATTCTTTCTGTGTTGACTGTGGTATATTGGGAATTATGTTGATCATGTGCAATAGCCAATTTTAAAATGCATACTGGTAAATTGAGTGCAACAATGGTTCAGAAGTTAGCTCAGTGTGTTAAGCACTCATTGCAGAGATGTGTGTTCCTATGCAAGATTAGAATAGCACATTCCTGCAAGGCTGCCTGAGCCTTTCCTATGTCTGAAGTTTATAAACCTACCTGCATATGTACTTGGTCTTGCAGCACAACATGTGCTATTATCAGTCTAGAAATTGGTTTGTTCAGATGGGGTGTTGTAAAACCTAGGTAATCACCTCCAACAGTGAGCATAAACTGTTAGTCCGATAGATTTGGAACCAAAGCATTCATGCTTGTATCCTGGCTTTGCCAGCAGATAATACAGTGATCCTGGTCAAATCATCTAATATCTCGTACATTACTGTACTGTCTTCTGTGAGGTTTGCTTCCTCGCATTCTGGTGGCATTGTTTAGCCCATTACTTGATCTTTCTTCTTATGTAGGCCATTTGAGTGGAAGGGGTGGTAGACAGAAAGGAGCGTGCCAGATGGTGCAGGACTCGGGCAAGCATATTTTAAAGTCTGCTCCTTTGACACAGAAAAACGCTTTGCATTTTTTTAAGTCAAAGATTTTTCTGCATGTTTATGAATGACAATTTCACAAGCCAGTGTTTTGGAAGTATGTAAAGCTTTAAAATACAAAATGCCAACCCAGATTAAATCTGTTAAATCACACTGATTGGTATGCTGTGACTTATATACCTCTTTTGATAATGGAGAGAATGAAGCTAGAATCATTCTGTGTTAAACCATTCTATAATATTTTGTTTTAAAAAATTGTCATGTTTGGTAATGTGATTGGAGTACTTTCCAAGTCAGTTTAATAACATGGGATTATTTTAGTTTGTGGTAAGAACTGGTGATGAAAGTGTTCAAATGTAGAAATTGCAGAGTTGGCACCAATCCCAGATTCACCAGTTAACCAGTGTATGTAATGCTGGGCATCTAATTTAATCTTGTATTGCCTAGCCTCTCAAAAATTGCCAGTCGCTAAACCTTTCAAAATTGTCAGTCCTTCAGATAGATTTCCTACTCAGGCTATGATCTTCAAAGCAGCCTCTTTCATGGTTTCACTGGCTATAGTGTTGCTTCCACTATAATAGTGAGCATTGATATATTACACACCACAGGCACTTCATTCTTTTGATCTCTAATGGCAACACTATTTGAAAACCATGTCCCACTTACAATCTCATTCTGTCTGGATACAGACACCTTCCTGGTGGCTTTTAATCTGCATCCACTATCCATGCTATCATATGTTTAGCTTACTCTTTCCTACGAATTGGTCTCCTCTATCCATGGTTGAGCATGTTTGCGCTCTCTGAGGCAGCACATGTGAGTTCTCTGTCTATTCTGGGTTACATATACCTTTTACATACAGTCCTGGATCAATACTACAGGCTGCATACCTTCCTGGATGATATATATAAAAAGCCTCCTGTATCTATGCTAGAACAGAAGTAACCTCTTCATAGACTGATAATGTTGGCCTTCAAATGGTATTTGTTTATCATTCTGATTAGAGCAAGAATGAAGAGGCTAAGGGGACTTAAAGGGAGTAAACATCCTTATTTTTAATGCTGTGAGGCAGCATATCAACCTATGGGTTGTGATTGCGGCAGGGGGGAGCGAGGTAGATATTCTTGATCACTTAATTAGTTTGGTGTGGTGGTGGGTGCCCCAAAGATGTCCGTGCCCAGGGCCCCAAAAGTGCTTAAAATGGCTCTGCCTGCCACCTTCCAGCCTGCTCGGGCAGCCAAGTAATCTGGGTCCCCTTTTGTCTGGGAGGTCTACTGTCTCTCCCTGCACACCCGGGTGCCACTGGACATGCACCTGTTAGGTGTTGCCCATATCCCCTGGGGAGGGGTGCTTTCTCCTGCAAGCCCACTTAATGCCTCTGGGCCTTGCACCTGCGGGGGCCCAGGTCAATGTGCCACACACTTTAGAAAGCATTTCAAAGCACAATTACACCCTCCCTGCCTTGGTGGTAGCAGGAGTTAATGTAAATAATGGAGCATTTGATGAGAGAATTGGCGCAATACTGTGGCTGGACGAGGCTGTACTCAACACTGCTACCACCAGCAGCACATCCACAGCCTGCCTTCATTGTCATTCCAGTGTTACTCTTTTGAGGGCAGTATTGTGTATTTTACATTAATAAAAACGAACTGAATTCCAGACAACACAGCATTAGCACCCAGAGAGCTGTCAGCTGTGTGCAACACTTTCATAATAAGGCCAAGCGTGAAAGTTTATGTGGGACTTTAAAAAAACACGCTCTCTAAACAGTGACGTGCGGCCGAGGGACTTTTTATTTTTAGAGCAGTACATTACCAAACGTTTCCAACCTCTCTTCATTGTATATTTACAGCAGTAAAACATCTCCAAAATTATTTTTTAAAAGTTAAATTTGCAAGGTTCGACTTGGGAAGGGATAGTTATCTAATCACAGGGTGCTTGGAGAAATGAGCGGCACACCATGGCAACACGTGGCACAGTCCATGGTAGGGTAATGTGAGGTAGACGTGAAGAACACATTGGGCCCGATTCATGGAATAGTGCGCAGAGATCCTGCAATGCCCGTGCGCCAAAAATGTCTCTGCGCGAGACTGCCCGTAGAGGTTTTTCTGTGCCGTCTGCGTAGTCACAGAATTGTTCACGCAAAGTAACCATATATACAAGTCACGGCCAGAACGCGCCCGACACGCCACCCCCACGCAAAGTAAAGACAGCCAGGAACAGCTACCTTTTCCTGCTCCCTGGGCGTGAACACATGCACCCTTAAAACAGTGTGTGGGGTCCCCCACAAGCAGGCCTGCATTTCGGGGACCCTGCCATGGGTCCCCCTTAACTGTTACTTGCACCCGGACAACATGAGTACGATTTATTGTAACTCAGGGACAAAATCTGAAAATCTGCATGCGTTAACAATTTCCTTCACCTCGGCACACTGGGTACATGCACCCCTAAAATAGATTGGAGCCCCGGCTGCGTACACACACCCCTAAATCCGACACCTGATCTTACATCTGCGCGGTGAATCCTAAGCGCAGGTGTCTGTACGCCTGCCTTCGGGTGGCGAATAGAATGAGGGCTTTGCGTGGCCATTTCACTGCCGAGAGGTTGCGCGGTTGGATCCATGAATACATATTGTTCCGCGCAATAGTGGGCGTGCGATGTGCTGCCTGTGGGCCGTCAATCTTAATGCCCACATTTACCTTGTTCTTCCTCATTTTACAAGTTCTACCCCCTTTCTCCGCCCCCTTCCCTGCCCTCTGCACAAGCCATGTCCACGTTCTGTGTGGTGTTTCGTGCAAGGCACTCTGCTGCTCACAGAGATGTGCCGACCCTGTGTGAAGTCCCCGAAAAGTATGAAAAAATGCCACACAGTCGATTCTATGAGTTGACAAACTTGATTTTGCACGCAGTTTGGCGTGCAAAGTCCCCATTTACCGTGCAAATAATTCCAGGAATCAGGCCCATAAAGGCAAACTAACTGATGGCTGAAAGCTCTAGCGGCGGGTACTTGCGGGGAGAGCTGCACACCACAGGCATGCAATTTAAGATGTTGCAAAAGTCAGAGCAAAAACAATCGAATGCAAAGCCTGACCCAAACCACGCCCTCTTCCTGGACTGAAATATGTGCTGCAAAGTTTAAGTGCTCACTGGGTAGAGCTTGAACATCAGGAGGGATGTCAATTAAAAACCTCTGACAGGCAGGTAAGGCACAGACCTGCAGCAGTGTGGATGCAAGACCTAGAACGAACTTTACTAGCAATCCCAGGGTTGGACTCAAAAGCCAACAGACACAACAAATGACCTTAGTCGAGAAGGGAAGGTAGATGGGTGGGGCCAGTGGCTGCAGTGGCAGGGAGCAACTGAGTGACCAGAGAATGGGTCGCTTGGGTTTGTGGTGTGGTCTGCTCATTGTTTGATGTTGATCGTTGTGTGCCTTTAACACGCGTTTAAGACTTTGTTAAATAATTGTGCATGCACACATGCTCCAACATGGAGAGTCATTTTCTTGATGCCCCCTTTGTGGTCCAAAGAGCAACAGCTGAGTGGGAGTTACCATTTTATGGCAGGATTCCTGGAAGAGGCCGAGTGTCTGGGACCGGGTTAAGTGTTTTATCAAATGAGGCTGTAAGTAATAAGCCAGTCACTATGCATGTGTTCTGCTTCTTGTCTTTCTGTAAACGTGTTAACATGCAAATTCATCCCATCTCCACTAGATATTAGAAGGACATTTTCTTGTAAAATGCATCAGCATGATTTTTTTGATGCCCTGGAAATTAGGAGTTATGTCACAGTGCTACCCCCTCTTTAGCCATTACCGGTGGTTTATTCGCAGTGAAAAAGGGGCCTACTCCTCTCGCACTTGAAATAGCTTGTGTTTACCGTGCACGTTTAGAGGTAGTTACATGCTAAAGCCACTAAGGCTCAGATCCGAACCATCCTTACCCACACTTAGCTCTTGTGATTTAGAACTTTGGCTGCTTTATGTTCCATGGAGAGATGACAATGTCCTCTCAGTGAGCACTTTTCCCGTTTTGCCTGCCTTCCTTACATTCACCTCCTGGCTTCGTGCCTTGACTTAAACCATGGAAAAGGCAGTATGCTACTAATGCTAGAAATTAAGTGCATTTCACCCTGGATGGTGGCCTTAAGGCACGTATGACCTCATCGCCACACAGCAATGTGGTCGGGATGACCGTCCTGGGTCAACTGGTCCTTTGGCTGGGCCCAACTAGCCATCTGGCCGCAGCGGTCCGACCAGACGGCCTGAGTCACAGCTGGCCCAGCTGTCAACTACATTTTTCTTGCGCCTGGCTACATAATAATGGGTGAGATGTGGGCCACAGTGGGACAGACATGTGTTGCGGGAGCTGGACAGACTTCTCCGTGCTTAGACTGGGGCACCAGAGCAGATGAGGATCAATAGGCCTTGCCACAGAGGGAGAAGCTATGCAAGCCCTGTAGCTGAAGGCCTAGGAATCTGGTAATTGTCCCAAGGAAGTGCCACTGGGGCTGGCGGTCAGGGGCCCGAGGCCTCTCCAGAGAACATAGCTCGAAGTTGTCCCAGTCGAAGGCCTGGGCGTTCAGGGCTGCTGAACCAGCCATTGTGCACTAGCCTTCAATGCAGGGCTCTGGCCATCTAACTCAATGGCGGTCTTCATGGGGCCCCAGCCCACTCTGGAGGGCAAAGCTCAAAGGCATCGAGGGCAGGGCTGCAGACAGTCAGGGGTGCCACACCACCCTTGCATGCCGTTTGGTATACCATAGCTTTCAAGTTTCTTTGTTCCATGTGGGACACCTCAAGGCATTCAAGGTGGTTTTGCAAGCCCTGATGTAGATGGCCTTCAGGTGAGCCCTTTCATGTAATAGGTGCATGCCAATCAGGGGGGCACATGGTATGGTAACATTGTGCCTGGGGATGTCTTTTCTCTGTTTTGAAATTTGACCTGTGTTGGGTGTAGGTGAGCCGGTACAGTGGCAGTGGTGCAGAGGGAGACGTCATGAAGATGGCAATCAGGTGAGTCCTTTGTTAGAGTTGGAGCATACCACTCAGGGGAGCACGTGGTATGCTGGCATTGTGCCTGGGGATGTCTTCACTATGTGTATGATTTTGTGCCTGTGATAAGGATTCTGTTATTTTCACTTGCTATGCCTGTGTATGTGGTACGTGCACTTGATGTGATGGATAAGGATGGTTTGGAGTTGTAGTTCTATTACTATGGGGCTCACACAGTTTGCCTCTGACAGATGCACATTCTCATGGAGTTGTAATGGGCAAGCCGGATGTTCCCTATTCAGACCCGCCAAGATATTGCAGCAGGAAATGTAAAATGTTGCAGTATAAATGCACATTTTGTGGCACAAAATTATTTTTATTGCAGCATTTTTGTGGTACATTTTTTGACTGGAGGGTGTGAGATTGGCACTTTGCAGGAAAGGGGCAGTGTGCATGGCAACATTTTCAAGGGAGCGGAAGCATGACTTATGCACCCCAAATGTGCACTCGACTATGCCCCTAGTGGCTATGTGTGTTTTGCTGTACCTTACCTCACCTGGGGTGGCTGGTTTCTGCAGGGTGTCCTCCTGAATGGTGAGAGTGGGTAGGTACTGTCCCCTGCAAAGTTGGAAATGGTTGATGTTAGCATTGATTGTCATTGCTTGTTTTTGTGTGTGTCATGTGACTGCATGTATGTGCATGATAGTTGATACTCACCGATCAGCAAAGTGTTTCTGAAGGTTCCTGTTGCAAGTGCATGGTATATGGGGTGTACACCGGGACCCCCAACCGGCCCACAGAGCTGGGGTTTGCCCAATAGCACTTTAAGATAAGATAGCAGCAACCGTGAGATGGATGGGGGTGCAGATTAATACTCCAACACCAAACCAATATTGACAATTTAACGGTTTGGCAAAGGGAGTCCGTTTAATGACAAGTACAAAAACAGGGATTCTCATGAATATCAGCAGATGTATGATCTTCTCCATCGCTTCGCTACTCCAACGAACTTCATAAAAAACACATCATTTATACTAACAACTCGTCATCGTTCTATTGGTTCTAGAAAGGTAACTTTTATATAGATACTATATCTGTATATGGTAACGGAGTAAGGGGATTGGGTAAACACTGTCAGGTGGGACATCTAAGTCCTACCTTCAAAATGGCTGCTGTAGACGTCACTAAAAGTTCGATGTCCCATTGGTTCTACTAACTATAGAACCCTAGATTACTTGGTCCACTATCATTGGTTTGGCATCAACCCCACTCATACTTTTCCACTTCGCCTAGCAGCACGCAGAATGGTCAGCCAGGTGCAGGGTGCCCCCCAGGTTCCCCGGCCTTCCTCCAATTATTGTTACAATCAAGCATCACTTTAGTGGCCATGTCTCAATTATTTCACTGTGGTTGTCCTCGAGACTGCATCTCCTGTCTGGAAAAGTTCTGATATCTTCGCCTGGCCCGCTGCCATGCGTACGTGTGAAAGTCTCACTTCTTCTCGCTCGGCTGGTCACGTGATTCAGACACCGTGATTTGCCTCTTCTTCATGTAATTCGTGTATTTGATTTTCACTTTACCCATCACCTGCCTTCGGCTTCTTATCTCGACCTTTCAGAACAGGATATTCTGTTCCTTGCTTCATTAATTGTAGCTACTGTTAATCTATTTTACCTGATATGACCTTGGTTTTCTAGGCACGATTTGCCTCTGCTAAGTTTAGTTCTTCCTTTTATTCTCAATTTGTTAAATATGAAGCTTTCCTTGTGTAGCCTTTAGTAACCTTTGGTTAATTCTGCTTCTTGTGCAAAGTGGAAGTATACTTATATAACGTGTTTCTCTTGAGGTAGATATGTATAGGTGGTGCTTGCCGCACTCTATTATTCTACTAAGCATAGCAAGCCGCACAATTTGCTTAGCTTTCTTGTGGTTCCAAGCATATGTACATGCCTAAACTGGTTGAACATCTTAGTCATGCTTACAGCTTAAGCTTCTTATATTTGACATCATCCTTTCACTTTAGGTCCACAATGTCCCTAGTCCAGTGTTTTTTGTCTCTTTACGTCATTCTCTGGTCGTCATCTCTTCTATATGTGAGTCAGTCCGTGTTCTTGTGTTGTCACCATTCATCTTCCATTAAGACCTTTTTGGTTTCTTCAGGGATTGTATTCAGACGATATTCGTTTTGTTTACTTTGTTGATATGGTTTTCTCAATGGGTACCTTACTGTTCATGGTTTCTTAGCTATAGGTATTTCAATAGGTGCTACTCTTCTGATAGGTACTGGACAGGGCCCTACTGCGGCTCTCTGCTGGTTAATTTGCTCATCATAGGTCACATATTTCGGCGTGAACATTCCTGGTACTTCAAAATGGATGGTGATGTAATTGGCTGTAATTGGGACCTCCTCTACACTCCCCCCTCTGGGCGATTCATCAACCACTTTCACCTCTTTCTTTGGGTTCATCTTCTTTGGTTCCTCTATATTCCCTTTTGCTTCATTGCTTGGGTCCATTCTTTCTTCATCTTCTGGGTCTGTACATGATGGTCTGAAAAAATGTATCTTTGGAGTCCATATTTTTATGACTCCTTTTAAACTTCCTGCTGTTCTGAGGTGTTTGATCTTGTTCCACGTCATCAGTTGACATTGTCCATTTGGGCTGAGTAAATCCATCTTCCCACATAATTTCTATGCTTCCTGGGATATAGAAACATTGTTTCTTCTGGTGCATGAATGCTGGCCTTCACAAAGTCTCTTATTTCTTCATCAGTTAGGTCCTTGGGCTTCCATCCTGGTTCGACATCAATCATAATCTTCATCCCTATGGCATTTTCTGCAGGTTTCTGGCACTGGGAGATTATTATCTTGATAACACAAAATCATAGCACTATCATCCCTAGCAGGGCTCCTAGGAATTTGAATGCATCTGCCATCCATTGTGGAACCCATGAGAATAGTGATCCAAACCAGCTGTCATCATCAACTTCATCGATCATTTGATTCTGTAGTTTTGACAGCATACCTATGGCTTCTGTTAAAGTTCCATTTTCTTCGTTGTTAGGCAGAATCCTGTGCAGTGCCCTTAGGGACCACTACACACAATTAAGACCACAGGTGGCAATACAAGTTTTACCTTTGGTACAAGCCTGTACTACTATGTTAAAGTGATAGCAGTAGCGGAGCAGCCAGGCCTATCTAAAGAGTATATGAGCAGTAATAGACATTACACAAAGGGACCACAATTACTGTGACTCAAGCAAACACTGACTCAAGGTTTCAGGTAGAAAAATATAAGTACATTTGTTTTTAAACCATTTGTTATAAACACAACACTTCTATTAAATGCAAAACCACACGTAAGATATACTACAACTAACCAATTAACTTTGTACGGTATGACTCAAGGTAAGTACCCTGTGTTTGAATGGACCAGTGTTACGAAACTAGACACGTTACTGTGAATACGATTGCGATCACTTTTTGACAGTTCAGTCTACTAAATAAACGCGTATCCGTGACAAGAAATGCTACCGGGGCAAAAACACACTTAGCACCTGAGATACCCAGAGGGAGTTGGAGGCAAAAATCATAGGCAATATTATAGTTAGGCGGACAGAATCGAAGAACACTCATAGACAGGAAGTCAAGAGTCAACGGGCCGGTGCCAGGGTCAAGTGACACCGGGGACCTGTTGTCGAGGATCACACAGTCGGACAGTTCACGATTCAACATAGCCAAGAGTACTTTGATATTGTCAATGTTCAGAAGAAAAAGTTGTAAGAAGGAGGGATGACAAGGGCAAGCCTTGGAGATGAAGAAAAGGGATTCACCCTAATTCCTCAAGCAGGACACACTACCTTATTCAATGGATAAGCTGGTGCCCTGGCAGTTGTTCCTGTTGGTTTCCCGCAGACCCACGGTTCCTGGAGCTTTGATGTGAAGGAGGACGTCTGGAGGGGTCTGCACCACACAGGGATGAGGCCAGCAGCAGCGACGATGAATAAAAGGTGCGCTCCTTAAAAACAGGAGAGGCTCTTCAGATGGCTATCCGGACCACTACAGCAGTGTGCAGTGATTTCGACCAAGAAGAGGATCCTCTGGCTGTAGAAGATAAGCTGGTTATCCCCACCAGGCACAAGGGAAGAAGACTCCGGACTGGATCTTCTCTGGTCGTCGAAGGGTAGATAGCTCAGGACTGCAGCAAGGCTTCACCGGGACGGGGTAGTTGCAGCAGCCGACTTCTTCTCCGCTTCTCTTCGGTTCCTTGTAGTTCCATTGGCGGCTCTCTGAATTCTAGCCCAAGAGACCTGCCTTTTATGCAAAAAAACCCCATTCACACAGCCTGGCTGTCAATCACGCAGCAGGGGGGTTGTCCAGCCCGGACAACCACCACAGCCAATCATGGCAAAGTGCGACTTGGGTTTCCTAGGATAGCCTGTGCAGGGGGTGACTACACACCTCCCTAACATTCAGCCCACCTACACACCCAGGAGCCTGGAGGAGAGCTTCTGAGCAGAAGCCCACCAACAGACGGTGAACAAAGGAGGCAAACCTGGTTTGCCGCACAAAGTAAGACACAAGAAGGACTTTAACAAAAAGAAATGGTGAATAAACCCGACCGGAGCCAAAAGAAAAAGTATTTGGTCAAGCGGGGTTAAGTTCGAGGCTAATATAGTAGCCTAAAACAATACCACGGTTATCTAATATAATCCCGGTAGAAAAGTTAGGGTAGATACCACTGCCATCAGCCAAATCTAAATGTTAAAAGAGCGAAACAATTCTCTAGGAGGTAAAGATACAAAGGGATACGAAGTAACCCTTTCCAGTACTCCATGGAAGACGGGGTCTACTGGATCTGTGGTAATTTGACTAAGTAAAGTCAATGGTAACTTAACCCTTTTCTGGGGGACTGTAGTCAGCCGCAGAAATGGAGTCGGTGGGAAGTCTAAAAGACAACCCTGTTTTACTGCATTGAAGGTGCTGAGTAACACACAAAGAAAGCGGCTACTGAAGTGCTGTACTCCAGAGACCACAATCACAAAAACAGGAGAAAGACACATGGCAAAACATGGGTAAGAGTGGGGGAAAAGCTCACACTCTTACCAAGTGAAAAAAATAAACTCCAGAAGTCCAGCAAAGCTGCTGGGGGACTCACTAGGTGAGGGAAATTAGCCATAAATGAGAATTCTCCCTAACACTCGCACCCCCCAGACTAAGGGACAGGAGGATTTAATCCACTCCTGGATGGACCTCATACCTCTAGTCGGTTACAAACATCCTAGAGAGACCATCAGCATTTTGGTGGTGACTTCCTGCTCTGTGCTTAATGGAAAAATCAAATTGTTGAAGGCAGATTGACCATCTGGGTAACTTTGGGTTTTCCCCTTTCATTTGCATCAGCCATATCAAGGGTTGGTGGTCAGTCTGAATGGTGAAGGTAGACCCATACAAGTATGGTCTAAAACTCTTCATTGACCATACAATAGCAAAACATTCTCGTTCTATTGTGCCCACCTTGTCTCAGAATCCTTTAACTTCCTGCTGATGAAACAAATGGGGTGTTCCCTATGTTTCTCATCGAGTTGACTAAGGACTGCACCTATACCTACATTAGAAGCATCAGTTTTTACAATGAAGGGTTGGTGGTTGTCAGGAGCTCTTAGGACTAGTGCTTGACAAAGGGCTTTCTTTAGGCCGTCAAAGGCTTGATTGCACTCCTCATTCCACCTGACCTTTTTAGGGAATTTGGGAGAGGAGATGACATTCAAGGGAGAAGCTATGGTCCCATAGTTCTCTATGAAGTTCCTATAATGTCCAGTGAGACCTAAGAAGGCTCTCACTTGGGTTTGAGTAGTAGCGGTGGCCCAGTTTTGTACAGCATGTACTTTGCTAGGCAATGGCCTGATTTCACCTCCCCCTACCTCATGTCCAGGGTAGACCACTGAACTCTGACCAATTTGACATTTGCTTGCCTTTATGGTCAGATGGGCCTGTTCCGGAGCTTGCAATACATATCCTACGTGTTCAATATGTTCTTTCCATGTAGGGCTGAACACTGAAATGTCATCCAAGTATGCCATGCAGAAGTCCTCCATCCATTCAGAACTTGATTGACCATCCTCTGAAATGTAGCAGGTGCATTCTTTAGTCCAAAAGGCATTACCTAGAATTGGTAGAGGCCAGCTTGGGTGGAGAATACAGTTTTCTCCTTGGCATGGTCTGTCAGGGCTATTTGCCAATAGCCTGACGTTAGGTCAAATGTGCTGAGGTACTTGGCTGTGCCAAGTTTGTCCACCAGCTCATCTGTCCTAGGCAAAGGATGGGCGTCAGTCTTTGTGACTGCATTTAGAGCTCTATAGTCCACACAGAATCTCAACTCTTTGGATCCTACCTTTGGTACAAGCACAACTTGGCTAGACCATGGGCTAGTAGAGGGCTCTATAACCCCGAGATCAAGCATCTTGTTGACCTCATTCCTTATGTGGGATCTTCCATGGTCTGACATTCTGTACCCCTCTGCTTTTGACAGGCAAACAGTCACCAGTGAGTATGTCATGCTGGCCCCAGGGGGTCAAGCCTGGTGAGAGCGAGAACAGGGAGGCAAACTGATTTAACAGTAATTTGCACTCATCCTGCTGGTCAGATGTGAGACTGGATGAGAGATTAACTCCTTCCACTTGCTCATCTAAAGTTAAGCCTCTGAGGAGGTCAGGCAGAGGTTCACTTTCCTCCTCCTCCTGAGCTGAAGCTAGGAGCAAAGCTCCTATGTCAGGTCTAGAGACATACGCCTTTAAACAGTTGGTGTGAAAGACTCTGGGAGCCTCCTTAGGATTGCATAAGTCCACCAGATAGTTCACCTCTCCAAGTTTACCCACAACCTTGAAGGGTCCTATGCACTTGTCCTGCAAGGCCCTCTGCCTCGTTGGGACCATAACAAGAACAAGCTGGTCTTGAGTGAACTCAACCATGTTAGCCTTCTGGTCATGCCAATCCTGACCAGCCTTCAAGTTATCACTTGCCTCTGCCATCATGTGTGACATTCTCCTCTGGAGACCTATCACATAGTCAATCACTCTGACTGGCTTGTGGGAAGGAGCACTCTCCAACCCCTCCTTAATCAGGGCCAATGGACCACTGACTAGTTGGCCATAGAGAAGTTTAAAGGGACTGAATCCTACTCCCTCCAGAGGGACTTCCCTATATGCAAAGAGAAGGCATGGCAGTAGAAGGTCCCACTTTCTTCTAAGGGGTTCTTCTAAAGCACCTATCATGCTCTTCATAGTTTTGTTAAACATCTCTACCAACCCATTGGTTTGGGGATGGTAGGCAGTTGAGAACTTGTAGGTGACTCCACAGGTTTTCCAAATGGCTTGCATGTAGTGGGACATAAAATGTGATCCCCTGTCAGATATCACCTCCTTAGAAAAACCTACCCTGGTAAAATACCAAGTAGGGCCTTAGCCAAAGCCAGAGCCGTAACAGTTCTCATGGGTATGGCTTCAGGAAATCTAGTGGCATGGTCCACTACAACCAGGATGAACCTGTTGCCTGAAGATGTGGGAGGGTCAAGAGGACCAACAATGTCAATCCCTACCCTCTCAAAAGGAACTCCCACCACTGGGAGAGGCACCAAGGGTGCCACATTCTTGGCTCCACTCTTGCCAGAGGTTTGGCAAGTGTGGCAGCCTCTGCAGAATTTGTCTACTTCTGAACCCATCTTAGGCCAGTAGAAGTAAAGAGCGAGCCTTTCCTTCCTCTTCTTAAAACTTAAGTGACCAGCCAAAGGTACCTCATGGGCTAACTGCAGAAACTGGAGTCGGTTCACCAGAGGTACTACAGTCTTTTGCAGTCTCCATGGGTTGACTCAGTTGGTTCACTGTAGAAGAGGCCATCCTCCCAGTGTAACCTATACTTCCCAGGCTCAGTCCCATTGAGCTGGGAAGCTGCCTGTAGGCGAAGACCTTCCAGGGTAGGACACTATCTTTGTCTTTTGCTGAAATCTGTCCTGTTGGGTCCACCTTCTGCCAGTAAAGACTGCAGCTCAGGATGGTCAACAGGTTCAAGATCTCCTACCAGATTAAGATCTTCTTCTAGATCTGATTCCTCAGTATCTAGCTTAACCATACAGGGTTGAACCTCACATTCAGCCTCAGCCGGTGGAGGAGTCACAGATGTGACTTTGGACAGTCTTGGAGATATCCTTCTGGGCACATGGGTGCTTGCTGGTTTCTTGCTGACAGACTTGGGTTTCCCCTTTGTCTCTTTCTGTCCTGCAATAGCAGTAAGTAAGTCCTGTGGACTTGGGGTGATAGTTTCCTCTATCATGTCTCCAGGAGAGCCTCTCACGGTTCTCTCCCTTGCAGACCTAGTGAGCTCCTGCTTCCTTCTGCTGGGGGCCCGGGGGTACTAGACACAACTCCAAGAGTTTTAAGGTCATTACCCAGCAGGACCCGCCCAGGTATGTTATTTTGCACACTTACAGGTACTCTGACAGTCATGTCATTACACTGGATGAGAGCTGGTAACTGGGGAACCATTTGCACCGGGCCTCCAGCTAACTTGGTTAGGTGTTTGGGTACCTTAGCAACATCCTCCACCTTGAAAAAACATTCATCAACCACAGTTATGCTGGCTCCAGTGTCTCTGATGGCAGGGGTCTCCTGTCCATTCACAAGAACACTATCTTTGTAATACACTTTAGTATTATCTGGGATTGCTTTATAGACATCTAAGTTCTGTTGTTCCCAAAGACCCAAGGACACTAAAGAAACACGAGCTGAGACTCTCATGGGCTCATCAGCTAGTAACTGAAAGTTTCCACTGGCCATAGGTACTTCATCCACCTGGGAGAAGGCTAAGGAGACAGTGTTGATCCCTGAAGGTTTACCCTTACATCTGGGATCTCCTTTCACATGGGCAGGTAACCCACAAACAAATCATTTCCCAAATGCTCTTTGGAATGGGGGTTTGTTCTAACCTCCATCTGGTGTGGAACCAGATGGTACACTAGCCTGATTCGGTTTACCCTGTGGCTTACCCTGGTTATGTCTGGAGCCCTCTTTTGGATTGGAATTATTCAAATTCTCTGTGTTGTCTTTCTTTGGCTGCTTCCCCTCATCCTTTTTCTGAGTAGCCCCGGAATCCTTGTGAGTAGCCCTGTTGGCAACCCACAAGTCAGCAGCCTTAGCTAGCCTCTTAGGATCTATCTCCTTTGAATCAGCCAAGTGCTGTCTAAGCTCAGGAGAGCAGAAACCAAAAATAGACTCCAACATTACAAGATTCCTCAAACCTTCATAAGCGTTCACTTTGTAACCCTTAACCCAACCATTTAGGTTTTTCAAACATTCACACACCCAGGTAGCCCAAGGGGTACCATCATGCTTTTTGAGGGTTCTAAACCTCTTAAGATACTGGGAATGGGTCTTCCCAAACCTAGCTATTAATGCTAGTCGCACACACTCATAATCCTATTTATCCTCCTCCCCCAACTCCATTACAGCATCACTTGCAACAGGGAGAAGCCTAGAGAAAAGCCAAGGAATCAACTGATTCCCTGAAATACCTTGAATCCCATGATTGTACTCAAACATTGCTCACCAATCCAAAACATCAAGTTTAGTCTCATACATACCAATCATCTCCTTTGGTATACGGGGTCACTTAGGGCTGGAAGACCTAGAGGACTCTGAGAGAGAAGCATTTTCTACAGACAATTTCTTCATCTCTAGTTCATGATTCAGCTTCATTTCTCTGAGCCTTAACTCTTGATGTTTCATGGCAGTTTGTGCATCAATAAGTTTCACTTCCAATTCAAGTCTCATTTCCTCAAGTGCAATAAACTCAGGAGTAAGCATAGGACCTGTGGGGGTCCCTGTGGACAGAGGTTGTGCATTCTGAGCAGGCAAGGGAGTTGTAGGGTTTCCTAACAAGGACTCATCTAGTTCTTCACAATTAACACTCTCAGAATCAGAAACATCAGTATCCACATTTGCTGGAGGGGTAGGCCCTTCTGACCCACTCTCCAGACTTTGTTTTCCCATTAACTTTGCAATCAATTCAGATGTCTTTCCTTTACCAGAGAGACTCCTCTCCCTACACATGGTTCTTAAAACCTCAGCAGTGTAGTTCAAGAGACCCTCTTCAGTGTAGTTTCCCATATTTGACATGATTTCTTAGTTAAATAGAATTAGTGGTGTTAGCCTTGTGGTTAGTTGAACCCAAGCAATAGCAGCATTCTAAGTGTAATCACTCTACTTCCAAATCCTAACCGCTGTACACCAGTGTTTTTTTTATAAATATATATTTTTTAAATTAATTTCACACACAACATATAACACTCCCGACCTTTCCAATTACATGTGTTTCACAGTATACCGTACATGTTTGTTTCTTTAATGTCTTCACCCCTCCATCCCCCAAAAACTCGAGCACTACTCTTTGTACCTCCACTATTAGTTATTCATGGTAAGTCCTCCTCAGGGTTCTCAGGCAAGTCCTCGTCGCTGGGGTCACTGCGGGTGCACCCATGTAGCGAGGCTATCATTTGTCTCCATTCCATTAGTGGTCTCACTTCTTCTCCCTCTCCCTTGCTGGCCGCCTCATACCATGCCATTGTCTCTGCATCGGCCCACTTGAGGAGGTCCTCCCACCACCTCTCCACCCTGGGTCTGTGAGCGCCTTTCCAGCCCATGGCGATTCTCCTCTTGCCCAGGATGTATGCTAAGTCTTTGAGTTTGCATACGTGTTTCAGTTTTCATGGCCTGGGAAATCCCCCCAGCATGCATGCCCAAATGGATTCTAAATCTAATTTAATCCCCTTCTCGGACAGCTTGAGTTTAATCTCCCCCCAGAATTTCCCAACCTCTGGGCATGCCCAAAACATGTGGATCATCCCAGCGTTCTCTTCGCCACACTTGGGGCACCTTTGTGCCTCTGCATTTCCGAATTTTGCTATCATACAGGGGTCATGTATGCTCTGTGAGTGACAAATAGTTGGATTTGTTGTAACCTGGTGTTTCTGGAAACCTTCTTGTGATATTTTTGGGCCCTCTCCCATTGTCCGTCTTGCATGGCCTCTCCTGCCTCCTCCTCCCAATCCCTCCTTAGATCGGTGAGCTTTTTCCCCACTCTCAGCATAGTTAGTTCATAAATCCTGGATATTTCGTGCCCCCCCTCCGAGATGTCATACATTGTTTCAATGGCCGTAACCGGGAGCTCTGCCAGCTCTAGCTCGGACCATGTTTCTTTCACTCTCTTGACAATTCTGTTATGCACTGTCCTGGCTGTACCCCAGTCTCATCCACGATTGTTTGGAACTCTAAGACCCCTCCCTCCTGCCAGATATCCCCCAGGGTGGCTAGGCCCACAGGTTCCCAGTATCTTCGGATCATTCTTCTGAGTTGGTCATCTGCTCCGCACAGCACCACCAGTGGTGCCTGCGGGGAGCACAGGGCCAGGCCCCCCATGGACCGGCACGCTCTGTGCCAGACCTCCCAGCCCAATCTGAGTAGTCTCGGTCTCTCTCGCATCTCCAGTTTGGGAAGCCATATTAGTTCTCCTAAAAAGTAAGGGGCACTATCCTCCTTCAATAGCCTGGATTCAGCCGTCTCATTTTCCGCTAGCCACCTGGCTACATATTGTAGTTGCGCCGCTAAGTGGTATACCTCAAAGTTTGGTAACTTAATCCCCCCTTTATCATATGCGTTCTGGAGCTTCCACAGGGCCACCCTATTTCTAGTATTATGCCACAAGAAGCCCCTACACAAGCTGTGTAGTTTAGTGAAAAAGCACTTGGGCACCATGTATGGGATATTTGTAAAGAAGTGCAGTAGCCTGGGCAGAACCACCATCTTCAACAGGGCCGCCTGACCCACCATAGCCAGGGGAAGCTTGGCCCAAAATTCCATGCTATTTTTAACGCCTTCCACCGCTTTCTCTTTATTATATTTGTGCACTACTGCTGCCGTATGATAGATATTGATCCTCAGGTATCTAAACATTTCAGGCTGCCATGCTACTTGTAGGGAGGGCAGGTTTGTCTGTGGGGTGTCTCTGTATCTGCCCAGGGGAAACATGGTTGATTTATTGGGGTTGACCTTGATCCCGGTGAAGGCCGCATATCGTTCCATCACTTCTAAGATATATTGCAGGTTCTCCTCCGGGTAGCGCAGGTATAAAAGCATCTCGTCTGCATAGAGCGATATTAGGTGCGGTCCCGCTTTGGTGTGCACCCCTATCTCACCGTATTGTTGTCTAAGGTAGATGGCCAGGGGCTCGAGTGCTAATATATACAACATAGGTGACCATGGGCAGCCCTGCCTTGGGCCCCTGCCCAACTGCCAGCTCTCCGATATGATCTTCCCCATTCTTACTCTGGCTGTGGGGGAGCTGAAAAGCATTTTCACCCACCGCAGGTACCCAGGACCCATCCTGAATCCCTTTAAGGCCGCCATCAGCCATGGCCATCGGACCGAGTCAAATGCTTTGACTGCATCCAGTGAGATCACTGCCATTTCATCTGGGTCGCCCTCTGCCTGCTCTATGATGTGATGAAGCCTCCTGTGGTTGTCGGATATGCTCCTACCCAGGACATATCCTGTTTGGTCAGGGTGTATAAGTTTATGTATCATAGGCTTAAGTCTATTAGCGAGTACTGGAGTAAGGATCTTACTGTCCTGCTTTAGCATGGACAGTGGTCTATATGACCCGTAGTCCGGGCTGGGCTTGCCTGGCTTGAGAAGAGGGGTGATCATCGCCTCCCTCAAGGACGCCTGCAGTCTTCCCGTCTCGTATGCCTCATTCAACATGGCCAGCAGAGGGGGTAGGATCTCTTGTCTATATGTTTTGTAAAACTCGCTGGGGAGCCCATCCCTGCCAGGGGCCTTGCACCTGGATAGGTGCGTCACCAGTGTCTCGAGTTCCTCCAGTGTGATCGGGACTTCTAAGTTCTCTCTAGTTTGGGCAATACTATGTCCTCCAGAACCTCGCGAGTTTCGCTTTCCATGTCTTCCCCCACTTCTGCGTAGAGGTGTTTGTAAAATTTGAGAAATCTCTTGTTCACCGTTTCCTGGGTATTACAGATCTGTCCCGCCTCCCCCATTACCTCCCTAATCACAGGCTTTGTTCCTCGTTTTTATAGAGCCACGCTAGCAGCCTCCCAGGTTTGTCCCCACTCGCATGTTGCCGTTCAATGTATTTCTTGTAATTTAGGTTGCTGAGCCTGTCCCATAGCTCTCCTCCCACCAGCTGTAGCTGGCTCTCCCTCTCAGAGTGTTCTAGCGTCGACCCCTCCTTCTTCATTATTGTTTCCAATCTCTTTTCTACATCCTGCAACTCCCGCTCTATGTCTCTTTGGAGCCCTTTGGATTTGGCGATGGCCGCCCCTCTGATTACCACCTTAAAGGCCTCCCACAGGGTCCCCCCTGATTCCACACTTCCCGTGTTGAGTTCAAAGTAGTTAATTATCTCCTCTCGAAGGTCCTCGCGGAATGTAGCATCTTTCAGGGCCTCGGCTCTGAGCCTCCAAGTGGGGACTCTGGCTCTTGGGGGCTGATGTCTCCACTCCAGGACCATGGGGGAGTGGTCCGACAGAATCCTGGCTTTGTATTCGGAGCCCGCCACCTCCCCAGATACTCCGGGGGTGGCGAACATGTAATCCAACCCTGTGTATAGATTATGTGGGGCCGCATAGTGGGAATAGTGTCTCGCTGTCGGGTGCTGCTGCCTCCATATGTCTTCAAGCCCAAAATCCCCCAGGAGGGTTCTAAGTGCTCTCGCTGCGGGTGTGGGTTTATCATATTTTGTGTCTGATCTGTCTAGTACAGGGTCTAATGTACAGTTAAAATCCCCCCCCCCCCAAATGACCAACTCGTCTAAGAGGGGGGCTAATCTTCCTATATAGCGATTTATAGTATGACACAGAATCCTGATTGGGAGCGTATATGTTTATGATGCTTATTTCTCTATTTTCCAGGAGTCCCCGAATTGCCACTATCCTCCCATCAGGCTCCACCATAGTTTGTAATATCTGAAGAGGCACCTGAGGTGCAACCCATATAATCACCCCGCTGGCATATGCTGAGTAAGTGGCCCCCACAGTGGTGCCCTTCCATTTTTTGTAATTACCTCCTGTTTCTCCCTTGTGTTGTACACCGGTGTTAGGCAGAATCCTGTGCAGTGCCCTTAGGGACCACTACACACAATTAAGACCACAGGTGGCAATACAAGTTTTACCTTTGGTACAAGCCTGTACTACTATGTTAAAGTGGTAGCAGTAGCGGAGCAGCCAGGCCTATCTCAAGAATATATGAGCAGTAGTAGAGATTACACAAAGGGACCACAATTACTGTGACTCAAGCAAACACTGACTCAAGGTTTCAGGTAGAAATATATAAGCACATTTATTTTTAAACCATTTGTTATAAACACAACACTTCTATTAAATGCAAAACCACACGTAAAATATACTACAACTAACCAATTAACTTTGTACGGTATGACTCAAGGTAAGTACCCTGTGTTTGAATGAACCAGTGTTACGAAACTAGACATGTTACCCTTAATACGAATGCGATCACTTTTTGACAGTTCGGTCTACTAAATAAACACGTATCCGTGACAAGAAATGCTACCGGGGCAAAAACACACTTAACACCTGAGATACCCACAGGGAGTTGGAGGCAAAAATCATATGCAATATTATAGTTAGGCAGACAGAATCGAAGAACACTCATAGACAGGAATTCAAGAGTCAACAGGCCAGAGCCAGGGTCAAGTGACACCGGGTGCCTGTTTTTGAGGATCACACAGTTGGACAGTTCACGATTCAACGTAGACAAGAGTACTTTGATATTGTCAATGTTCGGAAGAAAAAGTTATAAGAAGGAGGGAAGACAAGGGCAAGCCTTGGAGATGAAGAAAAGGGATTCACCCTAATTCCTCAAGCAGGACACAGTACCTTATTCAATGGAGAAGCTGATGCCGTGGCAGTTGTTCATGTTGGTTTCCCGCAGACCCGCAGTTCCTGGAGCTTTGATGTGAAGGAGGACGTCTGGAGGGGTCTGCACCACACAGGGATAAGGCCGGCAGCAGCGACGATGAATAAAAGGTGCGCTCCTTAAAAACAGGAGAGGCTCTTCAGATGGCTATCCGGACCACTACAGCAGTGTGCAGCGATTTCGACCAAGAAGAGGATCCTCTGGCTGTAGAAGATGAGCTGGTTATCCCCACCAGGCACAAGGGAAGAAGACTCCGGACTGGATCTTCTCTGGTCGTCGAAGGGTAGATAGCTCAGGACTGCAGCAGGGTTTCACCGGGACAGGGTAGTTGCAGCAGCCCACTTCTTCTCCGCTTCTCTTCGGTTCCTTGTAGTTCCAGTGGCGACTCTCTGACCCTCATTCACACAGCCTTGCTGTCAATCACGCAGCAGGGGGTTTGTCCAGCTTGGAACAACCACCTCAGCCAATCATGGCAAAGTGCGACTTGGGTTTCCTAGCATACCCTCTGCAGGGGGTGACTAGACCCCTCCCTCACATTCAGCCCACCTAGACACCCAGGCGCCTGGAGGAGGGCTTCTGAGCAGAAGCCCGCCAAAAGATGGTGAACAAAGTAGGCAAACCTAGTTTGCCGTGCAAAGTAAGACACAAGAAGGACTTTAACAAAAAGAAATGGCGAATAAACCCGACCGGAGCCAAAAGAAAAGGTATTTGCTCAAGCGGGTTTAAGTTTGTGGCCAATATAATAGCCTAAAACAATACCACAGTTATCTAATAAAATCGCGGTAGAAAAGTTAGGGTAGATACCACTGCCACCAGGCAAGTCTAAATGTTGAAAGAGCGAAACAATGCTCTAGGATGTACAGATACAAAGGGATACGAAGTACTCCATGGAAGATGGGGTGTACTGGATCTGTGGTAATTTGACTAAGTAAAGTCAATGGGAACTTTACCCTTTTCTGGGGGACTGTAGTCAGCCCCAGAAATGGAGTCGGTGGGAAGTCTAAAAGACAACCCTTTGTTACTGCACTGAAGGTGCTGTGTAACACACAAGAAAGGGGCTACTGAAGTGGTGTACTCCAGAGCCCACAATCACAAAAACAGGAGAAAGATACATGGAAAAACATGGCTAAGAGTGGGGGAAAAGCTCACACTCTTACCAAGTGAAAAAAATAAACTCCAGAAGTCCAGCAAAGCTGCTGTGGGATTCACTAGGTCAGGGAAATTAGCCATAAATGAGAATTCTCCCTAACATTCGTCATGAGATGGTATAAATGTGCAACATGATTCTCCAATTTTTGCACAAACACCTCCATCCATAGCTGTGATCATGTCAAAGGACATATTTGTTCTGGAGAGTCATAAGTCGAATAGCCCTTAACTCTTCATTTATGGCTTTGAATCCTTTTATGGTTGTGTTGATGGTCTGCAGTAACTCCCATCTGGTTATCTGCAACCATTTAGTATTTGCTCCAACTTGAAATCTTGGCATGAAGATTGTCGTGAACACTGATGAAGTGAGGCTGAACAGCCTGTGTTCACATGGGATTGCATGAAAAGCTTCTTCTGATTTGGCAGAAAAGTAATTCTCTCTCTTCATTCGATTCAGCAGTTTCATAGAACTCTTCTTCCTCAGGTAAGCAACTGCTTTCGGGAAACTGTCAATGTTCAGGTCACTTTTCAGGATCACCAATGCTGGAACGTGGACATTCACTAATGTGCATACACCGCCCCAGTTTTTTGGCAGTCCGTGGTATGCTTTGGATCCACATGCCCACTAATGATCCATAATTACTGCAGTTCCATGTACCATTCCTGGAGTATCAAAGATTTGTCCACAGTTCTGGTTTTCGCCCATCTTCCTTGTGCCATTATTCCTGAAGCATGATTTTGGGGTTTCCAGTGACACTATCTCTAAGGGTCCCCCTCTGTCCTCAACCCATGTTAGCAGTTTTGGCCATAATGGCTTGTATCCATTTCGCACTATGTTGATGGTGGGCTCGTGGGTACCGAAGATCATCCATGCTCTGCATTTCACTACTCCTTTCTCCCATCTATCTGGTGAAAGCATGGTTCCCCAAATTTGCATTTGGCCTATTTTCTTCCATCTCTGAGCTGCCTTTGGAGTTTTTCCTTGGACATTTAGCTTCTGGTTCACTTCTCCTCTGATTTCTGCTCCTTTAACTCCAGGCTTCTCATATGTGATCACAATGTGTTTCATCTTTCCATTGTTTCTTGTCTTTATGTTCTGGAGATAATCATCTTCATTTGGATCAGTTGCTTCAGTTACCCATTTCAGTGAGGCATCACTTCCCATGAACTGGCCTCTGGTCTTGCATATTGCTACATGTGATAGACAGTGTGCTGTCTGGACATCCATTTCTACGGCTACAAAGATCTTTGATTTCCCCATGCTGTAGGGTTGGAGTGCACAAACAAAGCATTCCCCCTCTGAACTGCGTCTTCCAACTTCTTTCATGTGCTGGTACCAGATGTTGTTTCCCAAATGTGCTGTGCTGTCCAAGTAATCATTGAGTTCACTGTCGTCTGCTTGTATGCTTCTCTTGATTCTTAAGGTTTTCATGTAGTTTGCTATAACTACATCCCTGAATGCATCCTTATGGCTTCTTCTTGCTGGAGGATTCTCAGGTATCCTGATCCATGATGCAAGTACCTTAATCTGTGCCAGTCGAGTGGAGGAAAGTCTGGCAATTCTTTCCTTCTCCTCTTGCATTCTTTTTCTTTTGGTTAAAAATGTCCATATCCACTCTTCCATTGTTCCAGTATATGGCTGTAGTGTAGAACTTGTACTTGTCCCCTTCATTGGATCACGTGTGCCTGTCAATGTTGTCTCTGTTGGTTTATTCTCCAACTCCTCTTGTCTCTTCAGGAGCTCAGCTTTTCCTACTTGTCTTATCACTTCACTTGTAGGGTAGCTTCTCATTGTTGGTTGTCCAACCCTCCCCTCTTCTTTGACCTGTGGTTCTGCAGTTATTGACGCTAGGCCTGGTGTGTGTGCATTCATTGTTTGCATGCGTGTGGTTGTCGGGAACCTTTTTCCATTCATACTTTGCCGACCCTGTCTCCGGCTTTTCACTTGGCTTGTTGCCACAAATGTGTGTGTGTCATTGCTAATCACATCCATCTCAAGTTCATGCATTCCACCATCAGATCTCCTATGGACTGGAATGACTATGTAAGGTCTGTGTGCCTTCGTAGGTTTCATGCGTGCATCATTAGGTGGGTGCACTGGAATTGGAACGCTTTGTGCACCAATATGAAATGCAGTTCTAATCGTCAGTGACAGTAAAACAATGATGAATATAATACATAAGTACATAATACCCCTACATAATAGCTCAATCTACAGCATTTACTTCCCGAAAAATACAAACGTCTCTCCTCCTAAGGGAGGACAAGGTTGCTGCTTTGAATCCCCATCTCAATCATCCGTTGAAAGATGCTAACTTTTAATACACTCTTAAACAATATTATTTCTCGATTCTGCCAGTTCTTTTTGTGTGTTGCAGGTATTGAAACAATTGTCCCTCCATGCCTGAACAATGGATTGTCTTATTATCTCTGGAGAAAGTTCTCTTGCTAGGCTATGGGAAGTATCAAAATCAGGGAATAATTCAGCAAGTCTCTTTACTGTGCATGTTCCAAATATATGAGTTCCCAATCGGTGCCTCTGATTTGCTTCATTCCCAAATAGATGTTGTGTCCTTGTCAGTATAACAAAAAGTGAAGTCTCTTCCACTACTTTCTCGATCTGTCCCTTGGCAGAAAGTTTAAAATCTTCTCAGATAGTTCTGCTGATGGTTAGAAAGTTCAACTTGCAATATCATGCAAGAGCATGCTTATCTGCTTAGAATTAGCTGAGTCTCTGATGAATGTGAGGACAGCAACACTGGTGGGTCTTCCCACAAGTTCTGGGAAATCTTTGATTAGGTGAAAAAAGACGTTGCTTGCCAATCTGCTATCTTCTGGTGACAGGGACATTTGTCCTGCTCTTATTGAAGTTTGGAACTGTTTGGCCCTCACTCACTGTGAACAGTTTCTACAATTTCGGTGCGCGTGGAGCTCAGAATTATAGTTCAGAATTATACTTAAATGTTCTGTGTTTGCTGGATCAAAAAGAAATGTCAATACGTCCGTGGTTCTTCCGATGAGATCTGGACAGTCTTCAATTAGGCGAAAGAACAGTACATTAATAAGCCTATTCGCTTCTTTCTCCGCTTGGGACATTTGGTTTTTCCTCGCAGTATCCCGGAAGTAGGAGGAATTGCTCGGCAATCACAGTGAGTAGCCTCCTTATGTTTTTTTTGTTTTCAGGATCTTGAAGAAAGTCAGTGATACTGGTGAGCCTCCCCACCAGTGACGGGTACGATCTCAGTACTAGTTCGAAATATATTAGTATGTCCTTGGGGATGTCGCTACTGTGGGACACCATAAGTGATTCCAAACAAAGTCTCTGTTTTGAAAGAATCAGGATACTGTATTTTCTTCCAATTTGTGTTTCCTCGATCAAAATTTGGCATGTTCTTTTCTAATCAAGGCTTCAGTGTGCCTCAGTCCAAAGTTCAAAGTCGACAGACTATGTTGTGGCTTAAAAGTGCACTTTTCTTCTTCACCCTGCAACTAGGATGCACAGAGTGTCTGTTTTTATGGCCTTAACCTCCTTTTGCTCAGAGAAATGTCTCAAAGGAAGCCACAACTTTGCACAAAAGTTCTTTGTCTTTGTTTTGCTGCTGGTCATGCGTCCTTCTTCCTCGTCATGGATCGCGTCTGCACGTGCTGTGGTTCTTCCCCATCATCTGTAGTCTCTACGTGTTGGGGTGCAGGCAGGGGACCTTCTCCAATGTATGGCTTGATGTCACCCAAAAAGATCCAAGCTCTTCTTCCTTGCAGCTTCACTGCAGAGGGAGTGCAGTCTTCCACTATAAAGGGACCATTAAACCTTGGCTCGTCTCACTTCTTTCTAGTGTGGTTTTTTGCCAGGATGGTGTCTCCAGGGAAGATTGATGGAATACATAGGCTCTGAGCTGTGCCTGCATTAGTATCTCCTTCTTTGTTCCATGCTGCCCTGCACCCTTTTCGTCGTCGCTGCATCTGGCCTGAAATTACAGTAAGACAAGATGTCATGCAATTCAAGTAATTTTGTATTTCAGACCCTAAGATTTCTCTTGTCGGCTGGGCATCACACCTAGCTCTGTCTCAGGGTGTCAGGGGAGTGTGCATTCTTCTTCCTATTGCTGTTTCATGCGGCGTAAGATGGTGGTCAGAACCAGGCTGGTTTATGACTGCATACAGTGGCAAAGGAAGGCAGTGTAACCATCCCTTTCTTAGAGTAAGCTTCAACTTGGCTATCCTTTCCTTTAACAAGCCAGTGAGCTTCTCACATATCCTGTTACCTTGCGGGATATACGCTGATGAGAACTTGTGCTTTATACCAAGCAACAAGCTAATCTGTTCAAAAACTTCATTGACAAAGTGAGTTCAATTATCTGATCTCATGACTTCACATACTCCCCACCTGGGAAATACCTCTCTCACTAAAAATGTGGATGCACAGGTAGAATCTGGGTGTGTACATGGACCTGCTTCTATCCATCTAGAGAATGGACACACCACAACAATTAGATACCTGTACCTGTTACATACTTGTATCATATCGACGTAACGGACATGCGAGTGCTGAAAAGGTCCATTGGGCCTTGGGATGACTCCTCTAATTAGTTTTAGTGTGTGCCCAGCCCTGAACTGTTGGCAAATTATACAGTTCACCATAAAAAATGCAGTGTGCTCTGCTAAGTTTGGTATGAACCAGTCTTCAGCGAGTGTTGCCACGAGATTCTCTTTTGTCATGTGCGCTGGATAGTGTAACTGTTCCAATGCTATTCTTAACAGGGCTATAGGCATTACTGGTTTACCAGTGCTGTCTTGTCGCCACAAGCTTTCGGAGGGGTTTAAAGAACACCCTTGCCGCTTGTAAACATTTTTCTCCTCTTGTGGTGCCTCCCCTTGGAGTTCCATTAACTGCGTTTGTCCCATGTTATTGTAGCTTCCAGGTTCACTCTGTGCGACAATCATTTTTTCATTTACATTAGTGACTTCCACATCTATGATCGTCTTGCTCTTGGATGCCATATGCTTGGCTTCTGTGTCTGCTGCTTGATTTCCACTTGAGATAAAATCTGTCCCCTTCGTGTGGGCAGCACATTTCACGACTGCTATGCCCACTGGGAGCATAGAACTTTAATCAGCTTATCCAATAGGGCTGCGTTCTGTACTGGTTTGCCATCCGCTCGGAGGTAGCCCCTCCTTTTCCAGCACACTAAGACTGCGTGCACTCTTGATGTCACATAGGTGGAGTCACTGTAAACAGTTACTTCCTGGTCTGCATGATTCTCAATCGCGAGTATCAACGCCAATAATTCTGCAGCCTGTGCTGAATAATGAGATGGTAATCATGCACTAAGAAGCACTTGAAACTCTCCATTTGCAGTGTGCTTCATTACAGCAGCGCCTGTATATCTTGTCCATCGTTTTTATCGATTCTCGAGGAACCGTCAACGAAGACAATTTCTCCTCTGCCAATGCATTTTCTTTTACTCTGGGAATTTCATCATAGAATTCTTCATAATGGGCACAGTCATGTATTGGCTCTCCTTCAGTGACTGGTTCTGCTAGGAACATGGTTGGGTTCACTATCTTGCATCGGAATACCTTAATCGATGGATTCAATATGATCACTTCATAAGCAGAAGCTCTCTGAGATGTCGGTTTCTCTAGAATAGCAAATAGCGAGTGCTCGACGTGCAACGTCATTGAGCATCCCATCACAATGGTTGTAGCCTTCTCTATGACGAACGTTATGGCAGCTAAACTTTGTTCGCAAGGGAAATGACCTCTCATCACTGGGTCCAAATTTCCACTATAATATGCCAGGGGCTTGTACCCCAATGTGGTTCTCTGTGTGAGCACTGCCGTCATAACGCTGCCATTTTTGTGTGAAAACAGGTAGAATTCCTCTGCATAATTGGGAATCCCTAAAGCTGGTGCCGTGCAAATGGCTCTCTTGAGCGCAGCAAACCCTTCCTCCATGGTCTCAGACCATTCATTCTTTTCTTTCATCACCTGTGCCTTCATTAGAGCCTGTAGCAAGGGCTTGTTATATGAGCTATAGTCGAAGACCTATGCCCTGACATAATTGCAAAGGCCTAAAAAGCTCTGCATCTGTTTTATCGTGTGTGGCTTATCCGTGTTCAGTATGGCTTCAGCCCTTTCTGGGGTAATCCTTTTCCCCTCATGTGAGATCAGCTGACCTATGTATAGCACTTCTTGTTGACAATATTGTAACTTTTCTTGTCAACCTTATATCCTTTTTCAGCCAATATAGTCAAATAGCAGAACAGAATTGTGTCTGCATCTCTCCTCTGTCATGCTGCAAATTAAGATGCCATCCACATATTGTAAGACAACACTTTCGAATGCAATATTGCTTAGGTCCATCTGCAGGACTCTGTTAAAAATAGAAGGAGACTCACAGTAACCCTGGGGAAGCCTTGTGCTTTTCAGGCGCATTTGTCTGAACGTAAATGACGTCAGATCTTGTGAGTATCGATGCAATGGGATTGTGAAAAATGCATTTTTTAAGTCAATCACTGTGAAATTGCCTCAGCAGGTATATTACATAGGATTGTAGCCAGGTTAGGGACTAAAGGGAACTCGGCCTCAACAATATAGTTTATTGGCCGTAAATCCTGAATTAAACGCCAAGACGCTCCCTTTGATTTTTTAATCAGGTAAACCGCAGTGTGGAATGACGATTCTGATGTCACTAAGATGCCCTGCTCCATCATAGCTGAAATTGTCTTAAAAATTCCTTCATCTGCCTCCCTGGACATGGGGTATTGTCGTGCTTTTGGAAGAATTGCTCCTGGCTTTAGTTTAATTTTCACTTCTCAGACTCCTTTCAATAAGCCTACTTCAGAGGGGCCTGTGGCCCACACTGAGACAGGCTTCCTGGGCCATGTCGTCCTCAAAATATTCAGAACGGTTCTGTGCCAACATCATTCTCTCAGGCACTTCTCTTTTGATCATTTTCAATCAAAAAGTGAGGTTTACCTCAACTGCTGTTTCTCCCCTATCTGCTTGCTCGTCAAACAGATTGTCATCAGTGACGTCAGTCAATCTATACCCTTCTTCAATGGCGAATATTGTGCACCAGTGTCGGCCTTCATCATCACAACCATCAATCAAAGCCATTTTCCCTCGTATCGCGGCTGTGTGTATCATCAAGGGAAATACTTGTCCCTTTTCCTCGTGCATAGGTATTCTTGGCCTAAATAGAAATTCGTCTAGGGTCCTCATGGTTTTCTCAGCAAGGCCTGGCAGCCCTGCCATTAGCATGCGTACTCCATACACAAATATTTCTGGCTCTAATGGTACAGCCCTCATAGCTGTGCATCCTGCATATGCTCTAATCATTTTGCATACGTTCAAGTAGTGCATTCCTGGAGTTGAACATACTATGCCCATCTCCGTGAACGAGATTGTCATGTTTAACTTTGTCATTAGATCTCGACCCAAGATGTTTACTGGGGTTTGTTGCGAATATAATAGTGGTACATTCATCTCACATTCTCCTATAGAGACTGGAAGTGCGTCTGTAAAAGGAACACGACTTGTAGCTCCTGTGAAACTCTGAGTATTTATAGCATCGCCAGACAAGGAAAACTTGCCTTCACGTATACACGAACGTGTTGCACCCGTGTCAACTAAGAAGGAATATTGTTTATCCCCTATTACGACATCCACCCTTGATTCCTGGTGAGGGTCTGGTGTCACTGGTAGGATAGAACACATCAGGGTTCCCAGTGAGCTGTCCTAGTCCATATATAATTTTGTCCCACCTTGTGCGAATTAACTTCCCCCATCACCAGTTTTACTCCTCATTCCAGGGTTCACAGCCTGACCTGTACTTACAGTCTGTGACAGTTGCATCAGCGACTGTTGAGACTGTCCTAGTGGAAAACTCATCGAATTTTGAGGTTGCAAGTTTTGTTGTGCTCCTGGCATTTGTTGTTGCACCATGTGATTCTGTGCAACTCCATTTCCTCCCTGTTGTAAAAACACAGATGGATTCACCATACTTGCTCTTGTTCCTCGGTCATTTTGCATCATGCCTTAACTTCTGCAGGTGCGTGCTACATGTCCTGTCATCCCACACAACCAACATATTGGCGATGGTCTAATTATTTACCCATTTGATATATCTTGATTGCCATTTTGCATGTTTTGAAAGCCTCCTGATTACTCTGAAAACCTCCCTGATTACTCTGCCATTGTCTTTCTCTGAATCCTCTTCCCCTGGGATAAAACCTAGTATTGCCCTGATTATTCTGTTGTGGGTTATTGACTTGATGCATGCTTGACCCGTCTGTGCTAGTTATCATTGCCCCTTCAATGGCATATTTTGACAATTTCTTCTACACTAATTTTGCCTCTTCACCCTTTCGTGCAGCCTCTTTTTTGCTATTCTTTTCTTGTAGCAACCGGCAATAGTGTGCTATGGTTAACTGTATTTCAGACCACGGTTTGGCCTCGATTCCTACCAATTTCTTGAGCTGTTTCTGTACCGGATCTGGCAGCCCTTGGCACAATATGTGGTAAAACACAGGTATAGATTTCCCCCAAGATTCACGAGTCTCGAGTACCCACGTGTCTTGGAAATTCTGGATGTAAAGCTCTGACTCCTTCATCTTACATGTCATTATAGCTCTCATATCAGAAATATCCAGATATAGCAATCGTAATGCTTTCCATACCACGGCTCTGCAATTGTTAAACGGTGCTCCGTCAAGCGCAGAATTAACTGTGGTTACGCCAGGGTAACCTGCCTGTGTCCACACATCGTCTGCTCTATCACCAAGTATGGTAATTAAGAGACCTTTGATATTCCCTATAGATAACGTGTTCCCTCCCGTCATTTTTTCTAGCTTGTGTATCCATTTTCCAGCTCCCAATGTCAACATTGGAAGCTTATTTTTCAGGTTTTCCCAATCCATGTGTGGCCATGGAATATACTGTGGTCTCGTTCCACCTTTCTTGAGCAACGGCAATTGGGATGCATGGCCCTCTCTCTCTTCCTCCATTGTTCTTCTGTGTATTGCAGGAGTAATATTCCCGCATCGCCGCCTACCTGGCAACGTCATTAGCCGGCGCACATAGGGTGGGGAGGACAGCCCCCTCTGACCGTAAGATACTCCTTTGTGTCGGTCTGACTGTGTGGCTGATTCTGATGCCCTCGGTGTAGACCCACTAGAATCTGACCATCTTATCCCTTTTCCTCCTGAAAGCCGTTTTTCGCGTCTCCTCTCTTCCTCCTTTTCCACATGCCCAACTCGTGCAACTTCTCACATCCTCCTTGTTCTTACTTATTTCAACTTATCTAGGGACAGCTCTCTATTTCTACTACTTCGGGAGGCGTCCTCAGCATCGTAAAGCTGAGTGCTCTCCAGGCGCTCGTCTTCCCCCTCCCCTTGAGGTACTTTTTCCAGCCCCATTTCTTCATATATTCTATCGATCGTCTCTCCGATGCTTATGGTGTCGAAGTCATCCTCAATATTTGCCCTAGACGTGCCTGGTACTGAATCGTACTCAGGAAAGAATTCTTCTATATCTTCCCAATCTACTACTGGCTCAGGTTTTTTAACCTCCCTTACCAGATATTCACGATCACATGCTCTTTGTTTTTGCTTACGTTCTACATCGTCATCAAATTCTCTGCGCTTCCTCGCTTCTTCTCTAACCCTATCTTCTTCCTCTTTCTTTGCACCTCTATGTTCATTTGCCCTTCGGATTTCCTCATCCCTTCGTCTCTTTATTCTTTTCTCCTGTATCCTTTGTTCTTCTTCTATCCTTCGCTGCTCCTGTTTATGATTGTGTAACCTTTCTTGCTCTTCGCGATATAACTGTTCTCATCTCTGCCTATCTTTTTTCCTTATTCTTTCGTCTCTCAATCCTTTTTCTTTTTCCTTCTCTTTTCTCTGTAAATCATCTAGCTTCTCTTTTTTTCATGTCATCTATGCCTTTACCATCGAGCTTCAATAAAATCTGCCCTCCCATCCATTTGTTCTGTTTGAATGCTATCTCCTCAGTTATATCCTCACTTCCTTTCCATCTTTTGCCTTCTCTCTCCATGTCGAGAGATGTACTTGCTTGTGCCTGTTCTTTTCTCTCGTTCTCGCGTCTCTCCTTGTCCCTCGGGGCTTTGGAAGTGATATCTCCATCCTTATCCTTGTCTAGGTTTCCGTCACTACTTTGCGTAGGTGACTCATATGCCGGATTGCTATACCCTGTAGCTGCTTTAATTCTCTTAGCAGGTATAACCCTTCGTCCTTGCTGCCCTCAGTTTTCGTTTCAGATGGGGCGGGTGGTGCTGAAGGCATCTCACCCCCTCTGTGCATACGTTAAGTATCCAGTCTAATGGCAGCTCCTCCTCCTTATCCTGTTGATATATCTTCCAAAGCACTAGACTAGCTAGGCGTTTGTCTAACTTTTTGCCCGTGTATGTAGCGTGCAAGTATGTCATCATGTGTTGTAGGACCGTTTTAGATAACGATCCACCCTGGGGCCACAGCATAAACATTTTGTTTGTGGTTCCTTTAACCCATTCTGCACTGTACTTTTTCTGCTTAGGTGCATGTTTTGGCAACTGTTTGCACAGATGTACTAATGGAGTCATGTCTTCCATATTTAAATCTGTTCACTTTCTCTTTATATAACACTTGTTAATGTCTTTCGTTTCTTCAAACAACTTCAACAATATGAGCGAGCACCAATCGTCGCAAGCTCCAATCCCATTTTTCCGCAAACATTTTATATCTCCTTCTTTAATCAACAAACATCAATTTGTACTCTACAATATCTTAGTTAATTAATCGTGTAGTTTTTATGCTAGTTCTTCAAAGGAAAAATGTTGTCCTATGACGTCACAACAAATAACACATAAGACATATGTTAACATACTAGACAAACTCCAGCTGGTTACACAGACCTCTGCCCCTAATGTTACCCCGACATGGAGTGTAAACTCGTCCCTTTCACAGGCGTCTTTAACCGCTGTGGTGACCTATTTGTTCCTATTTTATTCAGATCTATGGATGCAAGTTTCTTCTAGCCGCTGTATTAAAGCATAGGAATTAGGCGTATCCTCTCTCTTCTCGGGTGTCCTCCCCGGTATCCTCTCTCTTCTCGGGTGTCCTCCCCAGTATCCTTTCTCTTCTCAGGTGTCCTCCCCGGTATCCTCCTTTGCTACTTAGACACCCTTTTAGTCACTATTTACTTCCCCTTATATACATATATATATATATATATATATATTCTACTCTACTTCTGACTATATTTTGTTTTCCCGCCTCCCTCCGTTACGTTTCCCTTACTTGTTAAACCATTCTCTCCTACCAAGTGTACACCGGGACCCCAAACCAGCCCATTGAGCTAGGGTTTGCACAATAGCACTTTAAGATAAGATAGCAGCACCCATGAGATGGATGGGGGTGCAGATTAATACTCCACCACCAAATCAATAATGACAACTCAACGGTTTGGCAAAGGGAGTCAGTTTAGTGACAAGTACAAAAAACGGGGAGTCTCATGAATATCAGCGGATGCGTGATCTTCTCTCTCACTTCACAACTCCTACGAACTTCATAAAAAACACTTCATTTATGCTAAAAACTCGTCACCACTGATGTTTAATGCTTAAAAGTTGGCATGCAAGTCTATTGGTTCTAGAAAGGTAACTTTAATATAGGTACTATATCTGTTTATGGTAACAGAGTAAGGGGATTGGGTAAACATTGTCAGGTGGGACATCTAAGCCCCACCTACAAAATGGCTACTGTAGACGTCCCTAAAAGTACGACATCCCATTGGTTCTACTAACTATAGGACCCTAGATTACTTGGTCCACTATGATTGGGTTGGCATCAACCCCTCTCATACTTTTCCACTTTGCCTAGCAGCATGCAGAATGGTCGGCCAGGTGCAGGGTGCCCCCCAAATCCCCCGGCGTTCCTCCAATTATTGTTACAATCAATCATCACTTTAGTGGCCATGTGTCAATTATTTCACTGTGGTTGGCCTCGAGACTGCATCTCCTTTCTAATATCTTCGCCTGGCCCCCTGCCATGCGTAGGTGTGAAAGTCTCACTTCTTCTCGCTCGGCCGGTCACTTGATTCAGACACCGTGAATTTGCCTCTTCTTCATGTAATTCTTGTATTTGATTTTCACTTTACCCACCACCTGCCTTCGGCTTCTTATCTCGACCTTTCAGAACAGGCTATTCTGTTCCTTGCTTCATTAATTGTAACTACTGTTCATCTATTTTACCTGATATGACGTTGTTTTTTTAGGCACGATTTGCCTCTGCTGAGTTTCGTTCTTCTTTTTATTCTTGATTTGTTAAATATGAAGCTTTCCTTGTCTGGCCTTTAGTAACCTTTGGTTAATTCTGCTTCTTGTGAAAAGTAGAAGTATACTTATATAACGTGTTTCTCCTGAGGTAGATATGGATAGGGGGTGCTTGCCGCACTCTATTTCTCTATTAAGCATAGTAAGCCGCACGATTTTCTTAGCTTTCTTTCAGTTCCAAGCATATTTACATGCGTAAACTGGTTGAACATCTTCGTCGTGCTAACCTTAAGCTTCTTACATTTGACCTCGTCCTTTCACTTTAGGTCCTTGTCCATGGTGTTTCGTCTCTTTACGTCATTCTCTGGTCGTCATCTCTTCTATGTGTGAGTCAGTCCGGGTTCTGGTGTCTTCACCATTCGTCTTCCTTTAAGACCTTTTTGGTTTCTTCAGTGATTGTACTCAGACGATCTTCATTTCGTTTCCTTTGTTGATATGGTTTTCTCAATGGGAACCCTACTGACCATGGTTTGTTAGGCATAGGTATTTAAATAGGTGCTGCTCTTCTGATAGGTACTGGAAGAGCCCCACTGCGGCTCTCTGCTGGTTTATTTGCTCATCACACGTCACATATTTCGGCGTGAACGTTCCTGGTACTTCAAAAGGGATGGTTGGAGTGCGGGCTGTACTTGGGACCTCCTCTACAGGCTGAATGGCAGAAGATGTAGCTGTTATACGTGCATTCTGGGAAAATTTGCATTTACATGCATGATGTGGCACTTGTCAAATCACATGCAAATTAATGGAATGCCAGGGTTTCCTGTTTTGAAAGATGTGCTTTTCTCAAACGGCAAAAACCATGTTTTAATGGATCAAATGACACTCTTTACCACATGGATAAACCTAATAGTATATATAACAAAAAAAGGGTGTAAACACCGTACAATATACCACAGAGGTGACAAACGCCAGGGATCGTATATTCCCGAATATACTTGTTCATACATTAATTTATTTAATTATAACTCTCTTAAAATGATCACATTACATAAAATTCATAGTTAAACACATAATATATAAAACATCAAAAGACTGTACTTCACAAAACACATACAAATCCCGAATATGGGTTGATTCTGCTGGTCTGTAAATTGACTCCGTGTGGAACTCCACACTGGAGAAATTTCTCTTTTAACTAGGTTTATTGGTCCTTGCTCAGTAACCCAACTTGTACAAGTTTCTGTCCTAGAAACACAGATTAATGTGGGACATTCATCAGGGGTAAAGTGATATGTGTTTTTTTCTCTCAAAGGTGATGGTGATTCCTCCTACCACTTTCTTGCAGCCATAGAATTTCTAAAATTGACTCCCTGTGGAATAAAACAAAATCTATTACTAATTTTGTACGGCTGTTTGTATCTTATAATTTAGACTACAAACATCAGCACCCTGATCCAAAAAAGGGTGTTAGAGTATATATTTATTTACATACCTTATCAATTGTGGTAATAACTTCCACGACAACGCCAAATTTATGGTATTGATAAAAGCGACTTCCAAATGGTTTAGAGAAGGTCGCTCCAAAACTTCATCTCAAGTTCTACAAAATACTGGTAGCCTGAACTCGTGTCGACAGTCAACAAATTCGACAGTCACATTAAAATGTTGGACTTTCTTTGTATTCTAAGCAATTAATTTACCATACCAGCAAGTCCTGTACATTACCTTGAAATTGCTAACAAGCCCAGGCTGCAGAAACAAAGTCAAGGATGCTTCAAATAGGAATGGCACACATGGGCAGTGCTTTAAACCAATAGTTTCACCAGATTCATTGATGTTTGTTTTATATTGATTTTTGATGTATGAAAGGAGCGTATGAAATATGATGGTTGCAGATGAGATTGTCAGGGTTGCTTTCCGTGTTTTAGGATTTTGTCTGTGTAAGGGATATTTGCCCTTGCGCTTTAAAAAAAACCTTGTTAGAGGATGCTTTCTGGGTTGAAACACGTACGTGACTATGTGCAATTTCGATAATGGTCATTTCATTAAATATTAATAAATAAGTGTAAAAGGTCACTAAGTGTAACCAAATGCACTTAATAAAAAAAAGAAGAAATGAATACATCAATTACAATTAAACGCTTTCATATTGCCCATGCTTACTTGGGGCTGTGATGAAGAAATGTGATCTCTAGACTGGGGCACTTTTTATTGTGTGCTTGCTGACAAGCCTGAATGGCTAGTCTTCCAAAATGTTGCTTGGTTTGACCATATTATTTGTGTTCTACTAAAGCGGTGTATGGCATTGTGGGAGTCCTATTTTCAGAAGGGTTGCGTTGCAGGCTTTTTTAATTAGGTTTTGTACTTTGTGACGGGTATCATGTGGCGGAAAGATCGTGAGATGTGCGCTCCCCTTTGGACTCCAGACAATTGCGCGATGGATTCCATCAATACCGTTTCCATTGCGCTCGATTGGGTGTGCTTGCTGTTTGCATGGTGCGTCCCTCCCCACGCCCTCGTTCTTCCTCATTTTCCGTATGGAATGGGGATTTTGCATGTTTCCCCACCTATTTATTTCTTTGCACTGGCCCTTCCCGCGCTTTACGCTTTGTGTCACTCAAAGCACTCGAGCGCAGCGCAAAGTGGGATGGATCAGCGCAAAGTCTGATCTATGACTTGGTGACATTGGTTTTGCTTGCCACAAAGTGTACTTTTTCAGCACAAAGTGCATTTGAGCAGCTCCAGCGCAGCGCAAAGTGGGATGGATCAGCGGAAAGTCTGATCTATGACTTGGTGACATTGGTTTTGCTTGCCACAAAGTGTACTTTTTCAGCACAAAGTGCATTTGAGCAGCTCGAGCGCAGCGCAAAGTGGGATGGATCAGCGCAAAGTCTGATCTATGACTTGGTGACATTGGTTTTGCTTGCCACAAAGTGTACTTTTTCAGCACAAAGTGCATTTGAGCAGCGCAACATTTTTTGTGAATCAGGCCCAAGTAGTTTTGAACTGGCCATTTAGTGACAGGAAACCAGATGTTGGGCTTAAACCCATGACTACAGCTTACATTCCTTTCTGATCTCCCATGGAAAGCCGGCCCCACTTCTTAAGCCGCCCTCCCCATTTCTAATAGCCACTTGCTTCGTATTTATCTTTATCTCACTTCATTTATACCTATTCTGATATGTTTATTTTAACCTTTTTGGTTATACCAGTGCAAAATCCCAAGAATGAAAGAATTTGTTATAAATAAAGCTCAACCTATCGAAGAACAATGCATTTCTGGGGAGGGTCACATCTCAGATTACATGACATGACAACATGACAAACAAGTGGCACCCCATGTACATGTTGTGCCTAATTACATTTTAGTAGCTAGATATACATGTTTACATTGTATAGACCTAACTGTGTAGAGCATCGGAGGTACAGAAGTCATAAGCTGAAAAGACACATTCCGTCCAGGATTGTGATTCTACACGAAAACTGGAAAGCTTTCCAAAATGCATTAATTTTCCTAGAAACCTTTCTGATAATAATGATAAACAATAAAGTCATTCGTTTCTGTTAAGTTTGGCAAATAAAATGTGTTCCAGGTCCATAGTCTATTGCTGATAAGTTCTGTCGTCTTATTTCCACTAACACGTCTTTTTTTCTTTTTCCACAAGTATTTCCCTGTTTATGGATTGACCACGTCAGCGGCTGGTATGCCCACAAAGAGGAATTCAATATTCTTTTCCTCTCCTATGAAGAGATGATTAAGGTGAGCAATCGGAACGTGCACTACTGATTTAAGGTAGGATGTGTGTTGATTTTTCCTCGTGTCTTGGCAGAACCACTCCCAGAGAGCTGGTGGTAGACCCCCCCTATTATCATGGCTCATTAACCAGGCAGGCGTTTTTGTCCCATGTCTGACCAGTTAGTTATCTTCAACCAGCCGCTATGTGGTGGCAGAGAAATATATGCCCTTTCTTACTCCTCTGACTGGCACCCCTTCCAGGTGATACATGCTCACATCCACGCTGTTCTCAGTCTCACTTGTTATAGTGGAAGAGGCCTTTCATGAGTTCCTCCACTCGTACTCTTCCTCCACCTTTACCTCATGGAGCTTGACCTCCAGAAGCCAGGCAAATTCAACGTCACTGCTTAGCTTTCTTCAGTGGTATTCTCTACGCTACCCAAATCCCGTAATGCTGCTACTCGCGTCAGACCTGCCCTGTTCTCTAAATTGGGCCATGTTCTATTACATTGCATACAGACTCATTTCCAAAGGGTCACCACATCCTTTAGGGCAAGACCACCCAGGGACGTCATTTGGCGGTTGCCAGTGGTCGAAGTGAGAGGGAGTGGACGGGAGCAGTGCTCCTCTACTTCTTTTAATTAAGTTTTAACGTTACTATACTTTTATTTTAAAAAGAAACCTTTCCGGAATGGTTTCGTTTTAAAATAAAAGTGTAGGAAGCAGTTGTGCACTGAACATTCCCTTAAACTGCAGGCGCATGCATTTGGGGGTTTCTATTGTGTATGGGAGCGGATGTGGCAATGGGGTTTGAGGGGAGCGGTGCAGACCAGTCGGGAACATAGCTCCACTACTTCTTTTCGTAGACTTCGACCACTGGTGGTTGCCAGGGGTAGCACCCGCTACACCTAGCTCTCACTCTGCTACCCCTAGATCTGACCTTATGGCCCCTGGGCCACTGGACAAAGAGGCAGTGCCAAGAGCAGATATACGTGTTGCACCTGAAAAAGGCAGTTGTAAATGCATCCAAATGTACCACAGCTTTTTTCACCTGGAATCTAGATTTCGTTAGATGGAGAAATAACAGTGATGCAGGAAAAAACATGAAGCCACCATCACTAACAGGTTGGCGAGCCCATTAGTGAAGAATGCATGAATGGTTAGGTTGAGAGGCAGAGCTGTCTGTGCAGATTATACCCAGTACTGTAACAACAGGAAGGGTATGGAGGCTAGGTCTAGCCAGCTGGGAATGGGCAAGAGCAGCCTGCAGTACTCAGTGACAGCACAGCATGAACACACATCTTGTCAGTGTTTCTTGTTGTTTGCTTTGCACATCCAGTGAGCCACTGGGCCTGTGACGAGAAGGGTGTGCCCTAGCGGCTTCTGCCACCAATCATGCCTGGGCACTGTGTGACCTGACCCAGATCTGCCAGATCTACATCACAGGCACACTGTAGATAGATGCAAGGTGAGATAATTAATTTAGCTGAAGTTGCCCTCCTCTTTTGAAGTAAAGCATCTGTTCCTTCCTCAAGCAAAAAATATATATATTTGGTAGGCTTGGTCAGGGGAAACACCTGCTTTGGGACCAAGAAGATGCCGTGCAAGATGGGTTCAGTTCCTGTTCCAGTGCTTAGAAATTGGGGGAGACTGGCATTAAGCAAGATGTAAAGGACCAAAGAAAATAATAAAATGGGACTCCAGACAATTGTTTTTCAGCCTGCCAAGACACTACAGGAGGGGAAAGACCATATGCAAACCAGACTTGGTTCCACCCCAAAAGGGTCAGTCCAGCCTGAACTGCTAGGTCACATGCTTTCTGCACGAGACCACACGCATCCCCAGGCATGTTTCAGCCTCATTGGTCGGCATCAGTGAGAAGTAGCCTAGGTCTGTAGGCCCAGCAGGCTTTTCTATGGGTGATGTCATGGATTGCTGCTGCTGTTTACATTTTAAAATAAAAAAAAACCTGCAAATACTGTGACCTGCAACATATCCTTCCCCTCTATCTTCCCTCTAACAAATAAAATGAGCAAAACAGAAAAGGTGATGGCTGGAAGGTTTCAAATCAATCATGGCACAGTTCTGGGCAACCCTCCAGACTGTGGTGTGGGGACTATTTAAGTGTGGGCCTGTTGCCCCATTAAGGAAAAGCGTCATAACTGTATCATGATGCTCCTAAAAAAAAAGGGGCTCTGCTGGCACGTGAGAGGAGTGCAGCAGAGCCCCAGGAAGTGGCAACTCGTGTCGGTGCCCTTTGTCTGGGGATCTGACTGCTATGTGATCACAGCCTACTGTAGCAGCCCTGGCCTGGGTGGCCCCAAGCCGAGGCTGCAGTCCGCTGGGTGCCCCCAGCCATTTTATCCCCATCTGGCATTCTGGATATTGCAGGGTGCACTCTGCCTCATGGTTGTGCGAGCCACTGCGCAACTGTCTTGCCGGGTGATCCTGGCACTTGGTGTGGCCCGCCCTGGTGACCTGTGGGGAGCCACCACATTGGTGACGAGGGCGGTCTGGGCCCGCATACTCCGGTGTGTGGGCTGCTGGAAGCCCGTGGTGCACATCCGAATGCGGCATCGCCCACGTGTCAGGTGGCAGAGGTGGCCGCAGAAGTAGGAAACCTGAGGCCCAGTGTGCAGCTGGGCTGGGCTCAGTTTGAAGAGGCTCGCTCTGAGGCGACGGCTGAAATGAAGGAACAGCTGAGGCCCTGAGGCTGCCGCACGTATGGGGGAGGCAGTGGTGACCACACAAAGGGGGTGGGCTGAGCCCATCTGAGTCCGGGCCCGCAGAAGTGTCATTGCGGTGCGTGGATAACTGCTGGTGTCCGCCTGTGAGCTAGGGAGGAGCAGTGGGTCCTTGTGCGCCTGCACTGGCAGAGAAAAAGAAAAAGGAGGAGGAAAGCAGAGGATAGCGGAGGATAGAGGAGGATTTTCCTTGTCGGTGTCTGATCGAGGGACCGTGAGGCCCAGACAGAACAGGGCGTGGCTATCCGACACCCAGGCCCGCTGCAGTGATTCTGTCATCCGAAAAAAGGAAGGTGGGCATGGCCCACAAACAACGGCCGCGGTGTGGTATATAAAGTTAATTCAGCCGCAGCAAAGAAGGGTGGGCATGGCCCACGAACATCGGACCTGCCAAAAAAAAAATATAACATTCAGAAAAAAAACAAAATTGCAAACGCTGGAGAAAAAAAGTGAGAGCGACAGAGGGACACGATGGCCCGTGGTGCCCCAAAAAAGAGGGTTTGACTCATGCAGGACCCGGCCGGAAGGTAAAAATAAAAGCACCACTGGCGATGCAGCACTGGCAGCCCTGCCCACAAATTAGCCTGAGTATGCCATCAGCCTGAAAACCCAACGTTCAGGAACATAAAAGGACCAATCAACCCACCAGTCTGCCCTGAAGGCCCCCGAGTGTAACCCTCAATGTTTATCTTACCTTCATCAAGAGTATCCAGCTGTTCCCAGACGGGTAGCAGCTCCATAAGGAGTGCTTGTGCACCCTCAGTGACTTCCAGATTGGTCAGTTAAGCCGGGGGACCAGCATCAGTGAGCGCAGGATGCGGCACCCCTGTGACCATCATGGGGGACAACGACAATGAAGGGGCATACCGCCAGAATGTGCAGCTAGCACAGTTGTATCCGTTTGATGTGGTGGAGGCTCCAGCCAGTCTAGGACCCAGGTGGATGGCGTGGGTGGAAAACCTAGAACTGTATTTTGAGGCAGTGGAGATCAAGGATAGAGCTAAACGCCCAACGCTTCTGTACTCGGCCGGCCCAGCTGTGCAGAGGCTGTTTAAGACCCTGCAGCCCATAAATCAGTCATATGGCGCAGTCATTGCATCCCTAAATGAGTACTTCATGCCCATGGTGAACCGGGATTATGAACGGTTCAGGATGAGATGCGTGAGGCAAGAGGAGGGGGGAGAGCCTCAATGCATTTAATGGCAAGCTTCGTGGAATTGCGCTGTCCTGCGCCCTAGGCAACTTCGAGGATGATGAGATCCGGGCTCAGATAATCTACGGCTGTAGCTCGGCGAAGTTGCGCAAAAACAAGTCCTCAGGGAGCCAGGGCTGCGCCGTGACCGAATCCTAGAACTGGGCCGCAGCCAGGAGCTGGCAGAGGTGCGTGCCTCGGCTATGGACCTCTCCAGGCAACAGCTCAAGCTGGAAGCCCCCATGCAATGGGCAAAGTTGGAAGAGGTGTCGGCTGTCAGCAAATGGCAAGGAGGTAGGCCAATGAGAAGTGGGGATTGGCCACGGAGGGAGCCAGGTGCCACAATAGGCCATCAGTGTGGATGGGACCTCCCGCACGCGCAGGACTGTCCAGCCAAAGGACACCCGTGTAGGCCATGCAGAAAAGGGAATCATTTTGCACGAGTGTGCCCAGCCCCAACGCCGGCCAGCATGACTGGGGCCTCAGCAGGAAGTGTGTCAAAGGAGGTCACTGGGAGGAAGCTCTCCAGGGTGGCAGTGGTCCAGGTGGTACAGGAGCAAAGGAGGAGACTGTATGAATATGCCGAGGAGGAAGATGAGGAGAATGTGTTCTTCCTGTTCTGCAGCAGCGCAAGTGGGCAGTTTGATCCAGGCATTTTCTGATTCCCCAACGCGGCCACCAGGGAGCCGGTGGGTGTGTGGACTGGAATGCGCAGTACTTTGCAGTGATTGAAAAGTTCATCGGAGTGGTGTGCGGACTGGAATGCACCACTGTTTGCAGTGCTTTGGTAGTTCTTGGGTGGTACGCGGACTGGATTACACCATAGTAGTAGACTCTGGATAGGGTCGTTGTTTTATTTGTGCTGTGTTTTTTTTGTTAAAATAAAGGATGGATGTGGTGTGTGGCCCATTTCAGTGTGTGCCTGTTGCCCCTATAAAGAAAAGTGTCATGTTTGTGTCATGACACTCCTCAAATAAAAGGGGCTCTGCTGCTACGTGAGAGGAGTGCAGCAGAGCCCCAGGAAGTGGCAACTTGTATCTGTGCCCTTTGTCTGGTGATCCGACTGCCGTGTGATCACGGCCTACTGTAGCAGCCCCGGCCTGGGTGGCCCTAAGCCGATGCTTGGGTCTGCTGGGTGCCCCCAGCCATTGTATCCCCATCCGGCGTTCCGGATATTGAAGGGTGCCTCCTTCCTCATGGTTGCTGTGAGTCCGCAGCGCAACTGTCTCGCCGGGTGATCCCAGCACTTGGTGTGGCCCGCTCTGGTGTCCTGTGGCCGTCCCCCACAAAGACTATGGTTTTTCTGGTTGGACTTATGTTGGTCAGTTGCTGTTTCCAGTCTGTGGCCAGACACTTGGAAGGTACTTGATGTCTGCGCTTTGGGCTTTAGGCCTCTTCGAGTTGCTCTGTCTGTTTACAGTTTAGTCCGAGGGATGTACAATAGCCCAAGTTGTTGTGTTGGACGTCTGCTTACATTCACAATAATTTGGTAATATGGGCCTATACACACTGATATTAATGCTACATATGGTGCTCCATTCTTGTATGAAACGTATATCATATTACTGTGATATCATAACCATATGTTTCTTTTAGTGTACTGAGGAATAATGCTATGTGATGCCACTTTCGGTTTTGTCAAGGGGTGAAAGGTTGTGTGCTATCACTTCCCACGAGGTCACTTGGGGGTGCGGTCAAATGAGAGGTCAAGGGTCATGTGATGTCACTTCTTCTACACCTGGCATTTTGATGAATTGTGGTCCCTGAGAACACCTAAAAAACCAGAGGTCCTTAGGATTGAAAGTGCCTCCTATACACGTTTAAGTACCTATATAGTGATCCCCCAGTGGACTTTCAGAATGGAACACTCCAGTATTGTCTTGTGTCCCCCCCTCTACACTCAACTTGTATATTTGCTTTTGTAAATGTACTTTTTTTTGTGGAGAGCCTGCAGATCGTTTTTGCATGATATGCAATGCTTCGAATGTATACACAAAAATACGTCATTAAAGGTCTAATAAGGCAGCTGACAGCAGCAGCAGTCAGTGCCTTACGGAGGCTGACGTCTGTGAACTCCAGGCTCTGGGGTTTGAAGTACTAGGAGACAGAGGCAGTGCAGACATCTTCCATGTGATGTCCTGCAAGCCCTCAAGAGCTGAGAAGCCAGTTGTTAGCATGGATATCTGCCATAAGGAGGTTCAAGTCCACACACGCTGCACCTTGGGGGTGGATTCAAGATGAGGCAGAGAAAGAGAGGACATAATTTCAGTTCCACAAAACCCTGAAAATGAAGTTGTCAGTAGTTTATGGCAAGTCTCCAACGTGTTATGTTGGGCACAGGCCGAGAAGCTGAGCTGCCATTGCTTTGAATGTCATAAGTGTGCTGAAAAATTCAATTTCTCCTGGCTGTTTGTCCTGCCTTCCTACATCTACTATAAGGATCGTTAGATCCGCAAAGGCAAGCAACTTTTATACTATTTTATAAGGCCCTGGGTCTTGGCCTTTTGATCCATTTTCTTCTGCAGTCCAGGCTTTGATGTCGTGAACTTTGTCATTGGCTAGGTGGGTTCTTGAATTGAATACAACAGAACTATTTCAGACTGGGGCCCCGGCAAGCAAGGAACCCAAGCGTATGCATTGTTGAAACATTAGGTTACGCAGGCAAAGTCCAGTGATTTGTTTCTGCTACCAGTCGTATTTTGGACATTTGCTACATCTGACTAATTGCTTTGTACCCTCTGGGGCTTTTGAATGTGTCTGTCGGGCCGAGTATAATATGATTGATATGAATTGACTAGTGGATTGGTGACTGGGCTCTCCAAAGGCTTGAAATCCATACATGTATAGTGTTGACAGTGTGTAATTAGGGCTGATTGTTCTGCAACACTTATTTTGAACAATTGACTTTTTTTGTATTGGTTACACTTTTTTAAGTTTCTTGTTTATAGACCCTCTGCTCATTCTCTAATCTGTTAGATTGCTTGTAGATTGCTATCCGACTACATCTTTCTTAATCACTGAAGATTTTAATAACATTTTCTCTTTTACATTCTGGTGTTAATGTGCAGATATTAACTTGTTTGTATAGAACATCCTATGTGTGTAGATATTCTATTTGATCCCTGGCCCATAGATGTTAGGAAGTCAGCATGAGCTTGGGCATTTCTGTCCTTTGCCTCTCTTTTAGGTGGATAAGGTTAACAATTGATTAGTAAGGTTCATATCAAAGAAATACTAGTCAAAATAATCCCAGTCGCCGGTGTATCATCTGAAGTACTCGACACTCATTAGCACGAAAAGTGACAAACCTTTTTAAGAATGAGGAGTATCAAACTTTGTGTATAGTGACAGTAGCTAAAGTGGAAGCAGGCAGGGGAGTGACGCAATAGTAAACAAATGTACCCCCTGAATACGGTATCGTCAGGGCTGTCTGTCGATCATCTTTTGTGGGGAGTATGGTGTATGAGTGTGTATGGCTTATGAGTGTTATGTAAAATGAGTGTTTGCCGTTTCAGTGTATCAGCATATGAGTGTATGCCATATACGGTTCATAGTTTGTCCATGTACACAAATGTAACATCTTGTACAAGTCTTAGATACATATAAAAATTAACATCAAAGTTAGTGCTGAATTGTGATTTTTTTTTCTAATAGCAGTGTACTTGTACACAATGTACATTTCCTGCAGGCACATGTCCAGTTTGTGTACAAGATGTCAATTCGTTTAGAGCATGTCTTCTATCCGTGTTGTAAGAGCATGTGGCACAAGTGAGTGTTGCGTGTGGGACGCAAGTGTGTAAAACATAGCTTTATTCGGTAGAATACTATAAAAGCAAATAAACATCACAATCCAATCACACATATAAAACCGGCAATTCACATTTAACAATGCTAGTTAATATTTCAGTTTAAAACAGCATGATCCAATACAATCAGAATTCATCTCTTGCAAAGTAAAAAGTATATTTTCGGCCAACAAACACACTATACTGTCATTTTTTCGCCCTAAGTAGCCATGCTCTATGTATTAATTTTTGCAATATAAAAGACCAGGTTTAGATCTGAGGTGTTCTTACAGAGGTCCACTGTTTGGTCAGTTGATCTAATGCCTTTAAGTCAGAACAAAGCAATCATATACCACTTTCTCAACCTTGAGTATCCAGGATAAAACAATAGAAAGTGTTTTAACAGACTCCTAAGGATTGCCACAAACCTTACAACCATCTCCCGAGAAGATGAACATCCTGCCGTAAATGTTGCCACTTTAAGAGTATTGGCGCGTAGTTGGCTACATAAGCATCAAGCATATGCCAGGGCTACATAATCCAGATACAATTCAAAACCATAACCTTTTTCAGCATTATGTATATAGCACCTGTTCCCAGGCCAGTGCAGGAGCTTTTCATCCCGTTTATTATAACCTCCTTTCATATGGTTTTCAGGTGGGCCTTTTGTCTCAGAGTTATATCCTCTGGGCTTGACCAAAGGTGTCCCAGTCCTATTTTCTGAAGACCTCTCTTGACAAATCGTAGCCATGGAAAGAAGCAGATCCCGATGTAGATCTCAAACAAGTCATTGCTTCTCTGTATTTGGCAAGTTCTTGAGTACACCAGAGCCTTGTCCAATACAAGAACGGTTTGGTAGCTATAACTTCACTAATTGTAACTCCCAACACTCCCATCGTAAGCTAGCCATTGGTGCTCCCCTAGATTGCAATCAGCGCCGGCAAAGGGCCATAACCCCACAATTCTGCCCCATACAGAGCCGCTTCCCTACCCTGTTCATGATACAGTTTAATAACCGGGAAGACTGTGCACCCCTTTCCAGTCTGTTGTAAAGACATTGTATACCCCCACTGTATTTTTACAGGGCTGCTGTGGCCTTAACAAGGTGTGCTGACCATGACCATGACAGATTCTCAGAGAATCTAATCCCCAAGTAGTCTTAGTGCTGCACCTGTTCTAACACATATTCGCCTATGGAGATGGTCAATTTCATTTTCCTCTGGCTCTTTCTGCCAAAGATCAGCACCTTTGTCTTCTCAAGATTCAGTGTCGTAGATAATTCTTGACATTTCTCCCTAAAGATATTCAAATTGTGTTTCAGCACCATGGGGTAGTAGATAAGAGAACTGCGTCATCCACATAGAAGAGTGCTGGGAAACTATCCTGTCCCAGCCTAGGTGAATCAAGGCTGGTCGCCAGCAATTTCTCTATGATGACAATGTATAGACAGAAGAGGATAGGGCCCAAAACACACCGCTGTCGTACCCCCCTTCTCCACGTCAAAATAATCAGTAGGCTCACCATCCACCTCCCGCCTCACAGCTGCCTTGTTGTTACAGTACAGAGATTGGATGTTTGCTGAAAGAGCCTCAGGAATTCCCTTTTCTCTCAGACTTTTCCACCATAATTTATTACGGCACACACTGTCAAACGCTGTTCGCAGATCCACATAAACAGCATATACCCTGGTATGCCGGGCTGTTACATAATTAGTTAAAATGGCATTCAGATGGACACATTGAGCCAAGGTACTAGTGCCAGGGAGAAACCGTGCTTGGAGATGGTTCAGAATGCTGTTGTCAGCAGCCCATTTTTGTAGCCGTCTGGTTAATACTTTCCCCTAGACCTTACCCGAGGCATCAAGCAATGAAATGAGTATATAGCTACGTGGCAGTTTAATGTCCCCTTTTTAAAAAAAATAGGTCACATTTTTTGCACTACACCAAGATTGTGCAACGTTTCCTGTCTTGACAATGCAGTCAAGTACCCGTTTTAGCACAGGGACCCAAATAGCAGGCTCGTCCTTAAACAGATCGATTGGCAATCCTTCTGGTCCCAGAGCTTCCCCCCACAGAGAATCACCACAGCCTCCTTCACTTCCTTTAATGTAAAAGTAGTAAGTAGGCCACTATCGTCCCCATTAACACTTCGTACCACAGGGTCAGATGTTATTTCTTGGCCGACTTCATACAGATTGCTAAAGTACTAAAACCAGGTGAATTTGAGGATAGTAAATAACAGCCGGTTGCCCATATTCTTATCATCCCCAGCTACAGATCTCCAGAAATTAATCTGATGGCTTTTCCTGCATTAATTTTAATGGTCATCCATTCTTTTCATACTAAACTCAGCCTTTTTCCTAGCTTGCAACATCTTATACAAGGACCTTAAATTCCTTCGATGTAGCCTGTCAATCATTGTTTCGTTCTTTAAATATGTTAGGAGCTCATTTTTGGCTAACTGGCAGTCATTGTCATACCAGCCCCTATTGCTCAATGCTTGCTTCTTTAATTTCCCGATTGATTTAGTGAAAAAGGGGTACAGGACCTTTGTCATATGTAAATACAGGTCTTCAACTTCCCGAGTGGTTTCACATTTATAGCATAATCCATCAATACGCGGTTCAGTACTAGCATATACTCTAAGTTTGGTTACATGGAGATCGAGAGATGACCACTTTATAGACTTCTTAGAGAGACCCACAACCATAATGGGGCTCCCAACTCTCCAACTCCTCTGACTGTTGCTACCATATTTCTCCCAAAGCACAGTAGAGCTCAGGGCATAATGGTCACTCTTGCTGCAGATAATTACCTCCATACTTTCAACCCTTAGCCAGTCTAACATACTAGTTGCTATATAATCAATATGGTATCTTCCCTTATGGCTTACAAAGGTATAATTCTCAGGCATGTCAGGTAGCACTCTCCCATTGCATGCTCTTAGACCAAGCTCATGTGGCATAAGGGGTATGGGTTTTTCAGTGGTAACTGTCTGGCATTTGCGTGTATGGCTTATAAACAGTATATGAGAGTTTGGTATAAACTCACAAAATGCACGTGTTCTATACACCTCCTATACACATAGACACTCATATTCGAGAGTTTGTATGAATGTAGGAGGTGTATAGAAGTTGTATAGTTCATATATGTGCACAATTTATATCTCCCGAAAACTGACACCAAAGTCAGCCCAGACTTTGATGTGAGTTTTTATATGCATGCTGGTGTGCGTGCACAAAATGTATATCTCCCACAAGTTCATGTACAGTTCGAGTATAAGATGTACATTAATTCTGAACATGTCTTATGCACCTCATGTATCCCCATAAGCACATTAAAGCAAGGTTCAATATGTAAAAGAGGTGTACAAAAATATGACATTTTGTACATGTATGCAATTTACAGCTCTAATACATCTTTTATACATATAAAAACTAACGTCAGAGTCAGTCCTGACTTTGAAGTGAGTTTTCATATGAATAGTAGCGTACATGTATGAAATACACATATGGGCCTCATTGCAAGTGTGGCGGTCTGGAAATAAGGGTGCCGGTCGCACCGTACCAGCACCCTTTCCTGGTGCGCCACGCTACAACTCTGCGGGCGGGGGCTGTTGCGGCCGATAGGTCTGACCTTCCGAGCGTAACGGCACCCGGCCACCGAGTTTTCACGCAAGTACCGGCCCCATTAGCAACAGTGCTGGTGCTTCTGTGTCCCCATTCCCATGAATTCCTATGGGACTCGATGGTAATGGGGACTTACACTTTCTGCAGCCTGATATCCCTGGCTGCCGGGATTTGTAATGTCCGGGATCTCACGTGGCAGAAACGATATTATGAGTCTGGCGGCAACCCGCCAGTAACACCAGCGGGTTACTGCCAGACTTGTAATAAGGCCCTATATCGTACACAGACGTATACGGTTCATATAAAAGATGCACATTCATTCTGCACATACGTGATCAAGAGATAAATCTTAAAACGTGGATATCTTGAAATTGACAAGCTTCATTTTGAGAATAGCAAGTGTAGACACAAACCCTTCTGATGCTAGAAGAATGTCTGACTCAGATGCAGAGCTATTGAACTTAAGTCTGAACTGCTAATATGAGGTACAGGACGCTATTGAGGGGGGTTTTACACCAGACTCACCAACAACTGTTTATGAGGATGAATTTGATGATAACCTTAGTGTAGTAGTTTCATTACCCCATTCTCTTCGAAGGGAAGACAATGGGCCTCATTCCGAGGTTGGTGGTAACCCGCTGGTGCCACCAACGGTTAGCTGCCAACCCTGTAACACTGTTTCCACCGCTTGACTTCCCGGTGCCACCTCCCGGTGAACATTACAAGTGCCGGCGGCCCGGAAAGTCAGGTGGCGGGAAATGTTAGTCCCCATACCCGTAGAGTCCGATAGGACTCCACGGCACAGGGGACTCTGAAGGACCAGCAGCGTTGCTAATGGTGCTGGTACTTCCGTGCCAACTGTGCCTACGGGGGGCGATGCACCTGGCTGGTCAGACCTGCCGGGAGCACAGGCCCAGCATGCACAGTTGTAGTCTGCCGGTCCAGAATGGCTGCCGGTACGTTGCTACTGGCACCCTTATTTCGGGACCGGCAGACTTGTAATGAGGCCCTATAGCTCCTATCTGAAGCTATTCGAGGCAGGGAGTGATGGGCAGGAGGGACAGGATCAAACAGTCCTACATGCCCTCAACTATGTACTGTCATCTTCTGTGTGTCTATATGAAAATATTAAGATCAAGGTAAAGTTACATACTGTGATGTTGGAATGTGTGATGAAAAAACTGGATAGAATTGCACAGGTGGATGAGTTTTGGGAGCATTTTAAACCACCAGTAAAGATTTGTAGGAGCTCTGGAGGGCTGTCCATCTCCCCCACATGGCCTGCGAAAGCCCAGGAAGATCAAGTACCTCTGAGGATTGTTCCAACGATTCCAGTTGTATGCAAGGAGGCCATTGTAGCAGAGGTTACTGAAGACAAAGGTGAGGGTGACAAGAAAGTTGGGGAAAATTTTATCTTAACAGTTCGATCTCAGTTTACAAAGTCGACTGTTAATGTCTCTGATTGTAAGGGCACTAACGGGAGTAAAAAGACAGGTGGCAAGCAGAAAAGAAAAAAAACAAGAACATTAAATCAAAATGTAATAATAGACGTGGTTCCAGAATGTTTTTAAGGATCCGGCTGTAGTTAATTTCCCATTCTACGTAGGCATCTGGACAGAAAAAAAGGGAGCATGCTTCAACCTGGGTGTCTGGACTAGTCTGATGAGTCCCTAGAGTGAGTAGAGGACATGCAGAGTATAGTGACTATTCCTGTAAATCAAGAGTTCCAGGTGCCTCCACTGCCAGGGTCGCCTCAAGTGATTGAAGATTATGTGTCAAATAGAGTCTCTGGTCCTTGCTCTGTTCGTTCCTACGCAGAGGCAGTTAGAAATACAGCCCTGTGTACAAAAGATCTAGTGGACAACTTGGGAACAAAACTACAGAATTACTTGGCATTAATCCTCCAAGAACAATATAGGGAGCAACAGTCATTGCTGCAAACCTTATTTCAGGGGTCCCAGCAACAGGGTAACATAATGAATGCCAGAAAGCTAGTGGGAGAGAACTCCTCATTGACTCGGACCCTGAAGGAAGGCCCCGTCAAGAGCTAGTCGAACATATAACAGTCTTAGGCCCAAGGTTGACTGCTGGTAAAAGTACGAGAGGCCGGTCATTATAAACTAGCAGCCAAACAGTCTTACAGTATTTTAAGAGATGCACCTTCTTTGGATAATAGAGCAAGAAGACCCTGCATGGAAGCCCGGCCCTATGAGAGATCCTCTTGTAAGAACGGACAAAAGCAGGTATCCGACGGGCCTATATGCGGGAACAGGTTTTGCTTAGAGTGTATCTTCCATGAAACACAGCTGTGATAACGAACCGGCAAAACATTCTATTACTTTTTGCAGAGAACCTGAAATTGAGAGCAATCTCGATGATGGATATCTCACGTGCGGAATTCATTGAGGATGAGTGGGTAGATATTGTCACTTTGGGTATAAAATCTAAAATTGTGTATGATGTAATCCTGAAGGAGTGTAATCTCTTGAGACAGTTTGGTTATGATATTAGTCCGTATGTAACACCACCAATTCGGGATTCCAACAGGTGGTTGAGATCCTTCATTCCATTTGAAAGAACTGGTAATAGCCTTACATAAGGAGGGGCAAGGCTGAACGGGAGGTACGATTGATATCTAATGACCCACATCACAAATCAGTTGTGCAGGATTTGTTTTGGGTTTCAAGGGCTGTATGTGATAGAGGAGAAAGGGGTTGACCCGTTAGAACAATCTCTTTACCAATCTGCTGAAATAGGTTTCCTGGAATTTGTGAGGGTATAACCATTTGTACGAAAATGCAAATGTGTGTAAAATCCTAAAAGCCCATGATATCATTTTGTTACAAAGGTTATGGCTCTTGACCGAGCCAATTATGGACGGTTATTCTTTGTCATTTCAAGCAGTTAGGCCTGGTAGAGAAAGCCCGCCAGTCGGGTGGGCTATTATCTGCTGTGAAGTTAGGCTCCAATAGATCACTCATGAAGAGATTTGACATCCAACAAGGGAATGTAAATGATGAGGGCGAGTGTCGCTCATTGTTGATTATAAACATCTACTGCCATTGAGGTGTAGCGCCTCTACAACACTTCCTGTATATATTTTGCTAAAATGTGTAGACAAATGGAGCCTGGCTAATACGAGGGGGTTTATGATAGTTGGAGGTGATCTAAACTCCACATGTGAGCATGAGTAAACTGGTATTGATGGAGTGATGGATGTTTGTGTAACTAATAAGCACTCTCATAAACTGGTAGAAGGGAGGTCATGGCTGGCAAGTCTATCCTCATTCAGTCTAACTGAACTTAATGGGACCATAGATGGTGAATTGTCTAAGAAAGCTACATGGCATAAGTGGGTGCAGGAATCTGTCATTGATTATATCTTCTTTGACCCGATTCTATTGGGTAAGTGTTAGACAATGAAGGTTATAGAATCTTCTTTGAGTGATCACAATATGCTTTCTATTTTATTTATTTATTGTGTGCTTGTCATGACCTACAGAACGCGCCCCTTTTGGACTTCCTTGTCCTTGTCTCAAAGGGGCTGCACTCCCTAGTACTCCCAACATGGCCGTCCAGCGTGAAACACCTTCCTCGCTCTACACGTTGGATGTAGCGTGTTCTATTAATAGACCACGCCCCCCCCGCGGCTGCGCGCGTCTCAATGCTATTGCGAATTAGCGACCAGACGTGTGCTTCGTAGCTCGCGGTATTGTTTCCCTGATTCTGTCCCTACTAACTCCATTCCTAGTCCCTCTCCCTTCTTTCTTACTTCCTAGACTCGTGTGCTGAGTAGTGCACTTTCTTAATTTTCCAGATTCCTGGATCGTTGCATCCCCAAACTTTGAACGCACGCTGGAGTCGGAAGAGACTTGTGCAGCCTTATTCAAGACCCGATCCGTCCGCAAGAAGGCATTGACCAAGAAATCCAGCAAAGATCGGACTCAGGTGAGAAGGGGGGAACTCCTTGACAGTTTGAGACGCCACCCGACCGAACTCGATATGGACATGGAAGCGGCCGTTCAGGACCTGATGCGTGGCATGCAAGAACTATCAACCGAGGTACAGAATCTAAAGGCGGAAAACGCCGCTCTCAAACAATTAGTTCTATCCCGTGATTCTGCCACAAAAGAAAGTGTGTTGCTGGGCGGCATAGTTGACAAATACGATGGGCCGGCAAAAACCCTTTGTGGTTTCCTGGATTCGTGTTTGGTCCACTTTACTTTTAAGTCCTACTACTTTTCAACTCCCAGGGCTAAGGTGGGTTTCATAATTTCTCACCTTTCAGGAAATGCCTTAACCTGTGCTACGCCCCTCGTTAATTCCCGCGATGCTCTCTTAGATGACTATGATGGGTTCATACAGGCCATTAAAACCATGTTTGACCGCCCAGAGCAGGTCTATAGTGCCCAGGAACGCCTGTTAGACTTTCAGCAGGGATCCCAGGATATGCTCACCTTTGTAACCCGATTCAAGCAATTATCCAAGGAAGCTGATTGGTCCCCTGAGGCGAGTTTTACCCTTTTCAGGAGAGGACTGAATGAGGAGATTAAGGATGAGTTGGCCAGAGTGGCTCGCCCAAACTCATTCCAGGCACTAATGGACCTTGCCATGCAAATAGACTTTCGTATCCAGGAAAGGAAGGCAGAGAAGAAGAAATCCAGAGGAAATCCTCTGAAAGTGTCCTTTGAGAGCACCACCAAGACAGACACAAACCCAGGCTCAGTCACTGAACTAGAACCCATGCAGATAGAAGCCTTCCGTGGACCTATATCCCCGCAAGAAAGGATGAGAAGGATTCATACAGGGTTGTGCATGTATTGTGCCTCAGATAAACACTTGGTTAGGGAGTGTACTCTAGCCCCTCCTCGGCGTTCAGGAAACGGCAGCTCCCGATCCTAGATGGAGCAGAGCTTCGGGAGAGAGATGTTTGCTCCACATCAATTCCATCCTTGAACTCTCCTAGACAAAACTATTTGGTGATACTGCAGGCCTTCCTATCGCCCTCCAAGAATAAGACCTATTCCATTTTGGCCTTGGTAGACTGTGGAGCTATGGGAATTTTCATTGATCAAGATTGGGTTGTTAGTCATCATATTCCATACGAGACACGAAGCACCATGCAGCCGGTGGAAGCAATCGAAGACCACTCACTTGAGGGCCCGTAAGCCTGCAGACTAAAGAGATCCAGCTTTCTATAAACCATCACCAAGAGCGTATTAGATTCGACATCATTAAGTCAGCTTATTACCCCATGTTATTGGGTATGCCCTGGTTACAGAAGCACAATCCGTATATCAAGTGGACAGCAGGATCACTATTCCTAGGCTCAGAGTTTTGTATGTCTCACTGTCTATTCCTGGATCCCTCCTTAACACCCCCTAAAGAACCACCAAGAGACCAGCAAACCCCACTCATGGTTTCCAATATCATACAACTCCCTGAGGCCTATCAGGGATATGCTGATGTATTTTCAACTGCCATAGTCCATGCCTTACCCCCTCACAGACCTGAAGACTGCGCCATAGATACAGATCCCTCAGCAGTGATTCCCTTTGGCAGAATGTTCATCCTTTCCGAACCTGAGAAAAAGGCCCTCCGAAAATACCTGGATACCAACCTTGAAAATGGCACCATAAGACCTTCAAAATCTCCAGTGGGTGCTTCGTTGTTCTTTGTTCCCAAGAAGGACACCAAGGAACTCAGACCTTGCCTCGACTATTGTGGCTTAAATCAATGCACCCTCAAAGACCGGTACCCACTGCCCTTGATCTCGGATATCCTGGAATCTGTGAGAGGCGCTGTAATATTCACAAAGTTGGATCTCTGGGGTGCCTACCATTTGATCCGTGTCCGGGAAGGAGATGAATGGAAAACAGCCTTTAGAACACCTTTTGGTCACTATGAATATCTAGTCATGACCTTTGGACTAGCTAATACCCCGTAGTTTTTCAACGTTTCATGGATAGGGTGTTCTTTGACATGTTATTCCTCTTCGTCATTGTCTATCTGGACGACATATTGATCTTTTCCAAGGACCTTCTAAAGCATGAAGAACATGTAAAGGCAGTATTACAACGACTCTGTGAACACAAACGTTTAGCCAAACCCGAAAAATGCTTGTTTCACGTTACTTCTGTTCACTACCTAGGATTCATCCTTAGCCCTGAAGGAATTGGTATGGACCCTTCAAAGGTAAAGGACATACTGGCATGGCCCGCTCCCACGTCCTTGAAACAAGTTCAATCCTTCCTGGGGCTTGCCAACTTCTACCGGAAGTTCATATCCACCTTTTCTGAGATTGTTCAGCCGCTCGTTGATCTCTTGAAGAAAGACACCCCCTTTATCTGGTCTACATTGCAAGATAAGGCATTCCAACGTTTAAAGGCAGAGTTCACGCAGGCCCCCATTTTAGCCCAACCCGACATAAATCGAGCATTCCTAGTGGAAACGGATGCCTCTAACTATGCCATAGGAGCGGTGTTGAAGCAGGAATTTGAGGATAAACTGGAACACCCCATTGCTTACCTTTCACGAACCCTAACTCCCAGTGAGACACATTACTCCGTCCTGGAAAAGGAAGTGTTAGCCATCCGCCAAGCCTTCACTGAATGGCGACATCTACTTCTGGGTGCTAGACATCCAGTTCAGGTCCACACGGACCATTGGAATCTTCAAATTCTACAGTCATTGGAGTGTAGGAACAGTCGTCAGGCGCGTTGGGCCTACTTCTTTGCCCAGTACCAGTTCCACATCACCCATGTTCCCGGATCACAAAACCTGATTGCTGACGCCTTATCTCGATGTCCTGACTATGTAACTACTGAAGATAGGGCCTATCGTAAGATGTTTCCCCACACAATCTTTGTAGCTCAAGCAGTCAATCTCCTGAAGAAATTCGAGTCCAAACCCAATCCTCTGATCTGTGGAAGGATATTTCAAGGATGAATCAATGGAATCTAAGAGTCAAGGAAGGATATTTATTCAAGGACAATGCACTGGTCATTCCCACACAGAAATTACAACAAAGAATAATAAACCTCTGTCATGATACCCTTCACTCCGGACATCATGGCATAACCAACTGTTACGCTCACCTGGTTCCACGGGGGAGCCACCCAGCAATCGGGGTCCTGGTATCCCTCCCTGCGATGCCCAGTAGTGACCAGCGGATGAATCCTTGTTCTTGATGTTGGTGGGTTCTCCATCCTGCTGTCTCGGCAGGGGCGGGTAGATCTTTGCGGGCAATGTCGGTCGAGTTACTTCACTGATGCCGGCCCGACGTGAGTCTTTTAGGTAGGTCTTATTGCTATGGTGTTTTCCTGTCCTAGCATACCTTCTGGAATTAACAATGTCTTTTTCTCTTCCTTAGGTACGTGGAAGTCTAATTCGTGGCGAAGATTGGATTTGGGGTTCGCTGGTAAGTATTAGCGTTTTTTGGAGTGCCTTGACGCGGCGAGTAGGCGCTTTACGCAGCGCTAAGGTGCCTTGCCTTTGCTAACCTGTTATCTTTTATCTTCACAGGTTGCGGTGCTCCGCCGGAGTGTGGAATTCCAGGGGTGTTGCTGAATAATGTGCGAGTGGCAAGGTAAGCCTTTTTGCGGAGTTCGTTAATTGTGCAAAATGTCTAATGCTTTGTCTCTCCCTTTCTGCAGGTCCATCGATCCGAAGGAGTGCTGGTTCATGGATACCAGTCGGAAGAGCTGAGGACTGCTAATGATGTAATTCAGGTAAGCTGCAACCTTTTCTAACGATGTCTTCTTTCTTTTTCTGCAGATGCTGTTCCTCCTAGGTTCGTGGCTGAAGCTGAACACGGTGAGCGTCACGTTGCTGAATTGCAAACTAACACGAAGCGTGTCAGTCTAGTCAGGTGTGGTTTAAATAGTTTCAAGAAAGAAGTCCTGGTAAAAGAGTTCCAAAGTACCACACCCAAACCATCCTTCTGCAAGCCAGGTTCCAAGAAGCCTGATTCTGTAGATGCTTCCACATTGAATGACAGTAACAAAAAGTAGTTCCCAAGCACAAACTCATTATTAAGTATGAGCCTGGTGCCAAAGGCACCAGGACTGGCCCCAAGAAGGCCTACTTTTGGATTTAGTGGGGACTGGGGTCAAGGCTCCCCCTGGTCCATAGGTAGGCCAGGGGGGCTTTGGGGTGAGGGTCATGACACCAACACCCTCCACCTCATACAAAGACAGTTTTGGTGGCCTGGAATGAAGACCGACATACAGAAGTACATCCAAGCTTGTGCTATCTGTAGTCAAAATAAACATGATAATAAGAGACCGGCGGGTCTTCTATTGCAACCTACTCTGACAACAAGGCCATGGGAATTCATAGCTACAGACTTCATTATGGAATTACCACCTTCCCGAGGATACACGACCATCATGGTTACCATTGACTTGTTCACTCATATTGCTCATTTTACACCCCTGTGTAAGCTACCATCCTCATCCGAACTTGCTGGAATCTTTCTGGAACACATATTCCGTCTGCATGGACTTCCTTCCAAGATCATATCTGATCGAGGACCTCAATACGTCTCACAATTCTGGAAACATCTCTGTCGCATTTTGGGAATCCAACGTGCCCTCTCATCAGGTTATCATCCCCAAACCAACGGGGCCACAGAACGTGCTAATCAGACCCTGGAACAGTATCTTCGATGTTTCGCCACCAAGGTTCAGGATGACTGGTCGCTCCTGATACCTGTGGCTGAATTTGCCTACAACAATTCTGATCATTCAGCACTTAAGTCCAGTCCCTTTTATTGTAGCCAAGGTTTCCATCCATCGGTTCTACCCTCTGTTCTCTTTCATCCCACACTGGTACCTACTGTCGACTCCTGGATCGAAACCCTCATCAACGTACACCAGGAGGCCAAAGAAAACCTATAGAAGGCCAGAACACAGACTAAGAGGTAAGCGGATTCCAAAAGAAAACCAGGGCCTTCTTATGCAATTGGTGATCAAGTCTGGTTGTCCTTGACATTACTACCCCGACATCTACGGCCAAACAAATTGGCTCCTCGGTACTATGGTCCATTTCCGATCAAGGAAATTATAAATACAGTCTCATACCAGATCAAACTACCAGACTCCTGGAAGAAAATTCACCCAGTTTTTCACACATCCTTATTAAAACCCTATGTCCAATCATCCCGGAAATCCTGCAGACCCCCTCCTCTGCTGCTCGACAACCAACTGGAATATGAGGTGTCCCGAATATGCGACCACTTTCTAATATCAAGACCCCTCGACTGCTCAGAAAATGTCACCTCATACACCCGGGCAAACCTGGAGAAATGGGTCTTCGGAGGAGGCATGCTGTCATGACCTACAGAACGCGCCCCTTTTGGACTTCCTGGTCCTTGTCTCAACGGGGCTTGCACTCCCTGGTACTCCCAACATGGCCGTCCAGCGTGAAACACCTTCCTCGCTCTACACGTTGGACGTAGCGTGTTCTATTAATAGACCAGACGTGTGCTCCGTAGCTCACGGTATTGTTTCCCTGATTCTGTCCCTACTAACTTCATTCCTAGTCCCTCTCCCTTCTTTCCTACTTCCTGGACTCGTGTGCTGAGTAGTGCACTTTCTTAATTTCCCGGATTCCTGGATCGTTGCATCCCAGAACTTTGAACGCACGCTGGAGTCAGAAGAGACTCGTGCAGCCTTATTCAAGACCCGATCCGTCCTCAAGAAGGCATCGACCAAGAAATCCAGCAAAGATCGGACTCAGGTGAGAAGGGGGGAACTCCTTGACAGTGCTATATTTTCATACAAACATTTTTGACACAGAAGAACAGTAAAACAGTAAAAGCGCATTGAGCATTAGAACCACCTAAAAACAAAAACTATTAACATGCTTTATCATTAATACGGCGCAATATAAGTCTTTAGAATTCAAAATAGATAGCATCATAAAGATACACAGCAGCACATATCAAAATAGTCATTAGTTAATACATATTTCATATTCCATCTAATTTCAGAAAAAGGTTTAGTGACAGTGCCGTAACCATTTACAATAGGTAATCAATCAAGAATAATATTCACAAATTTCATTGCAGCAATACAGAGGGCATCGTCTGGTTTATATAGCAAACATTATCGCTGCCATTCCCACGATTGGGCACCAATTTTTCCCACAGAATTTCCAAAGAGATAAACTCAAGCATCTTCGAAATACAGCACACCGCACAAATAGATTTTGTAACGTCTCAATTTCCTGGTTACAAAAGCGGCACAATCTTTCCTGCTTTGGGACATTTTCTCTAGCACCCAATACGTCCTTCATTGGGAGCAAATTGGGCTTTATTCTCAATATCACTTCCCTACATTTTCTAGAGGGATGTCTTGATGAATAGGATGGACTCGCATGAAAGGGTTTCACGTCAAATCTAAAATGATCATAGAGCTCATAGGTAAGCACCTGCTCTCAATTCAAAATCCAATCAGTTTCGCAAATGTTTTCCTTTACTTTATAGGGGAAGACCAACAGCTCATCTTCCGAGGACTCTATAGATGTTCAAATTGTAGTACGCGATTCTGACCACGAGGTTATTGTGTTGCATGTGCCAGTCAGCAACAACTCCCTCAATTGTACAAAAATGGTACAGCTCGAGGGCAATAGCAGGCCTTTGAACAGCTGTAGGCGTCTCCAGTCTATTCGCACCTGCAGTGACATCAGACCTATCTCATGTCTGATTGCAGGCAGTGGAGTGACCTCACAGACAATAATATCACTTTCTTCCATATATTAGACTCAAACGTTTCCCAGTCTACACCTGCATCAATGTGGTTTCACTGGAAGTAACCATCCAGAAACGCGGCAGTCATGATATTTTACCAGGGGTTATAATGGTTAAATCAGGGTAAAACAGGATTTTGTGGAATAATCATAGGATGGTTACTTGTAATGGGCAGGTGCAGAAGGATATGGCAAATACAAGTTATGATTGAAACTTTCCTAAAAAAAAGATTGGAAATTACATACTTTTGCACCAAACTGTTTTCACACCTATATTGAAGAGTTAGTGAACAAGCAATTCTGACAAAATCAAGCTGTGACTTCCAACATATTTAAGGCAAGGAGTCACAAACATGTATACAATCAGGAAATAAAAGAACAGAAAAATCATATAAATCAGGAAGTGAGGAATTTAGTAAATCACCTATGGATGTTGTATCACGTTTGACTGCTATTAGGAAAGTTAAACAGCAGTATCATAATTGGGTGAAAAATCATAGGTGGAAAATATATCAGCAATATATTGAAAACATGTTAAAAATGCCTAAGAAGAAAGACGCTACTGGCTTCTGGCATATTATTAACAATATGGGAGTACCCAGGATACAGTACAGGTTAACAACATCTCTGAAAAAGAGTGGGACAAGTATTTTAAGGGTACATTTGGCACTGTGCATAACAACCATGTGGCTTATCATATAGTGTAGGCGGGGGTCTTCGATAGTGATTTGGACAGAATACAGAGGGCCAGTGCGTCTAGAGCTATGGGCCCCAGTAGGTTATCTAACATGCTCTTTAAAAGTGCGCCAGAGGTCGGGCAGTAATACTAGAGGTGCTTACATATTTCCCTAATCATGGCAAACCTCATACATGGTTCCGGTTTACAAAAAAAGGCCTGTGCTCAGACCCTAAGAACTACAGACAGATAATGTTAATGGACTCAGAAAGTAAGATCTTTGCGTTCTTAATACTGTCGCATCTGGAACGCTGGGCGCTGGAAAAGGGAATATTCAAAAAATATCAATCAGGTTTTAGTCGAGGAATAGGAACCTCATTGAATTTTTTTTCTGAAATGTATGCAGGAACTTGCCTGGGCCAAACAGTACGAGTCTATATTTACGGCATTGGTGGACCTCACGTCTGCATTTGATGTAGTGCTCCAGGATTGTTTATAGGCCAACTTAACAGACTAGGGAATTCTGAGGGCCTACTTAGGATTCTAGTTAAATTATATAACCAATCAAATATGCAAGTTAGACTGGATTTTGAATGACATTTATCACAAAAAATTGAGAACACGCTTGGGTTGAAGCAGGGGTGTGTTCTTGCCCCCTGCCTTTTACAACTTGTATGTGGCAGATCTTGAAGAGGTTCTGGGGAACGCCTCATTGGTTTCTCCAAAGTTAGGTGAGATGCCGTATAAGTATATCGCCAATGCCGATGACTTAATGTTACTCGACTGTACACGTGCCTGCAAAGGGTACTGTAGGCTTTTGCTGATTTCGTGTTAGTGAATGGCTTGCAAATAAATCTACAAAAAACTAAAATCCTCCAATTAATGACATCAAAAAAACTTGTAATGTTTACTAGGGTTGTAAATAATGAACAGTTACCCAAGGTGAATAATGTCATTTATTTAGGCTTCGCTATATTGAGTAAGCCACAGAGGTATAACATCTTGGATTTTCTGCAAAGCCATGGCAGGCCAATTGAGAAAAATTGCAAATAAATACAGAACATTTTCTGCGCACCATTGATACATTTCCATGAGGGTAACAAAGTACCTTAACTCCTAAATGGTGTGGAAAAAATGCAATGCTGGGTGTTTGGAAGCCTGGTAAAATTCAGAAGCCCTAATCGGGAGGCGGGCTCTTGGCTTATCAAACTGCACGCCTATGGTCTTATACGTTTTGAATTGGGCCTAAAATCACTGTCTGCAAGAGGGAACTGGAAATAGCTCCTGTTGTTTCAAAAATGAGTTGTGCCACCGGCCACATCTTTGTATGGGGGCCTACCAGTTCTGATGACCACTGGTAGCAATGGTACAGTGATTCAAATTAAGGGCCATTGTGTAGAGTTGTTGCAGGGCTGGGTTTTTCAGAGACTGACCTTGTTACTTCTGTATGAACACTGCTTTATATAGAGCTGACTGGATTACCACCATGGAAGATCTGCACGGTTATAGTGCTTTGGCTCACCTTTACAAAAAACACAAAAGTATGGTCTCTGCTGATCCTTATTTAATATGCTTCCCTGATGCTATGGTGCAGAATATTTGAATAAGGTTTCTTTTTTATCTATTACCCACCAGAGAAGTAATGGCCAAAAGAGGTCTTATTTCTCCTGACCTCGCGCATTGATGTCATTGCGAAAATATTACTGAAATGGAAACATGGCAACATATGTTTTTATTTTGTCCAACACTAATATTTTTTTGAATGTTATATTTTAGACAATTTGTACATGATACTAGATATGTTAATAATGGCTTATTGTGGCACAGGTTGTTGAGTCTTACTCCTATGTCTGTGGCAATTGCAGTATGGGGTTTTATTATAAAGATGAACGTGTACACATTTTAGGGTAATAGGTAGGTCTGTCTCTATTTTGTTTGTAGTAACGATACAATGATGAAATATGACAGTATGTTTGATTATGTGCGATTATAATAAGGAGAGTGGAACTATGTATATTGTGATGAATTTTTATTGTATTAATAATTAATGTTTGAAACTATATTTTTAGGGATTTTATATGTGTTAATGGTAATCAAAGTATTTTCTTTGTGTGTATAATTATGAATTCTAATTGCGATTTTTGGACATGTATGTGTTTTAATTTTGTAAAGGTTGAAGCAATTTAACAAAATTCAATAAAAATAATTTTTAAAAAACTTTTTCAGTGCATCTTTTCATGATACATTCTGGGTGTATGCCAAAAGTCTTGAAAATTGAAGTAGACAATTTTGAGATATTTGGGCCAATCCCCATGCTAAAAGCTGTTAGAAGCTGTTCAAAAGAAGATCTTTTTTTTTAAAAAATGTAGTTTCTGTGGAGTGGAAAAATGTATGAACTGACAATATGTATGGACCAGCAACGTGCACTTTACAATGCACCCTTTATTATGAAGTACAGTTACAATAATCATGAGAAATGATGAAGCATAAATAAGGCACCTTGAAATAGATACAGAACACCGACATTCACTTCACAATGTACACTTTTTCACGAAGTACAATACCACATATAATTGCTACAAAGATACCAATATCCATACAAAACACTTTGGAATATATACGACAGCCATTTGCACTTCAAAATGTTGTCTTTACTATTAACTACAATTCCAAGTACAATTATTATGAGTAATCATTTGGGTAAAAAAGTATGAAAAGCCAATAATTTTGAAAATTGCAGTTCTTTTAAAAGAGATGGTCGTAGCTTCAAATATGACATCTAAATACAGACGCAATGACCAATCACTTTGTAAAAATGTGAGAAATAAAATGGCTTGCCAAGCAAATAGTTTTGTCATTTGTAGTTGCTCACTGAGAAACAAATATTAGTAGCTTGAATTACCACGAGCAAACACTTGTGTAAAAAGGTATGATAAAATGGTCTTACATAACACCTTTGAGGGTGTAAGAGTAAGACTCGGACATGAGGGTGATTTCCTGATTGGCAAAGACTTTTATTAATAACAAAATGGGGGAGAGTTGGAGAAAATCCTTACTAACCCTACCTCTAAGAGGGGTGAATCCGCAGAGCGGGTCCTTTAAGATGAGGTAACAGTTTCTGAGATGGATGGGGATGCAGATCTTACTCAAACATCAATAATAAGACCGACTAAGAGGTTGGCAAAAGTTAGAGCTGTTTTAATAACAAGTCTGTAAAACAGGGAATACAACGGACATCAAAGGACGCTGCACAGACTTTTCTCGACATAATTCATAATAAATATTGCCTTTAAACTAAATATTCATCATAAGTCACGTCAGGAAATGTGGCAAAATAAGAAAACTTACTAGGAGTTGTGGTTGGTCAACAGGGAACATCTGCATTAACTTTGTATGGGCTATAGGGACATAATTGGATCTCTAAGGTCAGGTGGGCAACGAGGCCCATCCCAAGTGCAAGTAATCTTCTGTGTCATGAAAATATGTGACATACTATTGGCTTATCAAACTATAGGGCTCTTTGCTATGTGGCCCTCTCTAATTGGTTGGCACGCTTGTTCCCTTCTGGAAGATTCCGTACCCTAGCAGCACACAACTGGGACTCCCGGTGCTAGGTGGTTTGGCCTGGTCATGCCTCCCCACCCAATTTGCCCAACATACATCATCACTCCTGCAGTCTGCCATTCAATTAATACCTTTGAACTCGGCCTTGCAGAGGCTCACTGCGCCTGGGAATAAAAGGTAGTGAAGCATGGTCTTATCTTCTTGTATCGGTGTAGCTCAACCCGAAGTCTATTCTCATCAAATGATGTGACTGGAGACCACGTTTTTTTTAGCTCTTCATTGTATTTTAATATCATTAAATGAAGAAATGTTGGCACCCTCGATGGTTTTCATTACACCTCAACAGGAGCTGAGCTTGCTTCTCACATTTTTTTGTATCTTCTCGAGTACATGGCAAGGCTCTCGGCGGCCCCTGACTCTGGGCCAGGCGAGCCTTTCTCAAATCTTCCTTCGCCGTCAGCTATTATTCTGCTGCGCCACACCTCCAACTCTTCCATTCACAGGGTCCAAGTTTGCTAAAGTGCATTTGTGGAACATCCAGAGTCTATATATTCCTACGCATATACATTGCCGCATCGCTGTAGTCTATTCACTACGTAGCCAGCTTTATGATTACTTTGTCTACTTGCGTTAATGCGTCTGTACAGTTAGAAAATGGTTTTGCATTTCCTTCGGTGCCTCTCTGCACATGCAATCTTCATTTCAGGGTTGAAATTTTACATTCTTCATTACTTCACCATCAGGTTCTATAAGGTCTATGTTCTTCATTTATATCTCTTCTGTGTGCGCCACCTCAACTTCTTGTGATGTCACCAGTTCTTTCTTCATTCATTTTCACACTTCTTCCGGAACTTCCTTCAGAAGATTATAATTTCTTTTTGGATACATATAGGGCTTTTTCAGTGGATGCCTTGTTTCAAGGGCTTTGCGCGGTATTGGTATTCTTACTGGTATTGCACGTGTTGCAAATTCCGGTTGCCAACATAGAGGCAGAATAGGGGCAGAACTTCCGGTAGAGGTACTTGGCTCCTCCTCTACACAGGGTTCCCTTCCTCAACAGAACTAGCTAGTTAAACTGTCAGTGTCAGAATGTCCAATGTAAACCGTGCCGTCCTGTGTCCAAATCCTAATCTATCCCTCAAAAGCTAAACTCGACATAGGGTGAAAAGGGAAATGTCTCTTGGTTGTCAACCTGCAGCCCAGCTTTGTACTTCAAAACAAAAATTCCAAAAAGGTGTAAAAAAAAAGCAAATAAAAGTTACACAAGGTTGGCTCAAGGGGTTGATTCCCGTTCCCCAGAGTTTTCCAACTTTATCCAGAAATGTTTCTGTCTCTTCAATGATCAACATAGTTCCTTATCTTTACTTGGCAGGCCTGACTCCTAGGCCGGGCAAAAGGATGGACGGCCTACCTTTTCCAAGCCGTCTTGAGGATCCCAGACACTTTGTGAGCATCCCAGGTACTACAACAAGGAATAATAGCCTGGTTCCCTCTCCCAAGCTGTGAACAGGGTCCCTGATCCTTTATTCATTTTATTTATTTATAACATTCGTGTAACGCCCAAACCCGGATTTATGACAGCATTTGTACCAGCAAATGATTTAGAGACAACGCAAGACAATAGGTAAGAGCACATTAGTGGAAAGTCATACGCCAGAAGATGCGGTCTTGTGGAAAGTCATGCGACAAGTATTGGTGTGTGCGGGATAGCAATAATGCAGTACCGCTGGAGAGGTTAGTCATATTTGTCAAATAGCTAGGTTTTTAGAAGTCTCCTGAATGTTGCATAGGAAGGTTAATTCCTAATGGTCGGTGTTAAGGAGTTTCAAAGGGTGGGTGTACTGACACTGAAACTCACGTCACTTGCTCTGGCATGTTTGAAAAGTGGAGTGGACAGTGAGATACTGCTGGAGGATATGTTGTTTCCTTGTGATGGTGTTGTTCAGATTGAGGGGGGCTTTGTTTTAGATCCACTGGTGGGCTATTGATAGTGACTCTGTTTTCTCATTGTTGAGACAGAGATTGTGTGTGGCCATCCAAGTTTGTATAGCACTATACACATTGTTTATGGTGGTAGCATCCTCACTGTAGTTACCTGAGATAGGGATGAGAATTTGAGTATCGTCTGCAAAGTTTGTATAAGTGATGCCAAGGGAGTCAAGGATATCAAACATCGGTTTGGTGTAGGTGTAATATAAAGTGGGGACAGGCAGGAGCCATGGGGGTCATCAAGGGGGAATAGGATGGGGTCAGCGGCAGTGTTATCTATGGTGACTCTTAAGATACAATCAATGAAGAAAGATCTGATCAAGGTGGTGGCTTCCATGGTGAAGTGTAAGTGAGAGCTGAGGGGCTGACAGAATGTGTCATGATCTGTCAAGGCAGCCGAGAGGTCGAGGAGGAGGAGAAGGAGGAGGAGGAGGAACATGGGGAGGAGGAGGGCTAGGTTACCAGTGTCACACATTCTATCCAACTGCATTTTAAGGTCAAGTAGGGCAGTTTCTGTGCTTCGGTCGGAAGCCATACTGTTTGGCTCCAAGTAGGAGGTGATGCTCTAAGAATTTTACTTGTGTGTAAGGAATGCAGTCTAGTGTCTTGAGCAGGAAGGGCACAGTAGTGATGGGGTGGTAGTTGGTGGGCATGGTGGGGTCCAGAGAGGGTTTTTTAATGAGTGGCATGACCCAGGCTGCTTTGATGCTACCAGGGACAGTGCATGTTTTGAAGGAAGCATTAACAAAGACAGTACTAATAGGGGTTACGATAGGGGCGCAGAGTTTGTTGATATGTGCTGGGCAGACAACTCCCTTGCAATTGGAAGGTTTTAGTGTTTGGATGCTCTCCAATACCATAATTTGAGATACTTGGGAGGAGGAGAAGTAGCAGGGTGGCTGTAGTAGTTTGGGTAACTGGGACTGATGCTCCATAGGTGGCCAGAGTGGTGTGTTTGGCTGCAAGATGAATTTATTTAAGTTCATTTTGTTGCAAAGCAGGTCAATTTTGTTGGCAAGATTGTCTTGAATGGTGGTGCACCAGTGTTTGTCAGCCCTAGTGAGGGGATTAGACAAGACTGGTGTCTCCAATTCTCTTAGTACAGCGAAGAGTTCTTTTGTATTGGAACTCACGTCTGAAATTCTATTGTCATAGGAGGTGGCTTTGTTGGAGAGAATTACTTTCTTAAAGGCCATGGTGGCATTGGCTCAGTTTAAAGAGTTGCCCGTAGATAGGTGTCTCTTAGCAAGATGCTCTAATGATCTTCTGGTTCTACGGAGGGTGATAAGCTCATCAGAAAACCAGGTGTTAGTAGGCTTGTGGGGCTTGTGGGTTTTTAGTTTTAGTAGACCACATAGGTCAATGGTGAGGCGGTGGCCATGGTGGCAGTGGTTTGCTATGTTTTCCGGCTCACTGGAGCAAGGAGGGGTGAGGGTAAGCGTGGACAGTAGCATGAGCTTGAGGATCTCCTGCGTTAGTTTCTTGGTGTTTCTGACCATGATCTGGTTGTGTGGGCTTTTTTTCAAGGACGCATTTGGTGTTCAGGAGATGAAATTCTATTAGGTGATGGTCTGACCAGGGCACAGGGTTGATAGAAGAGATTTTGATATTGGAGTTGGTAGTGAGTATCCAGTCGAGGATGCGACCTTTGACGTGCATGGGGGCAGAAACGTGTTGAGAGAAGCTCAGGTCTTTGAGTAGAGGGGTGATCAGCAAGGAAATGTTGTATTCTGGTGCATTAGGTGAGTTAGGTTGGCGGAAGAGGAGGAGTATGTTGTAGGTAGTCTGTGGGTTGATGGCTAGTTTTAGTAACATCATTTCATAGCCTGTAATGGGTGTAGTTGGGAAGCTGCGGATGGAAAGGGAGGATTTAGCAATGAGGGCTACATCTCCCCCAACAACGTTGGTGTGATCTGCCCTGAAGATAGTACACTCACGGGGGATGGAAAGCGCAAGCAAGGGACCGGATGCACTATGTAGCCAGGATTCATTGGTGGCAAAATCAGATTGTGGATTTCAAAGGCGTGTGGTCCTACGCAGCGTTCATTGATGACTGCACACTTGAGGGAGACATTGTGGGTGGCTAGAGTAGGGCATGGGGGGCAGGAAATGGGGATGATAGTGGGAATGGTGGTAGGTGGAGATGGAGGGGAGCTGGAGCAGGATTCAAGTCTTAGCCTTCAAATTTTGCCTACAATGCCGTAAGAGAAGCCCAGCTGGGATGAGTCAACTGTGTTGGTTCTGCAACGTAATTACATAGCCTTAGAGTGCCTAATTGGGGTGGAGAGTGGTTCACAGTCTTGTGGATAAGCAATGCGGGAGCTGGTGCCTCACAATGTGCAGGCAACGTGTACGCTTGAATTAGGGCGCAAGCTGGAGCTGCGGGCAGCAATGTATGAGGCAACAAGGCAAAGGATGGTGCTATGGTTGGCAATGCAGGAGGCAGAACGGCAAAGGATGGTGCTATGGTTGGCAATGCAGGAGGCAGAAAGGCACAGGATGGTGCTGTGGTTGGCAATGCAGGCGGCAACAAGGCACAGGTTGGTGCTATGGTTAGCAGTGAGTGAGACAACAAGGCACAGGAAAGTGCTATGGTTGGCAATGCAGGAGGCAGGAAGGCAGTGGGCATGGGCAGCGGGTGGGGGCTCTGCTGGGAATGCAACTGGAATGTGTTGTAGCCTGATAACACTGGCATTAGACCGCTCAGGGAGGCTCGATTGAAACTTTTGGGAACACCTGCAGCATTGGTGAACACTGGTGGCAGTGTGGTGAGAGGCAGAAAGGAGGTGGGTGGTATCTGGACAGCGCCAGCAGAACCTCAGACTTGCATTTCACATTAGACCTAGGCGTGGTGTCTCTGCATACAAGAGTGGAATGCGCATGGTGGGTGCAATTGTAAAATGGTGTGTTGCAGTGAATCTCCGTACGCAGTGGCGGGGAGTCGAAGGACGCATTGGATTTAGAAAAGGCTACAGGCAAACGAGGCGATGCTGGATGTCTGGGAGTTGCATGGAGCAGGGGGGCGAAATATACTTGGCAAGGGGATGGGGCGGGTACAGACCAGTCAGACAGATCGGCGGTATGACGCTGGCAGATCGCATGGTAAAAGTGGTACACTAGCAGAATACAGGTGTTCAGGCTTACCTATTTTTTATTGCATCAATTAGTTTCCAAAGAAAAACTTTAAATGCAAACATGTAAGAAAAGAAAAAGTCAATGATACAAAGTAGAAAAAGAAAAGAAAAGAAAAAAAAAATGAACCAACTCTAAAAGGGGAGAAAAAAAAAGGAAGTAACAATTCAAGATGTTCAGACAAAGCAGTATTAAAAAACAAGGGCACTGGACCACTATATACAAAATTAAATTCACAGATCGTAGAAAAACTAAGTGTCCAAAGTTAAAAAGATTTCTCTCACAAAGTTCAACAGTGTCAAAGTCAAGGAAACTTTTCCTCCCCATCTTAAGATGGACCACCTCTCTAGAGGCGGATTGAGTTTAAAATTCTCAAAATGTTTTGCCAACCATTTGTCTCTGAGAAGTGTTAAAGAGGTGCAACTCATTATCAAATGGTATAGCGTTTCAGTCTCCTGACCACAACAACGACATAACAAGGTCCGACCATCCCTGTTTTTAGTCCTTCTTCCCATAACTTCTCTTGTGGGGTAGAGGTTCAGGCGGAATCTCAGGAATTGGTGCCTTTCTTTAGGAGAAGGGAATCTGTCTAAATAGGGAAGCACTGTACCTCTGCAATAAAGGTCTTCCCATACCAAGGACAAGGACTTACCTTTACCAGACATGTAGGGAGGGAGGAGATGGCATGGGTGTGCTGGCGCAGCAGATGTAGTGGTGGAGACCGGTAGAGACATTAGACAATGGCCTTATCTGCAGGCCTTGAGAGCAGGCCGGATTTGCCTCCGGCTTGCTGGGGTGAGGAGGGATGGTACAGGCAGTGGCCAATCAGCTTCTCTGTAGCCCACGGAAGGGTGAGAGTAGAAAGAAGCAATGGATACGGCAGCTGCCATCTTCTGGTGGTGGCTAGGAACTCTCGACCCAATGGAGATGCTACTACGGTCTGTGCAGGGCTCCCAGTTGGGAAAGTGGCCCAGTTGCAAAGCAGGACCAGCAGAGACGTTACACAGTGTCCTTATCGGCAGGCCTTGAGAGCAGGCTGGCTTCCCCTCCTAGCTTGCTGGGGTGGGGAGAGATGTCCCAGTCAGTGGCTAATCAGCTTCTGTGTAGCCCAGGGAGGGCTGGGAGAAGATACGACAGCGGCCATCTCATCTTCTCGTGGTGGCTAGGGACTCTGGACCCAATGGAGATGTTGCCATGGTCTGTGCAGGGCTCCCAGATTGGTAAAGGGACCCTGAGCAGACCCGGCTCACAGGTTCTGTGATCAGGTAGGATAGCCTGGTTCTCTCTCCCAAGCCATGTTGAGGGTCACTGACCCTTTGCAAGCAGACCCGGCTCAAAGGTAATGCAAAGAGGAAGAATGGCCTGGTTCTCTCTCCTAAGCTGCATTGGTCTTTCTCTCAATTGCGGTGGATCCCAGACCCTGTTCGCGGTATCCCCTCCTTGGTTCACCTTCATGCCAAGTAGAGTACTCTATGTTCTCATTCTCACCGTTCTCTCTCTCTGTCTTCACTTTCACACACAGCCTTGGTTTACTCTCCTGCCAAGATCTTTTAGTGTCACTTATGCTTGTAAGCTTTGTATTCCTCTTTATTACTGTTTGGGTTGTATTTCCCCAACATGGGTCCCATGCCCTCTTCACTTGATTGCTCTGACAGTACTCTTTATCTGATCTCTCTTCAATCCACAGCCGTGGTTTACTCTCCTGCCAAGGTCTGTGAGTATCACTTGTATATTCAAAGTTTGTGTCTTTATCTGGTCTTTTCAAGCCACAGCATTGGTTTACTTCTCTGCCAAATCTGTGTACTACATGTACATGCAAAGTTCTTGTTTCTCTTTGTTACTGTTTGGGATCTGCTTTCCCAATATGGGTGCCTGACCCCCTTCACTAAGTGTCTCTGCGCCTGTGAATATTCCTTCTGTGCTTTGCTTCGGGCCTTCCGCATCATCTGGGTCTCCCCAGCCCTGGGATTAGCCACCCTAGTACCTGCAGACTCTCAGCCGCCACCCTCCGGTTGCTCTGCGGGTATGTGTTGGCTTCTCTTCCCTGCTTTGCCTTCTGTCACCAGTGGGTATCTTTTCCCTTCTCTGGTCTGCCTTCTGCTTCACAGGCCTTCCGAGAGTGTGCCTCCTTCCTGGACACTGTCTGCTTCTCTGCTCTGCTGGTCTGTGTGCACGTTGCTGGACTCTTGGCCCATGCCGAGCAGAAAATGAAGACGCCATCATTATCTTGCCTCTCTGCTTTTGAATGACAGCTAACCAATAGAATCACCCAAAAGACTAGAGCGTGTGTGTTCATTTTTGTCAGTGATCTTCATTACTCATTACCTGCTCCTCGTCCCAGTAGTACTTACCTGGGATATGCTACAAAAAACATGGGGGCATTAGGTGGTGTGAAATTGGAGGGGTTTTGAAGGGAGGCGGGAGGGTCAAAGGGATACTACCTTCTCACGAAATGGTCACTACTCTTAATGGTTGCTTCCTCTCCATGAGATCCTCCTGCTGAGTAAAACTCCAAGGGGGACTATCAGGTAGCGGCCTCACCTCCCTGGCCTCATGAGAAGGGGCTTCTCCATCTAAAGCAGTGACAATACTTTGGAATTCATCACACAGACATCTGCCATGTTTGTTTACCTCGCTGCATGGTAAAATCAATGAAACAAAAAGTATTTACAAAGCCAAAAGGTTTGTCATTTGCAGTTGGTCATCGACAAATAAATGCTTTTCACTTGATTTTTTAAGACCAATCACTCATGTTAAAATGCATGATATAACAAGCGTTGGTAAAACCAATAGTTTTGCTGTTTGTAGTTGTTCATTGACGACTAGTCACAGCTTTGTATCTGATTTTGTTAAAAATAGTGCAACATGATATATGAACATGCAAACATATGACAGGGAAACTCTTCTAACAGCATTGGCAAAGCCAATAGGGTTGGTATTTCGAAAATCTATAAATTCATCTCTCATACCAGTCTTCAAAAAGGGTAATAAGTCAGACCAGGGTAATGATCAGTTACTCTCTATGCTTGATACCACAAGCAAGATTTTTGCCTCAATACTATTAAAAGAATTACAAATCGGGGCAGATAAAAAGGGAATTTTAGATCGTTTCCAGAGTGGTTTCCGGGCAGGCTACTCTACTCTACCATAGTCTTGGTATTTCTAGTTTTTCATTGACAAACACATGATTGTAGGTTTGTATTTCGTTTTGTATATCACACAATACCCTCTCCCACAGTGCACTCATAGGCACCTACACTGAAACATTAAAAAATATTGGCTACTAATGGGTGGACGTGTGGCTAATCTACTCTCTCAATCTCTATATTATAGGGCAGCAATAGTTAAGGTGAGTCGGAGACACATAGGAACCCCGCAAAATTCTATTGTCAATAACTTTTAATTTGAGTAACAGATTTGACTGAAATGACGAAAGTGATTAAAAGTCTGCCCCTGCGCCACCACCCCGGACTGCAAAGTTTCGTAAAGATTCGTTAAGAAATAAGAAAGTTATTGAGCATCAATAATTTTTTATTTCCCAAAAGTGCGGCCTACTTCCCATTCCTTTTCCTATACACAGAAAAGATACATTTTTGCCAAAGCACACACTCCAAACTGCTGGATGGATTTGGGCCAGGTCATGAAGCGTTCAAAAGAGTGCTTTGCTTGGTTTGGGGTTATTCAGTGCAGTAGTTATTTGAATATTTGACGGAGAAGGGGGTACTCCTTACCCCCATAATAATAGAGATATCTCCCATTGTGCATTGCAGGATCATGGTTTTCAGAAATGAAACGGCCGCCATCTTGTTTTTCTCTCAATGCAAGAGATATTTGTGGCTATAGCCGAGGTTATGGGAAAATGAAACGCAGTAAAAAGCTATTTGCAGGTCAAAAACATACAAATGCCATCAGTGTAGAGGTGGGGGATGTCTAGAGGGCACTGAGTAAAACTAGGGAGTTGGAGGAGGTTGAGGGACTGTGTTCGCAGCATGAAGGTTTCCGTAGCCTTGGCAGAAGCAGCGTGTGTTGTGGGGGGAAAGGGGAGGTGAGGAGGACAACTGGGGAGTGGGGGGAGCTCGCACAGATGAGGAGGACACTTAATGAGGCGCTGTAAAACATTTTGTTTCCAGCCATTTTGCTGGGGGTGAAAAATCACTGGCCATAGCCAGTGACTTGATTGCCAATTGGTCTGCCATCCATGCAGAAACCAGGACAGACTCTGCTTAGCTTCATAGTGAGGAAGGGGCCCGCCTCGTTAGGCCATGTTGCCTGATAAATAAGCCAAATTTACAAGACCACTTATATGAATGGACCAGCCCTTTCCTTGCTTTGAATCTAAGCAGGGTCAGCCCCACTTTGAAGCTAAGCAGGGCCAGTCCCAGTTACTGCATGGATGGGTGGCCGAATAGGCATCTGAATTATTTATTTATTTTTTGAAACCATGCTACTGCCAGTCCCTGAATATTGTGCAACAGTGAGTTTCCCATACCCGCAGTAACGAACCCTGCTTAGCTTCAAAGTAAGGAAGAGGTTATCCACCTAAGCCCACATTGCCTAATAGATGATCCTCCCTTACAAGACCACTGGATCCTTCCTCGCTTTGAAACTAAGCAGCGTCAGTCCTGGTTGCTGCATATATGGCAGACAGTCCGCAGTCCTGAATGCTGTGTGTTTTCTTAGTTTGAAATATCTCATAACACACAGCATCCACATTATTATATTTTTAAACCATGCTACTGTCTGTCCTTCAATGTTTTGCACTCAGAGACAATTATTTTGCCTTTTGCTGAACTGCATTCTGGTATGTGTAGTCTCACAGTGAAGATAGGGGGAATAATGCCACAATTGTCCACTTTTGCCTAACATAGTTCTATAAGGATTTATATATTTGAGTGACACTATGGTATGTGTACTTTTCAAGTAAGTTTTATAAAGCATAGTATTGTTGAAAGCCAGACATGGGGGTGAGGACGGGAAATGAGGAGAGGGCAAGTAAGTCATGAGTATTTGCCCACAATGTGGCAAGGGAGTTTGCAATCCTGGGCAATGGTGCAGTTATTTTCCCCTGATTGTGGGTGCTTTTCAGGGCACTAGTAAAGGACACATGTGGGTGGACAGTGTACATTTTTTTCAGAGGGCCGATGCAACTCCTTGTTTTTTTTTTAAGTTGATAAGCCTGCTCAAGTATTTGGATACCAGGATTGTACTCAGGTTATCATGTTCCTAGTGAAGACGCTTTCCCACAAGACCACACGCAGTTGCTTCATATTGGGATTTTGATTTCCATAGAATATTTCGCTAGAAATTGCTGAGTTTAAAAGGTGAGCACCTTTCATAATTTGCCAGATTATTTATTGGAGGATTTCCTCTCTCAGGTTATTTTTCCAGTGTTCATTACTTTTTTTAAAGGTCCAACGCTATTTTGTCTTGCGCACTTTCTTCTAAGGAGATATTAATTGAACTACATTTGTATATTTCACTTTAAAATAAATGGTCACTTATTGTGCGTATATTCATGGGTGCCAGCTTTTTATTTTCGCTATGGGCGCAAAAGTACCTGGGCATATGTGAGTCTTGCAGCTGGTAATGTTTTACCCTTTTCCGTGCTGCTTAAATGCAGTTAGTTTGGGTCGTGCGATGTATCACAACAGTTACCAAGAGACCGGCTATAAAACAAGGGGCTTGTAGCACGCTGCTTAACCAAAGTGTGTGATCCTCGGCAAATAATGTAATCAGACAGGGACATTAACTAAAAACATTGGGAGTTCTCAAAGCCTGCAATCTTTTATACACAATAAAAATATATATATTTTTACAGCTACAGTGACATCGAGGGTGAAAAATCACTAGTGACCTGGGTCTCCCATCCATGCAGTAACAAGAACTGACCCTGCTTAGCTTCAAAGTGAGGAAAAGGAGAGTCCCCTAAGGTCATGGTGCCTAACAAGTGAGGCAAAGTTACAAGACCACTTAGAGCTACATGGCCTGAGGGGGCTGGCCCCTTCTTCACTTTGAAGCTAAGCAGTACTGTGCGGATATGCATGCGTGCCAGCTTTTGATTTTCGCTATGGGTGTAGAAAGTACCTGTGCAAATGTTATTCTTGCAGGCAGTCATTTTTTTCCCATTTCCATGCTGCTTAAATGGGGTTAGTTGGGGCCGCACAATCTATCACAACAGTCACCAAGAGACTGGCCATAAAACAAGGGACTTGGAGCATGGGACAGGACATTTCGGCATGGCCAGATAGGCCCATACCGTTATGGCGGAACAGTTTCGCCGCAGGTCCCGTTTGGGCATGCCCAGTTAGACACAGCCAGTTGGGCCCAGGGACCTCTCGGCACAAGGATGTTTTGGCATGAGAGGTCACAATTGGCGGGGCATGAACCTGCAGGCACTTTGCATTCTGTACCTCTTGGCACAAGGATGTTTTGGTGCAAGAGGTCGCAATTGGCATGAACCTGCAGGCACTTTACATTTTGTAATATGGATTAAACATGAAAAACATTTATTTACCGCAACATTATAAAACAGGATGGGACATGTATTACACCGTTGTTGCAGAACTGAACACGTATTAAACATGAAACACATTTATTTACTGGAACATTATAAAACAGAATGGAACATGTATTACACAGTTTCGGGGCAACATTATAAAACTTAAAAATCACATTTATGCTGAACGCTGCCTTTGAGAACTCTGGCCTGCAGGAGTTCGAGACACAGCACTAAACAATTATGCTACAGTGGCATTATTGATTGAATTTTCCAAAGTTTCATACTTAGCCTTTCACAATTGGACCAATTAAATTGTAGGATAAGTATGAAATGTATACACTTTAAAGCACAGGAACAGAGGGAGGACAGAGAAAACGATCTTACTAGGCCAAGTGACATTGAGATTTCGCACGTGCAGGGGAGGGGGTGGGGAAATGTGCCTGGGGAAAGAGGAGGTGGCAGTGCTGCACATGGGATCAAAACAATAACAAGAAGTGCGGCCAGCAGGTGGCTGGTGCAGGGGTAAGTGCAGACAGCAGGTGTCCAAAAGTGCAGGTAGAGGGACTGTAGGGTTACAGATACAGACCCAAGTGCAAGGGTTGACAGGAGGCAGTGCGGGTGTGCAACTGGGCGGGTAGGGACCTGGGCCCAAAATCAGAGGGTAGCCAGCTGACCAGGGCAGTATTAGAAGGAAATCAGAAAGGTAGAGGAAGAAAGAAAGCAGAAGCAAAGAGGAAGATCTTGACGTGCTTCCAGAACCGGAGATGGCTCTCCTCAAGTTTCAGAGCGACAGGGAGGCTGTTCCAGAGGGAGGCCCCAGCCGAAGAAAGAGATCTACCACCAACTCGTTGCTTTGAGAAGCGACAGACCCTGAGGGAGTTGGAGGTAGAGGAGTGAAGAGCTCGAGTAGGAAGGTATTTACGAAGAGAGAGTTGGAGGTATTTAGGACCCAGGCCCCAGAAGGACCTGTGGACAATGCAGAGGGTCTTGAACTTAATCCTTGCAGCCACTGGGAGCCAATGCAGAGATTTCAGTTCTGGAGAGATACAATCCCTGGGCTTGAGGCCAAGGACAAGTCTTGCAGTCTTATTCTGGATGGAGGGTGGAGAGTAGAAGCAGGCAGATTTAGAAAGAGGTTATTGCAGTAGTCCAGCCTAGAGAGATCCAGAGCTCTAGATTTTGGTAAACACTCTGTATTCTAGACTATATAGTCTAACAGACATGACTTTGATCCATGTGGCCTCCTTCATGGAAACATTCACCTAATCACTGCACGATTTTAAGAAGGTCTTTTGAGCTGCACTACCAATGGGTCAATATTAGTTGCGTGTCTTCGATTGCACATGAGCCAATGCAAAGAAGACTTTCTTTGCGGCTCAAGGGAGGGGCTTGCCACACAGTCCCATTATTCCCTTAATATAGTGCGCTACTTTCAGACTTTGAAAACGGCAGTGGCAAGTAGACATCACTCCTCTCAAGCCCCTTATTCTCACTTTCCCCAGCTGAAAAAACATATTTTACTTGTTTTCCCCCGCCTGTGATTATAGGAAAAATCATGAATATAGCCAAGTTATATGTCTTGTATATATTGTTATATGCCACATGTCCCTTGTTATTTGTAAGATGATCATCCAGGTTTCCTTTTTACTTTGTATTTTGGGACTTGTAGTACAGGACATATGATGGACAAAACAAAATTACAAGTCACAAAATGCAAGAAAAATAAGAACTGGTTGTGAATCTTCCAAATTACATTAAGACATGCATGCACACACACACACACACACACACACTGACACTGAAAACTCACTCTTGACGTGTCACAATGCTCACATACATACATGGGTGCACACGCGTGCGCGGACACTAACGCTCACCTTCACAGATCAAATGCACACTGCACACACAATCCCTCACAAACAACTTCACACCATGCACACACACACGCTCACATCAAACACCCACATTGCATACACACCCTCTCAGATGCCATGCACACCCTCACACTACACATTCCCCTTTACACTGCCCATGTATTCAAAAACAGGACTACACCATATCTGGGCAACATTATAAAACAGAATTCATTTTTTTAAATCACATTTATGCTGAACTCGGAGAAGTCTGGCCTGAAGGAGTTTGAGATGCAGCAATTAACCATTATGCTACAATGATGTTATTGTTTGGATTCTCACAAGTTTCATACCTAGCCTTTTATCATTGAACATATAAAATTATAGGCTTAGTATGAAATGTATGCCCCATGAAGCAACAAGCCATTGTGGCCTAGTTGTTAATTGCTTAGCCTTAAACTCTGGCAGACCAGGGTTCAAGGCTTTATGTTTTTTATTTTTTTAGTTAAGTAATTTAATTTAATTAAAAGAAAAGCAATGCAACTGGGAGGTGCTGAGTTTTGTTGCAGTGCAGTCCTGTGATCTTATTTGTCATGCGGGTGTTTAGACATGGCTTCAATGTCTGCCATATCTGAACATCCCTCATGCCAAAATAACTGCACCAAAATGGCTTTTGCGCCAAAAAGGGCGCACGAAATGGGCGCTGCAGTGGAATTGCAGCGCAAAATTGGCCCATGACAAAATGATGGCACCGAAAAGGGGTGTACCACTTTGAGCACGCTGCTTAACCAATATATGTGCTCCACGGCAAATAATTTAATCTCACTGCACATTGCCTAAAACATTGTGGGTTCTCAAAGCCTGCAATCCAAAGGCCACAGCTTGTGGCCTGGTAGCATTTTAAAATGGACAGTGGGCACCGCCAAAGTCCATGCCCACTGACCATGGCCGAAGACCAATCTAGTGGTCTGGAAGTGTTCTAAAAATCTATGGAAAAACAAAACCATTGAAATTCAAGGAAAAAAATGTAGTTGCAGGGACATTAAGGTAAGCAATACATTGTAACAAAACCCTTGAAATTCAAGGAAAAAAAGTTAGTTGCACAGACTTTAAGATGAGAACTTAACGGAACAAAACCCCTGAAATTCAGCTAAAGCCACTGTAACTTTGCGCCCCCTGTTGCGCAGCCTATGACCACAATGATGACATTACAGATCACATCACTAATGACATCACTAATTACATTACAACAGTAACTGGCACTAAATATGGCCTTCAACCATGGTCAGTGTGCATGACCAAATATATTTCAACACAAGAATGGGTACTAGCCATGGCCTTCAGCTATGGACAATGGTCACAACCTTCAACCATGTGCACTGAATATTTCAAAACACTTACAGGCTACCAACCATAGATTTTGGCCTTTAACAGTGGATACAGCTTTCAACTGTGTCCACTGTATATTATATACACTGATCAGGCACTAGCCTCGGACTTTAGCCCAATACTGGTCACTGGCCACAATCTTTGGCTGTGCCCGCTATATATTCTAACATATAAATGGGCACTAGCCATGGCCTTTGACCTTGAGAAGTTTGTGCAGCTTTTGGCCATGTCCACTGTACGTTTAAAATTTTTAAAAAATGCAATAAGCGATGGCCTTTGGCCGTGCCCACTGTGTATCATACAGCACTAACCAGCCACTAGCTATGGCCTTCGGCCATGTCCACTGTATATTATATACACTAACCAGCCACTAACCATGGTCTTCAACGCAATACTAGCCAGTGGCCGTGGCCTTTGGCTGCGCCGACTGTATATTCTAACATATTAATGGACACTAGATATGGCCTTTAGCCATGGCCACTGACTACGGCTTTCAACCTTGCCCACTGTATATTTTTAAAAAGTGATGGGTACTCAGCATGGCTTTTAACCATGCACATTGGTTTTTTAAATACTAACCGACCATTAACTATGGCCTTTGGTACTGGCCAGTGACCCCAGCCTTTGTCTTGGCCAAGTCCATGGCCTAAATTGTTATTACGGTAATCAAACGTTTCATGAGCTAACTTATAAATGATGTTATGTCTAATTCCATTATTGATTTAATCAGTTATATTCAATGTATTTAGTGTTGTCATCAGTGATGTGATCTGTGATGTCATCATTGTGGTCATAGGCTGCACAACAGGGGGTATGAAGTTAAGGTGGCTTTAGCTGAATTTCAGGGTGTTGTTGCGTTAAGTCCCCTTAACATCCCTGCATTAAAGTTTTGTCCTTGAATATATATATATCAGTGAAAAAAACTTTGTTAAAGGGACGTTATAGCTGCACTAATAAAAACCTATCAAATTCAGTGGAAAACTGTGTTAAAGGGATATTGTGGTTACAAGTAAAAATCGAAAAACCCTAGACATTCGCCAGTTATGGTAAGCTAAGCAACCATAACTCGCACCACCACCGTGCACTGCTAAGACTAACAACCAACACATCAAACATGAAATCCCAAATTTCACTGATGACATCACATATCTGAGCCACTTGTTTTTGTTCACTGACATATCTAGGCCAGGTGGTTTTGTTCACTACCAGTCAGAATATTAAAATTCAAAACGTGCTATATATCTAGATGTTAACCTTGTTGTATATTCTTAAAGTACTTTCCTTAGGGTTTAGTCCCAGCTCATGGTGCAGATATATGGGGCAATAAGCAGGCTTTAAAAACACAATTCATTTGTATAAATAAAGATAAACTGTAATGTTATTAACATTTTCTGGTGATGCTGTTTCTTTCTTCCTTACTGTAGTTTCCCTGTATGTGCCTCTGATTTGTATGCATTGTGAGTCTTCATATGTATTGTTTTTACTAGCACAAGTGTGCAGTAAATCTTGAATTGTTAGCTAGTTATTACATGTTTAAGATTACTGAAAACTCTGATAATGTAGCATTCATTGTTTTACTATCCAAAAATACAAGATTATAAATATTATACTTCTATGATGCATGCTGCAGCCATTGCCTATGTTTATGTATGATTAGGTTCCTGCATTAACAACACTCCAATATAATGTTGTTTAAATTAGTACATTCTTTAATACAGTAAGTTCATGGTAGGTCTCCTGATCACCTCTGATAATTTTTTACCCACATTATAATCACAACCCCTTGTAGGGACTTTTCATCAAAATGTATTTCACATGTGATGTCATCAGTGATGTCATCAATGACATTTGTGATGTCATGTTTGATGTGTTGGGTTAGGTCGGAGTCATACCAGGTGTTGCGCTTGGCGTCAGACTTCATGCAGATCATCATGACAGGGGCAAGGATGTCCAGGGTGTTGGAGATAGAGAGGTGAAGGCTAGCAAGGGCTGTGTCAGAGTGAGAGTCAGTGGCCGGAGTGGAAGGGGGAATGAAAGTGGTGGCAAAAGCTACAATTGACACACGCTTCATCGGTCGAATGACAGAGAAGGAGACTGGCCGTGCGGGCAGAGGCTTAGTCAAGGGACCCAAGAGATCCATATGTGAGGACAGGAGAGCATGTTCAGGCCAGGAGAGAGGTGTAGTGAGAGGGTTGGAGATGGGGATGTCTGCAGAGATGAGAGCATCCAAGGTGTGTCCGGCTGAGTGTGTCAGACCGGAAGGAAGAAAGGTGAGGGAAAGAGAGACACAGAGGCTGTATCAGGGGAGTAAAGGTGAATATTGAAGTCTCTGAGGAAGAGAAGCTTGGATGTGGAGGCCAGAGGAGAAGAGAAAGGGTCAAACAACTCTGAAAGGAAAAGGGTCCTGGAGATGGTGGCAAGTAGACGAGAGAATTGGAGAGACAGCAAGCTTACAGATGAGGCATTCAAAGGAAGAGTAGGTCTGAGTGGGTATGATAGTAGCAGGGACCCATTCAGGGAAGATCAGGGCCACTCTGCCGCCAAACCCGTTAGGCCTGGGCTTAGAGGGGATCTTGTAGCCCTCTTGGAGGAGAGTGTCAAAAACAATGACAGAGCTGCCGTGAACCACGTCTAAGTGAGAGCGAGGATGTCAAGATCGAAGTTGTCAAGGAGGGGGTAGATGTCAGAGGAGTGTTTAACGGCAGAGCGAGTGTTGAGAGTAGCTAAGTGAAGCTGGTTGCCCCCTTTGAGGATCTTTCAAGGAGGGGAACAGGAATTTGGTACAACCATCGGTGGTGGTGATGGGGCCAGAGGTTTGGCAGAAGGAGGAGTCACAGGAGAAGGGAGGGTGTTGATAAGAGATGGAAGACGCTTGTCCTTTTCCTTTCAGGCTTAGAAAGAGAGACAGGATAAATGATAGAGTAGCAGTTAGGATAGATAGTGGAGATTGAAAGCGCCATGTAGTGAGAGAGCAGCGAGATAGAAAGGGAGAGAGAGAGTGAGGCGGAGGAACTGCACAATGCACGACAAACTCACCAGGGAGCCTAGCAGCAAGAAAGGCGCAGACGAATCAGGTGTGCGATAATGTAGTCCAGACTAGTGAAGAGAGTCCTGTGCTGGAGTGGATCCCCTGTGCTGGCTTAGTCCCCTGCAGTATCCTTCCTCCCAGTTGCCACGCCGATGTCTCTCAGCGGCTCGGCTCCCACACCGGGGCTCTCAGCAAAGTTACCTCACAAATCCAGTTGTCGGACCTGGCAGACACTGCAACGGCCGCGTCCCAGGGGGCCGGGGAAGGATCCTCAGGCCCAGACAAGTGCTGAGGGTCTACCGGCCCATAGGCTGAATGAGCCGGCCCCAAATTGCACCAGACTATGACAGGCCAGCTCCGCTACACAATCAGTAGTAAGTGGGAAAGAGTGAGCAAGCTCCTAACAGCCCCATCGACAGAAGTACTTATAACCAGGCATGTGCCCCAAGCTGTGATGGCTTCTGTGATCGCTAAGTTGAGGTGGAGACCAAGCCATAGCCATGAGCGCAGCCCTCTGCTCTGGCAGGCAAGGCATATCAAGGGGAGCCCGCCATCAGCTTGTTATATCCAAAGCGACGGATCGGCCTCTGTGGCCTTTAGACCACTCTTCCGCTCCTATAGCTAATGAACTGGCACCTCTGAAAGCTGCTCCTCCCTCCTCATCCAGGCAGGAAAAATGGTGCCAACTGGCAGGGACATCATTTAGGGGTCGCCAGGGGTCGCACTTGCGACCTCTGAGGTCTCCATTGCTACCACTAAAAAAAAGAAAGCTTTTTTATTTTACAAATTGAAGCCCCTGGGCTGTCTTTCTGGAATTCCTTACAATAATGGCTAGACTCATTAAAGGGGTATTTCAAGCACACTTCAGGGGTGAGTCACTGATTTAGTCTGTTCTTAAACACCTCAAATTCACAATGCAGACACAATCCTCCAAAAAGCATTTAGAGTAGAATAAACATCCATTTCGGACTATGTATTTTGCTTTTCGCAAATTGCAGTTATAGCATGTTTTTTTCTGCCGATACATATGGTGATCCATTCTTGTATGAAATGTGTATCACGTTACTGTAATATTGTAACCATATTTTTCATAGTGTAGTTAGAAACAATGGCTACGTGATGCCACTTCTTGTTTTGTCAGGGGGTACACTGTCATGTCCCATTGCTCCCCTTGATGTCACTTCGAGGTGGGGTCAAATGACATCACTTGGTGTGATGTCATCAGAGGTCAAGGATAATGTGATGTCACTTCCACTACCCCTGGCATTTTGCTGAAAATGTCCATGCCAACCGGGTCCGCATGGCAGGGAACACGTGCTGCGCGACTTGCTGATCAGGAAGCCGGCACATGAGTATTCACTCTGACACAGTAAATCACCATTGTTATGGGTGACCCTCCCAATGTGTGCATTGCCCCTTTAGGGGGATGTGCCCTCCCACGTGTATTGCCCCTTTAAGAGGGGCCATGACTGTGTCATGGCCCAAGCTAATAAAAGCAGCTCCTGCAGGCACGTGAGACAGAACGGCTGCAGACTCCCAAAGAGGAACGACTGAGTCCGTGTCTCATTATTGATGTAGGCCGCAGGCCTACACGTGGAGGCACAGGCCTGCATGCCCTGATGCCGTGGGACCCGCATGCCAGGATGGCAGCCGATGTCCGCACAGTCAGGGGCCTGGCAGGCTGTGACCCCACCTCATGGTGCTGATGTCCCATAGCACCAGGGGCCCTGCCAGATGTCCAGGGCAGGCCCCCAACCCCGACAGATAGTGGGCCTGTGTCGTGCTCACAGAGATAGCACCCAGGGGCGCCTGCCGGACGACCATGGCAGGCGACCCCCAGCAACCATCAGGGACGCTGCTCACCCCAGTCAGATGCACGCGACCTTCCGTCAGCTACGCAGTGGCGAACCCCTCTCGAGTGCCGGTTGTCGGAGGCGCTATCTGACACACGCTGCTCGGAGTACAGCAGGCCACAGCTTGGCTACGCAAGCCTTAATTACCAAATAAACAAGAGACAGTTCCCCCATTGTAGGTCTGATTGAATAAAGTTGCTAAACAGTGGTTAGGTCAGAATAGTGTGCAAACCACATTAACTCACTGGAAGGACACAAACATAAGATTTGAATGTGGCTTGCTCAAAACCAGCAAGCCACCTATTTGCCCTTTTAACAATAATGTCAGGATTAGCTTGGTTGCACAAGCCTTGATTACAAAATAAACAGGAGACAGTCCCCGCCTTTTAAGTCTCATTGAATAAACATGCTAAACAAGGGTTAGATCAGAGCAGTGTTCAACTCACTAGAATGACAAAACAAATTAAAATTTAAAAATGTTTAGGTTGTCTCACACTGCCACCTTATGGCTATTGCAGGAAACGGAATAAAACCTAATTTTTAAATCTAATTTGTAAAGTATTTTTAGGTGTTCTCGTGCTGCCTCTTTGTGGCTATTGCAATCAACTGAATAAAACTGACATCATTTTTAAAGCTGATTTGTAAAGCACGCTCAGGTTTTTTCACACTGCCACCTTGTGGCTATTGCAAGCAATGGTATAAAACAGACTTCAAATTGTAAAGCTGAAATGTAAAGTATTCATATGCTATCTCACAGTGTCACCTTGTTGCAAGACATGGCTTTATAGTCTGTGTGTGTGCATGTGTGCGCGCGTGGCTGGGACAAAAACGAGTGCTCAGAGGAGAGTTACAAGGGCCCAAGATCATACACGATATCTGCTTTAAATGGGATAAGAATCTTTAGGCAATGTGTTTCGATGCACATGTTTGGATGTCCAGGACATCTGTGGAGGCAAACGTATTGATGGTGACGGTGCGGTACGTGTAATGGGGCAGGTGTTGATCTTAAAAAAAGGGTCTGGTTAGTAGCAAATGAGGGTTCAGTAAGGGAGAAGAAAAGGCTTTGAGAGACTAGATATGCAAAGTCAGGTGGTGCAAGGGGCAGTGTGGGGGCATTCACGTGGTACCCATTTTAATGATTGCCAGCAGCAACTTTTATTGAAATGGTTAAATACGTTTTCTCCATCTCCCTTTTTCCATCTATTTTGTTGTTGTGATACATATCCACTGAATTGTTCTTGTTAAAATGTATGATGGACCTTCTAATAATTATTTTAAAAATTAAATTTCTTTTCCAGTGATTTTTTATTTCTCGTATTTTAATTTCTCAAATTTCCTTAGGAGGAAAGTTGAGCTAGAGTCAGTTTGTTCCCATCATATTGTAGGTGAGATTTGCTGCCTTTTTGTATATTAAAGTACTGTCTGGCCCGTTCCGGCGCGCTCTGGGTTTTACACATACCCCCAGAGTCACTCTATGCAACAGTGACTAAAGGATACCTTTAAAGTGTTGGTGGTATGGCTTTTTGAGGTGCCACTTGCCGGTTTATTATGTAATACGACAGGAAACATATACATATTTTTCTAGAGTGTGTGTGTGTGTCTGTCTGTGTGTGTGTGTGATGTAACCTGTGCTGGACACAAGATGGCTTTAGCTAAAACGTTGTGGAGTATGGGCGCAGCAGTGGTATTGCCTGGCATTTGGTGTAGTGGCACATATATTGGTATACGATGCAGTAAATGGCCTGTGGGCTTGGGGCATGGAGGGGAATCTCAAGTCATGATGTTAGTAATTGACATATGTCTAGGTAGCGGTACCTGGGCAAAATAATATTTGACGAAGCACTAACGGGCAAGGTCATTTTCTGTGGGCAATATAGAAAATATCAACAAGATATGTGAATCAGTTATGGTGATGTTGAAACTGTCGTGGCAGTTTATTTGAGACAATATGAATCTGGCATGGTCATTTATCTTGGGGTGTTAGGACAGTTTTTCTGAAGTCCAACGAAGGGCTTAGTAAAACCATTCAACTGAGGCAGTAAAGACTCCGCTCTTAGTATAAGGCTGTACCACCTGAGTATATGGCAGCGTAGACAGAGCGGCCAGGCTTATCTTAGGAGAGAGAGAGAGAGGGCTGTAGAATCAGTACAAATTAAATTGTAATACAAATGGGCCAAAGAAACACTGAAACACTGTGGCCTTCATTACAAGTTTGCTGGTCCTGAAACAACGGTGCTGGTAAGCTTTACGGCACTGTTGTTTCCGGACTGGCAAACTACGAGTCTGCGGGCGGGCACTGTACCGCCCGTCATGGTCAGACCTGGCGGGTGGAATGGCACCCGCCCGCAGGCTTTCACGGAAGCACTGGCACCCTTATTAACAGAGCCGGTACTTCCGTAATCCCCATTCCCATTTGAGTCCTATGGGACTCAAATGGGAATTAACATTGACTGCCGCCTGACTTCCCAGAATGCCGGGGTCGTTATCGCCCGGTGATTCCGGCAAGTCAGGCGGCGATAATTAATTATGGGTTCAATGGCTACCTGCCGGTTTTACCGGCACGGTTTCCGCCAGACACATAATGAGGGCCTATGTATTGTAAAAATAAAGGATTTATTTAAATACAGGTAGGCCCAGATAAACCTAGGGGAAATTAGTACTATCAAACATTATATGAAATCACCATTGTGAAAACACAACACTATGCTTAATGGTGCACAGACCAAAGCATAAACCTTATTGGAACACCTAACAGTAGATCTAGGGAAGTCAAAACCTTTCCATACCCATTCAGTATAGGTCACGCCTATTCTTGGGGAGTAAAAACCAATGGTTACTTTCACAATTACATTCAGTAATTCCAAGGCAGTATACCTTACCAGTTGTACAGTGACTCTCAGTAACAAATCAAATAGTCAGTCGACTGGACAGTATATGTTTCGTGAATAGTGAAACATGTATTCCAGGTACAGTAAAAACCTATAACTACTTTTGTGGTAACAGACAGTTATACCAGGTGAGTAAAACCTAAGATCAGTGAAACACATATTGAAATAAGCAGTAACTCTTGTAACTTATTTTTGGATGGCACGCAGCTACCTCAAGGTAAGTAAAACCCATATATATTTTTAACCTCACAATGAAGTCCAGGTTAGATCTTTCCCAGATATACAAGTACCTCATGTATCAGTTATGAGGGACAGTTAGAACCAAAGACTCTTCTTGTGTCTGTCTAAACAGCACATGGAAAGCAAAACCCAATGTTACTCTTTACTGAATGACTTAAAGTTATTCTAGGTAGGGAGAACCTAATGGAGACTTATTCTAGACAGGCTAGCAGCAAGTCAGGGGAAGCAAGACCCAGTTGGGGCACACTCATACAATTATCCTAACAGGAATAATCTGGTGATACCAACAGTTGTGGGACACCCATAAAGTATCCTAACAGGAAAAATATGGTGAAACCAACACATTACTTATGGGAAGAGGTACAACCAAATCACAGGAGAGTAATATACCTTCACATCTAGTTTCTATTAGAATGGCAAAACGGTTCCTAAGGAAAGAAAGATGTTAACCATACTTTGAGTTCCTTCGGAAGACTGGGCAAACAGTTGAGTATTTTACTTCTAGAGTTAGAAAGGGGTTCGGGGCTTCGCAGAAGACACCCTGGCAGGATTCTAGCAGTGGGACTTGGTGCACTGGTGAGAGGCCTCCCCATCACAGAAAACATCCCTCAGCTACACAGAAATCCTAACAGACTTAAGGTAAGTACATACGCAAGTCAACACAGTACCTCAGCATTGAAGAAGATGTTGCAGCAGGAGGACTTCAGGATCTGCAGCCAAATACCCGGTCAGGGGATTCCTTGTCGTAGTGACTGAAAACAACACCTCAGAAAGAAATTTGCAGCAGGGATAAGGCTCCAGGCAAGATTTTCTTCACGGCTGAATGCGGTTCTGTGGATTTGGCGCCTTTTCAAGGAGCACAGAAGAAGACAGAAAATCGTGGTTGAATTCTCGTCGTTACAAAGGTCCAGCACTCGGTTGAGGGGACTTTTCAGACTCTATTTGTTTCTCTGGAGATACACCAGGATGCCCACAAAGTTTCAGCAAGATTCATAATTCGGAATTCATAGCCGGGAGAAGAGGGCAGGAGCCGTCTCTCCCCAACTTGCTACCTGTGTGCGAAGACACGCTCAGCTGCAATTTATACTCCATATGGTGAGTGAGCATGAGCCAGCGAAAAGAAATGCAAATAATGTTTTTAAATCTGCTACTATTCCGGATTAAGTGCCCAGATGCCTGATTTCAGGGGCCACACAGTCCTTTGACCATGCAGCTGTTTCTGGGCCCATTGGACTCCATTGCCCACAACGTGGTTAATGGCCGCGTTCCGCACCTCTCATTCCTAGGAGGCACACCAAGATTCCACCAGCCCCAGCATCGGATTGGCTGGTGCACTGCATTTCCGCCCACCGTCAGCAGCGGTAGGCGGAAGCCAGCCGTTCCAACTAAGGGCCGTGAATAAGGGCCTGTCTGTGCCCCATGATCTTCATAGCCGCCAACACGCCGGGAGAAGAGGGCAGGAGCCTTCTCTCCCCAACTTGCTTCCTGTGAGCGAAGACACGCTCAGCCGCAATTTATACTCCATATGGTGAGTGAGCACGAGCCGACGAAAAGAAATGCAAATAATGTTATAAATCTGCTACTATTCCGGATCAACGCACCAAAGTGCCCAGAGGCCTGATTCCAGGTGCCACAAGGCCTTTTGACCATGCAGCTGTTGCTGGGCTCATTGGACTCCATTGCCCGCAACGTGGTTAATGGCCACGTTCCGCACCTCCCATTCCTAGGAGGCGCACCAAGATTCCACCAGCCCCAGCATCGGATTGGCTGGTGCACTGCATTTCCGCCCACCGTCAGCACTGGTAGGCAGAAGCCGGCCGTTCCAACTAATGGCCGTGAATAAGGGCCTGTCTGTGCCTGTCCGTGGAGGTGCGAGCCATCAGCCAGACACGCTTCCCTATTCCCTGCATGCCACAATGAGTACAATCCTCTTTCTGGTTTGCCCACCTGCTGCCCCTCCAGTCTCTGCTGTACCTTCAATAAACTATCTCTCGCAGACCCATCTCATCACCAGGTCCTCTCAAACGCCTATCTCGTGCTCACACTCTGCCCCACTGCCCGACGAAAGCATAACTCTCCTGATCCCACGCTGCAGTCCGACCTCAGGACTCGCTACAACCTCATCAAGGCGCCACTCGCCACTGTGATTTAACTCTGCCGGCAGCATTACGGATAATAAATACAAAAACAAATCTCGCTGTGAACCAGTCTCTGAGGTAGACACCATCAGTATGACCACTGTGTGCCTGACATTCCCACGTCACCTTGTGTTCCCAAATCATATGTACCACAACCATACCTTGTTTGTACCGTGTTAACACTGGCTGAGCCAGCATTACTGCACATGCGCGATATTGATCCTAGAGCCACTCACACCGCCTGGAATTATTTACATAGACTGGTCGAGCTCACCACTCGCAGCCTATATTCCCATGCATGCCTTGCCTATGATCCGCCGTGATATGCCACACTACTCTTGCTAGACAAATTGTTACCCTCAGCACTTACACTTGTCGTCCATCGCCCCTGGTACTCATCTAATTCTCTGCCACAGTCTCTCCATGTATCCCTCCACGGCTCTGCTAGCTCCACCCGCTGTACAGCACGCACACCACACCACCCTCACGCGACGCCTCGTGTTTGTGCTAATACTCACCTACGCCTCCTTCCTGAATCCCATCCAGCCAACCATGATAACCTCTAACTCTGCCTCCCCAGCCACTACCACACCCCAGCCCACATCCCCAGATGACTGGTTCTCCCAAAGAAGTACCTCTGCTACACTAGGCCACCAGGATCACCTAACATCTAGACTCACCAGGCTTAGGTACCGCACCACACCTTCCATACCCCCATGCCTTCGTAATATCACGATCGGAAGGAACCTCAGGCTAAGCTCTCGCACACACCACACTTATGCTACTAAGTACACCACTACAACCAAAGACTCCCACGTCCATCCAAAAATATCACCCCCGACAGCCCTCCAAAGGCCACCAGCACTCGCCCATAAGTCCTCTCACTTCAACACAGCTCAACTCATCAAGCCCCCCCAGATATCCCCTCTCCCCCCATTCACCAAGCCGCCACCCCTCGCGACCAGTGCCAAAAAGAACTGTCTCCCACCCGTTCTTAAATGTGCTCTGATAAATGCACACTCTCTTTCCGCTCATGCTCTGGAAATCAATGACCTAATCACTACTCAGGACCTAGATCTACTCGCCGTCACAGAGACGTGGCTCCACGAGGCGTCTGGTCCAGCCATCCCTCTAGCCCTCCCAGCCAGTTACTCCATCCTCAGCCAAGATAGACTGGTGTCTAAAGGAGGAGACGTAACCCTCATCACCAAAGATGCACTTTCTATCAGACTCTGCAACCACCCATGGGAAGGCAACACTGACCTACTCTCAGCCAAACTATCCCTGTCACCCAACTGCACCATCAATCATCAATATCCACCTTATGTACCGGCCCCCCGACCTAGCACCAGAGTTCCAAGGCCACCTCCTCCACGTACTGGGTAACAACCTAAAAAGCTCCTGCAAATCTATCCTACTCTGCAACCATAATCTAGGCTTGAAAGATCCTAAAGACAAAGCAGCCTCAGCCCTAGCCAAAGAACTAAACCATTTAGGGTTCATACAAAAAGTTATTAACCCAACCCACTGCAAAGGTCGCACTCTCGATTGGGTGGCAGACCACAATTGCTCAACCTCCTTTATCTCCAACTCTTCCTACCCATGGACTAGCCACAACTGCATCCAATTCACCATTCCCACCACTCCCACCCCCAAAGCTCTCACCTATGCCCCCCCAGCACAGGTCAGAAGTTCAAAAAAACTAACCACGGACAACCTTCGTCCTCTCCTGGATGTCTCTGAAGTCAAGCCCCCATTCTCAAATGATCCTAGCATACTCGCAGACATCTACGCCGACATCCTCACCAGAGATGTCAACACTATAGCCCCAATTGAATCAAAAAAAGAAAATAAATCTATGCACACCAACTCATGGTTCACGGATGAACTACTCGCCCTACGTACCTGTAAGCGTAACGCTCTAACTAGCTGGCAATCTAAGCCCAGTGACTCCACTAAGGGAGAATTTAAAAAACTATCCTTGCAATATCAAGCAGCCATATTCAAAGCTAAATCTAAATCCCTTAACCACTGGATTTGCAAGGCCAACTCACAGCCCAAGGAAATGTTCTCCATATTCAAAAACCTCATCAGCCCTTCCCTTTCACTAGCCCCGGTGATATCATCAAGGATGAAGCATGGTGCGCCAGCATTCAGTCAGCCCTGCTCAATAAAACTGAAAAGTTCCAAGAAAACATACAAGCACAATTCAAAGCCCTGCCCAAGATCGACCACCCCCATGCCTAGCCGCCTTTCTCAAACTCCCCCTAACCTTTTCTTCTCATTCCGTGACGTCTCAGAATTTGAAGTCCTCGAACTCCTCCAAAAAGTCAGACCCTCGACTTGCAAGAGAGACATTTGTCCTCCCAAAATCATCAAAGAATGTGCTGATTTCCTGGTCCTCTCATCACGGCATTCATTAATGCCTCCTTCAAAACCTGCACTGTCCCCTCTAGCCTCAAAGAAGCCTGGGTTCACCCTCTTCTAAAAAATATATCCCTCGATCCCTCCTCTCCTAACAACTACCGCCCCGTTACCACTGTCCCATTTCTCCTCAAAATCCTTAATAAAGCAGTTCACAATCAGATCCAACATTTCCTAGAAACCAACATCCTTGGTAAAAGACAATCAGGGTTCCGTAAAGGCCACTGCACTGAAACTGCCCTTCAGGATCTAAAAAATCAAATAACCACACAATCATGGACAAAGGCAAACCTGCCCTCCTCCTACTCTTGGATCTCTCGGCTGCTTTTGACCTTGTGGATCACAAGACTCTCAGCTCCCACCTCACGCATGCAGCCCATTTCACCAGCAAGGCCTCCTCATGGATCACGTCCTTCCTTGAAGGAAGAGCCATGAAGGTATTCTCAGACCAGGTGAATGCTGCTCCCTCCACCATCCATTGCGGTGTTCCCCAAGGCTCTTGCACAACGCCCACCCTATATAACCTGTTTACTAAACCACTCTTTGACAGACTAGACTCCATCGGCATAGCTTATACTAACTATGCCGATGATACGCATGTCCTCCTACCACTCTCAGGCATATATAAACAGGACGCCGCAGCCCTCCTCCAGATCTACACGACCAGCCAGGCATGGATGGCAGCAAATGGGCTATGCCTCAACGGCGATAAAACCGAGATTAACATCATGGGCCCCAAAGAAACACTAGCCAAACTCAGCAAACAACACTGCGACTTTACTATCGATAACTCCATCATCCCAGTCTCACCAGCAGTCAAGACACTTGGGGTCTTCTTAGACTCCATGCAGTCTATGACTCGCCAGGTCAGTGCCATCGCCTCTGCATCTGCCCACACCACCAAGCTTATAAACTCAGTCAAACCCTTCCTCTCCAACCAAAACTGCCTATCAATAGCGAGAGCGACCATTGGGGCTAAATTAGACTACTGTAATGCACTCCTAGCTGGCACATCCGCTAAAAATCTGAATAGACTCCAAACAGTCCAAAATAATGCTCTCAGAGCAGCTCTCAGGATCCCGAAAAGAGACCACATCACGCAGGACAGGCAAGCTGCCCACTGGCTCCCTGTTAAGGAAAGAATCACCTTCAAGACACTCTAGCACATAAATGCCTAAGACTCTCTGCCCATCCCTACCTATCAGAGATCTTATCCAGAGACATCTCATCACGTCCTAAAAGAACCTGCCCCGCAAATAAACTACGCATCCCACCTATCAAAAGAGCCGAGACCTCCCTCACAGCCTTGCAGAAAAATCTCAAAACACAGCTATTTTACTAACACCTCTTCCCCCTTCCCTCCTCCATCACCCTCACTAACCCTGCCTGTAACCAAGTATGTACCTTGTTTTCTTCTGTAACTCAGTGAGTCTCCACGTTGTTGCAAGATGTCTGTAACAGCACCACGATACCCCCGGGCTTCTGCACGCTTTAAAAATGCTAATTATAAATAAATAGATAAATAAGAGCATGCACCGCACGATGGCTTGAGGTCCCAGGGTATTTAGGTATTGCAGCCCGCAAGGTCGCAGCAAGGTTTTGTACATTTTTACCGTTGTTTCCGGAACACCTGATCACAACTCCTGCAGGCGGGAGGTGATGTTCCCGCCAGGTCTGACCTGGCGGGCTTAACACCGCCCGCCTGCAGGCGGACGAGGAAACACCGGCAGCATTACGAGATGCTGCCGGTGTTTCCATGATCCCCATTCCGCCTCCATGATTCCCGGAAACCGGGGTTGTAATGCCCCAGTAATTCCGGGAATCACGGAGGCGGAATGGTAATACGAGTCCGGCGGTAACCAGGCGGTTTTACCGCCTCGGTTACCGCCGGACTCGTAATGAGGCCCTATGTATTGTAAAAATAAAGGATGTATTTGAATACAGGTAAGCCCAGATAACTCTAGGGGTAAATAAGTACTATCAGACATTATATGTAATCACCATTATAGAAACACAACACTATGCTTGAAGGTGCACAGACCGAAGCATAAATCTTATTTGGAACACCTAGCAGTAGTTCTAGGGAAGTCCAAACCTTTTCATACACATTTAGTATAGGTCACACCTATTCTTGGGGAGTACAAACCAGTGGTTACTTTCATAATTACATTACGTTATTCCAGGACAGTAGACCTTATCAGTTGTACGATGACTCTCGGTAACAAATCACATAGTCAGTCAACTGGACAGTATACGTTTTGTGAATAGTGGAACACTTATTCCAGGTACAGTAAAAACCTACAACTACTTTTGTGATAACACAGTTATACAAGGTGAGTACAACCTAAGGGTGTAATATTCAATTACAGGTGCTTTTGAGCTCAGTGAAACACTGATTGAGATAAGCAGTAACTCTTGTAACTTATTTTTGGATAGAACACAGCTAACTCAAGGTAAGTAAAACCCATATACTTTTTTAACCTCACAAATAAGTACAGGTTAGATCTTTCCCAGCTGCACAAGTACCTTATATATGACTTATGAGGGACAGTTAGAACCAACAACTCTTCTTGTGTCTGTCTAAACAGCACAGGGAAAGCAAAACCCAATGTTACACTTTACTGAATGACTCAAAGTTATTCTAGGTAGGTAGAACCTGATGCAGACTTATTCTGGACAGGCTAGCAGCAAGTCAGGGGAAGCAAGACCCAGTTGGGGAACACTCATACAATTATCCTAACAGGAGTAATCTGGTGTTACCAACAGTTGGGGCACACTCATACAATTATCCTAACAGGAATAATCTGGTGAAACCAACACATTACTTATGGGAAGAGGTACAACCAAATCACAGGAGAGTAATATACCTTCACATCTAGTTTCTATTAGAATGGCAAAACGGTTTCTAAGGAAAGAAAGATGTTAACCATACTTTTGAGAATAGTGCATCACACATATCCAAGGTAAGTAAGAAGGTTTGTAAATGTTCACTCTTAGAGTTACAGATACCAACCAACTCTTTACACGTAAGTAACTTTTAAACACTTATTTACTTTTCTAGGCAAAAGGCCCAATCCCTTAACAGTATTTCCCTTATTCTTTGAGCACGAGTGTTCTCAGTGGCGGAAGGGGGTCACTACGATCTAGTGACCCCCAGACAGTGTTAGAATAGGTTCTTAAGTAGCAAAAGTCTGAGTTCCTTAGGAAGACTAGGCAAACATGTGAGTACTTTACTTCTAGAGTTAGAAGAGGGTCCAGGGGCTACACAGAAGACATCCTGGCAGGATTCTAGCTGTGGGACTGGGTGCACTGAATGAGAGGACTCCCCATCACAGAAAACATCCCACAGCTACAAAGAAATCAGACTTAAGGTAAGTACATTCCCAAGTCAACACAGTACCTCAGCATTGAAGAAGATTTTGAACCAGGCTAGGCGAGTATGTTGAGACAAACGGTCTGTCCATTAATCCAGCAAAACCCAAAATAGATGGTCTTTAGGCATGCGCGAAAAAAGATTCACTATTCTAATTTGGTACTGAAAGGCCAAGTCATTCCAAGGGTTGAAGAAGTAACCTACCTGGGCTATAAGGTATATGCATCACCAGCAATATATAAAGCAGAGTCTGACATGAATGGAAAAATTACGCAGCTCACTCACCAAATGAAAAAGGTAGTCGCCAAATACTGCAAATTCTCGATCCTGCCCCTGATTAAATATTATGTAGCGAAAGCCGTACCAGTAATTCTATATGGACTAGAGGCAAATCCAATGCTCTGGTATATAAACTGGCGAAAATTTGAGAGCCTTCTGTGGAAGAGAGTTCTTGGGCTCCCAATGAGTGCCTTGTCCCCCAGTCTAAGATTTGAGCTGTGCCTAAAATCTTTGGGATCCCTTGCAGATTGGAAGTTGGTGTCTCTATTCTGCCAGATTCTTACTGCACAGGCCCACACGCTATATAGTGACATTAAGGGCCTGATTCATGGAAGTGTTTTATAATGGCGCAATCCCACAGGAAAACGTTCCATGAATCAGGCCCTAAGGCTCACTTTGCGTACTTCGAATCAGAGATTCTCTCAAATTTGCAGATAAGGGTCAAGGAGATCCTGGTAAAAGCGGATTCAGATTTTGAAACATTAGTCACCAATCCTCTAATAAAAGTAAAGAGGGCAGTGGAATCGAGTGATTGGATTTTAACTTGCGAAACACAGTTCCCCCAAATTTACTTTTGACAGATGACAAAACACTGGGCTACCTTCCGAGATACTTGGCAAAATTTCCCGACTGGAAGGTTAGAAAAAACGTCCTTACAATAAGATAAAATTTAATACACACGGGAGAGGTATTAGCCAAACGAAGGCAAGGAGAAGTAGCCCACAAATTGTGTGAAGTATGTCAAAATCCACTAACCCAAACGCTAAAACATCTGTTAATGGAGTGTGAGGGCACTTGGCCTGCTAGAGTGACCCTGTTTAGGAGTTTTGACAACAGAGATGAGGGATTGGTTTCCGAAATGTTTTGGGACAAACTGATCTCTGGGCACAAAACAGCATTAACACTTAGGGGCCAATTCATGGAACAAACGTGCGCCGAAAATCTTCGCGCAAGCAGGTGCAAGCGGAAAAAAACAGGCGCAACCGCACGCGTGCGATTCATGGAAGTCCCTGCGCGTGTTCACCTCGGGATGTGCGCCAAACCCGTGCATGGCGCACAAGTCACTGCAACATCCCGAAAGGCGTGCGCGACGCGCACAGTGAAAGCGCACAACCTCGGCGCATACACCAGAAAGTGGGCGGGACACGGGGCGTAACGCGCGGAATTGGGAACAACGCGCGAAAATAAGGGCGTAACGGGATGTACTGCAGGGAAGCAGACGGAATGCCCACACGCACTTGAACCACACATATTCATGGAATCGAATAGGGCAAAGCCACGCATAGCCAAAGACAGGCACAAGCTGAAACACGTCCGCCACACGAAGGCAGGCGGTAGAGTCCCAGCGCATCACAAAAGTGGCAACATACAGCAATTGGGCCTGTGCGAGCGGGGCACGTGCATTGCGGGGGTGCGCGGGAAGCAACACACGCAATCGAGCGGGGTACGTGTATTTCGGGGGCGCGCGGGAAGTTACACACGCGATTGAGCGGGGTACGTGTATTTCGGGGGCGCGCGGGAAGTTACACACGCGATTGAGTGGGGTACGTGTATTTCGGGGGTGCGCGGGAAGTTAAATACGCGATTGAGCGGGGTACGTGTATTTCGGGGGTGCGCGGGAAGTTACACACGCGATTGAGCGAGGTACGTGTATTTCGGGGTTGCGCGGGAAGTTAAATACGCGATTGAGCGGGGTACGTGTATTTCGGGGGTGCGCGGGAAGTTACACACGCGATTGAGCGAGGTACGTGTATTTCGGGGGTGCGCGGGAAGTTACACACGCGATTGAGCGTGGTACGTGTATTTCGGGGGTGCGCGGGAAGTTACACACGCGATTGAGCGGGGTACGTGTATTTCGGGGGTGCGCGGGAAGTTACACACGCGATTGAGCGGGGTACGTGTATTTCGGGGGTGCGCAGGAAGTTAGATACGCGATTGAGCGGGGTACGTGTATTTCGGGGGTGAGCGGGAAGTTACACACGCGATTGAGCGAAGTACGTTTATTTCGGGGGTGCGCGGGAAGTTACACACGCGATTGAGCGGGGTACGTGTATTTCGCGGGAGCGCGGGAAGTAATACACGCGATCTCATCAGGGTACGTGTATTTCGGGGTGCGGGGGAAGTATCCCACGCAACATCAGCAAGGTACGTGTATTCCAGGGGTGTGCAGGAAGTTCCACACGCAATTCCATCAGGGTACGTGTATTACAGGGGTGCGCGGGAAGTTCCACACGCGATCTCATCAGGGTACGTGTATTACAGGGATGCGCGGGGAGCAGCACACGTGAATTGCACGTGTGGGTCCTCCCAGGTGTTCCCTCTACACCCTCCACGGCCCCTGCAGGTGGCTCACACCACAGGGGCCTACCCAGCACATGTCCTGCAGGCACCCCATCCACCATGGCCATGCCCATCAGCCAACCCACATGTCAACTTGCACTACTGCCCACCAACGCATGTCCCCCTGCACCCCCAGCCACCAGGGGCAGCCTCCACCAGGCCCTCACCCATGTCTCCCACCACCCCCACCCCCCAGCCACCAAGGGCAGCCTCCACCAGGCCCCCACCCATGTCTCCCACCACCCCCACCCCCCAGCCACCAGGGGCAGCCTCCACCAGGCCCCCACCCATGTCTCCCACCACCCCCACCCCCCAGCACTGTGGGGCACCTGCCTGCAGGCCCCCACCCATGTCCAACTCATTTTCCCCACCACCCCCACCCCCCAGCCACCAGGGGCAGCCTCCACCAGGCCCCCACCCATGTCTCCCACCACCCCCACCCCCCAGCCACCAGGGGCAGCCTCCACCAGGCCCCCACCCATGTCTCCCACCACCCCCACCCCCCAGCACTGTGGGGCACCTGCCAGCAGGCCCCCACCCATGTCCAACTCATGTTCCCCACCACCCCCAGCCACCAGGGGCAGCCTCCACCAGGCCCCCACCTATGTCTCCCAACACCCCACCCCCCAGCACTGTGGGGCACCTGCCAGCAGGCCCCCACCCATGTCCAACTCATGTTCCCCACCACCCCCACCCCCCAACCACCAGGGGCAGCCTCCACCAGGCCCACACCCATGTCTCCCACCACCCCCAACCCCCAGCACTGTGGGGCACCCGCCAGCAGGCCCCCACCCATGTCCAACTCATGTTCCCCAGCACCCCCACCCACCAGCACTGTGGGGCACCTGCCAGCAGGCCCCCACCCATGTCCAACTCATGTTCCCCACCACCCCCACCCCCAGCACTGTGGGGCACCTGCCAGCAGGCCCCCACCCATGTCCAACTCATGTTCCCCACCACCCCCACCCCCCAGCACTGTGGGGCACCTGCCAGCAGGCCCCCACCCATGTCCAACTCATGTTCCCCACCACCCCCACCCCCCAGCACTGTGGGGCACCCTCCACCAGGCCCCCACCCATGTCTCCCACCACCCCCACCCCCCCAGCAGTGCAGGGGCAGCCTCCACCAGGCCCCCACCCATGTCTCCCAGCGCCCCCACCCCCCAGCCACCAGGGGCAGCCTCCACCAGGCCCCCACCCATGTCTCCCAGCACCCCCACCCCCCAGTCACCAGGGGCAGCCTCCACCAGGCCCCCACACATGTCTCCCAGCACCCCCACCCCCCAGCCACCAGGGGCAGCCTCCACCAGGCCCCCACCCATGTCTCCCACCACCCCCAGTCACCAGGGGCAGCCTCCACCAGGCCCCCACCCATGTCTCCCACCACCCCCACCCCCCAGCCACCAGGGGCAGCCTCCACCAGGCCCCCACCCATGTCTCCCACCACCCCCACCCCCCCAGCAGTGCAGGGGCAGCCTCCACCAGGCCCCCACCCATGTCTCCCACCACCCCCACCCCCCAGCACTGTGGGGCACCTGCCAGCAGGCCCCCACCCATGTCCAACTCATGTTCCCCACCACCCCCACCCCCCAGCACTGTGGGGCACCTGCCAGCAGGCCCCCACCCATGTGCAACTCATGTTCCCCAGCCAACATGTCATCACAATCTAGATCCCTGGTCCCTATGGTCAGCCTCCAAATGCAAAACACCCACCCGAGTATTGCATCCACCCACTCATAATTTGCAATTACATCACAGAACACCAATTGCAAGTTCCGAAACAAACACATCTCCCTCACATACACCCAATGGGTGTCAGTGAATCTCAAAACACATATCATGAAATGCATGAAACCAATGAGATACCACACATTGAAGTTCACCAAAAAAATATGTATTAAAGGAAACATAAATAGAATAAAAAATGAATAAACAGAAATGTGAATGTACAAAAATTAAAAGAAGCATGTCCGTGAAAAAAAACAAAACCAAAAATAAAATTCCAAAGTAATGTTCTCCAAAGTCAATGTCCACAAAACAAAATCGAATGGGAAATAAAAAATAAAGCCATTGCTCCATGGTTAAAAAGTGAAAAAAAAATACAATCCAACAGTGAACTATGTACACGGGAACAAGCCAGGGTCCATTATCCCAACAAAAGAAAGGAAACCTATCTAACTACACTAACTAATAAAATAAACTATATACAAAAATGTGGCCAATGTCCGAAAGTTCCAAATAAAATCAAAACAAAAATGAAACCTAACACTACCTACATAACTATGTACAAGGGCAGCGGGCTAGTTTCAGGGCTCACTTGTGGATGTCCCGGGCCAGGGCATCATCAAACTCCTCCTCAATGTCCCGGAGGCGGTCCTCCTCCATGTCCCCGAGGGTCCGCAGGGCCGTCGACGTCTCCACCTCCAAACCCCTGCGGATTGCCTCGAGGCACTCGGCCCGCCTCAGGGCCCTCCGCATGGAGTTCTCCGCCCTGACCATTGTGAGCCGTGCCTCTTCCGCCCGCTGTCGCTCCGCATCTATGGCGTGGCCCAACCGCTGGCACACGGAAGACACTCTCTGACCTGGGGCCTCCTGCCCTCCGGCCGATGCCTGCCCCTCCGATGTTGAAGGCCCAGAGCCTTCATCTCTCCCACCACGTTGCTGCTGCTGCTGTGCCTCTGCCCGTGCACTGCCTCCTGTTGCCTGCACATCCTCCGCCGGCTGGGGTGCAGTCGTAGATGTGGCCACCCCTGCTGGACGTCCGACTCCCGACTGTGGCAGGGATGCCTCCTCCACCAGCCTGGCCGCACCGTCAGAGGCAGCTCCACAGGGCACCCAGGTGACTGATGGGTGGGAAGATGGCACGGAGGACGACTGGTGCGTAGGGGGTCCAGTTGAGGAGGGGGTCGTAGCAAGCCCCATCAGACGGAGGAATCCGGCCTGGGTGACCTGTCCCAGCAGGCTGACGTGGTCAACGAGCCATTCGAGATGACGTGCAGTCTCTTCATGAAAAGACTGCAGGTCACCTCGCATGGCCCGTTGACGCAACGCCACACCAGCCAGGACAGGCTCAACCCGGACCTGGATAGCCACGTCCGCAGGCAGAGGAAGGCCAGTTGACCTGAGCTCATCCCCTGCCTGAAAACGGGTCTGGACGTAGGCATCCCTGCTGGTGCAAGATGATGCAGGGACAGGATCAGGGACAGGATTGCACACAGGCACCTCCGCGGCGGCCTGTGCTGCCTCCTGTCCCTGGTCCTGCACTGCACCACTAGCACCAGTGGGATCCCCACCTCCAGACCCCGTCTCTGGTGCTTGCACGGCCTCCTCCTCCACCAAACCCCCCACCAACCTGGATGACTCCATGCCATCTTCCCCTGTTGGGCCCTGTGGGGTCCCAGGAGTCCAACTCCAACCTCCGCCTCTTGGACCTCCCCCCGGCAGCTGCGGCCTGGGATGCGGCACCGGACTCCTCACTCCCCGACGAGATCACAACATTGCGTCTCTGGCTGGCGGTGGGATCCCCGCCGCTGTGCTCCACAGCACCTTCTCCGCCCTCTTCATCAGTTGACGCTGCAGACAGGGAGAAACAAAACACAGGCATCAGGGTACTGTACAATGGACACATACACACATGACAGTTGTACATGAGTGGCATTGGCAAACCTCAGACATGTCATCACAATCCCCAACACACATGTCATTACAACTCGCACAAATGAGCCATACCACAGCCATATCGCAACTGCCACCACCATCCATACACATACAACAGCATGAGCAGCCAAAGGTGAGCCAGACATCACATGCAACACAGGAAGTGCACCACACATGTACACACACCACCACACTTGCATGCATGTGTACACCTCTGCCAAGTGTCGCAGTGTTCAGACGGGCATCCATGTCACATCTGCCAATCAGGCTTCCACATACCGTTGTCACATGCATCCATGTTGCATCACTGTTGCACCCTTGTCAAATACACACACATGCACATGTACACAGTGCTGATACATGCAGCCGAAAACAACATACATGCGTGACATCACGGACATGTCTACTTACATACACATTCATCCAAACATGTGTGCCCACACAACTGCATTTGGCATGCAAGCCTACACACACAAGCACCATCCATGTCTCACACATTCCAGCCCTCGCATGTGTCAGCCCCACGGCCCTGTACACCCCCACCCATACTCGACCCCATACAAACAGATGTGCAACCTGCACACTACTGAATAATCACCACACGCACTGCTCACAATCAGGATGCATGTACACTCACCGCTCGACTCCAGACGGGTCTGCCTCTCAAGGACCTGGACGTGGAGCGCTGGGGATATGCGTTCCAGGACCCTCATCTGTTCTTCCGACAAGTGGCCCCGGCGCCCCTTGGCATCCGCTGCCTTCAAGAGGCAACGGGCCTTGTTCAGGGTCCTGGACCTGAAGTCCTCCCAGCGCTTCTTGACATGTTGTAAGTCGCGTACTGCCACCCCCTCCGCGTTGATGGCAGTCACAATGTCAGTCCAGATCCGAGTCCGTCCTTCCTTGTCGGCTCGGGAACTTCCGAAGAGGGCATCATACTGCCCCAGGACTTGCTCCACCAGGACACCAACTTCGGTGGCACTGAAGCTGGTGCCCCTCTGCCTCTCTGGCCGGGGGTTGTCAGTGGTCTCAGATGGTGTTTGCCCCGACATGACAACCCCAGAGGCAGGAGTGGGTGGGCAACTGGGTCCTGGGGCTGGGCTGTGGAGCGATGGAATCCCAGTCGGGAGTCTTTGGTTCCAGCAGGGGTGGTCACAGCAACAGCACCCCTGGCTGATGTGCAGGCAGCAAATGGCAGGGCACGTGGGCAGCAGGCAGTCAGGCAGCAGCAGATGGCAGGTGGGAGCGTGCTCGGGGCTCTGGGGGGCAGTAGTTCGGCCTTCTGGGCAGGAGCGTGGTCTTCTGTTTGCTTACGCGTCGCCAGCTTGATACGGAGTGATTTGGCACGTGAAAAATCTGCACGTCAGCGTATAATTCGAGAAAAGGCCCTTAGCGCGTAAGCGCATCTGCACGCATACGCATTTTCATTGGACAGAAGGCCCCTCAAGCGCCCCTGTGACTTGACGCGTACAGACGTGCATGGGCATTTCACCGCGCGTGGAAAACTGCACGTCCGCGTGTAATGCGAGGAAAGGGCCCATGCGCGTAAGCGTGCGTGGAAAACTGCACGTCCGCGGGTAATAGGAGGAAAGGCCCTTAGCGCGTATGCACGGCAGCACGCATATGCGATTTCATTGGACCAAAGGCCCTTAGCGCGTGAGCGCGTCTGTGACGTGACGCGCGCAGGTGTTTCCCTCATTGCACGTGATGACAGAACACACGTGGATTTCCACCAATCGCGTGTGAAAGTTCCCGCCACCCCGGAACACACGTACCCAGGCTAATCGCGTGTGAAACTTCCCGTGCACCCTGAAACACACGTACCCAGGCCAATCGCGTGTACGCTCACTCCCCTCAGATCACACGCGATGACACTCGGACCTACAGTCTTACCACGTATCCGAATACGGGAAACCCACGCACGGCAAAAGACGTGCACAGGCGTCAACCCGTCCGCCCACACGAAGGCAGGCGGAGGCGTCCCCGCGCACAGCATAAAAGTGCGCGCAAACAACAAACACGTATATACAGCTACGATAAATGCCCCATTTGTCGCTGCACTGATCGTGGGACACCGCAGGAGGAGGAGGAGAATAGCCAGGGCACGCATTTTCGCACCACGGACAAGCCTTTTTGGGATGCCTGACGACCAGGTCTACGGCAGGTATAGGTTTCCACCCCATATCATCCTAGACCTGGTCAGGGAGTGGGAAGATGACCTCACATCCCCCACCCTTTGCTCCCAAGCATTGAGCCCCTTGGAGAAGCTGCTCAATGTCCTGCATTTTTTGGCCACTGGGTCATTTCAGCGGACCACTGCCATAGTGGGGGGGGTCTCACAGGCCACGCAGTCACGCTGCCTACACCAGGTACTGGCAATCATGACAGCGCGTCCCTCAGTCCGCAGGCACATATACATGCCCAGAACACCCGCAGAAAGGCAGGCCGTTGTCCTGGATTTTTTCAGGGTGGCACACTTCCCCAAAGTGCTCGGTGCCATAGGGCCATTGAGCACATCTACCGAAACCGCAAGCACTGGCATTCCATCAATGTACAGATGGTATGTGATGCAAAGGGAATCATCACCTCTGTCTATGCAAACTACCCTGGCTCCACCCATGACAGTTTCATATACAGAATGTCCGCCCTGAGCCGGGCCCTGGAAGCTGGGCAGCATGGCGACACATGGCTCCTAGGTCAGTACAAATGCCCTTGCACATGCATGCAAGTCACACACAGACAAATATCCAAACCCTAATAATCTCAACTATTATCACCTCCCCAGGGGACAGTGCCTACCCTCTGGCCAACCACATGATGACGCCAATCCGGAACCCCACCACACCACCCCAGGTAAGATACAACGCCGCCCATATTGCAACCAGGGGCATAGTGGAGCGCACATTCGGAGTGCTCAAGTCACGTTTCCGCTCCCTTGACCGCTCTGGTGGGCAACTACTCTATGCACCACCAGTAGTGTGCAGGATCATTGTGGCAGCATGTGTCCTGCACAATGTTGCAACATGGCAGGGTGTCCCGGTGGACATGGTGGTGCCCCCACATCCCCAACCACAGGCACAGGCGCTGCCCATGGGAGGGGACAGGGCACGTGGCGAGGAAGCCCGGACCCAGCTTGTGGCCACATTTTTCACCTAAACTCCCACCCCTGCGGAGTGCACACAGGCCTGGCACATACCAGGTGACAATCGATGATGACAAAGAGACAGTCAACTGTCACAACCCTACCACCCTGAGATAGTTGCCATGGAAGTGCCACATCGTCTACATCCCTAGCTACTTAAACACAAGCTATCCTGTGTGACCAAAAGGCACACATATGACATATGACATGATATGGGCCATACACAAGTATTCCAAGGCGCAATGAGGCAGGGAGGGGGGAGCAAGGGAACACAGAGAACGGTACTACTAGGCCAGGTGTCATTGAGATCGTGCAATTGCAGGGGTAGGGGGAAAGGGAAAAGTGCAAGGGGAAGGGTGGGGGGGAGTCCAGTACAGGGGAAGTAGGCCAAAAAAATAATACATAGGTCGCCTGGTGGCAACTACAAAGGTAAGTGCAGACAAGTGCTGGGAAGGGAGGGCTGTAGGGATAGAGAGACAGTACTGCAGTGCAGGGGTTGCCAGGGGGGCAGTGCAAGTGGAGAGTGGCTGGGCCAGGGACCGAGGTCGGTGAGAGTGGCCCAGTTGCAGCTCCTGTGCAGTTCCAGTGAAGAATTCTGCAAGGGAGAGGCAGAGAGTAAGCAGAAGCAAAGAGGAAGGTCTTGAGGTGCTTCCAGAATTGGAGATGGTTCCCCTCAAGTTCAAGTCAGGCCGGAAGTCTGTTCCAGGGGGAGGGCCCTGCTGCGGAGAGAAATCTACCCCCAGCTAGTTGCTCTGAGAAGCGGATGACCCGGACATGCAAGGTGTGCATCACACACACCTGCAAAACAGGCCATGGCCATCACTGTCATGTCACTCAAACCCTCCCAAACATCAACATGACATGGCAAGCAATACCCATACACCAATGCAGTAACGATAAGGTACACATTGCCATGTCCTAAATGTACAGTGGCATCGGACAATGATGCCTGACCCGGAATCAGATGAAATGACAGACCAACAAAATCTCCCACCCAAAATAAGTCATTTCCAAATGCATTACAACAGTCGTAGACGTAACATCACAATGAATGCCTGTCTACATGCACATTATGCATTGCAAAATCAACACTGCAGCTCATGTGTGCAGTGTCCTACTCCTGCATCACACTGCTCAGCGCACAGCACAGTAAACAGCCATTGTGTGTGATGCACACCCTGAGCATCACATCTAAGTGATAGACCACATCAAACATCAAATTAGGCATGTACTGGATCCATAATCGGTCACAGAACATGTGCTGCCGGGACACAGTGGGCACCAGAAGGCAAACAGTGTACACGTGGATATGCAAGGGTGGGAGTACATGTAGTGCCTCCGAGTGCAAGTGTGTGGTTCTGCAAGGACATGCACTCCACATATTCATGTGCACTCAAGTGACCATCAGTGTTCCCTACACATCACATGTGAACATCCACCATGTGACCACCCCAGCATGTCAAACCACAACTATCCCCTCGCACCGGAAAGGAAAACACAACACATGAACAGGCATTGATCAGCAGAACACAACATGTACATAGGATACCACCATTACTATGTCAGAGTTCCCATCACACTGCAGGGCAAGGCAACTATCAACAACAACCCCCCCCCCCCTCCCTCACAAATGACCATGACCCACTGAACAACTGCACCTGGGTTATGGAGCCTCCAAACCTCAATTCCACCTGGCCACAGGATGACCTTTACCCTTCGTCACCATCTCCCACCTTGTGTGTAAAAAGATGCCTGAACCCTCAGAATCCACACTCATTTCCAAAATCACAAAATCCAAGGCATAAAAACGAACCCGAACACCCTCCAGTAGATGACTTGACGTAGAAGTACCTCACAAAGGCCAAGTACTACTACAATGATGCAACAACCAAGGTAGCACAGCAAAACAATGTCACGACAGGATGTGAGACATGTGTGGTACATGACATAGGATGATGCACCATGAATGGATGTGTACTGTCACAGGTCCCCTGTACAGGCACGGGAGTGTCATGAAACAACCACCCCCACCATGTCCCGGGTGCCTACAAGGTCAAACTCACACAGGCCCCTGAGACCCTGGTGGGGAATGAGGTTCAGGGATATGCAGTCGGGACAGGTGTTGACACAGTGGATGACTGGAATGAGTGGCAGGAGAGGGGAGGAGGAATGACACATGAAACTAGGGAATGCACGAAAATGTACAACCTGCATGAACACATACACAATCCAAACAAACTTGGACATCATTGTCATGGCCTTCTGTAGTCCAGGCTCAGGAGTGGTACGAACCAACCACCCCCTCTAGGGTTTTGGCACCTGCAAGTTCGGGGCTTACACAGGCATCCGCAACCCCAGTGGGGAAAGAGGGTCAGGGAACGTTGCTTGGATAGGCACGGGAAGCAGGAACACCGGGTAGAGGGTACAGGTTTCAAAATTGCATAGGATCACGGGTGATTAGGGAGAAAAAACATACCAAATTGAACCACACATACATCCATGCATCAGTACACTCCCCAGCAAGCCTATGCAGAGCAGTTCGAAAGAAAAACAACAAGACACTTAGCTCTGGTTTTGAGTGCTGGCCTCCTGCCTGCGCACTCTCAGGTCCGGTTACAGGAGCACTGCAATGCTGCAAAGAGAGCCACAGTCAACAACCTGTACGTGCCAATTACACAAAAACACAACACCAAACATGCCCCATAGCAACAAACTACTCTACAAACAGACAATCTGTGCTTGATGCTTTGTACCCATATATAATATCACCCCTGTGACGGGTCATACACAGTCAATGCAGTAAGTCAGCCGCTGGTGGGTGCGTGGCAAATGGAACACCAATGTGTCACAATTCACACAACATGCAATGTTCCCTGGGCAAGCAGACAGACCCATATAGCAAGCCATGACTACAGAGCAAGTTGCGTACCACCATGACCGAAACAAAGTTGGCAGTGCATTTATCATGAAGTACGTGGAAAAGACATGCACTGCACCCGAGTATGTCCCTTGCTGTATGTCCCTGTGAGCTGCCCCTTTCCATGTCTCGGAAGGCTACATGGTTGATACAAGTGCCTCAATGGACCTTGGTGTACCGGAGGGTATGTGCCACTGCCCCTGCATGTGTCCCAGACAACTCTACTATCAACAGCCATCAGTCCACAAACACATCTGAGCTGCATTGTGTGCTTCAACACCAATATTCGTCTAAGCTCACCCTCAGTGCTGTGACTAAGCCTGCATGTGCAACTCGCCTGGTGCAAGCTTTGCTGTGTCGTGGCCCCCCTGTGATGCTCACCTTGCCTGGAGTTCCTTGGAACATGTCAGCAGTTCTAGGATGTGGGTCTGCAATCACTGTGCCTCTGCTTGTGCACACATGTGCATGTGGGCACCAACAAACGGGTCCAGAATTCCGTCGTCCAATGGGCCATGTCTGCTGGCAAAGGTGCTCTGGAGGCTCACCCCCCTGCAGAAAGGGCATGAAACACATGATTAATGCTTCAAAGTCATCTGTCTGTGTCTCATCAGGCATCTCATTACTTGACCATGTCAGAGAGTCACATCACAAATCACACCATCAGTCCGTCTTTCACCTCCAAAGTGTGGAACACTATCTACAGCATGAATTGCAACAAGCACGTGTACAGGAAAGATATGAAACATACTACACAATGTCCACTTTAATCATGACACACCCCATCTAGCAAAAGCTGAACAGTGGACAATGACACCTAAATCATCCCCACTAGGGGTGTCAACACAAGTCACACAGCACCAGACATGCCACAGATATGACAGTCCAAAGCCCTTGTGTAATATTCTGTAACACCGAACCATCCTTGCAAGCCCATGGATAAGGGAGGCAGGAGTGGCATATGTGAGTCAAGGACCCCAAGCAGCAAACACATACACAAGACAACCATGAAGGGCCCAGCTGGAACAGACAATGGATGCCTTCAAAAGCCACAAAGCACCGCACCGTCACATGAAAGCACAATAGACTAGCAATTTTAAACTAACTCAACTATTAACTAATTACACTAACTATGGAAAACCTACATTACCTATTTAAACTAACTATCAAACAGAAACTTAACTAACTAAACTAAAAGAAAAATCAAAAATGGCCACATACGACCCGGGGGGGGGAGGGGAGACACCCAGGAGGGGGGAGGTACAGGGTGCTGCTCAACATCCACATGCGATGATGCTGAGCCAAAAAAAAAATCCTCCATGGGCTCAACGCCTGCACAGCACGACCTATGTGGGAGATAGATGGTCGTCCGAGTCTGGCTCATCCTATAAAGGAGGACGTGGCACAGTAGCCTGGCCACGCCTAGCCGCAGCTTGCCCCTCGTCGGCAGCAAGTCTGCCGGACGGGTGAGCCTGGTTCTGTGTGGCGATGTTACATAGGTCTGCATGCAGAACCTCACGTGATACACGTGCTTCCTCTTGCAAGGTAGCACGTGTAACACAGAGTTCCTCCTGCAAGGCCTGGCTGGACAACCGCTGCACCTCCCAGCAAGCCTGTAGCTCAGCCGAGATGGTACGCTCAAGCTGTGCAAACCTCTCCTCTGCCTGCTGCCTCTGGGACATCATAAGGACACCCAGAGTGGATCTGAGGGAAGCATACTCCTCCCTCAGGGCATCCATGTGCGCCTCTGCGTGAGCAGCAATTGCTTGACGCAGAGACGACATTTCAGCCTGGCGTGCCCTGTCTGAGGCCGCCATGCCCAGCCTGAGCGAGCGGGCCGTGGACCGTGCCGCCTGCTGCTGGAGAAGCACCTGCCTAGCAGGAGGGAGCACAGATCGGGCCACACGCTCCATGCTCTCAGCGATGTTCTCCATTGCTGCCCCCTGCCGTTCGGAATTGGCAGTCATGTCTTGCTCCCACTCAGTATACAGCGGTTGCGTGCGGCGACCGCGTTGCCGGGCTTGACCCCTGCGGGACCCAAGGACCGGGGGTCCTCGCTGTGTTGGCACCGCCTGCGGCTGCACGACTACATGCCCCCGTCGACGTGATGTCCCAGGCACATCAGTGACTGGTGTGGAGGGTGACCCTGCGTCCCGATCCACCACGGGCGGAAGAACCAAGACTGTCTAATCCCTCAGTGCAGCTGTCGCAGACAGAGGAGTGTCCACATCAGAATCACTCACCCCTGACACATGGACTTGATGCTCATCCAACTCAACATGGACGTCATAGTCGTCATCAAGGCTGGACTCATAGGCAGCCAGAGACAAGATGGACTGCAGCACTTGGGGGGTTTCGTGGCCTACCACCCCACGACCCCCACTAGTGCCGGGTTGATGTGGTGTTACCAACCCTGTGTCTGGCATGTCAACACCATCCTCCGCCTCCATTGCGTCATCAACTGAAAAATAGAGAGAAAAAGGTCACTACACATGTCAGAAGCACACGACACACACACACACTGACAGCAAAGGCATCCGGCAGACATGTGACACACAACATATGACCTGGCATGCATGCTGGGTCTACTTTGAATAGCTTCTGTGATCAGACCTGGTGAAAGGTGGCAGTTTCCATGGAAGTGGGTCTATGCAGTGCAGAAAATGTGTACGCCACTCACTACCTACATGTACAAGCACTCCATGGTGTGTGCCAGGAAATGTGAAGGCAGTGCAATGTCAAATTCAGACATCACGTGCATTGTGCATTCAATGTGTACCATGTCTAGAAGCCAAGCACCCCTCCACCCCAGTACCAAAGCAGGGATGCCTAGCATGGTATCAAAAGGCTGACCATACACCTGTGTATTGACAGGCAGTGTTGACTGGCATCAACAGCTTAATGTGATACAAATTACAACACTGCAAATGATGCTGGGACAGTGGGCAGGACACATGATGAAAACTCCGGAGGACGCCCACGTGTGAAGAAGACACAAGTGTTGGACAGAGTCATTGGCCATTGAACAGGCTGAGGCCTGTGAGCCACACATATTGTCAGGGCCTAAACATGTGTGCAACGCAGGACTGAGCCACAGTTGACATGGGGAGGCCGATGAGATGGCAGGCAATGTATGTGACCAAGGACTCATATTACAGTGATCATCCAGTCAAGGACACATAGGGGCATGCGTGCAATGCACATGGAGCATGAATGGGCACTCATGTCCCTGCGGGACATCTGACCCATGCACAGTACAAGTGAGATACCCTGCATCGAGTACTAAGGCTGTACCACACGGCATATGTCTGGCAGTTTCTACGCTGGAAGTTAGCATCTATACAGGACACATGAACAAGAAACTAAACATTGGCAAGATTGAAGCAGACCAGTGCAAAGGTGGAACTGGAGTGCAGAGTGGCGGAGGAGGGGCAAGGGAGCATGCCCACATGGAGTCCCGCATGCAGGCAGAGGAGACATGCATGACGGTAGCATTGCATTACTTACACATCAGAACCATGTACACGTCACATGTAGCAGCAATTATGCACAACACATCCCACAAGTGAAACACACACGTCCTCAACAAACACGCATCAACACTCACTGGACTGGGCATCAAAGTCCAGCATCTCTCCCACTCCTTCAACCAATTCAGGTGGTATGAACTCCGCAACGAGAGCCTCAGGCGGAGTGAGTTCTTTCTCCTCTGGTGCAGGCCCACCGCCAGTCACCAGAGTCAAGTTGTAATTTGAGGCACGCTTGGCCTTAGTGCTGCGCTTGATGTCATTCCAACGCTTTTTGCACTCCTGCGCCGTGCGCACCTCATGGCCGAATGAACTGACATGTTCCGCAACATGCTTCCAGTGGGTGTCACGTTGGGCAGCCGTAGTCTGACTATTGGCACCCACTAGCATGTCACGGCTGTGGCCCCGCACGTAGTCCACGAGGAAGTCCAGTTCCTGCTTACAGAAAGGCTTCTTCCTCGACGTGCAGGAGGTCATGGCTGTGTGTGGGGTCCCAGCCTGTGCTGCAGGTGCAACCTTCCTCCTCTTGGACTGTGGCGCAGACCCTGGCTGGCTAATGCCGCCCTGACCAGTATGGCCAGTGGGTTCGGTGGATTGAGCCAAGGGAGTGGCAGGTGGAGGGATGACCAAAGGCCTGACTTGTGTCAGTGGCAGCTGGGTGCCCACTAATGGACCCTGCGCAGCAACATCAGCTGTGGCAGGGTCATTGACCGCAACGGTCCTGGTTGGCAGACTCACAACCGGGGTGCTGTTGGGTGCATCTGCCCCTGCACTTGCCAACACCCGGCTGTTCGGGACAGCAGATGACATGACTGCCCCAGGGACACGTGTCTTGGTCTGAGCAGCCCGGCGTGCCCCTATGGTTTCCCCCCTGGCCTGTTGGAGATCTACCAAGGGCTCTTAAAGTGCCAACGCAGCCTGCGCTGGCAGACCCTGAGCCTGGGTGGCGGTGTCCACAGCTGCACCTGCAGCTACCACTACCCTTGGGCCCGTGGCAGTCGATGGAACGGACTGTCGGGTCATACGGGTGCCAGTGCCAGTTGCAGGAGCTGCATCCCCCGGAACCACAGGGGGTGGTGGCATGGCTGCACCGACACATGGCACAACATTGTGCTCAAGTGGCGCACCCCTGCCTCTTCCCCCTCTGTGGCTGCCCTGGACACCCTGGAGTCCCCCTACTCCCTGGTCACCATGGCCATGTCCCCGACCACGCCCGCCACGAGGAGTACGCCCAGCTGAGGCGCCCCTCACCTTTGGTGGCCTCCCAACCATGGCACAGATGTAGTAGTGCTGGCACAGATGGAGTGGTGCCAATGGGAGGTGTACACCACAATTGACCTGGGCAATTGGGGTGAAGGGGGTGGGAAGTAAGATGTTAACAGCCCCCCTGCACCTGCAAGGCTGTATGTGACCCCGGTGATGTGGTGACGGGTCACGCAACGCTCAGGCACCCCAAAACTGCAGTAAAACCGTGCACGCAACCCTGCAGCCTACATGCATGGATTCAACCTCCCGCAGTACGCGGTGGCACCCAGTAACACGAATAACGCGTATGCGTGGGACACGCAGGCTACTATGACATTGAAAATGGGTGCGATACACAGGGGCACCCGCAGTGGGAAAAAGAGCGTGTGCGACTCACCGTCTGACTAGCGCGATGCAGAAAAACACGCGTAGCCAATACCCCCGCCAAAAGAAGAGATACGTCCTTGATAGCTGTGAAGTTGTGATGGCGCGCGAAACAACAGGAAGCAGCAACACACGTCGGTCTCCATGAAAGGCACGTACAGCGAACTGCTGGGCCTGCTCACCTTTAACCCGTGCTGAGGGAAATGCACGCGCGCGTCACATCACTTACGCGCATGGGCCCTTTCCTCGTATTACACGCGGACGTGCAGTTTTTCACACGCGCTTACGCGCATGGGCCCTTTCCTCGTATTGCACGCGGACGTGCAGTTTTTCACGCGCGCTTACGCGCATGGGCCCTTTCCTCGTATTGCACGCGGACGTGCAGTTTTTCACGCGCGCTTACGCGCATGGGCCCTTTCCTCGCATTGCACGCGGACGTGCAGTTTTCCACGCGCGGTGAAATGCCCATGCACGTCTGTACGCGTCACGTCACAGGGGCGCTTGAGGGGCCTTCTGTCCAATGAAAATGCGTATGCGTGCAGACGCGCTTATGCGCTAAGGGCCTTTCCTCGAATTACACGCTGACGTGCAGATTTTTCACGTGCCAAATCACTCCGTATCAAGCTGGCCACGCGTAAGCACACAGAAGACCATGCTCCTGCCCAGAAGGCCGAACTACTGCCCCCCAGAGCCCTGAGCACTCTCCCACCTGCCATCTGCTGCTGCCTGACTGCCTGCTGCCCACGTGCCCTGCCATTTGCTGCCTGCACATCAGCCAGGGGTGCTGTTGCTGTGACCACCCCTGCTGGAACCAAAGACTCCCGACTGGGATTCCATCGCTCCACAGCCCAGCCCCAGGACCCAGTTGCCCACCCACTCCTGCCTCTGGGGTTGTCATGTCGGGGCAAACACCATCTGAGACCACTGACAACCCCCGGCCAGAGAGGCAGAGGGGCACCAGCTTCAGTGCCACCGAAGTTGGTGTCCTGGTGGAGCAAGTCCTGGGGCAGTATGATGCCCTCTTCGGAAGTTCCCGCGCCGACAAGGAAGGACGGACTCGGATCTGGACTGACATCGTGACTGGCATCAACGCGGAGGGGGTGGCAGTCCGCGACTTACAACATGTCAAGAAGCGCTGGGAGGACTTCAGGTCCAGGACCCTGAACAAGGCCCGGCGCCTCTTGAAGGCAGCGGATGCCAAGGGGCGCCGGGGCCACTTGTCGGAAGAACAGATGAGGGTCCTGGAATGCATATCCCCAACGCTCCACGTCCAGGTCCTTGGGAGGCAGACCCGTCTGGAGTCGAGCGGTGAGTGTACATGAATCCTGATTGTGAGCAGTGCGTGTGGTGATTATTCAGTAGTGTGCAGGTTGCACATCTGTTTGTATGGGGTCGAGTATGGGTGGGGGTGTACAGGGCCGTGGGGATGACACATGCTAGGGCTGGAATGTGTGAGACATGGATGGTGCTTGTGTGTGTAGGCTTGCATGCCAAATGCAGTTGTGTGGGCACACATGTTTGGATGAATGTGTATGTAAGTAGACATGTCCGTGATGTCACGCATGTATGTTGTTTTCGGCTGCATGTATCAGCACTGTGTACATGTGCATGTGTGTGTATTTGACAAGGGTGCAACAGTGATGCAACATGGATGCATGTGACAGCGGTATGTGGAAGCCTGATTGGCAGATGTGACATGGATGCCCGTCTGAACACTGCAACACTTGGCAGAGGTGTACACATGCATGCAAGTGTGGTGGTGTGTGTACATGTGTGGTGCACTTCCTGTGTTGCATGTGATGTCTGGCTCACCTTTGGCTGCTCATGCTGTTGTATGTGTATGGATGGTGGTGGCAGTTGCGATATGGCTGTGGTATGGCTCATTTGTGCGAGTTGTAATGACATGTGTGTTGGGGATTGTGATGACATGTCTGAGGTTTGCCAATGCCACTCATGTACAACTGTCATGTGTGTATGTGTCTATTGTACAGTGCCCTGATGCCTGTGTTTTGTTTCTCCCTGTCTGCAGCGTCAACTGATGAAGAGGGCGGAGAAGGTGCTGTGGAGCACAGCGGCGGGGATCCCACCGCCAGCCGGAGACGCAAGGCCGCAGCTGCCGGGGGGAGGTCCAAGAGGCGGAGGTTGGAGTTGGACTCCTCGGCAGCAGAAGGGGCAGCTGGGACACCACAGGGCCCAACAGGGGAAGATGGCACGGAGTCATCCAGGTTGGTGGGCGGTTTGGTGGAGGAGGAGGCCGTGCAAGCACCAGAGACGGGGTCTGGAGGTGGGGATCCCACTGATGCTAGTGGTGCAGTGCAGGACCAGGGACAGGAGGCAGCACAGGCCGCCGCGGAGGTGCCTGTGTGCAATCCTGTCCCTGATCCTGTCCCTGCATCATCTTGCACCAGCAGGGATGCCTATGTCCAGACCCGTCTTCAAGCAGGGGATGAGCTCACGTCAACTGGCCTTCCTCTGCCTGCGGATGTGGCTATCCAGGTCCGGGTTGAGCCTGTCCTGGCTGGTGTGGCGTTGCGTCAACGGGCCATGCGAGGTGACCTGCAGTCTTTTCATGAAGAGACTGCACGTCATCTCGAATGGCTCGTTGACCACGTCAGCCTGCTGGGACAGGTCACCCAGGCCGGATTCCTCCGTCTGATGGGGCTTGCTACGACCCCCTCCTCAACTGGACCCCCTACGCGCCAGTCGTCCTCCGTGCCATCTTCCCACCCATCAGTCACCTGGGTGCCCTGTGGAGCTGCCTCTGACGGTGCGGCCAGGCTGGTGGAGGAGGCATCCCTGCCACAGTCGGGAGTCGGACGTCCAGCAGGGGTGGCCGCATCTACGACTGCACCCCAGCCGGCGGAGGATGTGCAGGCAGCAGGAGGCAGTGCACGGGCAGAGGCACAGCAGCAGCAGCAACGTGGTGGGAGCCATGAAGGCTCGGGGCCTTCAACATCGGAGGGGCAGGCATCTGCCGGAGGGCAGGAGGACCCAGGACAGAGAGTGTCTTCCGTGTGGCAGCGGTTGGGCCACGCCATAGATGCGGAGCGGCAGCGGGCGGAAGAGGCACGGCTCACAATGGTCAGGGCGGAGAACTCCATGCGGAGGGCCCTGAGGCGGGCCGAGTGCCTCGAGGCAATCCGCAGGGGTTTGGAGGTGGAGACGTCGACGGCCCTGCGGACCCTCGGGGACATGGAGGAGGACCGCCTCCGGGACATTGAGGAGGAGTTCGATGATGCCCTGGCCCGGGACATCCACAAGTGAGCCGTGAAACTAGCCCGCTGCCCTTGTACATAGTTATGTAGGTAGTGTTAGGTTTCATTTTTGTTTTGATTTTATTTGGACCTTTCGGACATTGGCCACATTTTTGTATATAGTTTATTTTATTAGTTAGTGTAGTTAGATAGGTTTCCTTTCTTTTGTTGGGATAATGGACCCTGGCTTCTTCCCATGTACATAGATCACTGTTGGATTGTATTTTTTTTTCACTTTTTAACCATGGAGCAATGGCTTTATTTTTTATTTCCCATTGGATTTTGTTTTGTGGACATTGACTTTGGAGAACATTACTTTGGAATTTTATTTTTGGTTTTGCTTTTTTTCACGGACATGCTTCTTTTAATTTTTGTACATTCACATTTCTGTTTATTCATTTTTTATTCTATTTATGTTTCCTTTAATACATATTTTTTTTGGTGAACTTCAATGTGTGGTATCTCATTGGTTTCATGCATTTCATGATATGTGTTTTGAGATTCACTGACACCCATTGGGTGTATGTGAGGGAGATGTGTTTGTTTCGGAACTTGCAATTGGTGTTCTGTGATGTAATTGCAAATTATGAGTGGGTGGATGCAATACTCGGGTGGGTGTTTTGCATTTGGAGGCTGACCATAGGGACCAGGGATCTAGATTGTGATGACATGTTGGCTGGGGAACATGAGTTGCACATGGGTGGGGGCCTGCTGGCAGGTGCCCCACAGTGCTGGGGGGTGGGGGTGGTGGGGAACATGAGTTGGACATGGGTGGGGGCCTGCTGGCAGGTGCCCCACAGTGCTGGGGGGTGGGGGTGGTGGTAGACATGGGTGGGGGCCTGGTGGAGGCTGCCCCTGCACTGCTGGGGGGGTGGGGGTGGTGGGAGACATGGGTGGGGGCCTGGTGGAGGCTGCCCCTGGTGGCTGGGGGGTGGGGGTGGTGGGAGACATGGGTGGGGGCCTGGTGGAGGCTGCCCCTGGTGGCTGGGGGGTGGGGGTGGTGGGAGACATGGGTGGGGGCCTGGTGGAGGCTGCCCCTGGTGACTGGGGGGTGGGGGTGGTGGGAGACATGGGTGGGGGCCTGGTGGAGGCTGCCCCTGGAGGCTGGGGGGTGGGAGTGCTGGGAGACATGTGTGGGGGCCTGGTGGAGGCTGCCCCTGGTGACTGGGGGGGTGGGGGTGCTGGGAGACATGGGTGGGGGCCTGGTGGAGGCTGCCCCTGCACTGCTGGGGGGTGGGGGTGCTGGGAGACATGGGTGGGGGCCTGGTGGAGGCTGCCCCTGGTGGCTGGGGGGTGGGGGTGGTGGGAGACATGGGTGGGGGCCTGGTGGAGGCTGCCCCTGCACTGCTGGGGGGTGGGGGTGCTGGGAGACATGGGTGGGGGCCTGGTGGAGGCTGCCCCTGGTGGCTGGGGGGTGGGGGTGGTGGGGAACATGAGTTGGACATGGGTGGGGGCCTGCTGGCAGGTGCCCCACAGTGCTGGGGGGTGGGGGTGGTGGGAGACATGGGTGGGGGCCTGGTGGTGGGTGCCCCTGGTGGCTGGGGTGCTGGGAGACATGGGTGGGGGCCTGGTGGTGGGTGCCCCTGCACTGCTGGGGGGTGGGGGTGGTGGGGAACATGAGTTGGACATGGGTGGGGGCCTGCTGGCAGGTGCCCCACAGTGCTGGGGGGTGGGGGTGCTGGGAGACATGGGTGGGGGCCTGGTGGGGGCTGCCCCTGGTGACTGGATGGGTGGGGGTGGTGGGAGACATGGGTGGGGGCCTGGTGGAGGCTGCCCCTGGTGGCTGGGGGGTGGGGGTGCTGGGAGACATGGGTGGGGGCCTGGTGGAGGCTGCCCCTGGTGACTGGGGGGGTGGGGGTGGTGGGAGACATGGGTGGGGGCCTGGTGGAGGCTGCCCCTGGTGGCTGGGGGGTGGGGGTGGTGGGAGACATGGGTGGGGGCCTGGTGGAGGCTGCCCCTGGTGACTGGGGTGGTGTGGGTGGTGGGAGACATGGGTGGGGGCCTGGTGGAGGCTGCCCCTGGTGGCTGGGGGGTGGGGGTGATGGGAGACATGGGTGTGGGCCTGGTGGAGGCTGCCCCTGCACTGCTGGGGGGTGGGGGTGGTGGGAGACATGGGTGGGGGCCTGGTGGAGGCTGCCCCTGGTGACTGGGGGGTGGGGGTGGTGGGAGACATGGGTGGGGGCCTGGTGGAGGCTGCCCCGGGTGGCTGGGGGGTGGGGGTGCTGGGAGACATGGGTGGGGGCCTGGTGGAGGCTGCCCCTGGTGACTGGGGGGGTGGGGGTGGTGGGAGACATGGATGGGGGCCTGGTGGAGGCTGCCCCTGGTGGCTGGGGGGTGGGGGTGGTGGGAGACATGGGTGGGGGCCTGGTGGAGGCTGCCCCTGGTGACTGGGGGGGTGGGGGTGGTGGGAGACATGGGTGGGGGCCTGGTGGAGGCTGCCCCTGGTGGCTGGGGGGTGGGGGTGGTGGGAGACATGGGTGGGGGCCTGGTGGAGGCTGCCCCACAGTGCTGGGGGGTGGGTGTGCTGGGAGACATGGGTGGGGGCCTGGTGGAGGCTGCCCCTGGTGGCTGGGGGGTGTGGGTGCTGGGAGACATGGGTGGGGGCCTGGTGGAGGCTGCCCCTGGTGGCTGGGGGGTGGGGGTGCTGGGAGACATGGGTGGGGACCTGGTGGAGGCTGCCCCTGGTGACTGGAGGGGTGGGGGTGGTGGGAGACATGGGTGGGGGCCTGGTGGTGGGTGCCCCTGGTGGCTGGGGTGCTGGCAGACATGGGTGGGGGCCTGGTGGTGGGTGCCCCTCCACTGCTGGGGGGTGGGGGTGGTGGGGAACATGAGTTGGACATGGGTGGGGGCCTGCTGGCAGGTGCCCCACAGTGCTGGGGGGTGGGGGTGCTGGGAGACATGGGTGGGGGCCTGGTGGGGGCTGCCCCTGGTGACTGGATGGGTGGAGGTGGTGGGAGACATGGGTGGGGGCCTGGTGGAGGCTGCCCCTGGTGGCTGGGGGGTGGGGGTGCTGGGAGACATGGGTAGGGGCCTGGTGGAGGCTGCCCCTGGTGACTGGGGGGGTGGGGGTGGTGGGAGACATGGGTGGGGGCCTGGTGGAGGCTGCCCCTGGTGGCTGGGGGGTGGTGGTGGTGGGAGACATGGGTGGGGGCCTGGTGGAGGCTGCCCCTGGTGACTGGGGTGGTGTGGGTGGTGGGAGACATGGGTGGGGGCCTGGTGGAGGCTGCCCCTGGTGGCTGGGGGGTGGGGGTGATGGGAGACATGGGTGGGGGCCTGGTGGAGGCTGTCCCTGCACTGCTGGGGGGTGGGGGTGGTGGGAGACATGGGTGGGGGCCTGGTGGAGGCTGCCCCTGGTGACTGGGGGGTGGGGGTGGTGGGAGACATGGGTGGGGGCCTGGTGGAGGCTGCCCCTGGTGGCTGGGGGGTGGGGGTGCTGGGAGACATGGGTGGGGGCCTGGTGGAGGCTGCCCCTGGTGACTGGGGGGGTGGGGGTGGTGGGAGACATGGATGGGGGCCTGGTGGAGGCTGCCCCTGGTGGCTGGGGGGTGGGGGTGGTGGGAGACATGGGTGGGGGCCTGGTGGAGGCTGCCCCTGGTGACTGTGGGGGTGGGGGTGGTGGGAGACATGGGTGGGGGCCTGGTGGAGGCTGCCCCTGGTGGCTGGGGGGTGGGGGCGGTGGGAGACATGGGTCGGGGCCTGGTGGAGGCTGCCCCTGCACTGCTGGGGGGTGGGGGTGGTGGGAGACATGGGTGGGGGCCTGGTGGAGGCTGCCCCTGGTGACTGGGGGGGGTGGGGGGGTGGTGGGAGACATGGGTGAGGGCCTGGTGGAGGCTGCCCCTGGTGACTGGGGGGGTGGGGGTGGTGGGAGACATGGGTGGGGGCCTGGTGGAGGCTGCCCCTGGTGGCTGGGGGGTGGGGGTACTGGGAGACATGGGTGGGGGCCTGGTGGAGGCTGCCCCTGGTGACTGGGGGGGTGGGGGTGGTGGGAGACATGGGTGGGGGCCTGGTGGAGGCTGCCCCTGGTGGCTGGGGGGTGGGGGTGGTGGGAGACATGGGTGGGGGCCTGGTGGAGGCTGCCCCTGGTGACTGGGGGGTGGGGGTGCTGGGAGACATGGGTGGGGGCCTGGTGGTGGGTGCCCCACAGTGCTGGGGGGGTGGGGGGGTGGGAGACATGGGTGGGGGTCTGGTGGAGGCTGCCCCTGGTGGCTGGGGGGTGGGGGTGCTGGGAGACATGGGTGGGGGCCTGGTGGAGGCTGCCCCTGGTGACTGGGGGGTGGGGGTGGTGGGAGACATGGGTGGGGGCCTGGTGGAGGCTGCCCCTGGTGGCTAGTGGGTGGGGGTGGTGGGAGACATGGGTGGGGGCCTGCTAGCAGGTGCCCGACAGTGCTGGGGGGTGGGGGTGGTGGGGAACATGAGTTGGACATGGGTGGGGGCCTGCTGGCAGGTGCCCCACAGTGCTGGGTGGTGGGGGTGGTGGGGAACATGAGTTGGACATGGGTGGGGGCCTGCTGGCAGGTGCCCCACAGTGCTGGGGGGTGGGGGTGGTGGAGAACATGAGTTGGACATGGGTGGGGGCCTGCTCGCAGGTGCCCCACAGTGCTGGGGGGTGGGGGTGGTGGGAGACATGAGTTGGACATGGGTGGGGGCCTGGCGGAGGCGGCCCCTGCACTGCTGGGGGGTGGGGGTGCTGGGAGACATGGGTGGGGGCCTGGTGGTGGGTGCCCCTGGTGGCTGGGGGGTAGGGATGCTGGGAGACATGGGTGGGGGCCTGGTGGTGGGTGCCCCTGCACTGCTGGGGGGTGGGGGTGCTGGGAGACATGGGTGGGGGCCTGGTGGAGGGTGCCCCTGGTGACTGGGGGTGCAGGGGGACATGCGTTGGTGGGCAGTAGTGCAAGTTGACATGTGGGTTGGCTGGGGGTCATGGCCATGGTGGATGGTGTGCCTGCAGGACATGTGCAGGGTAGGCCCCTGTGGTGTGAGCCACCTGCAGGGGCCGTGGAGGGTGTAGAGGGAACACCTGGGAGGACCCACACGTGCAATTCACGTGTGGTGCTCCCCGCGCACCCCTGTAATACACGTACCCTGATGGAATCGCGTGTGGAACTTCCCGTGCACCCCTGAAATGCGCGTACCCTGCTCGCACGGGCCCAATCGCGTGTGGAACTTCCCGCGCATCCCTGGAATACACGTACCCTGATGGAATCGCGTGTGGAACTTCCTGCGCACACCTGGAATACACGTACCCTGCTGATGTCGCGTGTGAAACTTCCCCCGCACCACGGAATACACGTACCCTGATGAGATCGCGTGTGGAGCTTCCCGCGCACCCCTGAAATACACGTGCCCTGCTGATGTCGCGTGTGAAACTTCCCCCGTGCCCCAAAATACACGTACCATGATGAAATCGTGTGTGGAATTTCCCGCGCACCCCTGAAATACACGTACCCTGCTGAAATCGCGTGTGGCACTTCCCGCGCACCCCTGAGATACGTGTACCCCCAATCGCGTGTGGAAATTCCCGCGCACCCCTGAAATACACGTACCCTGCTGAAATTGCGTGTGGCACTTCCTGCGCACCCCTGAAATACGCGTCCCTGCTCGCACGGGCCCAATCGCGTGTGGAAATTCCCGCGCACCCCTGAAATACACATACCCTGCTGAAATCGCGTGTGGCACTTCCCGCGCACCCCTGAGATACGCGTACCCTGCGGAAATCGCATGTGGAACTTCCCGCGCACCCCTGAAATACGCGTAGCCTGCTTGCACGGGGCCAATCGCGTGAGGTACTTCCCGCGTACCCCAGTGATACACGTAGCCCGCTTGCCGTGCTGGTACAGGGTTAGCGCAGCCCTTTGCGCTGTATTGGGTATATTGATGGCTTTTCCCTGCGCAAGAGGCGTTCTTGGGGGCGTAACTGGCGCTGCTGCAGAGTCGCTGCGCCACTGTGCGCCACGGCTGGTTTTGGTGGCTGGAATCCATGAATACGCTGTGCGCGGAAAAGGATTTTAGCGCACGCGGCTGGCGCAGGGATTCGCACGCGCACACTGTGCGCCAGCCGCGTGCGCCACTTGTGCGCTGAATTCTATGAATTACCCCCTAAATGTGGTACAAGTTTTAGAACGAAGCAACATTGCCCTCTGAAAATGTTCCCCATTGAAAACAGCGGCTACAGGATGACTTCTTATTTTTTAAGCTGGAAAGAAATTGGGTGGCCAAAACTAGACCTCTGTTCTGGAACCTTAAAGGTGACTCGGCCAAGAATTGTTCAAAATCCCCTCTGTTTAAGTAATGTACTCCGAACACTTGGGGCTACAATGCAAGAACATTTTTTATTGTTTAGTAATGTTGTTATGAATATGTTTTATCTTTAATTTTATGTAACTCTTTTTGTAAAAGGTTATTGAAACCATAAACAAATAAAAAAAAAAAAATGAAGATTTTGCAGCAGGAGGACTTCAGGATCAGCAGCCAAATACCTGGTCAGTGGATTCCTTGCCATGGTGACTGCAAACAAGACCTCAGAAGGATCTTTGCAGCAGGGATCGAGGGATTAGGCCCCAGGCAAGGTTTTCCTCGCGGCTGAATGTGGTTCTGTGGATTTGGCGCCTTTTCAAGGAGCACAAAAGAAGATAGATAATTGCGTATGAATTCTCACTGTTACAAAGTTCCAGCACTATGTTGAGGGGACTTTCCAGAATTGACATAGTGTCTCTGGAGATACACCAGGATGCCCATGAAGTATCAGCGAGATTCGGAATTCGGAAGACTGTGCACCGCACGATGGCTCGAGGTCCCAGGGTATTGGGGTATTGCAGCCCCGCAAGGTCGCAGCAATGCGTGGGATGGCACAAATGCAGGTATTTGTGAGTCTAATGTGTCTCACTAAGCTCTAGGTCAGGGTCGTCGTTAGCGGAGTCCCCAGGTTGATTGGAAGGAAGGGCTACAACAGGCTCTGGTTACACAGCTCTCTGTTTGCTGGAAATAATTTCAGCCACTTTTCCTTCATCATCCTCTTCGGTTTTGGTTCCATTGGTCGACTTGTCTTCAGCTTGCAGGTTCGCAGTATTTGACAGGAACTACAGCACATCTTCAGCATTCTCTCCCTGCATTTTACAACAAGGGGCGGTCTGGTTGGCCAATCAGGACAGCCAACCCCCCACTGGTATTTGTCCCCATTCAGACAAGAAGGAAAACAAAGGGCTGAAGAGTTTTGGATTCCTCCCTCGCTTGCTGCTTCCACAGACAGGCTAGAGCCTGGGCGGGGAGTCCAGGGGACTCCTGCCGAAGGTAAAAAGCTCACAAAGGAATGTCCTGCCCTGCTGGATGTCAGGGGAAGGCACAAGAAAGGAAAAGAAACACTAAAATAGCAAAAAAAGAAGACAGGGCAATGTTGGCAAAATGAGCACCCTTCGGTGCCTTTACTCCAGCTGTGAACACAGCCCGCGGTAAATGTGCACCAAATTAATACAAGGTATCACTGCCACGAGCAATTGAAGGTAAGCTTGTCCCTGTAACAGAATTGTTAATGTTTTAGTGTGAAAGGGGATACATTGTATCTCCCCAGCACTCCACATAAGGTGGGGTGTGCTGGTTTCACCTAACAAAATGTAAAAGGGATCAAAAGATCCTTTCTACCCTTGGGAACTGTAGTTCACTCAAGGGTAGCCAGAGAAAGTTAAAAGGGGAGCCCACAGGGCAACCCAGCAACAACGGGCACTTATTGCCAGGTTGCTAAAGAGGATAACTTTAAAAAGACACTCTACAGAGTCTAAAAAATGACACCCATAAAAAGAGTAAAATATTCTGTGAGGGTGGAAAAAGGTTTCCACTCACAGAGGTATTAAGGAAAAATATTGCACTAGTAAAGCAAAAAGTTCTGGAGTTGACCCAGGTCAAGAACATTTACCATTTCTATTAACATCTTACCTAACATGGGGCAATGTAGAAATGGGTATGGCAATTTGTGCAGAAATGGGTCAATGCGAGACTGGCTTAGAAATGTGGCACTCCACTGTAGAAACTGGCAGACGGGTGCGTTGAACTGAACTTTTTGAAAGCATCAGAATGTTTTTGTGCAGCACGAATGGAAGAATGGCCCATTAAGTGCCATATTATAAACAAGGCCATACAATATATAAGCAACCCGCTGATAATATTGACAGTGTGCTGCAGCATTTGAACACAACTTTGATAAACATTGGAAGGATCTGGTTGGATAGTGGTTACATTCTAGCATATAACAGCATTTTCGATTGTATTGTATTCTGTGGGAATTCTGAATTGTAAGATATTAACTAGCAGAGGCACAGGGATATGCACTATACCTGGTACAATCTTTACTGTCATTTTAAACAGGATTATGTTTTACCCAGTGGCACTCTGCATCAGGCACTGCTTCAGTGATGTGGTAACACATGTGTTTTCTGTGCATCCAGAGTTTGCATTGAGTGCAATATTTATGATGGGCACATACATGATTTGCTTTTGCAAAGAAATACTGGCCGTAATGTCACAAGCCTGGCCACTGTCTCCATTCAGAATAATTTGTAAATCCTATGGCTTTTGACCTAATTTCTCGAAAAACTGCAGTGAATGATGCACCCTTTTGAACACATGGGCCTGAATCACAAAGATGTGCATGATGGAAATCGAGGAAATGCACCTGAGCATTTCAAAACTGATCCACAAATCTTGCAACTGTAGGGAATATGGGGACGCCTGGAGCATCTGTGAGATGCCATTTAGCAAATATTTATGAATCCCATTTGCAGATGAAAAGCTCAAAGATGGTAATGGTATTGTTTATTTATATAGCGCCTATACACAGGCAAGTGTTTCAAAGCGCTCAAGGAGGGTGGGAACATGGGGGGGTGGGAACAACATTCACTCAGAGCCCTTGAATTTCTGAGATGATAATAGTCTGCACAGGCAGAGTAAGTGGGAAAACAATACATTTAACAGTTTGGATACAGCAAATAGGCCTGACGGCGCTTCTGCAGTTTTACTAGTGCAATTAAGGGGGGTGAGACAAGGGAGAACAGACAGATGCTCCAGCATCATGAAGATGTCCCCGTTTTCAGACTTTTCGAATTAGGTAATAGGCAGCAGGCACACACCAGGTATGTTAATTGGCATAGCCTCAATCCACATCTCTGTGGTTCAGGCCCATTCATTTAAAAGGTGTCCCATGGCAATCGCCCACCCAACCTCCAATGGGTGGGTGTGAGAGTCAGCCTCACTCTGTTTGTTGGCGGGTATATAAACCGCACCATCCACCAGTATCTTCCATAACTAACACAACAAAGTGCGAAATGTGCAAGACATACAATCTGTTTTCACCAATAAACTGGAGCAACTTGTGATATGAGTGGCAGCCATTTCAAGAAATTGAGATGCCCCCTCTGGGTAATGTGGAGACATAAGGCTGCCTAACTCAAAGCAGAGAAGGAGCTGAGGGTTGATGGTTTATTGATCAAATCTACTGATTCGGAAATAGGGTGAGCTCTCTTCCATCTGCAAATATTCTAAATAACATGTTTTTTATTTTTTGAAATTTTATTTAGGATCTGAGAGGTGTTATACAGAAGATATGCAATTTCCTAGACAAGCAACTGGACGATCAAAGCATGGAAAGAGTTGTGGGACGAGCAGCATTTAGGACCATGAAAGCAGACCCGCTGGCCAATTACCAGAGTGTTGGGGGAAAAGAGTTGCATTTTTTCATGCGCAAAGGTAACCGTATATGAGAAAGACACCTGCATGTTTAAAGACTGTAAATTATGATTTAAACTCATTACAAATAGAGACATGTGCTACCCTGCATTGCTTCTTGCACCCCGCTGTCTGAACATCTTCCACCTTCACTGCTACCCCGTGCCTCCCTACCCCTTATAGGCAAAGTTTAAAATGCATTTAGTAATCCTTGACACATGGCCAATACTTGGGGATTTCTGGAACCATTTTTTTAAAATAAAAAATATTTAAAACATTATTTTCTTTTTTCACCTTTGACATAACCTGTGGCAGCTGTCTTCGTGAAACTAGATAACTGATGATTGGAATACTGTACTCCAGATAGTGGTGAAATATTGCAGGTATTGACAGTGGAGAATTGGAGTAGATGGTCTGGTTTGACCCACTTGGCTCGTCGGGGCCTGCTACATACACTACATAATGCTCATGGCTGTTATCCCCATCGGTAAACAAATTCACTGCGCATGCATTAGGTCCAGCTGTTTCTTGGACGCACTTTATGGTTCTTGTTATCTTGGTACACACGGCTGATTGAAAAATTGAAAAACGGCATCCCCCAGACTGCCTAGGGCTTTGGTGAGATAATGCAGAGTCGTGTGCTTCGGCGGGGGTTATGGGAGTTGCAACAGAGTAGCGTTGTCACTTTCTCCTAACTCCCTTTCTGCAGCTTTGTGCTTTAACAGCGAGCAACATTGTTTTCAAAATGTGTACTTATTGCATAATTCCTAGCTAATGCCTTATTTCCACATTAGTGGTCTTCTGGTAATTAGGTTACATGTTTTGACAAATTTTATAATTCTTTTGATCTTTTTAAACACACCCAATTGAAAAAGTACATCCCCCAGACTGCTTTGCGGCGCACCAAGTTAACGCGCACTGTTTTGCTCCAGCGGGGTCTATAGGACCCGTGTCCAGCATATTCAACCTGTTTGGCCTGAAGGCCTGCTGGATTAGCTGATCCTGTTTTATGTTATAAAGCCTCTTCGCATAAGTGTTTTCTTACAATTGTTTTATGCAATATTGTTATTGTCTATTCATCACCCATTATTATTCTTATTATGGTATTTATTGAGCGCAGACCTAGATCCTGAAGCAACGGAGTGCTTTACAGAGGTATACAACAGTACAGGTGCATAATGGAGAGCTATTCAGAGGTAACAACATAACAAATATACAGCAGGGGTAGGATACAGAGGGGTACAGCTGTTCTGGGTGGCGGGGAGCAGAGGTGCCGGTGGCATCTAGCGACAGGTGGCACGAGGAGCGACATGGTGTTCATAGGTGTTGAGGTGGAGAGACTCCTTGAAGAGGTGGGTCTTGAGTTCTTTTCTGAATTGTAGGAGCGTTGGGGCGAGTCTGATGCTGACGGGGAGGAGGTTCCATAGTCTTGGGGCATAGGTATTAGCTGGCTGATATCTGATATCATGTTGAAAAAAAATGTATTCATCTTTCCTACACCATTACACATAGAACATTTACTAAATTAGTTGCCAATTCCATTCTAGAACATACTTCGCCTCCTAGGATCTCACTAAATTCTTTGCCACCTTTATCTAACCACGGCATATCATCTGCTCAGTCTATAATTGGGGGTGTTCTAAGCACCTCAAAGAGTAATATATTTAATGCGCGTTCAGCTGTGGCTCACATTTCTCTTTATGACTTCATTTTAGACCTAAATTGTGGCATTTTATTTCTGACAGAAACATGGTTTAATGAGGCTGCTTGGCCGAGTAATTTTGCTAACACGCCCGTTGGATACTCAGATGGCCTCATTACAAGCATGGCGGCAAGTGGTAAAAGTGGCAGTAATTCTATTACTGCCACTTTTACCACACCGCCGAATTAAGCGGTCCAGGAAATGGCACTGATTTCATCCGCGGAATTAGTGCTGGCGGTACCGTTGAAATCTGGCGGAATTAGCCCTGGCGCTAATTCTGGTGGCAGGAATAAAAATGGTGATTCAACTGTATTACAATTGGAAATAGGCCTAAAAATGGGTGGCAATTCCACCAAAAATTGGGCACAGTTACCTTCACCAAACAAGTGCTGGTAAATGTACACAGGTGAAGAAAAAGGCACACATGCACCCGCCTGACTCAAAGAGGGAGTGTAAGGGACCCTCCTTCCCCAAACTCACTTCCAAGCACCACGCAGCCCCTGAAGGTTGCCAACTCTGATATCCAGGGACTCCTACTATATATTGACCTACATAGGATAGCACACCAGCAACAACAACGGAACCCACCAGGTCCAAGGCAGAGGTGAAGGAGGGCGCCCACACCCAGAGTCAAACCATTTCCCTGGCACTGACAGAGGCACAGTTGAAAACACTGTATCTCCTCATCCGCCAAACAATTGTAGACCTTCTGACCCTTATCGAGCCAGACATTGAGAATACCATCAACCTATGAACAGCCATACAACCAGTGCTGAATCTAGTATCAGTACTACAATTCTGCGCCACAGACATGTCTGAGCACACCTTCAGCATACAGCTTTGCCTGTCACAGCCAACATTTTCCAAAGTGTCGGGACAAGTGCTGGATGCACTACTGACACATGTGCACCAGCACATCTCTCTGCCCAGCGCCCCTGCAGAGGTCCGGGCCACAAAGGTCAGAACCTCCTGAATGTAATAGCTGCTCTGGACTGCATGCATGGGGCATTGTTGGCAGCCCGGTATCAGAGCATGTGTTTCAAAAGAGGAGACAGTTCTATTCCCTGAATGTGCAATATACATCAACGCAGACCTTACTGTGACCCACCGCTGCGCCCATATCTCAGGTTCAAGTCATGGTGCCATGGTTCTATGAAGCAGCACCCTTCCTGTGTACATGGAGACCCACAGAGGACAGTCCACGTGGATCCTATGTATGTATCCACAAAGGTGTGTGTGGAAGTGAAGGCGGGTTTTAAAGATCCAACTTGCACATGTAGCAAAAAGTATCCTGGGGCATGATCCATATGGCCTTTCAAACACTGCAAACCATGCCCCTACACACTGAAGCAGTTGGGCTGAAGGGACCACAGAATGCATAAGATGCCATAACTGAAAATGCATTTTTGTGGTAGAGCGCCCCCTCTCTTACCCCTCAAAAATGATGCCTGGCCCAGGTGGCACCCATGGTAGGAGAAAGGAAAGCACCCCACCATACCCTGTAGCACACAACATTCCAGAGACATGCAAAACACCAATCATACACATTGCCACAGGCACACATAAATTACACCACAATGGCCAAGAAAAAGGCAGCACAGGCATATACAAAGCAACCATTGCAATGCGCAGGGACAATTGGGGAATCCAAACTATAGGGGTACATACTTATGCTGCAGTGCAAGATGAGCACAAGTCATTGTGCATTGTCAAATGCAAGGGAAACGCTCCCCAACAGCACTAGCGTGTACTCAAATAATTACATGCAAGTGAAAAGCATGTTTCACTTAGGACAGGGAAATATGACCTCTTAACTATTTGAAAGGGACAGTTTCATTCGACTTGCAGTTGACTCTGGCAACCCACAACTACCGTAGCTCATGAGCCCAACATGGAACACTGGCACACCACATGAATTTGCCTACAACGAGGCACACACAAGGACCAGGGTATGCATAGAACAGTAGATTCCGGTGACTCCACCGGACTGGTGGGGCACTTATGTAGAGTCCAGAGAAGGTTGGGAAGAGAGTCCTTGTGTGTGTGTGATGCTGCATAATATGTGCATCAGGAGAAACAAACCATTGCCTGCTGAGGAGGACATGGCACAGGTAGACTATGAGGAGTCAAGGGTAAACATGGGCTGCCAGAGCAGCACAGGATGGCAGTGTAAGAGGATGTGATGGGCGCATACAGCGTCAAGAATTGACAGTCACATTTTTCTGAAAACAAAATCCACACTGCACATTGTAAATAGGTAATCACTGCATTCAAATCTATGGCACGGCTCAAAAGACTACCCAATCTTCACTTGGGAGGCAAATTCCACTTATTAAGTCTCTGAAACCCCTCCCTTAATCCCAAACATCCATTGCCTCCCACTTACCTCAATCCCCAATGTCATCTTGGAGTCAGTCCATTATTTTTCACAGAGCTTCTTGGAGTATCTTGATCCCAGCCAGCAGCGTGCCTATGATGTAATGTATGGAATATTGAGTAGCGGGGGATCTAGATTGGAAGTATGAGAGAGAGCCTACTGAAAGGAGGGACGCTGTGTTGCTGGTGGGGCTTCGGAAGATATTTGAAGAATAAACTAAGGTTTGTGAAACCTGCCTGGCTCCTGCATATTTTAATTTGGTGACGAGGTGCCCACCAGCCACCTACGCTTGAGAAAAGCAGCAAGAATCCTGCGGGTTCATCCAAAAATGAAAAAAAAGTAAAAGCGTAGCGTTCCCTTCATATAAATGATGCATGTTACAGCTGCGGGGCGCAAGCGCTTTAAAATGCTACAAAACTACAGCTCAATTACAAAAGAAAAATCCTTACAGCACTAATCTCTGCCTTTGTGTGCTTGTGAAGCCGTTAGCACTAAGAGTGTCTCCGGGCTCATAAAAAAAATAAAACTGTGCCCCACATTGCAGGCCTATTCTGCCCAGCAACTGATTATGCGCACGGCTCTCTGCATTTCACCCAGCAATTGTGACATGCAATAAAGGAAACAGAGCACTCAGCATTGCCTATTCTGCCCAGCAACTGATTATGCTCAGGCCTCTCTACATTCCACCCAGCAACTGTGACATACAATAAAGGAAACAGAGCTTTCAGTATGCCATCCTATACACTAGAAAGGGAATCCATTGTTTGCTGCGTGTTTAATGAGAAAACATAATGAATTAGTAAGGGAGCTGCAAACACCTTCATACAGTGGACCCACATATACAAGCATGCATGAATATCAGTAAAGCAGAGAAAAGTAAAACTGGATCGAACTCTATACAGAAACACAGTGGGCCTCATTACGACCCTGGCGGAAATCGCGGTGCAAAATGCACCATGGAGCACGGCGGAAAGCTGCCGATAGCGCCATGGGGGTTGGCGGATTTTCCGCCCCATTCCGACCTTGGCGGGGCGGTAAATCCCCATCCCCCATTTTACCCTTCCCCATTCCCATTTTTGCCCCATAGGGTATAATGGGAGTGGGGAAGGCGTTAATTACGCCACCTCAAAATACGGTGGCGTAATTAACGACAAGGTCCCGTAGCGCCATGGATTTCTCCGCCCGGAAAAACCAGGCGGAAAACGCTCCATGGCGCTACGGAATCTCGTAGTAGGGCGGACGGGTCCACCGCGAATAACGCTGGCGTAAACCCACTCCGCCAGGGTCGTAATGAGGCCCAGTAACTTTTTCCCTTTAATTCTACTACCCAAGTGAGAAGGAAATTGCTTTCGGTGACAGGCATTCCCCAATTCTACACATGCAGAACATTGCAGCCCCAATTACTTTTCTGCCTACACCAGGTAATCCGCCAGTACTGTGAAAAAATCTGTTGAACATTACGCATTAGCTGTGTGTGGGAGCAGCTATGGCGCCGAACATAAGAAATCATTACTTGTGCATTGCTTAGGCACCCCGGGACAGGAATAATGTGATAATCTACCTGACTTGCCACCTGATGAAGCATATAAACTCAATGAATTTGAAAGGTGCATAGCAAAACCTGACAAGCATTATGAGTGTAAAGTGAGCATTATATTAGAAGGGTATACATTCAGTAAGAGATCTCAAATTGAAGGGGAAACAGTGGAAGCATTCATCACATGCAATTTCGAACTGACAACGGAAGAACGTTTGCAAGACCAGTTTATGTTAGAGTGTAATGACAGCAAAACAAGAGAACAGCTATGGTCCAAGAGTGACCCACCACTTGATGAGTTTTTACGTATGGAGAAAGAAGTAGAGCACACAAATACATGCGTAAAGATGCTTGAAGCCAAGGTTCACCAATCAAATGACCTGAAGAAAAGAACCATGGTAATAGTGCTGAGACAAAGGCTGTCATCTCTGGAAGTAAGAGGTAACACCTTCAACTAAACCCAAGTCCATTCATATGAACAATAGTCATTTCAATACCAAGATGAATCCAAAATTTGTGAAAGAATGTTTCAGATGCGGAGCTACCGGTCATCTTGCCAATAGTACCACATGCCCAGCTCTCGATGCGAGATGCCAGCAATGAAAAAGGAAAGGGCACCTCACGAAATGCTGTCATTCTGGTGACATAAATACAGTTGATGACTGGTACTATGGTTCTGAAGAAGCAGTATTAGCCATTGGTGAGGAAGAGGAGCACTTGGATGGTCCAAGAGATTGGGTAACCATCAATGGTTAGAAGATTGAGATGATGATAGACTCTGGGGCAAAATACACTCTACTACCAAGAAGAATATTTGATAAAACATTCTGATGCAAGAAGTTGCGGATGGTTGACATCAATCCGCAAGCCCATGGTGGCGCAAGAATATATTTAATTGGATGGTTCAAAGCCTTGTTAGAATTTAAAAGAAGAACAGGCACAGGTAAAGTTTATGTCACAGAAAGACAGTCAATGCCTTTACTAAGCTGGTTAAAGCAGAAAAGATGAAAAATCAAACTTAATTCTAATGAGGAAGAGTGGGTATTACAAGTTGACAAAGAAGAGTTACAGAATCAAATATTCAATGACAAACCGGGTTGCTTGAAGGGATTTGTTCACAAGATACGTCTTGTGCCAGATGCCTAACCAATTGCTCAAAAAGTAAGGCCAATGCCTTTGGCTCTACGAGAAGAAGTTAAAAATGAATTAAAGAAGTTGCAAGAAAACGGCATTATAGAAAGAATTGAGTCATCAAGATGGTTTTCACCTCTTGTGGTTGTTACCAAACCCTATGGAAAATTGAAATTATGTGTAGACCTCCGTGCACTCAGTAAGTGCTTAATACCGGACTCACGCCCTCTTCCCAACATCTTGGAAACCTTATCAACCATGAATGAACTATTTTCATCATTGGATTTAACGGCGGCCTACCATCAAGTCGAGTTATACCATGAATAAAAAAAAAAACGACGCCATTTGTGACACCAGAAGGATTATTTTAATTCGTGAGAATGCCCTTTGGCCTTGTCTCAGCTGCCTCTGTGCTTCAAAGGCTCATGTATGATATCTTTAAGGGTGTAGAGGAGAGTCTTATGTTTTCAAGATGACATCTTGATATTTGGACCAGACCAACAAATGCACAATCAGAGGCTAGACAAGGTGATGAAAATGCTGATCAAAAGAGGACTAACACTCAGTAAGGAAAAATGCAAAATGAATCAGACAAAGATTGATTATTTGGGACACACTGGGCCTCATCAAGAGTTGGGTGGTATCCCGGCGGTATTATCGCCGGGATACTGCCTGTCCTATTAACATTACTGCCAACAGGTCCGGCGCTATTAGCGCCAGACCAAGGGTTGGCCGGTAATGGGTATTCCCCATTCCCCATTGGGTCCATTCGACCCAATGGGGCCTTTTGGCGCAATTGGCGCGGCGCTAATTGCGCTGCGCTAATTGCACACGAAAATAGGTGTTAAGTTGCTGCATTTACCCCCAGCTTAGAGCTGGGGGTAAATGCTGCCAGACTTGTGATTGGGAGGACCCTCAAATGTGGCAGTAATAGCGTCACTGCCACATTTAAGGGCTACCACCCAACTCGTGAAGTGGCCCACTGTGTCGGCCGATGAAGTTAATGTAAAAAAGAAGCTTGCCAACAACATAAAAATGCTGTTGAACCAAAGAATAAAGATTCAGTGTGTACATTCTTAGGCATGGCAGAGTATAATTCGAGATTTATTCACAACTTTGCTAGCATGACGGTAAATATGAGGATGCTTCTTAAAAATCGCTATCAATTCATATGCAGCTCGGAGTGTGCCCAAGAATTTGTTGCTAGCACAGCTGCATTAGAATGCACGCCTTCTCTTAAAGACTTCAAACTAACCAGAAAATCGATAATTACAACAGATTCCAGAAACAGAGGACTAGGTGCAGTGTTCAGGCAGATCGAAGACAACGAGGAGTTTGTCACTGCTTTTGCATCACGTTTGGTAAAAGGAGCAGAAGTAAATTACACTACCATTGAAATAAAACTTCTCACTGTCAAGTGGGCAATTGAGAGATTTAGAAGATTTGTATGGGGAACGGAATTAGTCGTACGTACTGCTCACAAGCCTTTGAGAGAGACATTATGGAAAAAGGGTCTGGATGGTGCATCCTGGCGTATAAGGAGATGGGTTGTTGACTGCAAGAATATAGATTTGATGAAGAATCTACCAGCGGACTGTTTGTCTAGCATTGGACTGGATGGAGAAGATGAAAATGAGTGCATGCAAGAGGATGAATGTGTGTTGTATGTTGAGCCCAAGATGATATCGAGTGACAAGTGGGAAAGAAGTTTGGAAGGAGATGGCATTCTTAAGAAAGTGCAAGAAATGTTGGAGCGAGGTGAGGAAGTGAAGAAAGAGTTGGTGGGACCAACATAGAAGGAATTTGTAAAGTGAGTGAGGAACTTCATGTGGAAAGAGGCTATGTCATTAGGGGAGATAGAGTAATTCAACCCACTGACATGAGGAAAAGGATAATTGAAACAGCACATGAGGGACACCAGGGTATCACAAAAACCAAACAAACATTAAGAGCTGAATTCTGGTGACAGGGTTATGATTTAGAAGTAGAAAGGACAGTAAGGGACTGTGTACCATGCGGCTTAAATGAAAACAATCTCGTGCCAAGAGAAAGTCCCATGTCACTTGTTAAGAGTTCCCTGCATGCCGTGGGAAGGAGTAGGCATGGATATTGTTGGACCCATTCATTGCAAAGGTGTGGACAAATGTTGCATTGTGTTGATTGACATATTATCCAAATAGGTAAAGGTGAAGATCCCAAAGTCTATTACGACTAAAGATGTTATCACTTTCATGGAAGGGTACCCGATGGAGTTGTTGACTGACAATGGCGTTCAATTTAAATCTAAAGAAATTAGTAATTATTTAATGAGAAATGGTATGCAACATAAGATGCCCATGATTTATCATCCTCAAACTAATAGGGTGGCGGAACGCTTCAATAAAGTGATCAAAGACTGCATTAGGTGGGTATGGGTGAATGGTGAAGATTGGGAGGTTGTTGTGAGGAGCAGGATGGTGGCGCACAGATTCTATCCCCACACAACGACTGGAGTATGGCCATTTGAGTTGTGTAGAGGGAGAAAACCCAATACAAATTGAGTCCTTAGTGGATGGGGCCAGCAAGATAGAAGTGGGAGAGTGTGCAGCAGGTGAGGGAGAGAAAGAGAGGAAAGCAAATGAAGAATAAATGGAGGTACAATGAGAGGAAGTTGGTAAATGAAAATGAGATAAAAGAAGGAGACTATGTCAGGATTAAACTGCCTGGTCCATTGAGGCAAGGTCCTATGAAGTGGTGCTCGCTATGTGAGGTAGTGAAAGTTTTGCATAATTCAGTGAGAACAGATGATGGTAGATTTTGGAACATGTTAGTCTCAGAAAGAAAATCCAGAGGGTACAATTTGAAAGTACAGTATCAAGGATTTTATTAGACCTGATGCATTTTCATTATGTGAATTGAATCACGATTTAATCTGCACTTGGGCAATCATTTTACATAGCAGGAAAAATTAAGATCACAATAATTCCATAAAATTCATACTGTTAAATCATTCAACCATTCATACGCATACATTCATCATACATCAATCCACTCATACCAAACATCAATAGGTATAAGATAAAAACCTATAAAAATCATAGCAAACAATTCTTCAATAATTCAATTATTATACAAAAATTGTGCAATACAAAGTGCATAGCCACAGACGATCATATAAGTGGTCAGCAACCAGGATGGGTCCCAGAAAACTTCAAGAATGGCCTCATCCCAAATTTCTCTACTGGTTTCGACGTATTAACGTTGTTTATGTTACGTCTTCATCAAGAGATAAAGATTACTTTCTAAAAGAAGGGAGAACATAAAGTCATACGTTCCCTATTCTTTAATTGCATCATAAAACAGAAATCTATACGAAAAAAGGTGGAAAAGGTTTTTTACAAAAATGTAACAATTACATCAATTAACAATAGTCACATCATTATTAAAAACCAATTTATACATAAAACAAACAACAACTTGCTCGCACCCCGAATGTGTATTTCAAGGTTGGACCATAGGTGTCAGACGGAGAGTGCTACCATCAGAAATTGGTGTCCCAGGGCAAAGTGGAAATGGGTCATGGCCAACAGAAGTACCAATAAATTAAAATGCCAATGCATAATGCTAGGCTGCCCTAAAGAATTAGGCAGTTGTATTGTTCGAGGCTCACAGTTACCAATTGGTTAAAGTGCAAGTGCATAATACTAGACTCCTCTAAAAGATAGGACAGTTGTAGTTGTTGACCTGTGGGAAGTGACTCCTAATGTGTAACCAAAGGAAGCTCATGAGTAGTGAGGACTAACCTTAGCACAAAAGACAAGAAACAGTCCATTGCTTCTTGTGTGATGAGCTGGACGCGGCGCCGTAAAAATGGACAGCATCCAGATAGGATTTCCTGCGTAGCGGCTTGCTGGGCTTGGAACTCCAATCTATAATGTATTGCCATAATGTCAAGTGACTGCTCCCAAAATAGAGAAAGAGATTTAGGATTGATTCTAAATACCACAGCTAATCTTACCCGATCAGTCCAAACGTTTGAGAGGTACAGGGGAGGGTGTTCCAGCTCCTCTGAAGGTCTTAACACTGACCGTAGTTCAGTCAAAAGGTCACCCAAGTGTATTGCGTTTCTAAACAGGGAGAAGATTTTGGAACATGAACATATTTGTAGAAGTGATAAAAAAGAGGATGGTAACTGTGAATGTGCAAGTGGCCGGGAAAAAGGATTTCACAAGTGACAATGGTCTGAGACGTGGGACCGATAGGCCACAGATGTCGATCAACAGGCCTGAGAGATTCAAACACTTTGTGTTGTATTAATGTTGTGTTAATAGGAGGGAGGTTTGTAGTATCTTGATCCCAGCCAGCACAGTACCTATGATGTAATGTAGGGAATGTCGAGTAGTAAGGGATCTAGATTGGAAGGATGGCTGATAGATCGAGGGCCTACTGAAAGGAGGGATGCTGTGCTGCCGGTGGGACTTTGGATGATACTTGAAGAATAAACTAAAGTTTGTGAAACCTGCCTGGCTCCTGTATACTTCACTTCTCTTGGCCAGAAGGCACCTTTGGTGTGTGAGCGACATTGCGTAATGACATCCTACTGGAACTCCCTGCATGTGATGCTTATGTGGGGATAACAGAGGGAGAGTTGGCAGACTCTAGGCCACGCATGTGTTGCATCATGAGGAGAAGTGCCCTCTGCATATTTTCCAGGCCAAATGGCACTGCTTCAGTAAGCTCTTGCACCCTCTGGCTGGTGGGCATTCTCCACTGTAGCCTCAGAGAGGTGTCTGCACTGCCGTGCCATTTTCCTGTCTATTCTCCTTGTGGTCCCTTGCATGGCATCCGCATTGCCTGTGCATGCTGCTAGTGAAGCTCTATGAGCTCTTCCATCCTCTCCTGCCACTGCTCCATTCTTGTGAGTCTCTCCCAGATGGCAGATAAGGCATCACTGGGCAGGGCAGCAGGTGGCTGAACAGGTGTGGTGGTGGGCGTGACATCACTCTGAAACATTGCTGCATCGTCACCATCTGAAGCATCATGACCATCATCAGGTTGTGTGAGTGACTACAGGCTTACAGCAACAGGGGGTTGGGGAGGACTGATGGCAGGAGAACCAAGGCCTTGAAGAGGGCAGGTTAACTCCAGCCCCATCCTTGACCAGTGACAAAGATCGTAAGCTGGAGACTGATAAAGGATGTCTAGTGGTAATGGTCGCCAGTGGTAATCCTGCATGACTTGAGCCAGGCACACTCTTGGCATTTCTGGCATTTATTTAAAGTGAGGGATGGGACAACAGGCATGTAAATCGCTGGACTTGCAGCTGAGGTAGTGATGGGTGCAGCAAGAGATGTGGAGGCAGGCAGCTTGGTGGCAGTGGCAGGTGCAGAGGTCACTACAGTGGTAACAATGTCAGTATAGCTGGCAGCTGCTTCTGGGTACACCGTTAATCCTGCTTTGTTGGCTGTGGTCTTGCAGTGACTGACAGATGTCTGGAGGTTATGGGTGGCAGAAGAGGTGCTTGGGGATGCGGTGCCTGCTGCTGCGATGATGGGAACAGCATGTGGAAGCGCTACATCAGTGCCACTGGTATCTTCACCCTTGGTACCTTGTAATGGGGGGAAAGACTGAGATTCAGTTGTCATGTATACTGTGGCTGGTAAATGCATGGAAAACAGGCAATGGTCAGTGGTCTGGGTCCATCTATGTATGTGTAGTGCAGGCCTGTCCTGTGCACAGTGCACCGTTGTGTGCAGTACCTGTAAACCTTCAACATTACTTAGCTGTTGCATAATGGATACAGTGTGCATGCGTGTCATTGCCCTGCTGCGACAGCTAGTGTGTGTCCCCTGGGTTGTTGGTGCAGGTGGACAGAGTCCTGGGACTACATTTGTCGAGGGTGTCTGTCCAGCCCTACGTGCCCTGCCAAGCTTGTGATAGTACTCTCACTCATGGTTTGGATACCTTTTTGGAGGCTGTATGGTGCATGTGTTAGCTCATGTGCGGGAACCTGGTTATAACAATCATCTGACATGGTGCACATAGCATGACCGGGGGTATTCTGGGTTGCTGGTCATTACATTGTGCAATTCTGGCTGTCAAGGGCGCATGAGGTGACAGTCATCACATTTCTTTTCATTCTTTGCCACATGGTGCAAAGTCAAGGTGTACACATGGAATGGGTTGTCATAGGGATTCCTGTGGCATTATTGGCGGTGACCCAGCAATGGACTCAACATCAACATTGTCATCTTTGTGTTGACCTAAGGCTGACTGGGACACATGCACTGCCTTCACATATCCCTGCCCCAAGGTGTGGTTTTGTACTGACCTGGTTCTGGTGGGTTTCCTGTTCCCACCTCTGCTGCTCCAATTCCCTCTTTCCCTTCACGGTGAAAGATGCTTGCCACTCTCTCCTGCCAGGGTTAAGGTGTGGTGGCTCTATTGCACCTCCTCCAGTGGCAGTTGTCTCATGGTGATTAGTGGCGAGGAGGCTACAGACACGCGCCTTGAAGTCATTCTACTACTTCCTGCAGTCTTCCACGTCCCGATGCACAGTAGCTACTGCCATTACCTTGTCCCTTATGTTGGCCAATCTTGTTTTCTTGTGGAGGACAGATGTTTTGCACTGATTTGCCTCAACAAGAGCAGCATTGGCCACCACCCCACCTGCCTCACTGAATTTAGGTTTGCAGACCCTCCGTTCTGGCACCTTCATCTTGCACTTGTCTCCTGGCATGTTTCCACAAAGTTTGGTAGGTTGATAGCAAAGGAAATTGGTGGATTGTTTATTAACATGCCACTGCTGAGCTGCACATTTGCGAAATAATGCAGATTAATTTACCCTTCAGTAATTCCACCAGCGGAATTACCACTTGGTAATTACACCGGTGGAATTACTGTTAAGTGCGCCTCATTCCGAGTTTGGCGGTGTGGTAAAAAATTGTCATAATGCAGTGGTAACAGAGTTACCACTGGACTACCGCTGAATTACAACACTGCCAAACTACAGGTTTAGAGTTAAGACAGAGGAAACACCTCCAGCAGAATGACGGTAGCAGTGTGTTGGCGCCCCACTGAAAAATGCGTGCCACTAACTGTGAGAGACTGCTTCAGTTCCCCGTTGAGCAAAAATTCCTGCTCTCCCATAATGTTGACGGTAGTGCCCATGTTGATCAGAAAACAGTGTGTCGCACCGTCCATCTCAACCGTTACTTTTGGGGCTTCCATGGACTCCTGCTCCCCATGCATCAAGATATCAAACTCGTCTGTGTTCTCCGGATGTAGGTCTTGCCCCGTCTCTTCAAAGTCATGATACCAGTCAGACGGGTAATCATACTGCTCCGGCTAGCCCATGTATTTTACCGTCTGGTCTTCATATGGTGCCTTGCACTATCCGGGATAGTTTTTATGATTCCTTTAATCTCTTTCCCTGCAAAGTTAGTGAAAAAGTCACTGATGGCGGGCGCTTTCTCTTCCCATAAAGTCCTTATAAAGTCATCAAAGGCTTCTACCCATTCAACTCACACAGGTCCGTTGTCATGCTGGGGCTGCAGCATAAATCGATAGGTCTTCCTGAGAAATGTGGCCCTTGTTCTTAAATGCTGCATGGCTGACTGATCCATGGCCTGCTCTTCCATGTCTGCACGTGGCTGTGGCCTGTTCTTCTAAGTACCAGTGGTATCTGGCACCTAAATGTAAGTCTCTTTTACTGTGTAAGCCAGTAATTGTATGCTCCTTTTATTTTGTGAGACTGCCCTTCGAAGACTGATCGATGTGGCCACACAGAGCATTCTGGACTGGCTCCTTTGCAGCTTCTTCGGCACACAGAGTGCTTCTGTGCAGACTTTTGCAGCCTACGTGTGCAGCGGCAGCTGTGGAGTGTGCCACGTGCCTGGTGTGGCCACCGCAGATATTGCTGGGGCTACTCTCAGTACCTGACGAGCCGTGAAGTCAGTTGTGCCCTGCAAGGGATCCAATGGCGGGCAACCTCCCACGTCAGGAGAGGACAGAGTACCATGGATCACGGCTGGACACTAGTGCATTGGCACTGGGGGGAGGAGGAAGAAACCCTCGGCTTGAGGCAGCTGCCTACCGGTGTGTCCGGGTGAAAGTCCGGGACTTCGGGTGACTGCCCACCACCGCCAACTGGCAACAGAAGCTGCCCAGGATGCCACAGAGTGTGGCGGATGCAGGATGCTAGACGCTGCGGGCATGCAGCGGCTGGCTGCCACCAGCTACCTGTGCACAGCAAATGTCCTGGATGCCACGGTGTGTGGCGGGACGAAGGACGACACTTGCAGGGACACTGGGGAATACAGTGGGGCACTACACATTACATTGGGACGAAGCACGGCACAGGTTATCTACTTCGTCACCAGTTGTTACCCTGGTTCGGGAAGGAGCACAGTCTCAGGCCTGGATTCAATGCTATTATTTCTATAACTAACTCCTCTTTACCTTTGGCCCCTCCTCTTCCTGTCACACAGGTCTTTCCCTTAAAGTGTCCCCATACAGCATGCCATTAACCCATAACACACACAAACCCAGACATATTTACTGCAAAACGTAATGTCTGAAAAATGTTCACCAAAGCCCGGCAGCTCAGCTCAGCTGCCTCCATTTAAACAACATGACCAAAGAGGGAACACGTATCAGAACGTCAGATTCAATCTAAATACAACTTAGCAAACTACCACTAGTTTTGCACATTGTCACTGACATCAGCTTTAAAAAATGGCAAATATATGTTAAGGGTTTTCAAAACATGTTAAACAACATCAAAAAAACTCTAAGCTAACCCATCACAGTGTACGTTTCTCATGTGACTGACAAACCAGGCAGCAGTCACATGCAAAATGTACTATTAATGTCCACGTTTTTTGAAATTACCTCACTTACACAATGAAGACCTCGTGCATGCATTGCTACTTACCGGGCAGAGATCTGGGTTGAGGACTTCCTCAACAGGGGACTCCAGGGAAGGGTATAAAACTCAGAGGGCCTCCTCCTCTTCTTCATAGGCTGAGTAGTGTGGGCTCGCTTTGCTCTTCTTACCAGATCCCTACCTAAATAATAAATCACAGACCAATTATGTTTATGGAAAAGTTGTAGGCCGTAGGCATTTTATTTTCTTACAGAAAATACAAAACAACAAAAATCAATACACTGCCATATGCTTTTGGGCACCTTGTGTCCAGTCTAGAAGTTGCCCAAGGCTCCTCCTGAGTCCTTGTTATCCCTGAGCCTTAGTTCCTGGGCACATGCCGCCTACGGAACATGTGCTTTGGACCGTGTAACGAAAGAGTACTTGGCGTTCCCACTCCTGCCTGCTCTTTGTCGTGGACCGTGTACCGAAAGAGTACTCAGCATTCCGGCTCCTGCCTGCTCCCTTCTTCTTCCATTATTCTTGTAGGGTGGGTTGGGTGGCAAACGTTTTTCCTTCCCCTTTATCCAGGCACTAAGAGCCTACCCGAGAGAGGTGAGCTCTTTACCTGGTTTGTGCAGCCTCTCCTTTTCCTGGCTTACTTTTACACCCCAGACCTTTTGTTCCTTCTTGGGGGCCGGGTTTCCCCCCCCCCGGCCCCTTGCTGTTATATTTCACACCTTCCCCAGGTGCTGTTTCCTGCCCTTTCCTGGGCTTTTGTTTCTTGTGGCGCCGTTCGGACGCCCCTCCCTACTGCTTTCGCGCCGTTTCCCCCCACCCCGCGCCTAAACTCCCAGGCACTCCATCGGCCCACATTTCATGCGGCCCGGGGCCTGGGGCATAGGCTGAGTAGTGTGGGCTCGCTTTGCTCTTCTTACCAGATCCCTACCTAAATAATAAATCACAGACCAATTATGTTTATGGAAAAGTTGTAGGCCGTAGGCATTTTATTTTCTTACAGAAAATACAAAACAACAAACATCAATACACTGCCATATGCTTTTGGGCACCTTGTGTCCAGTCTAGAAGTTGCCCAAGGCTCCACCTGAGTCCTTGTTATCCCTGGGCCTTCGTTCCTGGGCACATGCCGCCTACGGAACATGTGCTTTGGACCGTGTAACGAAAGAGTACTCGGCGTTCCCACTCCTGCCTGCTCCTTGTCGTGGACCGTGTACCGAAAGAGTACTCAGCGTTCCGGCTCCTGCCTGCTCCCTTCTTCTTCCATTATTCTTGTAGGGTGGGTTGGGTGGCAAACGTTTTTACTTCCCCTTTATCCAGGCACTAAGAGTCTACCCGAGAGAGGTGAGCTCTTTACCTGGTTTGTGCCGCCTCTCTTTTTCCTGGCTTACTTTTACACCCCAGACCTTTTGTTCCTTCTTGGGGGCCGGGTTTCCCCCCGGCCCCTTGCTGTTATATTTCACACCTTCCCCAGGTGCTTTTTCCTGCCCTTTCCTGGGCTTTTGTTTCTTGTGGCGCCATTCGGACGCCCCTCCCTACTGCTTTCGCGCCGTTTCCCCCCACCCCGCGCCTAAACTCCCAGGCCCTCCATCGGCCCGCATTTCATGCGGCCCGGAGCCTGGGGCATAGGCTGAGTAGTGTGGGCTCGCTTTGTTCTTCTTACCAGATCCCTACCTAAATAATAAATCACAGACCAATTATGTTTATGGAAAAGTTGTAGGCCGTAAGCATTTTATTTTCTTACAGAAAATACAAAACAACAAAAATCAATACACTGCCATATGCTTTTGGGCACCTTGTGTCCAGTCTCGAAGTTGCCCAACGCTCCTCCTGAGTCCTTGTTATCCCTGGGCCTTCGTTCCTGGGCACATGCCGCCACACCTGAGCGGGTGCTGTTTGCCCCCCGTTCAGGTCCCCCCCAAAAGCACCCTACCTACAACCCCGTTCCAGGAGTGCCCTAAAAAATGTTGTCGGAAAAAGCCCCTATCCCCTTGCTTGATAGGTGTACCCCATCCTGGTGAAACATGTCCAGTTTGTTCCGGTGTAGTCCATGCTTTATGAAGTGTAGCCCTGTGCTCTTGCAATACTTTTCTACTGATTTATTTAGTTTCTTTCTGGCTATATCGATTGCGTGCCTCCTCTGTACCCCATACCAGACCCTTCTTTGTATTATTTCTGACATGAAAATCTCGGTTTCCCACCAACTGTGGGCTATGCTATGTAGTGACTCGCAAATGTTCCTCTGTAACTTACCCCTATTTGTGCTCACCAGATCGTTCCCCCCGAGGTGTATAACCAGGTACTCGGGGGGGGGGGTCCCTGAAACCTATCAGGTCCAACAGCCTGTCGTGAATGTCCTCCCAGTGCATCCCCGGGAGGCCCCACCAGGATGTGATTGTGTTTTTGAAATGTGGTCCTTGCTTCACTTCCTCCAGCCACCTGCCTGCCCGGGTCATGAAAGAGTGCCCCACTATCCATGCCGACTTGTAGGGTCCAGCCCCTATGGAAACGGGGGAGATAAGCGTTTATATCAGTTCCTCCCTTATGTATTTTTTAAAACATTGCGACTTCCACCCCCACAATCCTTTTCACTCCCTTTGCTCCCAGGCCCCCCGCCAATGCAGAGGTTGCCGCCCCTATCCTGAATGAGTGTGTTCCAAACTCAGCTGGATCCCATCCTGCTTTGGCCACCGCCTCTTTTAATACCGCCTGAAACTGGTACATGCTGAGCGCGCTGCCGTCCCTATGTATTAGTAGCTGCCCGTCGACCTCTGGTCGGAGATCCAGGAATTCTTGGGTAATGCATCTGGGACAATGGTCCTTCTCTCTGATGCAATTGAGGTCTATTGCTCTCGCCTTCCCCGTTTGGTCTGTTTTAGATTTCTTTAACATTATAGACATCCCCTTGTTACCCATATTAATATCCCTCCTTGCCAGGCCGTCTCCTGCCACCGTATTACTGGCCACCAGCTCCCCTACCCTGAAATCCCTGTAATATGCCAGCGAGAATGCTGCCCTGAACAGCACGGTTTCGTACATGCTGCTGCATGTATCTCGTAACACTTTTAACAGGATTATTAACTTCCCAAAGTTCCCCGGCCTTCTGCTTGCTATCTGGTTTCTTCCCCTCTAATTTAGCCCATCCTCTCATAGCATATTTTATTCTAGCGCTGTCGGTTGGATCCGGTATGCCCGCCAATTTTGTGTTATATGCCACCGCCGCTAGCTGTGCTGCTGCCCAGCTTTTCTTTCTCCCTTTGGCAAATGCCCCTTCCAGAAATGCACACATTTTTTCGGTAGAAATTTTTTCCACTTCTTGCCCACCTGTTTCCACCAACACATCTTTTACATGCCTTTTCGTACTGCTTACCAGCTTTGTACGTTAGGGCGTTCCTGGTCAGTTTCAATGGGACCCATGCTTTCTTTGGTGTGGGCGTTTTTTCACCCTTTTGCATCCGGCCTCAGGGCGTTCCCGGCCAGATTTTCTATGACCCGTGCTTTCCATGGGACCCATGCCCTCTTTGGCATTGGTGTTTTCTCCCTTTTGGTTCCAGTCAACGTCCTGGCCAATCTTTTCATTATTTCCAAACTTCCGATGCTTATTCTTGGAAACCCTGCCTTTCCCGGTATGGGCGTTATTTTCCTGCCATACACGTGGCCATATTTTTCTTTTTCTATTCAGCCTTATGGCTAACCTTTGCATTATTTCCGGTGCTTATTCGTGGAACCCATGCCTTTCCCGGTATGGGCGTTATTTTCCTGCCGTGGCCATATTTTTCCTTTTCTATTCAGCCTTATGGCTAACCTTTTCATTATTTCTGTTGCTTATTCGTGGAACCCATGCCTTTTCCGGTATGGGCGTTATTTTCCTGCCGTACACGTGGCCATATTTTTCCTTTTCTATTCCAGCCTTATGGCAAAGCCTTTCCATTATTTCCGGTGCTTATTCGAGGAACCCAGGCCTTCCCTGGTGTGGCCGTTCTCTGCCCTACGGTTGCCAACTATTGCCCCCGAGCCATCTTTTCCTAGTGGTTGATATGCGACTGCCATATAGCTGCTCTTGTTGACCACTTTGGAATTCCCCCTTTTCTGCCCTTCTGCTTATGCTCCATGCTCCCAGCTATGTTTTCCCGATATCTCCCGTGCCACCCCCTTGATCTGTTGGTGGTATGTTACTTTGCTACTCTGCCGTCCTCTCTGTGTCCCCTATTGACTGCCCCAAAGGTTCTGTTCCCCTGACCTTAAGCGATTCCTTGTCGTTATTATCATCTCCCCTGTTGCTGTACCTGTCTTTGCGTATTCCTTTCATGCATCCCCCCCAATGCTTTGTATACCTTCAAGACCCCTTGTTGCCAAGTTAACAATGCCACTCCATCCTCTGGGTATTTTTGTAATACTGTCGGTGCCCCTTGTAGGCTGTGACCCAGGTCCCCTGGATCACCTAGTGGAAATGGACCTGCCCCTGCACTCTTGTCTGCCCCCTTCTATGGCAGAGCCCTTCTCACTCTCCTTACCTATTACTCCTTACCATTTTACCCATTCTTCCAAGGAGTCCCACTGTTCCTCCGTACTGCACTCTACCTTGGTTTGTGGAATTGGACCTGCCCCTGCACTCTTGTCTATCCCTTCTATACCAGAGCCCTTCTCGCTCTCCTTACCTAGTAACCCTTCCCATTTTACCCATGCTTCCAAGGGGTCCCTCTCTTCCTCCTTGCTGCTCTCTCCCTCGATTGTGGAAACCCCTTCCTCCCTGTATTTATTCGGCTTTCCCCTCTTCCTGTCCCTGGTTCTGGGCGACTTACCCGTACCAGTGATGCCTGAGCTTAAACTCTTTACAATTTACTTCCAATTTTTCTTCTGTCCTGTTGGTAGTGCCCTCTCTCCTGCTGCCGGGCTCCTCACTCAGCAAAGGCGACATTTTCCTTTGCCCTGTCCTCCTTCCGTAGGACGCCTAGTTTCGGCTACCAAACACTTTTTCTGCCTTCTCGGCCCAACTGCTGCCTTCCTTTTGCCCTCTTTGTTCTTACCTCGGCCATTTTCTTTTCGCCTTTCCTCGCTTATTTCCACATCACTGCGCGCGGAGTGGCACCCCTGATACAACGTGCCAAGCCGCATTACCGGAGGGTGGTCACCGTGGGCACCCCTGTTCACCCCGCTGGCCCACATGCTATCATTTAACAATACTGGTTCTAAACTCTCTCGTGAAGTGTTCACAGTTTTTTGACTGAAAAAGAATGATTACACCCCCACGCACGCGAAATGAACAGCAAAGAATCCCCCTAGTGCACCATGACTGGCAATATACGCACACACATTTCTGATCACCAGAGATTAGAGAAACTCCAGGCGCTCATAGTAAGAGCAGATTTACATTTTACTTCAACATTGGAAGCTACCAATGCCGTGTGCTTTTCTACTATGTCTGCTGCATAGCCGTCCAAACAAGCATTGACCTCTTTGGTGCGCAGCCGCTAGAGAGCATATCTCCACACCCCCTTGTAGTTCGTAGCTGCGACCCTACAGTGGTCCTTGCGCACGCAACTATGAAATCCCCCATGCAACCCCCCAGGCGAGGCAAGCAGAGGGAGGGTGGGTGTTACCCAGGGCCAGTGGCATGAATTAAATCCCCAAAGTGCTCACCTACTGCTCGACATTTCCCTTTACACAAGGCTACCGTGGCCCCCAGCGCTGAAGTCCCGCTTTCCTCCCTCGTAGCTGCGACCCTACAGTGGTCCTTGTGCACGCGACTATGAAATCCCCCATGCAACCCCCCAGACGAGGCAAGCAGATGGAGGGTGGGTGTTACCCAGGGCCAGTGGCGTGAATTAAATCCCCAAAGTGCTCACCTACTGCTCGACATTTCCCTTTACACAAGGCTGCCGCGGCCCCCAGCGCTGAAGTCCCGATTTCATCCCTCGCATTACCCTGCTCCTTTACCTGACTGGCTGCCACCATATTGCCTCTGCGCTGGAACCCCGAGACAACCGGAACCCTTCCTCTTCTGTTGTAGCACATCTTCTTGCTCGGGAACGGTCACCCAGGGAAGGACCCGAACGAAGAAAACGCACTTACTTCTTTCTGCTTCGTTGGGCGACATCAATCCGGGTTATGCTTCCTTCCTCAGCTGACGTTTCCAAACCGGTTCCTTTTCCCTTGTCCAGGTCCCAAAACACTTACCCGAACGAGGTGAGTGTCTTGCCTGGTTGCCCGTTCACTGAAATCCTGGGCCCTTCTTGCCATTTCTTCCACCCTCCTTCTTGTCTGACTTCCTTCTTTCTGTAGGGCTGACCTCCTCGGAGACTTCCTTGACTTCCTTGAAAACACGATCTTCCTTTAACTTTGCTGCTTCCCGCCTCCTCCTGGTACTTGCTGCGCCAGTGGTCTTCTTCTCGCGGTCCCGCCAGGCTGGTCGGGCCCACTCTCCGACACGGTAGGTGAAACGATGCCTGCACGTTCAAGCGAGGAACAAACAGTGAGCCCGCAAGAGCAAACGTTTTTGCCTGTATGTTAAACGGGGACTTAAAACAGTGAGCCCGCAAGAGCAAACGTTTTTGCCTGTATGTTTAAAAGAGGACTTAAAACAGTGAGCCCGCAAGAGCATACGTTTTTCCTTCCCCTTTATCCAGGCACTAAGAGCCTACCCGAGAGAGGGGAGCTCTTTACCTGGTTTGTGCCGCCTCTCCTTTTCCTGGCTTACTTATACACCCCAGACCTTTTGTTCCTTCTTGGGGGCCGGGTTTCCCCCCGGCCCCTTGCTGTTATATTTCGCACCTTCCCCAGGTGCTGTTTCCTGCCCTTTCCTGCGCTTTTGTTTCTTGTGGTGCCATTCGGACGCCCCTCCCTACAGCTTACGCGCTGTTTCCCCCCACCCCGCGCCTAAACTCCCAGGCCCTCCATCAGCCCGCATTTCATGCGGCCCGGGGCCTGGGGCAGAAGAACGCATGGGGTCTCGTGCTGAGCTTGACATTGCACTGCAGTCGAAGGAAAGAGCCTCACTCAGAACAAGTCAGAAGCTGACTGAATACCATTGGCTGACTGAAGCTGCATGGCAACAGGATTTTGGTTCTTGATTGGCTGAGGTGTTGCGGAGGCAGAGCCAGAACAGCACATGAGGCTCATTCAATCAAAATTGTTTTGTTCTTGTCAAAATTGCTCCAGGCTCCAGCCAGACACACTGGCATGAGAAGTGATCACGTGGCCTGTAAAATGAGCTGTGATTGGTTTAACTCTTGAAATGCCGGTTGAGGCAGAGCACACAGCAGAATCATCAGAGACCTGCTCAATATATCATTGAAGCTTTTTCTCTTCACTGGAGTGGAGTCTGGCACATGTCTCACTCTCGTCTTCCGCAAGCACAGGCTGGCTCCTCCATGTTCCCGACCAATTATGAACATTACACAACACAACACATCCCTGGTCCCCGACCCCCAATCCAAATTGAAGGGCATGTGGGGGCCCCCTGCCCAAGGATCCCAGGATGGGGGCCTGGGGCACATGACCTGTTTGCCATCGCATAAAGATATCACTGCTTAGGGCAGTCAGCCTCTGGGCAGAATCCCCCAGCCAAACTTACATGTTATAAAGGAAGAATCATGACAATGCTGTGTGCATTTGAGAGGGACAGACTGAAAGTCAAATTTTGGTGAGGGGTTTAATTTGGCATTTTGGCCAATGAGATTGGCAGAAATGCACACTTACGACCTCACAAGCGGAGTGCAGACTGTATGCTCAGTTTACCCTTTTTGTGTTCAACAGTTGAACAAGTGCCTACATATTTTCACACACTTTTCTCTCCTATCTATTCAGCAGAAGCACACCTGCACGTTCAACACAAAAACGTCCTTCTCTCTAACAGTACAAACAATAGATAGTTGCTTGGCAATAGGGTTTTATAAACCCTCAGAATATCCAACATGTCAAGCTATGATTATGAAACAGTGAAAAAGCGCACTGTTATCCCAGTTCGGGAAGGGCCACACAGACTCAGGTCTTAATTTAACACCTTTATTTCTATAACTAACTGCTCTTAACTTTTGCCCCTCATTGTCCCGTCACACAGGTCTTTCCCTTAAAGGGTCCCCGCATGACATGCCATTAACCCATAACGCCTCCCCCTCACAGGTCTCCTCGAATCCATTCACATTTCTTCAGTAAGTCTGGTTGGCCTTTTTATTGTCCTCTGGGGCATTCCGTCATGCTCTCTCTTGCTCCTTGGTGTCACTTGCTCTCCAGGGTTATCCCTTCCCTTTCATCATTCGCAGGCACCTGACTGGTTTGGCTTCTCTCCTGGTTTCCCCCGTCTGTCTAGCTCTTCAACATCTCTGATGAGTCTTATGATGAATGAGGCATTTATGGTCACCTCCTTCTTCTCATTCGGGGCTGTCACCATTGTCCTTTTTATCTCTGTTGATCGTAACGGCATAGCCTCATACCTTGAGTCTGTCTTCCTCTGTATTTACTGTTTTACCAGCACTTCGTCTCCTTTGTTGAATGCTTTCATTTTCGCTCCCCCTTTCCAGTCTGCCCATTCCTTGGTACAGTCTTTCCCTCTTGAATCTCGTTCTCTGATCTCCTGTTCCTCTCCATCATGCTCGCCTCTCCCTGTTTCTGACACTGTGTGGGGTATACTCGTTCTTGCTTGGTATGCAATCATCAATTCCCCCAGGGTCTTTCCAGTCGCATTGTGGGGGGTGTTTCGATTGTGTTGCAGCGTTCCACACAGCACTTGCTGTATCGGCATCCTGTTGATCACAGCTGTTTGTATTGTCCTCTTTATTAATGCCAGGAATCGCTCTACCGTTCCCATTCACCTGAGGCCATAGAGGTGTAATTTTCTGATGTATGAACCCCAGGTGTTCCTCGAGCTTATGTAACTCATGGCCACTGAAAGGAGGCCCCTTGACCTTCTTCACTGTGTGAGTGATGCCTCACTTGCTGAAACCTCATCAATCACTCCAACTACCTGGGAGAACATGGTCGTGTGTGTTCTCTTGACGATCGGAAATCTTGAGAATTTGTCGAAATATACTAGCAGGTAATCTCCTGTCTCCATGGGCCCATAGAAATTCATAGCAACCATGTGCCAGGCCTTCTCAGGGAGCGACGTTTCTTGCAACGGAAGCAGAGGGTAACTTCTTGCTGTGCACTGGCAAGGGAAGGATTTCCTTAATCACTCCCCACACCATGTCATCCATGAACGGGAACAACACATTCTGGCGCAAGAGTTTCTTCGTAGCGTCCAGTCCCCTGTGCTCTTCAGGCGCCGTCTGCACCATTTGTCTCCTGAAACAAGCTGGTATGAGCAGTCGACATCTCCTTAGTAGGGTACCCTGGTCCGAAACGACTAGTTCAATGTGGATTTTGACCAGCCTTGTTGGCATTCCTGTGGTGCAGTAGCTGCTGCTTGCAAGCCCTCCATTTGTTCTTGTTGGTCATCTATATCACCATGGCAATCGAAGTATCGCTTGTGATGCTTGGGCCACTTCTTCCAGTGTCAGTGCGGTGGAAGTGCATTTTCTGTGACCTAATGTAGGTACTTCACAGCCCCCTCTCTCGGCGCCTGTTGTTGTAGCCCAGAGTGCCGCGATATGTAGTCGGTCACATTTTTCTCGCCACCCGACCTGTGTACGATCTTGTAATCGTATTCCTGTAGGCGGATCACCCACCACTCTACGGCGCTGGCATCTTTTTCTTTGGATTGCCAAACGGTAATCAGTCACTAATGTAAAGTTCTTTCCTTTAGTAAAGTGATAAAAAATTATCACATGCCCAGACAGTCCTGAGGCTTTCTTTCTCTGCCTTGGAATAGGCAACTTCAGTGTGTGTTAAGATTCTGCTGGCATATGCCACGATGTGGCTCACTGGGGAATGCCTCACTTCCCTTTGGGCCAGGTTAGCCCCAAGTCCCACAGAGCTGGTGTACACCACAATATCGGTGTGCCTTGAGGGGTTAAAGTATGCCAAATGTTGGGCATTTGCTAGATACTCTTTAATCCTGTCCAAGGTATATTGGCACTCCAGAGACCACCGGAACAGTTCCTCCTTCTTCAACAGCCATCTCAGGGGCTAGTGATGATGACATATCTGAGAATGTACCGTGCACAATATCCAGCCATCCCCAGGAAGGATCTCACATCAGCCACCTGCCTGGGTGTAGGCAAGTCATTGATGGTGCACACTTTTTCAGGGTCAAGTTGCATCCCTTCCGACAACAAGATGGGGTCAGTACAATCTGAGCTTCTGTTGGTTCACATTCCATTTGTCACAGTTTAACGTAAGGCCTGCCCTATACATGGGGGGTCATTACAAGGTTGGCGGTAGGGCTTTAACAGGGCTGGTAGAGCTGCCGGCCCCGTTAAACCCCTACCGCGGCATTATGAGGTTTGCTCGTGGGACCCGGTAAGGACGCCTGGTGTTACCAGGCGCCCTTAGCGGGTCCCAAGAGCAGACTAGCGTGCTAACAACGGGCCCGTTATTGACAGGCCCGTTGTTAGCACCCTCCCCATTCCCATTGAGCCCTATGGGGGCTCGAATAGGAATGGAGATGTACTGGGTCCGGGTTCCTTGAATGAGGAATTACCGGGTTCTCCAAGGTTGGAATGGCCCGGTAATTCCTCATTCGAGTAACCCGGACCCAGCAGCCGGTAAGGGGTTAGCCATGCCGCTAATAGTGGCATGGCTACCACCAAACTTGTAATGACGCCCATGGTCTCACACACCACCATCAATGCCTGTCGTGTTTCTCCTGGGTCATACCATAGACCAGTACATCGTCACTGTAGTTAAATGCTGACTTGATGGTCATCAGCAGTTGACTAATTGCCTCCTAAAAAAAAGATACTGCGGCCGACGAAATGCTAAAGTTGAGGCGTTTATACCTCAACAAACCATCATGTGTCACAAACGTTGTGATGGGTCTCAAATTGGGGTGTAGCTCCAGCTGGAGGTTACCTTGGTTAAGGTCGAGCTTGGAGAATCTGACGGCCCTGTTCAATTGCACAATTATGTCCTCTATCTTTGGGCAAAGGTGTAATTCTCTCTGTATGTTTCTGTTTGCTACCCTCATATCAATCCACAGTCTGATCTTGCCCCCATCCTTGGGCACCACCACCAGAAGCGAAATCCACGATGTCTGACACACAGCTATCTCAATGATCCCATTGTCGAGCAATTATTGTAATTCCTGTGACACCACCTGCTGGAGGTCGAACCCGATCCTCCTGGGGTGTTACAGTACTGGTTGCACTTTCTCATCAATGTGCAATTTTACCACAGCCCCTCGTAGTCTTCCCAGGCCATGGCATAGTTCGAGAATTGTTTGACGCAAGGCTTGTTTTGACATTGATGTTCCCGTCAACTGGGAGATTACTCCATCAGTGGAAGTGTCTCTACAGCTCACTACCCCATCATTTTGACAATGAATGTCTATTACCCACTGACAGGGCTTCTTAGTACATGTATGGTGGTATATGTCATCTTCACTCTGTGCAACAAGGTGCTCTGAAATTGTCCAATTGACAGTAGCAGTGTTTTGGCGCCCCACTGAAAAATGTGTACTGCTCACTGGGACAGACTGCTTCAGTTACCTGTTTGAAAAAATGTCTGCTCACCCATGATGTTGACGTTGGTGCCCGTTTCGATCAGAAAACAGTGTATCACACCGTCCATCTCATGCATTACTTTTGGGGCTTCCTGCTCCCCATGCAGCAAGTTAACAAACTCGACTTCATACTACAGACATAGGTCATGCTCCGTCTCTTCATAGTCATGATACCAGTCGAGCGGGTAATTATACTGCTTCAGATAGCCCTTGTATTGTGCGTCTGGTCTTCAATTGTGCCTCACAGTATTTAGTGCCTTGCTCCATCGTTCTCACAAACCTTCGTAGCATATGTGGCTGCATCAGTGGGAGTCTCCAGAGCACCTGGGTCAACGGTCTTGTCGGGTATCTCCAGGTCGCTTGCATGGGGTTATCCCTAACAGAAAACACCATCACTTCCTGCATACAGTGTAGAACTGGCCTCTCTAATGCATTTGGAGCATTTCTGGTTGACAGCTGGGCACATCCCTGAGTGGGGAAATGCTGACCCACACTGAAAAAATGTTTGTTGATGCCTGCCTTACTGTCTCAGCTGCTGGTACCCCTCTATAGTGGATCCTCTCATCAAGGCCTGGAACCTTGATAGTCCTCTGGTTGTGTGATGGCCGCTACAGTTGCGTCTTTGTCTGCTTTCTTATTCAGTGTCGCTATTGATGTTGCTTGTATCTCTACTCTTTCATAGACTCTCGATAACTTGATGACTTCATCTATTTCAAGAGGTTTTTTCAGTAGTTGCTTCTGAAAAGCTGATGATATGCACCCCTCAATTACACGCAGCTGTATGGCTTCATCATTTGAGAATCTTGAAAACTGACAATGTACTAATTTTTGTCTTTGACAGGTGATGAAGTTGTCATCTGTTTCATGGGGTAGCTGCGAGCATTGGTTAAATACATATCATTCGTAGTCTCTGTTGAGCTGTATTACTAGTTTTCTGTTCAAAGCTGCCACAAGGTCCTCATAGGACACCTTCTCTGCATCCTGGATAGTTTTTATGATCCTTTTAATCTCTTTCCCCTCTAAGTTGATGAAAATGTTGCTGATCTTCCTCTACAGCCCTTATAAAGTCATCATAGTCTTCTACCCATCCCACCCACCCAAGTCTCTTGTTGGGCTGGGGCTGCAGCATCAATAGATAGGGCTTCCTGAGAAATGTGGCCCTTGTGCTTAAATGCTGCGTAGCTGGCTGATCCATGGCCTGATCTTCCATGTCTGTACTAGGCCCTGGCCTGGTCTTCTAAGTACCAGTGGTTTCTGGCACCTAAAAGTATATGTCTTTTACTGTGTAAGCAAGAAATGTTATGATCCTTTTATTTTGTTAGACCGTCCTTTGAAGACTGATCAGTGCGGGTATGCAGAGCACTCTGGGCAGTTTCCTTTGCGGCTTCTTCGGTACACAGAGTGCTTCTGTGCAGGTTCTTGAGGCTTCTGTGTGTAGCGGGAGCTGGGAGGTGCTTCACTTGCCTAATGTGGCCTGCGCAGGTTTTGCCAGGTCTATTCTCATGGCCTGACGAGCCGTTACATCAGTTGTCCCATGTGGGGGGTCTTGCGGCAAGTGGCATACACTGTGCCGTGGATCACAGCTGGACACTAGCGCTGCAGTGCAGTTGGGGCAGGAGAAAGACCCCGGCGTGAGGTGGCTGCCTCTGGATGTAGGTCCCGGGCATCACAGCGACTGGCCACCGCCCTCTGACCGGCAACAGAAGCTGCCCAGGCTGCCATAGAGTGTGGTGGATGCAGGACGCTGTATGCTGCAGGCGTTCAGTAGATGGCGCCACCAGCTACTTACGCACAGCAAGTGATCTGCATGCTACAGAATTTGGCATGACAAAGGACACCACTTGCGGACAACAAGGGCCCAAGGGCCCAAGATGCCAAAGAGGGTGGCAGAGACAAGGGCACTGCCGATTACAAAGGAATGCTGCAGATTACAATGGGACGAAGCATGGCGCGAGCCATCTCCTTTTTCGCCAGGTGTGAGCAGAGAGGGAGCATGTATCAGATTCAGACTAAACACAATTTAGCAAACTACCACTAGTTGTTCACGTCCTCACTGACATCAGCCTAAAAAATGGCAAATATTTTGTGAGGAACTCATGGTGCTCAGAGATGGACACAGACACAAATGTTCAAGTTTCAAAACCTTTAACAAAAAAGGGATGCAATGGTTCCTGCCTAACTAGCCCTATCTCTATAATGCAATTGATCTCAACCATTAAATTAAAGTCAATCAAACTAATAACGATCCTTGTCAAAAACTAAGCTTGCCCACACTTTGCTATAACAATAATGTGTACAGAATTGGACTAAATAAAAAAAGGGGTGAATCAAAAGAAACGTCAAGGTGACGCTGCAGTGGCTCTGCAGCTCTCTTGTGTTGGTCTCTTCGCTGGTAGTGGAGCTGTCTCACATCTCCCTTCCACAAGCTTAGGATACTCGGGATTTAACAAAGTTCTGTAAACTTAAACAGGTTAAAAACAGTTTCTCAAATTCAATAGTTCCAAACAAAGTTCCCTCAGGTTACTAAGAGCTCTCTTACCCCTGAAGCCTCCTTGTTACCTTCTTTCAGGAAACTCACAATTCACAGTTCACAACTTAAAGAGGTCACAAGATTCTCTCTTGCTCTGGTTTCATCGGGGGGTTCTTCCCCTTCAATCTTGACACTTAGCAGTTCAATAGTACTAAAACAACGGGGTTCCCTTCCCCAACAATTCAACAACTCTCCCTACTTCTTGGTACTGGAGACTTTCGACGGTGCACAGGATTATTTTAAAACTGTGCAGGACCACTCCAATACCCAGACTTTTAGGACCGTGCCCCTGGAATCCTATTCCAGTTCGCAAACTGTACATATCTTCCAATTTGCCCTCGCCTTGAACTTTTCACCATTCCTTTTTCACTTTCGGGGAATGTCTCTGTTCTTCTGTGGCCTTTCACAGCATATCAATGTACACACACTTTTCTTGGGGTTTTAGCTCGTTTTTCCCCTCTTGCGCAGCTCCTCTTCACTTGCTCTCTACTTGGCTCCTCCTTCGAGCCTCACACAGCTCCCCTGCACTTTCGGAGAGATGGTGTCAGTTTTCACAGTTCCTTTTTTAAAACAACTTGCCAATGTATACTTGACTTTTTTTTCCTTCTTTCTCTCTCTTGTGCCGCTTGCACTTTTATTTTTATGGAATTTTGAATCTTGCTGTCATTCACACGGCAAGTCCCGGAATGCTGTTCATCTTGGGCACTACCATTTTCTGGCTCTTTACTCTTGCTATTACCCAAACTGCAAGTCCCAGAATGCCTTTCAATTTCATTAACCTTTATACTTCCTTCTGCCATTCCAGCCACACACACACGCTCACTGGGTTCCTCTGTCTGGTCACGAGACTCACCCGGTTAACGGGACGCTGGTGGGCAGTTCTTTGGGTATTTGGGTCAAGGTCAGGGTCTCTCCACCTGCCCCTCAGACAACTGGGCTTCCTTTCACATGCCCAGGGGAAACAAGCATGCAGTGGACACAGCCAGCAGGCTATAGTCTGCCTTCTGCGAGCCTTGGGAGACACGGCTCCTCAGCTGCGCTTCAGCACCTCACAGGCACTGGCCCAGCACCTCACCCTTCCATTCTCCTCCGGACTCTCTCCACAGCTTCTTCTGCTCCCTCCTGCTTCTGCGCTCTGCACTTCCTCTCTGCAGTTCCAGCTCGCTCAAAATGCTGTTTCTGGCTGCTGCTTTTTTACTCCCAGTTGTGTGTCTGGTTGTGCTTAATTGCCTGACCCTGCCTGGCTTCATTAGTGGGACAGCCTAGGGGTGGGTGGTAGTTGGCTTTCCTCTGCTTCTTAAAGTGTTTCACAGAGGTAATCTCCACTGCTCTCAGTTGCCTCTTCTTATTCCCAGTGTCTATCGGAAATAGGGGTGGAGGGGATTTAGCAGGACTTAACATATCCAATGAAAATTTGGGGATTATCGGTTTCATGGGAAAAGGAAATGGGGGCTACAGCGTCTCTCCTAAGGGGTTCAAACCCCTGCCCACTAAGTCTTCTCCTCTCAAGTGATACTGCCTTGCATATCCGCCCCCACTGTCAGGATCAGAAAGCGCCTGCCTTTCCCTGGCCACCTGAGGGGAGGACTGTGGGGAAAACAAATGAGAACACCCTCAGGTTTATCACAATATGAAAATGGTTTTCAAAACATATTAAATAACATCAACCTGCAAATGGTTAAAACAGCTTCAAGCCAGCCCATCACCGTGTACGTGTGCTCATGTTACTGACAAACTAAGCAGCAGTCACATGTAAAATGACGTATTAATTTCCATGTTTTCTAGAATGACCACACTTACACGAATAACATCTTAACAAACACTTGTGCATTGCTACTTACCGGACAGAGCGCCTGGTTGAGGACTTTCTCAGGTTGACCCCAGGGTAGGGTATGAAACTGGGCAGGTATCCTCTTCTTCAGAGGGGCACATGGGGACTCGTGCTGAGCTTGACTTTGCACTGCAGTCGAAGGAAAGAGCCTTGCCCAGTACAAGTCAGAAGCTGACTGAATACCATTGGCTGACAGAAGCTGCATGGCAATAGGTTTTTGTTTCTTGATTGGCTAAGGTGTTGTAGAGGCAGAGCCAGGACAGCACATGAGGCTCATCAATCAAAATTATTTTGTGCTTGTCAACCTTAGTCCAAGCTCCAGGCAGGTACACTGGCACAAGGAGTGATCACGTGGCTTGTAAAATGAGCTGTGATTCGTTTAACTCTTGAAATGCTGGTGTGGGCTGAGCACAGAACAGAATCATCAGAGACTTGCTCAATGTTATTGAAGTTTCTTCTCATCACCAGAGTGGAGCCCGGCACATGTCTCACTCTCTTCTTCCCCCAGCCCAGGCTGGCTCCTCCATGTGCCCATTGCCCAACTAATTATGAACATTACACAACACAACACATCCCGGCCGCAGGCTCCACTACAAAGTGAAGGATAGGTGGGGGCCTTCTCCCCAAGGATCCCAGAATGGGGGCGTGGGGCACATGCCCCGTTTGCCCTCCTATAAAGAAATCACTGTACCTGTACAGCTCAAATAAATTGCTCATCACCGAACCTTCCCTTGAACGACTGGAGTGTCACTCGCTGACACAAACCAGCAGTTACCAAACAACTTGAACCAGCTCAACCTAATATTGCTGCTTCATCAAACCTTAAACAGGAATATCAGGAGCACAGCTTTGAACCATCAGCGCACCTGGACTCGAACGACTGAAGCATCACTTACCTACCCCAACCAGCAGTTACCAAATGCTTCAAACCAGCTCGAATCTGAACCAATCCTGGAGAGCACTCTGACCTGCATCACTGAAATGCTGCCTTTGAAGTGCTCTGAGCTGCCGCATTCAAACCAACTTGATGCCTGCTCACTGCTTTGACCAACACTACTAGCTGCACCTGAACTTGGTTTGATCCACTACAGCCCGAAGCCTGTTTCGATGCAGTTGAACCACCTATGAAAAATCAGAGGGTGTTTTATAACCTAGTCCCCGGGGTTCCCGTACTCAGGTAGCCAGGGAAATGCAGCGCTTTTGGATCCCGACCCTGAGGGCGGACAAGTGAGGGAGGATCACCTGGGCAGGGGGTCCTTGGGGAGTGAGGGAGAAGCACCTGATGGTGAGACATGGTATCCCTCTTTTTCCACAACCCATCTAACCCCTATCCCGGCTTATTTTATGGGAAACTACAGCTCCCATAATTCCTCCCACTTCACATTAACAACACTACTGAGCCGAGGAAGATGAAGAATGAGGCCAGGAAAATTACCTCTACTGACTTGCATTGACTCAGTCCGTTTAATGAGACCAGGCAGAGTCAGGCACATAATCCTAACTATCAACACCTGTCACTTGTTAACACTCCCTGTCAGAAAAAAAGGTGGTGCGGACGGGCACACTCTGATCGAGGCTGGGTACGAGAAGGAGCAGCTCTTTCGGGGCTGATGTGAGCTAAGCTATGGAAGTTGGAAGGCCATGGGTCTGATCGGCAGTAGCAAAGAACAAGAGAGAGCCAGGCGAGAATTCCACACTTTCGGGAAGCCGTAAGCGTTCCAAGACTGAAACCGAGTGAGCGGAAGGGAGAAACCATCAACATGCTTCAAAGCAGCCTGCTACCCTCCCAGGTGAACGACCCAGTTGGGGAAGAGCAGAGGAGATGTTGGTAACGGCCTTGACTGCTGCATGAAAGGCATTGAAGAGAGAAGCCCAATTAACATGACCGGTGAGGTATCAAAGGCAACAAAAGCCTGGTCTGTGTTAAAAGCAAAAATAACTGTAACGAAAAGTTGAAGTTTGCGCGTGTGCTGATAAAACACAAAGTGAAAAGGACAGTTGCTGAATTGAGAAAAAGGTATGAAAACTAAGAGTGCCCCTGCGACGAGTAATCGCACATTCTAAAGTCTCTCTGAAGTGTTGCCAATTGAAGTATATTAAAAACGGGAACCGAAGACATGAAAGTAACTGCAATCCCAAATGAAAGTAGAATAAGTGAAAAGCAAAGTATGTGAACTCTCAATATGCCAAGAGGGCAAAGTATATGAACTTTGAAAGAGGCCGAGGGGGCAAAGTAAAGAGAATAAGAAACTGCAAGGACCAAAAGGCATTTGTGTCACAAAATGAGGAAGATCATTGAATTGTTTAAAGAGAGGTCGAAGTGGACATGCAGAGGTCTACGTAAAATCCTTGCAGTTTCAAAAGTCTTCAACAATAAAAAGATATGAAGATAAAACGTGGGGTAGTGAACCCTCACAAAGAGAAAGAAAGGCTCAAACCCGGCGGAGGGAAGCCTGTGCTGAACTGTGATAAAGTGAAAAGGTGAATGTGAAAAAGAGAGGCAGGCTCGAGCCTGGTGGAGGGAAGCCTGTGTTGTATTGTGGCAAACTAAAAGTCAAGAGTAGAACAGTGTGTTTATGACAAGTCGGACAAAGCCTAAGGAACTGATTCAACTGCCTAAAAGCTTGAAGCCCAAGCCTGAACTGTTGAATTCTACCAGTAAACCAGAGTGTGCAAGACTGCTAGAACTGTGCCATCCATCAATCCTTTTTAAGAAACTCTGAAGACCCCATGCTGCTGAACGTGGGGAAGGAAATTGTTATCTAAGCAATTCTGAGATTACTTTTAAGACACTATTTTTACTTTTGTATGCCCTTAACACATTTGTCATTTTAGAAGGAGAGCAAGGTTAGTTTAATTTTTAGGATAGGTCTTTTTATTTTGACTAGGCTGACTTGTACTTGTTTGTTATTTGTTTAATGGGTGAGACTATTCCCATTCTAGATTTAGGCCCAGTTAGGAATTTTACCAACCCAATCGAAATACCAGAATACAGGTTTTCGAAACTTGCATCTATTGTGTCTGTGTCTACTACTGATACCATGCCTTCCTTACAAACCTAAGAACGCCAGAAGGATATTATTGATCCATAATAATAATAATCAATTGGCCTTTTCTCCTCTATCCAGGACTCTCAAACTTAGCTATGCTTTTCTCCTGTCTCTAAGATTGCACTGTGAATGTATTTAAAAACTGCATTGTGAAACCTATGCCTTTTCTCCTCTATCCAGGACTCTCAAATTTAGCTGTGTTTTTCTCCTGTCTCTAAGATTGCACTGTGATGGAGTTAAAAACTGCATTGTGAAACCTAGGCCTTTTTTCCTCTATCCAGGACTCTAAAACCTAGCATGTATTTCTCCTGTCTCTAAGATTGCACTGTGAATGTATTTAAAAACTACATTGTGAAACCTAGGCATTTTCTCCTCTATCCAGGACTCTCAAACATGGCTGCAATTTCTCCTGTCTCTAAAACTGCAGTGTGGTAGTCTTATATCCGAGTGTCTGTCGTCTTGTCCAATAGACAACTTGTTGTCTCATCTGTCCCGTCTGCTTGCACCCTGCCATTTGTCTTTCCCTAGCCTAGTGTTCTCCCCACCTCACCCCTTCCTCCTCTCTCCCTACCTACTCTATGGTGCTCTCTGTCTCTCCTATCTTTTCTAACTGCTTCTCTATCGACTATCCTGCTCTCCTCACTAAATCTGGTAGGAAGAAGTTTAAAAAGGACATCCTGGTCTCCAACCCAGGCCTCCCTATCACAGACACCTATACCAGTGCCTCCTCCAGGCAAACCTTCACTGACATCCTCTTTGTGGTTCCCTCGCCAGACCTATGGACTCTACATATGGTCTCTGTGCTCTCTCCCTTCTCTTGTTCTCCCATTAATGGTGTTACCCAGTGGGATGCCCTCCTGGCCTCCTTCCACTCCTCTAAGGTCATCATTAATGTTAACTTGAATGGCACCGTCTTGGTCCACGGCCCTCAGACCAACCTTCTCCTCTTCGATAGACGCTTCCTGCACCATCAATTTCCTTTCTTCTCCGGCTGTCCCCTCTTCCCCCTCCACGGCTTCCTTGCCTTCCCCTGCTGCCTCCTCCTCGGCTACCGTGCCCACTCCTCCTTCCTCTTCTGCCCCCCCTCAGGCTGCTTCTACACCTGAGCAGGGCGTACCTCTGATTTGTACCACTCCCCAGAAGTCTTTCAAGGGCGGCAACCTTCTCCATATTGCCACTCAAAACTCTTGCTCAGCTTTCAAACACTCCTCCGACATCTGCCGCCCTCTGGAGGAACTCGACCTCGATGTCCTTGGTCTCACCGAGACATGGGTCACAGCCAGCTCTGTCACGAGCTTTGACACTCTCCTCCCTGATGGCTACAAGATCCTCTCCATACCCAGGTCCAACCGCTGCAGAGGGGGTGTAGCCCTGATCTTCCCAGAGTGGATTCCTGCCTCTGTCATTCCTGTGCAGGCCTACTCCTCTTTCGATTGCCTCGTCTGCAGGCTCTCTCTTTCTCTCCTAGCCATTCCATTACTGTGACTACTATCTATCGGCCACTTGGTCAGATCTCCTCCTTCCTCTCTGAGTGGGTGGACCTCTCCTCTTCCCTCCTGGTCTCGACCACTCAACTCCTGCTTCTTGGAGACTTCAACATGATGCTTCTTGTCCTTCCTCTGGACTCTTCCGTGACCTTTGCGACTCGCTCTCACTTTCTATTCTCCCCTCTGGCCTGACTAATTCTGCAGGGCACACTCTGGATGTTCTGATCTCCTCCGACCTTCCCCTTTCTATCCCTCTCACCACTCTTCTCACCTGCAGTGATCACTTTCTCCTGTCCTCCCAGCTCACCCTCTCTACCCCTCAGGCCAAGCCATCTCCAGCACTGCCTCGCACCTTCTCGGTCATCCGATCCAAGAAGTGCGTGTCAGTTGAGGCTTTTGTCGCCGCTTTCTCATTCCCCCTCCCCCTTTGTCTGACTCACACCCTGACACAGCCCTTTCCATGCTCCACTCTGCTATATCGGAAACTCTTGACGTTCTTGCCCCTGTCATGAGGATCCACCTGAAGCCCAAAGCCAAGTGCAACTCCTGGTACGGTTCAGGCCTTGTCATCCTCTGGCAAACTGGCCTGCCGCCTGCTCCAAAGGCAATAACGGCTCTCTGTCCTCACCAAGAAGAGAGCTCACATCCAAGCCTGCGTGTCTGCGACATCTAACAACTCGGCTGAACTCTTTAAAATCTGCAAGGAACTGGCCAATCCTGCCACAGTCTCTACCTCCCCTGTCCCTTCCCAGGCCCTCTGCATGGCACTGGCTTCTAATTTCATCTCTAAAACTCAGGACATCCTGTCCTCGCTCTCCTCCTCTCCCCTTCCTCCCTCTACTCCCTGCTCTTCCTCTGGCCCTTCTTCGGCCACCTCTCCTCCCACCTTCTCTGCCTTTCCCCTGTTCTCACCAGACAAGGTTTCTAGACAAGTCTGATCTATGAAAGTCTCATCAAAACGGGTTCATCCCTGTTCCTCCAAAACTATTAAGGAACACATTGACTCCCTGGCTCCTGCTCTGGCCGACATCTGCAACCACTCCTTCGCCACTGGAGTTTTCCCTTCCCCTCTGAAGCACTTCCTCGTGCACCCTCTTCTCAAGAAACCCTCTGCCGACCCGTCCTGCCCGGCCAACTATAGTCCAATCTCCATCACTTCTTTCTTGGGCAAACTCTTGGAAAAGCTGGCCATCTCCCAGCTCAATCTTCACACTGAATCTGTTGGTTGTCTCCACGATCATAAGTCTGGCTTCAGAGCTGCCAGAAGCACAGAAACTGCTCTTCTGAACATCGTTGAAGACCTGCTCTCCAACCTTGATTCCAACACCCCATTGCGTCCTCATCCTACTTGATCTCTCTTCTGCCTTTTGACATGGTCAACCATGCCATCCTGCTCAACCATCTCCGTGATAACCTGGGTATCACAGGTCCGGCCCTGGCATGGCTGTCCTCTTTCCTCTCTGATCGACCCTCCCAGGTGCAACTTGGGTCCTTCCTCTGACTGCCTGTCCGCCATCCAGGAGTGGTGTGCCGCCAATGATCTCTGCCTTAATGCCAGTAAGACCGAGATTCTCCTCATCGGAACACCTGCTCCCTCCTTTCCTTTCACTCTCTGGCCGGCCTCTCTTGGCCCTCTTCCTTCTCCCACCTGTGAGGCTAAAAACCTCGGGGTCATCTTTGACTCCACACTCTCCTTCTCTCCTCACATCTCTGACGTCTTTAAGAAGTCACACTACCAGCTGCACCTCTTCAGAGGTATTCTTCCTTTCCTCTCCTTCCCCAAGAGGTTCACTGTCTCCAGAGCTCTGGTTCTCTCTAGTCTGGCCTATTGGAACAGCTCTTTCTAAATCTGCCTGCTTCTACTCTCCGCCCTCTGCAAGGGATTGTTTTCTGTATCCCTACAGTTCCACTACCAGCACTTGACACCTGATGTCTGCACTTACCCTTGCACTTGCCACCAGCTGGCCGTACTTCACTTATTGTTTATTATCCTTTACCCCATGTACTGCACTTTCCCCCCTCCCCATGGACTTGCGCGATCTGAATAACACCTGGCATAGTAGGATTGGGTTCTGTCTTCCCCCTGGACCCCCCTTGCCTCGTCACGCCTTGAAACACTTGTCTATAGGCGCGTTATAAATGCCATATCATATCATATCTATACCTCCTTAAACTGTGTTTTCTGCTTCTTATCTGCACATGAGTCCAGTCTGGACCCCTGGCAGGGCAGCACTTCCTTTCATTCTTGGTGAGCAGTACTTGTGAGATACCCTTAGGGCACCCATGGTTAAGGGTACAACCCTGTACCCCTAATGTATGTTTTGGGGGACATGTGTGTTGCCCTCAGAGCAGGGTATGGGCTGTGGCAGCTACATGCTGATGTGCCAGTGGCTCTAGGTATCCTCAATTATGTGGGATACCCAGGCCCAGCCATATGAATCAATGGATTGTTACACAAAGGCAAGATGGCCACCGGTGGTCTCTTGGTTTCCTTTGCCTTACTTCCTTGTTTCTCAAAATCCTGAGAACCCCTGCTCTGTTCCCTTTTCCTGAATGGTTGGTGGTGGAAGGACCATATATGGCTCTGGTGCTGCCTCCTGCCAGACTGGTTGGAGCCTTCCCAGAGGCTGTTTGTTGTGGATACACCTTTGGGGTGGAACCTGAATGTAGTAAGTAGTCCATATGCATTCTGTGTTGTGGGTGTCTGGTTTTGGCTGTGACACACAATGCCTGAGCCTGCCCTGACTGAAACTTGAATGAATGCAGTATGGTGCATTAAAAGGATGGGGAGTAGCCCTCAATCCAAATCCTGTGTTGTGGGTGTCTGGTTTCTGGTGAATAGCCCGAATGCCTGTGAACCTGATTGGGGGCTGCCTGCATGAATGCAGTTGTGTGTGATTGGCTGGCTGCGGCTGGGTGAAAGGGGAGTGTTCTGTAAACCAGGGGGCCTCAAATTCACCTCCTTGTTAGAAGCTGTAACAAGAAACCTGAAGCTGAAGCTAAAGTCATCTTAAGCTTGCATCCTGGAGTCCAGCTGGAAGAAGAAGTCTATGGCTGCAAATCTTCAAGCAAGTAGAAAGCTGCTCTGCTGACTCAAGGACTGAACCACTGAGACCTGGATAGGCGACTTCTTCCCGAGTTACCAGGGAACATTATGCAACTGCTGCTCTTCACCCGAAGTATCCTGGAAGCCAGTCCTTTGTGCCTGCCGTCCGGAGAAGGTATCTTCCTGGGTCCAGAAGAGGAGTGCCTGACCTCTTGAAGCCAAGTAGTTAATCTGTGTCACCAAGGGCCGGGAGGAGTATTTGTGACTGCTGAAGCCAGTTTTCTGAGTGTCGCACGGTCTAGGGGGTACCCTGTCATAGTGCTGCTTGACATCCGGAGCTGCAAACGTTCCAAATATTTGAAGAATCCTGCCATGACATCTCTCTACTTGTCCAGGGTCACTGCCTGCAGTGAGGTGTCCGCCGGTGGGTTTCATGTCAACAAAATCTGAAGAAGAGTGTCCAGACTTGGTGAGGGTCTGCAGACACTTAATATAGATTTCAACAGTTTTGGTGACCATGCCTCCATATCATTTGGCATCCATTTTTGTATTCATTCACTTATGCTTCAACCGACCTTGGCTTTTGTAACTTTGCTTAGGCGTGGTGTAAGTGTTAGGTGGAACACTAAACCTTTTAAAAATGTACTTCAGCCCTAATTTATTTGTTCTACAATGTCACTGGACCCAGGTTTAACACTTGGAATGGATTAATTTATTGAACATGTGTACAATTGTGTGTTGATGCTTCTTGGGAAAGATAGAGGTTTATTCTTGATTGCCAAGAAGGGGATCTGTCAAGACTATAGAAATCTTAAAAAGATTGAAGCCCTAATATAACAACACAAACAGTCAAACATTGTTAAACAATCTTTCTGGTTTTTGGGAATTCTCTTAAAAGACTACCGCACAACCCATTCCACTCATACTAATATTATTGAGGAATCCATATGGGTGCCTTATTATAATTGAATCTCTGCCAAAATAGACAAACCTTTCCTTTTACCATCAGCAGGTCAACATTTAGTGCCTGGGAAGGTGTTTTCCTCTCTGATGATGTTAGGAATGTTATCTTTAAAATGAAACCTTCCAAAGCTCCAGACCCAGATCTCTAGGCACCCATCCCAATCAAGTATAATCCAGAATTGTGGTCTATAATTCTTTCCAAACTGTGAAATGAAATAATTGCAAAATAAGATTTCCCTTCTTGGCAGGTATCTTATATCATACCGCTTTTTTAAGAAAGGGGGTGAATATAACCCAGCAAAGTATTGGCCAACTGCCATATTAGATGCCTCCAGCAAAATATTTGCATTCCTATTATTGAAGGAATTAACCTCATGGGTGAACAAATTGAATGTTCTCTTTAAAATTGAAGTGGGTTTCCGAAAGAGGTTGGGAATCTCCTTGAATGGTACTATACTGATACACTTAGAAGCCTAATTTACAGCAATAAAATCAATGATACGTCCAATGTGAGAAGGCTGTCTTACAATACATGTTGTAGCTAACTTTAATTGCTTACTTTACTTTACTTTACTTTAATACATTTATATAGCGCAACCATAGACCATAAGGCGTGAGGGCCCTACATGACAAATACAACAAATAACAAAGCGAAAAGATCCAAAAAGGGAAGCCAGAAGGAGAATATTTTCAGAGCATGTCAAGATCATTTAATTTAATTTACGATTCCTTGAACCTAGAATCTGGCTCATGATGGGTGCCAAAGGCAGATTAATTCAAGTCACTACCTTTGACTAATATTACATTGAAGACTTTCAAAAGAGCATGGCTTTCTTTACAGACCACCGGAGGACCACTTTGACTCAGAGTTCACGTTTTAACTTTCACTGTTCCATTCTTTAAGACTTAATCTTGCTTACTTCACTTTTGTTTTTCATTTGCTTTATTGCTTCAAACAATGTACCTTTCACACAGACTTTCCAGTGGGCTACTTCCTTTTGCTGGACCACTCCATTACTTAGTATCGCTGATCTCACAACTGCCCTTACTTCAAAGTTCATTCACAGGTTTTCCTTTCTTCACGTCTCATCCACACGCAAGCAACCTTCACTTGCGATGTAATATTGCTACTTCAAACTTTAACACACACCAGTCTCTCAGGTTGCTTGCCAACTCACTGGCTGTGTGCGTTTCTTTTGTGGTTTTACGATTTCCAATTCATGAGTCAAGGTTAGTACCACAGGCTTGGCCTCACCTCCCTAACTCTGCCGTTCACCTGGGAGGGTCACTGGCATCCTAGAAACACAATGCAGCATTCTGAGGTGGGATCTGGCCTTCTCCGCGTATATATGCCTTCGTCCCAGAAGTTCTGTTCATACTCGTTTTCTGCCCTGCTCAGAGTGTGTCTCTAGGTTCTGCCTTTTATTTGTGTGAGGAGAGCTAATTGGTATCAGGTGTATGCACTTAGAGGTAAGTGCCTGACTTGCCTGACCCGATAAGCAGGACATGTCCAGTATGATGTGTGAAAGTTAATGCTGTTACTCTCAGTCACCATCTTCCTCGGCCCAGTGTTTGTCTAAAAAAGTGGGTGGGGGGAGCTGGGACCTTGGAGTATCCTAAAACATAGGATGGGTTACAAAAACAAAATAGGGGGAATACACCCTCTGGTTTCTCACAGGCAATAGAACAAACAAGAACGTTAACTTCTACCAGGCCCCGGCAGATGCCTTGAACTGCTCAGTTGATCACAACGCATGATGATAATCCCCTTCTTGAAGTCCTGGGCTTCCCACGAAAAAGTCAATTAAGTTGCCCGAAATAGAATACACAGTGGCCAAAAACTAACATTTTCATGGCCTATCGCAGATAGGATAATGCATCCAGTGCAAAAGATGGTGTAAAATACTACAAACCTAAATACACAAAGACAACCAGCAATGCAACCCAATTGGAAACCAGCATATTTCTCCATAGGACTTATAAAACCTATTTTGGCAAAAAAGGTCAATTTTGCAGGAACTTTTCAACTTGTATAGGAAACTCACAATATTATCCATCATCAACTACAGTGTTTTTTAGCATCTCAAAGAAATAATCATCATGTTTCAAAGATACAATCTTTTTATTAAATACTTTAAACAATTAAAATAGAAAATATATTCAATCAATAAACATTAATTACCAAAATTACAGAACAATCAATATAAATCACAATAAATCAAAGAACGGTATGATTTTGTTCTCCTTCCTAAACATTAGCACAAGTCTATCTCACATACATTAGTTTTCTCCAACATACATATGTTTCTGTCCTCAGGTGTACTCTAATACCATGTACTTTCTTTCATCAGGGGGAATTTTCAGTCATATTCTAAGAAAATCCAAAATGTTCAGTCCATAGACAATTCATCTGTGACAATTTAGTGACATGACATTATTTCACCCAAGAAGCTTCAAAGCAACAGCAAGAACAAACTGAAAAGAATTCCAACTCAGTGACGGAAATTATTATTTAAACGAGGTATATGTGAATAGGAATGGAATAAATTACCATTTCTTACCTGGAGCATAGTCCCAAATCGTGTATTAATTCTAAGTGCTTCAACTAGTTCATCTAGATCATTTTCTAAAATATGCACCAAGAAAGCCATATTGGAACATATAGACTCAAACTCTCCTTCCACAACCACGTAATCTAATTATTCACTCTTCTCACCAGATCTTAAGGTAATGGCACTGCTGGTGTGCGTCTCGACACCTTTAACTTGTTAAGGAAACCCAATATAACTTCTTTGTCCTAAACAACATATTTGATCTCTCAGTCGTCTGCAAAGGAGTGAAGAACACAAAGACCCAGTTACCTCGGGTATTTGTCGAAATCATTCAAAAATATCAGCTCATTAAAAAAATATGCAACTGAACATATGGTGTATTAATTCATTTAGAATGGTCGAGTTGCACTATGGACGCTTCTGCTCCGCGTCTTTTGAATATGGGAGGGAGAGGAGTGTGTCTTATCTATTACGCATGCACTGGGAAGATTCCCAACAACGCGCTCAGATATCCCATCATCATCCTGCGGTTGAACTACTCGGCACTTGGGAATGCAGTTCAAACATCTCAATATGACCCTATGTTTGTTATAAAAAGCCACTGCAGTAGCCTAGATTTTGTCTAAATCTGCTGGTACTTATAATACCGAAATGGTGGCGAAACGAGCATTTATAAACGGCTCATTGTAATTGTTGTCAGGTAATCTAGACCAGCCACGTTAAGGGACCCAATCAAATTCTGAAATATATGAAAAAAGCACTAGATTGAAAAAAAACGCTATTTGGAAAAACATCTGCTCTTTAGTCGCATTTAATCCCTCATACATATCTGGATTATTCCCAAAGGTAGAAAATCTGTGCCGAAAACCTGAATGGTATTGAGCTAACCAAATTATTTCTTGTACAAAAAATCATTGTTTTCTGCCATATGCTCTCTTTTGTAGTTTATCAATCAGGTTGTTTGCTCCTCATAAATATGTTTAGAGCTGCTATTGCATCTGAGTCGTAAAAACTGTCCGAAAGGGCAGATTATCTTTAAAGTGCATTGGATTGTGACTATCTTTTGAAGGAGGGCATTTCTTTCAGTAGATTTATGAAAGGATTGCACCTCCAAACTGCAATTATTCTCATAGATAGTTATAATTATATTAATTATGATTGCAATTATGCAATTATGATGTATAAATGTTTGTGTATTTGTTTTTATGGTTGTAATGCCGAATTAAACTGATGATGATGATGATGATTAACAGGGAAGGGAACAATAAGTGTTTACTGGGATTGGTCCATGTAGCTGCAAATGATTATATACTGGGAGCAAATGGTCATATGTTCTATGGATCGTAAGGGGTTTTACTAAGGGAAATAAGTGATCAAGGAAAAGTCTTGAGAGGATCTGTTCAGAAAATTGCCTATGTCAAGATCTAGAGTGTTACGAGTAGGAACCCTGAATGATAAGGGTCTCAGCACACCTAACAAAAGATCCATATTGGGGAGGGAGTTTCAACAATCTGATTATTCAGGAATTCACACTTAAGAAAAGAAAGGAGATTCACATTAGGGGGAAATGGATATGGATTAGCATTGGAATCCTAATTAAAAAATCCTTGGTTTTATCAATCCAACAAATCAAAAGGGGTATGAATGGATGACTATTACCGATAAGAGGGAGAATTGACAGAGCAGAGGTGACCCTATGTTCCCTATATGGACCAAATCAGCAGCAGGGCCATTTCTGTGATGAAGCGCTTCAGGGATTGGAGAAATGGAAACCGGGATTGATGATTTGTTAGCCAACCCACAACAAGATTGGTATTCCCCAAGGTAAGGAGCAACACAACCAGTTGGAGGACCAGATAATGACTATAATTATTCCAAAATACTATCAATGTTTTATTCCCTCCCCCCACAAGACATATATGCAAATAGACTACATTTTGGTGGAATCTGAAAAAGTGCACGACATTGTGAGGACAGACATAAGGCTGGTAGCCTGGTCTGAGCACGATATGAGCACCACCTACATAGACCTGGGCCTCACTTCAATGACAGAGAGGTGATGGATTTGTAACGACTTCTTGTTTAGAGACTTAGGGCATTATCAGAAGTTAGGCGGAGCAGTAAAAATGCATTACCGCTCCGCCCAGTTCCAAGTTTGGGGAACCGCAGAGCATTTACCTCCAGCTCTGAGCTGGAGGTGAATGCGCTGACTTTCCCCCCATTTTTGGTGTAATTACTGTGGTGTAATTACCACTGCAGTAATTGTGACAAAAATGTCCCATTGAGTCCTTTGGATTCAAAACAAATGGGGACTTACCCCGCCACCTCAACTTGTGATCCAGTGCTAATAGCACCGGACCAAGTTTCGGTAACGCTAATTGCATTCAGCGGTATCCCGACAGATTTACCACTGGGATACCCCCCACTCATGATGAGGCCCTTAGTATTTCAAAAATCATTCAGAGTTCTTCAAGGAGAACAACACTGAGGAAACCCCCAGACAATTCGTATGGGAAGCAGCAAAGGCCACCTTTCGAGACCTTCTGCTCTTAGAGGGTTCTGCAAAAAAAAGGATTATGGCACTACAGGAAAATGAACTTAGTGCTTTCTCTCGGTCCCTTGTACATTGCCTAGGTGAGGACCAAACAAATACAGAGGAGGTGCAACAAGTAGTGGCTGAATTAAGGCAAGAGCTCAAGGACATGTGGAATGGTAAAGCCATGTTTCAATTCCATCGCTTAAAGCAGTAATTCTTTGAAAAATGCGACAAAGTCCAGACATTACCTGCAGCTAGGCTTAAGAGGCAAAGAGCAGACAGAGTGGTCAACCAGATTAGAGACTCCTTGGGCACCATATTGACACACACAGGAGAAAAAGCCCAGAGATTTGGCAGATTTTATGCCACGTCATATTCCACTGACAATACTCTTAACAATCAAGATGCCTACTTATCTAGATGATATTTGATTACCAAAACTAGCTAAGAAAAACCTTGTACAAATGGACGCCCTGATAGACCCCATGGAGATACTCCAAGCGATCTCAAAATGAAAACCGGTTCGGCGCTGGGCCCAGACGGATATACAATGGCATTCTATAAATGACACCGAGATGAACTCGTCCCATTTCTGTGCAAACTTTTTAATGATATTCTGGAAGGGAATACAGTCCCCAAATCCTTTTTTCAGGCTACGATTGTTGTAATCCCTAAGGAAGGGAAATATAAACTTGATTCTGGCTCTTATAGCCCAATCTCTTTACTAAATATCAATACAAAACTCTATACTGGTGTATTGGCAGATAGACTGAGAAGACTAATGCCGGAGCTGTTCCACCCAGATCAAGTCTGACAGGGCTCAGACAAATCCAGAACACTCTCGACCTAATAGTCACCATAGATGAAAGAGATACAGATCTTGCCGCTTGTTTTCTTAGATGCAGAGAAGACCTTGAACCATGTTGAATGGCCTTTTCTGAAGGCAGTCTTAAACAAAATGGGCCTTTGTTCTTGATGGTTAACAGGGTTTATGGCCCTATACAACAATATGAGTGTGCAGGTAATGGTTAATTGAATTTCCTCTGAAAAATGTCCCTGAGCAGGGGAACCAGACTGGGTCTTTCCCTATTGATATGTGCCTTAACCCTAGACCATTCAGGGACTAGTGAGTCATACTAGGTAATATAAGCTGGCTCTCATTGCCGATGATATTTTGGTATACATTACATCCCCAAATGTGTCTCTCCCCTAGGGCTAGCCCGCCAAGATACAGGGAAAAGGGTGTCCTTCTGCTAGGGACAGCCTGTTTTGTGTATATGATGTATTGACAACACATATATAATAAATTCAGCAGAATTGTTTCTCCTTAGACTGTAAAAAAGCTTCTACACATTTTCTCTGGGGAAGTTAGGAACCATGCATAGACTTTGGGACCTTGACACTACCCAAAGAAAAGGGTGGAGTATGTCTTCCAGATCTGAAAGAGTACTAAAGAGGAACTCAATTCAGAATACTTCTAGAACACATAAGAGGGCAGCAAAGAAAAAAAAAAATGGGTGGAACTTGAGATTGCCCTCATGACCCCAGTTACCATAAGTGAAGGGCTCTGTGTGCCCAATAGAATAAGGACTCGCCCAGTCTTATATACCCGGTGGCAATTAGGGAGAAAATAGAACATTAAAGATAACATTACCACATGCTCCTCTCCGCACAGATTTCTATGCCCCTCCCACTACAATCAGCAACAAAATACAAGAGCCACTCCGGTTTGAACCCCAATGCTAGAGGGGGCTAGAAAGAGTGGGCCATCCCTGGCGAGCAGGGAAATTCCTGGGAAAACAAGTGCTTGATGAAATATTACTAGGGGAATCATTGTCCCTGTTCATGTACTCGTATATGAACAGGCGTGCCACTAAATACAGCTACCCGCCTACACACATGCTAGGTGTGACTAGTTGCACCAAGTGTTAACAAATCATGTTGGTCTATAGATCCGAACAGGAAAGAGGGATAGAGATAAACATATTTTAATCAGTACATGAAAAAACTCGACATGTTAAAAAAACAACAATGCATTTCGTTTACACAAAACATAAAAACATGGTTTAAAAATCATCGTTTATCCTAACCAGAAAGACAACAACTGCAAACATCCTTTTTGAACAGTGTTGTGAGGTTAGTACAAGTATGGTATTGACAATTCATATATCCTCAATGGTTGTTATTATTTGTCCTTGACTCTGTCGACACAGAGAAATGTGTTTCTGGGTTCCAGCGGATGTTGTTGGAAAGAAAAACTCTCTAGCTGACGTTAGATTGCTATGAGACGTGTGCTGGACCCGTCTTCAGGACAATACTTTGTATGGCCACAGGATAAATCTCAGGGGCACAATGGTAATGCTAAAAACCAAAAACACAGAAAACGTGTTAGTGGTACCTTAAAAACTAGTTGAAAATCTCTATAGGTGTACACGTGCAACTGTTAGCACTAACCTTGCAATTGCTTTGTAGCTGTGTGTGGCATCGGATTTGGTGACCATGTGGACCGAATTCGATAGCAGTAACTGTGGGAACTCACAGTTAGAATGACTGGAATGGAAAAATAAATTTTAGCTGTTTGTTGAACAACATTTATTTGTATTTTAATTATTACATTATGTGCGAAGAACTGCACAAACCCTAAGTGAGCAGCTTGGGCTATTGAATTTTATTTCTTCGTGGACTATCCGTTTATTTTAGTGATAGTCCTATGATTGAGAAATTGAAAAAGGCCTACATATTGACATGCAGAGTTTTACAATCATGCTGGTAACGATTATTACCTTCATGCCCAGGCCAAGGTGTGCCTGTTCGTTGATGTCGATCGACACGGTGTTGGCCGAAATGGTGCGGCTAATACAGAGTGCGCCGTGTGGCTATTTCTTTAAAGAGAAAAGGAAAAGCCGGTAAATGCCTTGAAGCGCTAGTGTGAGGTCTGGTGAAAGTGTGAATGTTCTGTCCTCTTACCTATTCGGAAACCAGAATGAAATACCGAAGGATTGCAGCTGTCACAGTGCCGAGTGCTGAGTGAAACACTGGAAGATACAGATTGGGTGAGGCCATATTTGAATGCTTGAAAACTAGACCGTGAGTGTGCTACCAGAGTGGATTATATTGGACGCCATCTTGGATGAACAAAAGGCGCATGTTGACGGAACTGAAGTAGTCATGTACCTGGATCCCTCTATGAGGGTAGACTGCATAATTTATTTTTAGCAGACTAGGCGATATGGTAAATGTTGAAATGGTCACACTGACACAAAATAGTTGGTTACATGTGTGGATAGCGCCTATGTCTAAACAAAAGAGGTGAATCATTTGTGAAGGAATAGACTCCATTCTATCCCGATGTTTAAGCCAGCTTGGACAGTATTCAATTGATAAATCCATTTTTGCTCAAGCTGTCTTAATTTTCGGTCTCTATCTCCCCCGCGGGGATGTGGTGGTACTGTTTGAATTATAACCCACTGGATGTCTTTGACAGTATGTTTGGCTTTGACAAAATGAGCCACTAGTGGTTTTTCAGGCACTGCGTTTTTTACACATGAACGATGTTCGCAGATCCTTTGTTTTATAGGTCTCTTAGTTTTGCCAATGTATATAAGCCCGCAAGGGCACGTGATGGCATAAATGGCCCACGGTGTGTTACAATTCGTAAACTTCTTGAGATACCAGGTGAAACCATTTAAATTGACAGATTTTAAATTGTCAGTTAGTTCACATACCGAGCAGTTGCCGCATTTAAAATGCCCAGCTACTGGCGGTAAATGCCATAATGTTGTTTGTGATGTAGTTGAAGGTGTCTTTGCAACCTTGTATGTATGTATTAGTTTATCACGTAAATTGGGCATACGTTTGAAGGCAAAGGGTGGTTTCTGTACAAAAAACTCCTCAGTTTGTATTAGAGACCAATTTTTCAATATGCAACGTCGCAAGTAGTTGCTAATTGGCGAGAAAGTGGACACGCAAGTAATCTTGTCCTCTTGTGCCCTATCTTGTTTTTCTAAACAACGGGATCTGTCGGTGTTCCGTGCCCTTTTCATAGACCGTCTAATGATATGTGGAGGGTATCCTCGTTCTTTTAATCTAAGAGACAGATTTTGACTATGGCTGTCAAAGTCTTCTTTAGTCGAGCAGTTGCTCCTAATTCGTAGGAATTGGCCAAAAGGGAGATTTTCCCGCAGAGATTGCGGGTGGAAACTTTTGAAAGACAACAAGGTGTTTTTGTCTGTGGGTTTCTTGTATAGAGTGGTGTTCAAGGTACCCAAGGTTGTTTTATAAATTTCTAGATCTAGAAACGCTATTTTCTGATCATTGTGATTCATGGTGAAATTTATACATGGGTCTTGTTGGTTTAACCATTCTAGAAAAATAGTCAGAGATGTTGAATCCCCGTGCCAAAGTAAAAACACATCGTCTATATAGCGATGCCACGCGATGATTTCTGTTTTGAAGGGATTGTTGGCGTGATAGACTGATTTTTGTTCTAAGTCATCCATGTATAGGTTGGCTAGATCGGGTGCAAAAGTGGCCCCCATGCTTGTTCCATGTAGCTGTTGAAAAAATGTATTGTCTACCATGAAAAAGTTGTTGACCAAAGCTATCTTTATGCATTCACATATAAAGTCAGAGGGAACTGACAAATCCGCTCTTTTTTCGAGATATGTGTGTATGATCTTGATGCATTCTAACTGGGGGATACTGGTGTATAGAGATTCTACATCCAGAGTGACCAAGATGTCGTCAGGGGAGGTCACAAGGTTGTTGACAATTTTTATCATATGGGTGGTGTCTTGAACATATGACTTCATTTTGAGCACAAAGGGTCTAAGGAAGGAATCTGTGTAAATGGACAGTGGTTCTAGCAAAGAACCAATGGCAGCCACAATGGGGCGACCTGGTGGATCAAGGGCATTTTTATGGATTTTAGGGAGGCAATATAGAGCCGGAATGATGGGGTGACTAGTGGTGAGGAATGACTTTTCCTCATCGTCAATCCACCCTTCGTTGGATGCATGTGACAGAAGACTGCTGATCTCGTCTTGTATGCTGTCAGTTGGATTGCCTTTGAGTTGGTTGTAGAACTTTTTGTTCTCCAGTTGTCTCCTAACTTCATTGTCGTACTTTTGAGTGTCCCATAAGACCACGAATCCACCCTTATCCGCTGGTTTAATTACGAACAGATTATTGTTTTCCAAATTGGTGGGGCTAGTTGCTCTTTTTTTGAGAGGTTGCTTATACATCTGTTTTTCGTTTTTATAAGGGTTTTCATTTCTCGAAGCACTTTATTTTCCAAACTAATGATTTCGGGTGAAACCATTGATGCCAGTGGTGTAAAGGAGGAGGGAGGTTTTAAACCTGTTGCACTGGATGTTGTTCTAACGTCAAGGGGTTTGTCTCGAAAAAAATATTTTAATCTTATGATGCGAAAAAAAAATTCGCATTTCGATTTCAGTTTGAAACAGATTGGCACTACTGGTTGGTACGAAAGAGAGACCTTTGCTTAAGAGGTCAGTTTCAACTGGTGTTAAACTGTGTTGGCTCAAATTGAAAATTGGAATTCCCAAAGTGGGAATTACCAGGTTGGTGGAGGCGGTTGCCACTGGCGGGTGCGCATTCCATGGTTTCCTGGTTGTCGCATTCTGCCTCTTTTGCCCCGTCCTTGAAAAAACTGACCTCGTGGGGGATGTCCCCCTCTGTTGCTGGGTACATTATTCACAGATCCCGAATCACTACTGTTGCTTGAGTTTGAAAAAGAAACACATTTTTTGTAGGGTCTTTGCCAATTAGTGCCCCGAACAGGGCCATGGTTGGCATTCACTGTTTGGAAGAAACCGGGAACCAAGTATGGGTAAGTGGTCTCCTCTTTATAATTTAGTATGTCTTTTTTCAATTTCCATATTTTTTTGTCTAAGGTGAAGGTTTTAAATTTCACCATTTCTTCTTGTAATTTCTCCAGTAGTGTTTTGGTCTCTGGGATAATGGATTCGTCTAAAATCTTTTTTTCTAGGATGGCGAGTTCTTTCTTTTGTATTTTCGCCTCCTCTTCTGCCGTGGAAATCACTAGAATAACCCAGTCTCTGGAGCACTTGTTGCCCACCCCACTGAAACCCACCATGAACTTTGGATTGTCTAAAAACACTCGAGGGATGTTTCTGACCTGCAGCCATTCTGGGATAACTCCCGCCTTGAGATATTCAACCATTAATTGGCCGTGTGACTCAGTTCGAATGAGTTTCTTTTTCTTTTGTGTGAGCAGGTCCAAGTCGCACTTGTTGAAGCAGAAAATCCAGGGATGCAAAATACTCAATCACAGTGGGTTAGTGACCTTGAAATCTCAGTAGACAGAGACCCATGGCCGGACATTTACAAACAGGTGTGGTCAACCTTGATCGCAATGGAGTACAAATTATGTAATTATAGGTTACTGCAGCATTGGCAGTTGACCCTGTATAGACAAGCCAAAATGTGCCCAGGCACTGCTATATATTGCCTGAGGGGATGTGGGAACATTGGCAGTTACAGGCATATTTGGTGGGATGTCTGTTGGCACAGTATTTTGGAAGGAGGTTTTGACCTGCTTAAAGGGTATTGATGGCATTGACAGACCAATGTCTCCACTCCTGGTTCTGTTTGGGTTAGAAGACGATGGGGTACACTACACAGGGTTGACCCATATGATACGAAAAATATGTTAGCAGCCAGAATATGCATGATGATTTCTTCAAAAAGGCCCCACATGCCGACACTGAATGTATGGCTACATAAAACCCTTGTAATCTATGACACAACATCACATAGAGCCAGAGTGGCTCCCTTTTGTAGCATCTAGGAGACAGGTGTTAAGCGCAAGGCAAGTAATTCACCACCACCACGTCCTAGTCCCGTAACTAATGAAACATAGACCAGGCCCCCCTAACGCATGCCATGAAGATATACACAGGTCCTAATCAAGGGACGTACCCTTTCCTTACCTTGGTGAATTCATATAGGTGAAAAAAATCAATAGCTATAAATCCGTAATCAGTTTACGCCCCAAGTCCAGAGAACATTGATGGAAAAAAGGGCTTGTGGTATAGAAAAGAAGACCAAGCACCTTGCAAGATCAATCCGGATGCTAGTTTGGTCCCCAAGGGGAAAATACATTTAATGCATAAATACTGAACACATAAAGTGCAACAAGTGCATAAAGAGCAAGGAATGAAGTTTACCCTCAAGCGACTGTGGTGGTGGCACAATCGAGTGATGGCACCTACCACCTAATAACTGTACACCTAAACTATGCAAGGCCAGAAAAGGTAACCCATCTTTTGTTAGGTTGAAATGTTCTGTATGAATCTGTGGCGGCCCATCTGGGCTTAGGCTGATAGTCATCAGTTAGGTATGGATATGCAATTTCTCAATGACCAAACAACAAGCATACATTTTGTGCATGGCCATTTTAGGGCAATAGACACATTAGGCACCACTGTATTTATCCTCCTTTATCCAAATCTAAAAGTCTCGAAATCTCTGCTCTGTCTCCTCGACTATCTTTTTGGCTCCTCTCAATCCCTGTGCTTCCTCTTGCTTTCGCTCTTTCTCTATTCTTGCTCCACTTGCATGGAATTCTCTTCCCCTGGACATCCGAGAAACAGTCCACACGGATTTGTTCGAAACCAAACGCCTCCAAATTACCCTCTTAACTTACCTCTCAGCTGCCTGCTAGCTCCCCAACCTCTAACCTGCCTCTGTCTCTCACTTCCTCTGCCTCCATTCTAGCACTTCACCCATCATGGTCACATCCCGAGCACAGCTGGCCGTACCGCTTCCCTGCACTTAAAAATGGCTGATATTGGTTGTCCTTAATCTATGTATGTCCACGTACGTATTGTCCCATCTGACTGTTCTATTTGCTCCACTCCACAACCTGGTCAGAATGTCCCTCAAACTCACCCCATTGTAACAAACTCACTGCTTCCCGTCAAATTTGATTTTTTATCTATTGTAATTTCTTTTGTAATCAAAAGAGTATTGTTCCTCCTGTATATAAATAAATAAATAGTAGCCATACGTGGTAAGCGTGAATGTGCACACTAAAAATAACACAATCATTGTAAAAATGTAACTGCTACCACCAGCTAGTATTTAGGCACATATAAAAGTAACTCAAAATCCCAAGTATAAAAAGCTACGGTGATACAAAAGTATCCCCATTGCACTGTAAGATGCTGTTTGCAAGGTTAAAAAGTCAAGAAAATGGAAAAAGGGAAACATAGTTTCCCAGTACTGAAAGCCTGAAGGACTGATCAGTTTCCCAATAACAAATCAGCAAAAGGCGGGTGAAGTGAATCTGAAGGCTTTACTTCCTCTCGAAATGTCAGAACAGGTTCAAAAACAGAGCAAAAAGAAAGGGGGCCCATAAAAACTATGGTGGGAAAGTTGCAAAAAGAGAAATCTTTCCTAACATGAGGTTCAGGGTATAAGAAGAAAGAAGGGAAGTGTCATCAACAAAGAGATGATAGGAAAACCCAAAAGAGGCCATGCACTTTTTGTGATAGGAGGTGTATTGTGAAATGGGTTGAGGATTGAGCTTTAGAAATGCCCACAGCGAGAATGGAGCTATCATTGGTTCATGTTTTCCAGGAAAGAGGCAACAATCAATCAGAGGTGTAAGAGAAAAGTGCAGTGTCCTGAATTCCAAGGCTGGAGAGATTGAAAAGGTAGAAGGGATCCGCGGTGCCACAGGCTGTGGAGAATTCAAGGAGGATGGGGAGGGGATTTTGAGGTAATGATCAGTGGTGAAAATGTTTGGGACATTGGTCAGCTCCTTTTCATTGGAGAGATGGGGATGGAACCAGATTCAAGGAGACCGCAAAGACAGTTAACTTCCAAGTAACAGGCAATACTTTTGAAAAACACACCTTTCATAATTCTAGAGCAGTGGGAGACAAAAGAGTCTGGTAGGACAGTGTGTGTCCACGGACAGCTTTTTTTTTTTAGCATATGTGGAGCAGGCCTACTTTGAAACTGCTGGAGTAGGGAGTGAGGGGTTGAAGACAGAGGAGATGCTATTTGTTTTATAGCTTGTGGGAAAAGGCTGTCAATTAGGGTGCACAAAAAGTTGGTTGTCCAAAGGCTGGATGCCGGCACAATGAGTGAGGTTAAGAAAAAGAAGCAAAGGCTGGCTAGAAGAGAATGGAGTGGCAGCACCAAAAATGAGGATGGGAGAAGGACAATGAAGGTTTTGCAGATCTTAGAGATCTTGGATGAGAAGTAAGTCATCAGCTGACAGGGTGAAGGAAATAGAATGACAGCGTGGGGCTGTATACCTAAGAGTGTCAGAGAGAGTTTGCAGGGGTGAGGGCATAGTCAGGAAATAAGACTGGTAAAGTGGTAGGACTCAGAGAGAACTCCTAATGGCATTTAGGAGTGGGATTTGGACCAGCAGCATAGGTGGTGGTGCACGTTTGTCCTAAACTGAAGTGCAATCGAGGTGGTCCAGAGCTAGGGGTGGGAAGTAGAGGGAGTAAAGGTGCGGCTACGATCGTGATACTCAATTGGAGAGCTGAATTTAGAATTTAATGAGGAATTGAATATGTCAATAAAAGAAGGAAGAACTTGACACAGCACTAAGTGGAATTGCCAGGGACAAGTCACTCATAAAGCCAAAGTTTGTTACCCAACCAGCTGAATATGGCATACACCCATAGTAGGAAGCTAAAAGGCCAAAGATCCTGGTTCAGACCACCTATTTAGATATCAGTTTTGGCTGAGGTATGTTTTAGCCTGTGAGTTAACATCCATCCATTTGTAGAAGCCATAAAAGCCCAAACGTTGTCTGTCGAGGATGCCCTATACCCACTCAATAGGCGCAAGAATTGGGTACCTTTTGCAAAAGAGTAACACTGAAAACCAACCGAGTGGATAAGATCTGCCAAAGGTTAGCTGTAATGCTTAAACAAAGTAGGTGAGAGGGAGGAAGGATTATGCACCCCATGTCTGAGGGGGAAAAGCATCTGAGGAAAAGGGAGATAAAATATGTGTCTGTGGCGGGAATGATCAAAAACTACCAGAACAAGCAAGAAGTGGTAAATATGCTGGATATTTGATGATCTACTGTATCCTTCAGAAAGTGAATCTGTGACAGTGCACTGGATGAATTATATCACCAATAGCAATCATGAAAAGGATGTAGGTGCACTAGTAAGAACGTGGCAACGATTTCTGTTTATGTATATCACACCATCACCAAATTCAGGTAGTGTTTAAAACAATGAACTACAAAGTGGCATGTCACTTTTCAGGGAGAGCTATGTCATATGTCACTTATTGTTGGCCCTCAGTTATCCCTGCAGTTATAAACATGTGGACATCTCACCATCTTCTCACTTTCACCCTAGGCACTATTGGAGACTGGAAAAACATAATGACGGTGGCACAAAATGAAAGGTTTGACCGTGTGCTTCAGGAAAAGCTGAAGGATCTGCCAATCAAATTTATCTGGGACATTAATTAAATCATATAACTTCACAAATATCAATCAAATGTGTATTTGACTGTAAAAAATAACAATCATCAAACAAACCTGAAATGTACCATTGATAAGAATACAGACAACTGTTTGATAAGAATAAATAAATACATCTTAAAATATAATACAGTGGAATAGTTAGATGGCTGTTAGTTGTTGCCTCTGCTGGTTTGATTGATGTATTCAATATGTTAGTGGGTTGTACGTATCCTCTTCATATAGAAAAATACTAACACTGTGTTATATCTTATCTTCCCTATTGTCTTCCCTGTGTGCATGTCATGATTAGAACTATGGGCCATTGAGGTGTGGGTGTGATGTCATGGTGTCTCCCTCTCAGTGTTCTCCCACTACATTCCTCCTCTATCCGTTAGGAGGGTTACATCATGCATCTATGGGGGATAAATGTCAGGTCCTTTGCTTCCCTCTACACTACCTTTGGTTTATGTCTACTCATGTGTGACTTACCAATAAAGACACTCCCCTGCTATTACACCCTCAGTAGAAAGGAGAGGTGGGGAAAGATGGTAAGGCGGGTGCAAGCCGCTTCCTGCTTGCTCGGTATGCAGGCTTGGATCAAGAGATTCAGCCCACGATCTAAGCAACATGATCGCTTGAGCAGTCGGTCCAGTGCCAATTTCAAATCTGACTTCTGAGAATGACATGGAGTTAAACAGTGGGCCTCATTATAAGTTTCCCGGTCCGGGAACTATAGTACCGGTAAGCATACCAGCACCGTAATTCCCAGACCAGCAAACTACGAGTTGTGCTCGCGATTGCCTTTCTGCCCGCCAGGTCCGACCTGGCGGGCAGAAAGGCACCCGTGAGCACAGCATGTCGGATGCACTGGTGCATCCGACCTCCCCATTCCCAAACAGCCCCATGGGGCCGAATGGGAATGGGGAGCATCTCTTTTCTGGTGCCCGCAAATGGGTAATTACTGGGTCCGGCAGGGCCATAATGACCCGGTAATTGCCCATTCGCGGGCGCCGGAAATTTTCAGAGGTTTGGCGGCAGCCTGCCGGTTTTTAAACATCTAATGAGGCCCAGTGTATTGAAAGTAATTGACATATCCTAATGACCCATTCAATAGACATGTAGATTCATTTATTGGCTCTGCTTAAATAATGTGTGTTTTTTATATAAAAGACACATGACGATACCAAGATGCATTTCTGTGCTATAATCTGCTGATATCAATATTTGAATTGATGTTATGTTTTACTATACTCTCAACAGACCCTATGCCCACCCCCTTGGTCTTGTTTAAAGTACCTCCACCCTAATCCAAGCATCCCTAACCCTGTTTAGTAGATAGCGATTGTTTCACCCTCAGTATTTTGACAAACTAGATGAACTGTTATAATAACCTAAAGGCCGTTGGCCTTACCTAACTAAACTTCCTCTAGGACATCTTAGCTTTACCTACTCTACCAAGTTGTTAGTGTTCTAAAAGGGGTCATGAGATTGTGACTTGCAGACACCCTGCTTGATTCAGTCATTCTTCAATTACTCTCATTTTATCCTCTCCCTCTCCTTATCTCTCTCTACACTCCCTCTCCAGTCCCACCTGCCTCTGCTCTCTAACCTCTCCCCATTTGTCCCTCACATATCTTTCGCTTCTTCTAGGTTTTGACTCCACTCTTTTATGTTATTCCTCTCTCCTTCTCTCAGCTACTCCACACTACTACTTACTCATCTACACTACTACTCCCTCCTGCAAACTACTACTCCCTCTTCCAAACGTCTACTCTCTCCCTCACATCACTACTCCATCCTTTACACTACTTCCTCTTCCACTCTACTACAACTCTGCCCATTTCCAACTCGACATCCTCCTTTCACTTAATCACATACATTTCACATTTACTTATTACACTATTTCAACTAACTACCCCAGCCACACTGTCTCATGCACACTCACACTGTGCTACCACTTGCACTCACTAACAATATCTGACCTTCACCAGAAATCGCCTTCACACTCCACTGCTCCTTTCTTCGTCCTGCTGGTCTCTTGCTCTGCTACCTCCATTTCCTGTGACTTCACCAGTACATCCCACAAATTCCTACTATCTTTACTTCTTTTTTTATGCTTCCCCCTCTTGCTGCCATTGGTCTACCTCCCCTGTCTGATCTATTCCGATCTTTCTCACCTGGGTTATGACACAATCCGAAAAACTGTCAAAAAAACGAGCTAAGTCTAGACCCTTTTCTCCTTGCGAGTCAGCCGCAGAATAATGATGATGGACTGATGTACTCAATGTTCATGTTCATATTGGCAGGCTTGGTCCTAGGCTCCTCTTAGGAAGCTACAGTCTATTTGGAAACCACATCCCCATGGTTAAGTCTGTGGTAGCATAGGAAATGAGCCACCCCTGCAGTGCATTGACCCAGCCCTGGAGAGCATTGTGCCGCGTTGCTTGCTGGCAAGTAGTTGCAGGTCTGCAGGCTCTCTACCCCCTGGATCTTTACTTTCAGCAGCAGTAGGCCTTCAGTACTGGATACTGGAAGGTTGTTTTGTCTTCCTTGGGGTCAGCCCTTTGCTTTCAAGTTGCAGACTGCATGTAGCACTCTGAAACACTTGTGTACGAGCGTGATAAAAATAAAATATCAATAGTGCTGGAGGGCTTCTCTCTGAACTCTCTTTGTGCTCCATGTTTTAGCTCATTTTAGGTTTGCTAACTCTACAAGAAACAGAAAGGGTCTGGAGAGTATTTTGTACTAAATGCATGATGTGAGACAAATGTGTACTGCATAACAGCATGCTGGCACAAAGAGGGATAGGAACTTGGACCCTCTCAACTGCCATTCTCCTCCCTTTTTGACAATGCCAGGATACTGACCTCGTTATACACCTCTACCTCTCCTTACAACTGTTCCTCCTTTACCTGTCCACTTCCTGACTTTGAGTACCAGGAAATACAACCTACATCTGTTTCCTTCCAACTCAATGTTCTACCTTGATTGAAAATGGTTGTAGGGCCAGGAACCATCTCAGAATGCAAGGATTCAAATCTTTGTTTCAGGCCATTTAGACTAGTGGAGTATGATCACTGACTAGCTTGCATTGCTAGCCAGTAAGGTAATATTGTGTACTATGAACAACCCATTTGGCCACAAGACATTCTAGTTCAGAGGTAAAACTTGTGGCTAATGTACATGATTGTAATCCAAACTGTGGGCTTACTCTCCACTGTGCTAACCACTTTTACAATCATTGACAAAGGCACTAATGGGCTGCAGAGGAAAAGAGAGCTTCAAGCCCAGGGAAGCCTTCCAAGAATAAGGTTTAATGTGTTTCAACCCCTGTGCCCATACCCAATAATTATTAGTTATTATTGAAAGTACACCTGATAACAGTTTGAGATCAATATGGCGTTAAGAACAATTGATTATACATAAGTTAAAAAATCAGCTTCATACCTCTTGTATATAACGATGGTAAAAGATATGTTGAAGTTTACACTCAGAAACAATGTTTTCTTGTTTAATGAGAACTTGTTCAGACAAACCAAGGGGGTGGCGATTGGAGTGAATTATGCACCGCATTGGCAAACCTTTTTATGAGAGTCTTTGAAAATGAATATGTCTATTCTGACAATATGTATAGATCAAGAATCAAATTGTGGACAAGATTTATTGATGAAGTTTTCTGTGTTTGAAAGATTTTGTGAATTATCTTAACATTAACAACTTTGGCATTCAATTCACATTTAATAGTCATGCAACAGAGATAGACTTTCTAGATACTATTTTATATATAAAAGGTAACGGGATCATTTCAAAAACGTATAGTAAACCCACAGAAGTTAACTCTGTTTTGTTAGCAATGAGCTGTCATATACCTAGGACCTCATTACGACCCTGGCGCTAATGGGTTAACGGTGCCGTAAAAGCCTGCGGCGCCGTTAACCCATTAGCGCCTAATTACGAGGTCCCTTCGCGGTAAGTATGGTACCGCAATTTGCGGTACCGTACTTAGCGCCTTCGCCATTCCCATTATGCCCTATGGTGCAAAAATGGGAATGGGGAAGGGCCATGGGGAAATGGGGAAATACCGCCCCGCCAACCTTGGAATGGGGCGGTATTTCCCCATTTCACCATGGCGGATACGTTACGATACCGGCACCAACCATGGTGCTAATAGCGCCATGGTTTAGTGCCGGTATCGTAATGAGGGCCCTAGTGTTATTTACAATATCCCGACTGGAGAATGTATTAGAGGAAGGATGAATTGTAAAAAGAGTACAGAATTTGAAAAAGAATGTATGATCCTGGACAAAAGATTCAAGAAGAGGGGTTATGCAGTGGATATTGTAAAGAAGGCTAGAGAGAAAACTAGATCCATGAATCAAGTAGATCTACTCAAACCAAAAGACAGGGTCCAGACACATAAGTGGTAGAAGGTGTGAATGGTAACCCCATTTTCGAGCAAATTGTATAAGATCCTGCACAAGCATTGGAAAATATTGACCTTAGACTCAGATCTAGTCTCAGGAGGATAGCTGAGGGGCAACATGCTTGCCTTGGAAGCAAGACGACACGTAGCAACACAGGTTCGATCCCGGGTCCGCGCTTAGAAACCTCTGGGTATTAAGCGTGTTATAAATAACCTATCATCATAACTAGTGAACTATATAGAAGACAGACGAAAGGTAGTATATACCAAAGCACCGACTTTGAAAGATGCCATTAAGCCCATCATTTATGCAACCTTTACCACAAACACAGACATGGCTATATCACAATCTGTTGGGTTTCTATAAATGTGGAAACTATAGTATGTGCCAATACACAATGGAATGCAAAAGTTTGAAAATCGACATTGATGAGGAAGTGATTATTACAGAATTCAATAATTGTAGAAGTATATTTGTGGTGTATGCCATCGTTTGTGTATGTGGTCTAATCTATATAGGAAGTACAATATGTGAACTGCGGATGAGAATTAGAGAGCATGTCAATACATTGCACAAGGAAGATGTAAGATTGACATTGCTTGAACATTGGAAGGATTGTCACCAGATGGATGACAAGTCAGGAAGTAGGTTTATAAGCCCAAAAACCATACAAAGAAATCCAAGGGGTGGTGATAGAAAGAGCGTCAGAGAATGGAAGCAAAAATGATTTGCAAATATAGAACAGTGTATAAGGGCTTTTACTCCGACCGTGAAATGGGGGTGTTTCTGTAAAGCTAAGATTGTACAGATTCTGTGTGAATAGGATGTTCGATTCAGGCAATGACCCGAGGGTTGTTAAAAATAGATTCCTAACAGTTGGCAGCACAGGTGCCCTTGGAGGTTGTGGAAAGTTACGGTTATAGGTATTGATAATTATTTGAGCGTCCACCAACAAGACTCATATAACATGATTTTCACAGTGTATATATAGAAGACTCAGAGTGATATATAGCCTATTGAGCAACGAGATTAAGAATCTCCAACCTGAATTCTATAATTAGAATTTCAATTTGTTTAGGCAATACAATGGACACACTTGTGGTCCTCAGTGTTAGAGGTCTTTAGTGTAAGGTCAGAATCACCATGTGAGGTGTGTATCTAGGAGTTTGACTTCTCAGGCAATAGAAAGGACTAAACTGGGGACCTCACATATTGAGGTCATTATCACAATAGATAAAAGATGTCATATTGCAAGATAGCCCGCAATATGAAAAGTCTGTAATCTACCAAGAGAATCTATATCAAACACAGAGAATTATTTGATCTGCGAATGTTGTGTGATATGAAAATCATGACGGGGGCGCAATGGCGCCTTTGGAATACTGGTTTGGCGCGTGTCTGATCCTAATACAAGCAGTTTCTTATTTGGAATACAACCAGGTTATTTGAACAAATGTTCAATCACAAAGCCTCCTTTGGGCTTCTGTGGATACGTGTGAAGTAGGGCCAGAATAAAATGGCGCTCTCGCGCCATGTGTAACAATGCAGACATCTGAATATAATATCATCTATAGGTAAGAGTAGTGGGGTAGGGAGATAAGCAGTATGTTATTTGGAATATAACCATGCTATTTAAAATAATATTTGGATAAAAATGCTCCTTTCAGGGTTGTGTTGATATATGGTACTTAGGGGCATGTCCAAGGCAATGACGTGCCATACCTTTAGACTTTAATTTGAGGCCAGAACAAAATGGCACTCTCGCGCCGTGTGGACCACCGCATTAATGTAAATGCAGAAGCATCAAAGGTAAGAGTGGGCGAGGGATGCTAGTCAAAATTGCTGCAACTAAGGAGAGCTGATAAGATCATTGTGGCTTAGTTGCCGTTAATGTAATGAGGATATTTGTTAATTGAAGATTTCAGAGTGTACCCGTAGTAGTGAAAACATTGGGCTAGATTAGAATGGGGCAATACACTAAACAGACTGACCATAGGAATTGAATTTTAGGAATGGTGAACAAGAAGTCTATCCTGAAATAAATTGTATGGTATGGAAATCGGAATTGTGACAAAGGCGCTGAGCAATTAGGTAAGGATTGAAGTAAATTCATTACTTATAAAAGTAGGAAGGAGAAAGGCAACATCAAGTGTGACTTGGAGATGTGTATACTTTTTTTATCAGGTTATAAGAAGTGAGAAAAAAGGTGAAAATTATTTAGTTATACACAACAGTGTTTGAAATTGGAAAGCAGTAGGTAAGAATGTTTGAGATTCCAAACATAGTGTTATGAAACAATAAGTATAAAAAAGAGACCTGGAATCAAATGTAAAATTCTCTTTGATTTATGATAGAATGAGAAACTGACAGAAGAACGAGAATTAGGAAGACTAAGAAATAAACATCTTTAGAATGAGTTGGAATACTACTAGGAAAGTCCTAAGAGTAATCCGTGCTTTAATATTAAAATCTAAATGGAGCAAACATGGACGACTAAACGATTGACAACTCACAATGATAGGTGGAACACATAAGGCTAACACTATTAACCAATTGAATATACACTGAGGGGGTAATTCATAGAATTTAGCGCAGAAGCAGCGCACGCGGGCAGCGCAGAGAGGGAGCATGCACCAGCGTGCGCCAGCCGTGTGCCTTAAACAGCATTCTGTCGCACTGTGTATTCATGGATTTTCCAAGCCATTTGGAGCCGTGGCGCAGCGAACATCCTGCAGCGCCAGTTACGCCCCCAAGAACGCCCCTTGCGCAATGCAAGGAAAAGCCATTGAAATCCCCAATATGGCGCAAAGGGACGCGCTTACCCTGTACCAGTTTACAGGCCCGCTACACTGTAATTGCATGAAAATCTACACGTACCCCGCTCGTGGCAGCCAAAACACGTGAAAATGTACTTGCGCACCCCATTGAATATGTGTACCCTGCTCGTGGCAGCCAAAACGTGTGAAAACCTCCCCGCGCACCCCCTTCAATACGCGTACCCCGCTCGTGGCAGCCAAAACGTGTGGAAATGAACTCGCTCACCCCCTTGAATACGCATATTCCTCCTGCACCAGGCAAATTGTGTGGAAAATGTCCCCACTGTGGTGTGGGCTGCCTGCGGGTCATGGTCAGGCGTGATGGGCTGCCTGCGGGGCATTCCGGGGGTGCGCGGGGAGTTTGACACGTGAATCCCCTGGCGCAAGCGGGGTACGCGTATTCTCGGGGTGCACAGGGAGTTTGACACACGATTGGCCTGGCGCGAGCGGGGTATGCGTATTCCAGGGGTGCGCAGGGAGTTTGACATGCGATTCACCTGGCGCGAGTGGGGTACGCATATTCCGGGTGTGCGCTGGGAGTTTAACATGCGATTCGCCTGGTGCAAGTGGGATACGCGTATTCCGGGGGTGCGTGGGGAGTTTGACACATGATTCGCCTGGCATGAGTGGGGTACGTGTATTCTGGGGAAGTGCGGGGAGTTTGACACGCGATTGGCCTGGCACGAGCGGTGTACGCGTATTCCAGCGGTGCACGGGGAGTTCGACACGCGATTTGCCTGGCGCGAGCAAGGTACGTGTATTCTGGGGGTGCGTGGGGAGTTTGACACGCGATTGGCCTGGCGTGAGCGGGGTACGCATATTCCAGGGATGCGCAGGGAGTTCGACATGCGATTGTACTGGCGCGAGTGGTGTACACGTATTCCAGGGGTGCGCGGGGAGTTCTACACGATATTGGCCTGGTGCGAGCAGGGTCGGGTATTCTGGGGGTGCGTGAGGAGTTTGACACGCGATTGGCCTGGCACGAGCAGGGTACGTGTATTCCAGGGGTGCGCGGGGCATTTGACATGCGATTGGCCTGGCGCGAGCGGGGTTCGCGTATTCCGGGGTGTGCGGGGAGTTCCACACTCGATTCGCCTGGCGCAAACAGGGTATGCGTATTCCGGGGGTGCGCAGGGAGATCGACACGCGATTGGCCAGGTGCAAGTAGGGTACCTATATTCCGGGGGTGCGTGGGGAGTTCAACACGTGATTGGCCGGCCACGAGCAGGGTACGCATATTCTGGGGGTGCGCTGGGAATTTGACACGCTATTTGGCAGTTTGGGCTCTCCCGGGTGTGCCCCTCCCACCTCCCCATGTCATGCAGGCAGCCCACAACACAGGGGACACCCCTACAACCCCTTGCCATGCCCCGCAGGCAGCCCACACCACAGGGGACACCCCTACAACCCCTTTCCATGCCCGGCAGGCAGCCCATCCACCCTGACCATGCCCTGCAGGCAGGCCACATGGCACCATGCACTTCGGAGCCCCAACACATGTCCCCCCCACCCCACCCCCATTGACAGCAACCTGTTAGCAGGCCCCGACTCATGTCCCCCCCACCCCACCCCCATTGAAAGGCACCTGCCGGCAGGCCCCGACTCATGTCGCCCCCACCCACCCTCCATTGACAGGCACCTGCCCTACAAAACATAAAAGGTTCCACAGAAAGAGATCTGTAAAAGACCTGATACATGAATCAGGTCTGGCTAAATTGGTGATGTCTATGCCAGGTTGCTCTATACACAGATCATCAGTTGCATGAGACCAGCTCATGCTATAAAAAGGTCGACCGGTTTCATAACCTTTGCAGTTCAGGTCATCTTCATCAGGACGCAGAAGTGGTTCATGGCAGAGGGGTCTTGACCATAGACATCACCAATTTTGCCAGACCTGATTCATGTATCAGGGCTTTTACAGATCTCTTTCTGTGGAACCTTTTATGTTTTGTAGAACCTTATAGATAAGGAGCCTCATATGTGTATTTGTTAGACCAGTACAAGTTGATAGAGATATCTAGTAGCTGGCACTGCATCGGCCAATAAAGAATAACACATTACAGTGCATAGAGAGCGCTAGAAAATCCTAGAATTGGACATTATCTAATGTAGAATGCCCACATATTGTGTTATCACTAACTTGGAACTGGATTTTTAATTGTGACTGTAGGAATAGGGAAAGGTTTCTCCATTCTATCCCTTTTAGATAGGCGGTGCTACACCCGACGCTAGGGCTAGCCCGCCGAGATACAGGGAAAAGGGTGTCCTTCTGCTAGGGACAGCCTGTTTTGTGTATATGATGTATTTACAACACATATATAATATGTTCAGCAGAATTGTTTCTCCTTAGACCGTAAAAAAGCTTCTACACATTTTCTCTAGGGAAGTTAGGAACCATGCATAGACTTTGGGACCTTGACACTACCCAAAGAAAAGGGCGGAGTATGTCTTCCAGATCTGAAAGAGTACTAGAGAGGAGCTCAACTCAGAATACTTTTAAATCACTTAAGAGGGCAGCAAATAAAAAAATAAAAATGGATTGCCCTCATGTCCCCAGTTACCATAAGTGAAGGGCTGTGTGTGCCCAATAGAGTAAGGACTCACCCAGTCTTATATACCCTGTGTCAATTGGGGAGAAAATACAACATTAAAGATAACATTACCACATGGTCCTCTCCGCACAGATTTCTATGCCCCTCCCACTACAATCAGCAACAAAATACAAGAGCCACTCCGGTTTGAACCCCAATACTAGAGGGGGCTAGAAAGAGTGGGCCAACCCTGGCGAGCAGGGAAATTCCTGGGAAAACCAGTGCTTGATGAAATATTACTAGGGGAATCATTGTCCCTGTTCATCTACTTACAATTGAAGGGGGTCCCAACAGACCGAATTTGGGAAGTTCAGTAATATAGACCATTGACGCCTTTCAAACAAATCCTTTAATACTCACTCTGGAACCAAAGGTCTTATTTCCAGACTGTATGCAGCACTTGTTGAAGCAGAAAATCCAGGGATGCAAAATACTAAATCACAGTGGGTTAGTGACCTTGAAATCTCAGTAGACAGAGACCCATGGCCGGACATTTACAAACAGGTGTGGTCAACCTTGATCGCAATGCAGTACAAATTGTGTAATTATAGGTTACTGCAGCATTGGCAGTTGACCCTGTATAGACAAGCCAAAATGTGCCCAGGCACTGCTATATATGGCCTGAGGGATGTGGGAACATTGGCAGTTACAGGCATATTTGGTGGGATGTCTGTTGGCACAGTTATTTTGGAAGGAGGTTTTGACCTGGTTAAAGGGTATTGATGGCATTGACAGACCAATGTCTCCACTCCTGGTTCTGTTTGGGTTAGAAGACGATGGGGTACACTACACAGGGTTGACCCATATGATACGAAACATATGTTAGCAGCCAGGGTATGCATGACGATTTCTTCAAAAAGGCCCCACATGCCGACACTGAATGTATGGCTACATAAAACCCTTGTAATCTATGACACAACATCACATAAAGCCAGAGTGGCTCCCCTTTGTAGCATCTAGGAGACAGGTGTTAAGCGCAAGGCAAGTAATTCACCACCACCACGTCCTAGTCCCGTAACTAATGAAACATAGACCAGGCCCCCCCAACACATGCCATGAAGATATACACAGGTCCTCATCAAGGGACGTACCCTTTCCTTACCTTGGTGAATTTATATAGGTGAAAAAATCAATAGCTATAAATCCATAATCAGTTTACACCCCAAGTCCAGAGAACATTGATGGAAAACAGGGCTTGTGGTATAGAAAAGAAGACCAAGCACCTTGCAAGATCAATCCGGATGCTAGTTTGGCCCCCAAGGGGAAAACAGTGGGAGGGGGAGGATATGGCGGGTAGGGGGGAAAGGTTGAAAACTTGGAGCATGTTACAATGGGTTGTTCCTTTTTCTTTGATGGTTGTGATATAACCACATTACATACAGTAAATGGTTATGTTGATACCAATGAACGTCATTTTATAGCATTGTTAAATTAATCTTGGCGTTGTATTGTAATTGGTATGGATTGCTCCTGGCAAACTTACATAAAAAGTATATAAATAAAAAAATATGATCCATTATTATAAAGGTCTTGGAATAAAAATACAATGTATTCATATTACTCAAGTTGGACCCATATGAAATTCCCAGTGATATGTGAACACGATTCAATTAGTGACATTTTCAACATTATACTTTTGTTGAGATAAAAATTAAAAAGAGATCTGTACATACTAATTCACAAATACTTAGTCCTACAAAGACCTGGCCTGTATATACTGCTACATTTATAAATATATTATATAAATATTGTTTCATGCATCTCCTATATCTGACATACCACAGTATATAACTACTTTTTCAATACACTGTTGTTATTTTTTTTAATGTGTTATGGTAATTTCGATTTTAATAATCATTTTGTAAATACATATGTATTCAAACAGAAAATATGTGCTTTCAATTATGTTTATAAATAAGCTTTCTGCATTTAGTGAAGCTGCAGTCATGTTTATAAGTAATCTGGAAAATGTTGGTTTATTAAAGAGAGTACTACATACTGTCATTTGTGAAATATCATCACACTGCAGGATTTCCACAGGATTCCCTCATTGCAGGAGGCGCTCAGAAAATAATGATCACAGGAACCAGCGAGTGAAAGGGGCTATTAGGAGAAAGTCAGGAATTATTCATACAAAGTGGGGAGGGGATGTAGAAAAAAGGGGTAGATAGGAGATTGGGAAGACTTTTAAATAGTTGTGCTTTGCCATTACCTCAGCAATCGGGAAATTATGCATTAACATGGGAATGATTACCCAGAATGATTAGCACAGTAATATAAGGTGGCATCAATCTGACTAGGGTTTGTTAACATGGGAATTTCTCAAGGGAAACCACCACAGAAATGAAATGAAGGGAGTAAATAAGGGGCATGGGCCAATGGTCATTGCCTCATGCACTTTAAATTGTGTTTCTATGACAGGGACAGTTTCCATGGACATTGAGATCTGATAATTTAATAATTAGGGGAATATAGGCCTGGGCTGGTGCCTAGCCACTGCCCGTGAATGAAGACCATGCCCGGTTGGACTCAGTCTTTTAAATTAAGTAGTGCAACTTGGACAGTGGCTATGAGAGTGTTTCAGGGCTGATAGGTGAGCAGAGAACAGATCTTCCTGAATGTAAACAGCCTCTGCCAAGACGCAATAGCTGTAGAGGTGATGAACTGTTGGAGATTGCTGTCCAAGAAGACAGAGAAGACTGTGAGCCTTGGAGGAGTGAATTGATTGGTCAAGTGAACAGATACTTCCAGGCTAGGGGGGAGTTCTGGGCAGAAAGATAGAGGTTCTTTGTCTTAGAGGAATTGGGCATAGGACAGCAAAGTGCCATCCAGTGACGAATGGTTGAAATCCTACAGGCGAGGTGTTAAGATGGATTTCTAGAATCTGGCCTCGTAGACTGGGTTTAGGCGGCCACTCTGTGTATAGTGAAAAGGTAACTCTGAGGGGTTATCCAAAACCCAATCGAGGTTAATGTGAAGAGCAGTCTAGGCTATTCTTAGGAGACTGTGAGTGTGGTCAGTGGCCCTCATAATAAACATATATACATTCACCATAGGTTCATATATGCATTCAAATGACTTATTCAACACATAAGGTCAGTAAAATAATGCAGTATATGATGGAACCAGTTCACAAGTTATTTCCCTAAGCAGTCTGTTCCCTAAGAAGAATGGGGCCTTGTGCCAAAAAGTCACAGGAGCCAGAATGCTTCTCACCAGAAGGTCTTGTTGCAGTTAAGTCATAATTTACTTTTGCTGGTGAGGGAACAAAATACTCTTCAACAATTTTACTAAGGTAAGTAAATAGTCTTTTTTATTTCAGGAGTTACTACCCAGGTTCAATGACCAAAAGGCAGTGGAATGGAAGGTCAGGAGACAAGGATTCTTCCGGTCAGGTACAGCAGCCAGATGTAACCGCTGGAGATGAAGCTATGCAAGATGCAATGGGAGGATAGCTCAGGGGCAACGTGCTCGCCTTGGAAGCAAGATGACGCAGTGCAACACAGGTTCGATCCCCGGGTCCGCGCTTAGAAACCTCTGGGTATTAAGCACGTTATAAAAAAACAATTGCAATTACAATGATGCAGGCCTCTTCAAGACACTTCACAGGACGGTGGAAGGTGAGCCCCAGCGAGGATCTCCGCACACAGGTGACAACAGGAGTCCTTCCAGTTTTGGACACAGAAGCTTCTCTAGGATAGAATGCCTTGATGTTGGGATGCTAAGATTTGGAGGGAAGGAGACTTGTACCACAAGTTACTGATACCAAAGTTCCGGGTTCAACTGCAGAACAGTGACAGTTTTGGTGAGGTAGCCCACGAGAGAGCTGGTCAGTCCACTCGGTGGTTCAGGGACACTTCCGAAGGCTCGGAATGGCTGGATGCTCGAGAAGGCATCGAGACTAGTTGGTCCCACTAGTCCATAGGCGGAAGCACTGCTCAGGGCCTTCAGATATCAGGTAATGCAATAGGGCTTCACTGGTCCAGATGCCGGAAGATGTGGCACCTCTTCAGGAATCTTCTTTGGATCTCCAGTGGGCAGTTCCTCTAGGAGGGATTCTTGGCCCCAATGCTGATCTGAAGGAATTGCTGTCGGAGTCCTCTTCTTATCCAAAATCCAAGTTGGAATCGAATCCAAACCCACCAATGGTAGGATCTGCACCATTTAAACAGCCATCTATTGTCCAATCAGGACAACTACTGGTTTGACTAATGCCCCACACCTAGACTCTCTGACATCATGCATGTGGAATGGAACTAGACAGCCCCCCCCCCCTTTCTTAGCCATGAACACACAAAGGCAACATTAGCCCATGAAAGCAGCAGGGACTTTAAATCAAAAACAGTATGGAAAACTCTTCTAACTACTTATAGTCAGTGGAAGAGTCCCTCTGGTATTCATTAAAAAACAATTCCCTCTAGTGTGATGCAAACAGATATTGATTTAATGTACACAAATAACAATCAAGGTTCTTATCATACAAACAACATCTTGAAAAGAGATTCTTGCAAAAAACAGGGGGGCAACACTGTCCCTGTACACAAATATCAAGTACAAGAGAAAATACATTTAATGCACAAGTGTATAAAGAGCAAGGAATGAAGTTTACCCTCAAGCGACTGTGGTGGTGGCACAATCGAGTGATGGCACCTACCACCTAATAACTGTACACCTAAACTGTGCAGGGCCAGAAAAGTTAACCCATCTTTTGTTAGGTTGAAATGTTCTGTATGAATCTGTGGCGGCCCATCTGGGCTTAGACTGATAGTCATCAGATAGTTATCCAAATCTAAATGTCTCGAAATCTCTGCTCTGCCTCCTCGACTATCTCTTTGGCTCCTCTCAATCCCTGTGCTTCCTCTTGCTTTTGCTCTTTCTCTCTTCTTGCTCCACTTGCATGGAATTCTCTTCCCCTGGACATCCGAGAAACAGTCCACACGGATTTGTTCGAAACCAAACGCCTCCAAGTTACCCTCTTAAACTACCTCTCATCTGCCTGCTAGCTAACATGTTTCCCTAACCTCTAACCTGCATCTGTCTTTCACTTCCTCTGCCTCCATTCTAGCACTTCACCCATCATGGTCACATCCCGAGCACAGCTGGCCGTACCGCTTCCCTGCACTTAAAAATGGCTGATATTGGTTGTCCTTAATCTATGTATGTCCATGTACGTATTGTCCCAGGTGACTGTTCTATTCCACTCCACAACCTGGTCAGAATGTCCCTCAAACTCACCCCATTGTAACAAACTCACTGCTTCCCGTCAAATTTGATTTTTTATCTATTGTAAATTCTTTTGTAATCAAAAGAGTATTGTTCCTCCTGTATATAAATAAATAAATAGTAGCCATACGTGGTAAGCGTGAATGTACACACTAAGAATAACACAAACATTGTAAAAATGTAACTGCTACCACCAGCTAGTATTTAGGCACATATAAAAGTAACGCAAAATCCCAAGTATAAAAAGCTACGGTGATACAAAAGTATCCCCATTGCACTGTAAGATGCTGTTTGCAAGGTTAAAAAGTCACGAAAATGGAAAAAGGGAAACATAGTTTCCCAGTACTGAAAGCCTGAAGGACTGATCAGTTTCCCAATAACAAATCAGCAAAAGGCAGGTGAAGTGAATCTGAAGGCTTTACTTCCTCTCGAAATGTCAGAACAGGTTCAAAAACAGAGCAAAAAGAAAGGGGGCCCATAAAAACTATGGTGGGAAAGTTGTAAAAAGAGAAATCTTTCCTAACATGAGGTTCAGGGTATAAGAAGAAAGAAGGGAAGTGTCATCAACAAAGAGATGATAGGAAAACCCAAAAGAGGCCATGCACTTTTTGTGATAGGAGGTGTATTGTGAAATGGGTTGAGGATTGAGCTTTGAAATGCCCACAGCGAGAATGGAGCTATCATTGGTCCATGTTTTCCAGGAAAGAAGCAACAAGCAATCAGAGGTGTAAGAGAAAAGTGCAGTGTCCTGAATTCCAAGGCTGGAGAGATTGAGAAGGTAGAAGGGATCCACAGTTCCATAGGCTGTGGAGACATCAAGGAGGATGGGGAGGCGACTTTGAAGTAATGATCACTGGTGAAAATGTTTGGGAAATTGGTCAGCTCCTTTTCATTGGAGAGATGGGGATGGAACCAGATTCAAGGAGACCGCAAAGACAGTTAACTTCCAAGTAACAGGCAATACTTTAGAAAAACACACCTTTCATAATTGTAGAGCATTGGGAGACAAAAGAGTCTGGTAGGACAGTGTGTGTCCACGGACAGCTTTTTTTTAGCATATGTGGAGCAGGGCCTACATTGAAACTGGTGGAGTAGGGAGTGAGGGTTTGAAGACAGAGGAGATGCTATTTGTTTTATAGCTTGTGGGAAAAGGCTGTCAATCAGGGTGCACAAAAGGTTGGTTGTCCAAAGGCTGGATGCCTGCACAATGAGTGAGGTTAAGAAAAAGTAGCAAAGGCTGGCTAGAAGAGAATGGAGTGGCAGCACCAAAAATGAGGATGAGAGAAGGACGATGAAGGTGTTGCAGATCTTAGAGATCTTGGATGAGAAGTAAGTCATCAGATGACAGGGTGAAGGAAATGGAATGACAGTGTGGGGCTGTATACCTAACAGTGTCAGAGAGAGTTTGCAGGGGTGAGGGCATAGACAGGAAATAAGACTGGTAAAGTGGTAGGACTCAGAGAGAACTCCTAATGGCATTTAGGAGTGGGATTTGGACCAGCAGCATAGGTGGTGGTGCATGTTTGTCTTAAGCTGAAGTGCAATCGAGGTGGTCCAGAGCTAGGGATGGGAAGTAGAGGGAGTAAAGGTGAGGCTAGGATAGTGATACTAAATTGGAGAGCTGAATTTAGAAATGAATGAGGAATTGAATATGTTAATAAAAGAAGGACGAACTAGATACAGCACTACTGAATATGGCATACACCCATAGTAGGAAGCTAAAAGTCCAAAGATCCTGGTTCAGACCACCTATTCAGATATCAGTTTTGCCTGAGCTATGTTTTAGCCTGTGAGTTCAAATCCATCCATTTGTAGAAGCCATGCAAGCCCAAACGTTGTCTGTCGAGGATGCCCTATACCCACTCAATAGGTGCAAGAATTGGGTACCTTTTGCAAAAGAGTAACACTGAAAACCAACCGAGTGGATAAGATCTGCCAAAGGTCAGCTGTAATGCTAAAACAAAGTAGGTGAGAGGGAGGAAGGATTATGCACCCCATGTCTGTGGGGGAAAAGCATCTGAGGAAAAGAAAATATGTGTCTGTGGCGGGAATGATCAAAAGCTACCAGAACAAGCAAGCAGTGGTAAATATGCTGGATATTTGATGATCTACTGTATCCCTCATAAAGTGAATCTGTGACAGTGCACTGGATGAATTATATCACCAATAGCAATCATGAAAAGGATGTAGGTGCACTAGTAAGAACGTGGCAACGATTTCTGTTTATGTATATCACACCATCACCAAATTCAGGCAGTGTTTAAAACAATGAACTACAGGGAGAGCTATCCGTATTTTATTGCGCATTCCTATACACATACAACTGAAGCTCAATGTTGTGTAGTGTAGGTCCTGTTCATAGGCTTTAAATAATTGGATAAGGAGTCACATGTTTAACAAATTGAGCTAGTGCGATCTGAACAGACAAGCTTGTGTTAGTTAAAAGGTAGTTCCATATTTCTTCATTGGAACAGAGTATTTGAAATTTACATTTGGCGTAAAAGTATTTGTGTCTTAAGCAACTCAGTACTGGACATTCAACCACTAAGTGACATAATGTTTCACTTATTTGGTGATTAAGACAATATCTACAAAAGGTTTGATCTTGTGACACCAATTTTCTTCTTCCCAGTATCTGCCTGGTTGGACATAAATTTAGACGAATAAGCATCATCTGAGCCCTCACAAAACTAGAAGCATATTTAACTAAGTAGGGTTCAGGGCAACGCATTTTTTTGTGAGATGACTTTACCAGTTCACAGTCCACATATTCTAGACATTGGTTGCATGTACTTATCCAATCGAAACGAAATAGTTTCAGTTTGGCCTTTGTTGGATTCATCAACAATAATTCAAGAGAGATGTCAGCTTTAACTAGTGTGTGTAGAACACAGTCAACCAATTTTTTTGGAAATTTCTGGTCAGAAATTATCAAATAATTGGCTACAGGTGAATGAAGAAAATTGAATATCGTGGTCAGAAACGCAAGGCCGCACTGCTCTCCTCAAATTATAGGTCAACTATCTTGACTAGAATCAAAACAAGACACAGAAACTGGATGCGTTCATATCGGGCAACCCTTTACCAAAGGAGAGAATATGTTGTCCATGACCCTTAATCAAAACACGGCTCAGATGTGGACTACATTAAACACAGCTACAGCTATTTCCCAAACCATGGTACAGTCACATAATGTTACTGATGAAACTTGGATTGAACATTTCACCAAGATCTATGCAAAACCCACAACGCCATCTATGGGACAAGAACGTGGAAATGATGTACCATTCCATCTCAATTTTACAAAAAAATGATATATTGTACATTATCTCCACATTAAGTCAATCCAAAGCCCCAGGGTTGGATGGGCTCTCGAATAAATTATTCAAGCTCAATCCGAACCTTTGGGCAGAGGTTTTGTTTCAAATTTTCAAGAATATTATTATCACTCAAACTATTCCAGCCTCATGGAGACACGCTGTTATTATACCCTTGGTTAAAAAAGGCGACTGCCAGCTGCCTCAAAGCTATCGTCCGATTGCCATACTAGATGCTCCTGGCAAATTGTTCAATCGTATCATTTTCCAGGAGCTAAATGAATGGACAAAGCATGAATTTAAAAGAGACACGTTTCAGTCTGGTTTTGTTACAGGAATTGGCACTGCACCTAATATGCTTGTGCTCAATTTGCTTAAACATAAATATGTTGGTGAAAATTGTAATCTTTATGTTGCTTTTGATTCGATTGACCGTCAACTTTTGTTTAAGAAACTTTTCCAACATGGATGTCCCTCCTCAATTCTCACACTGATAAAACTCTTGCATTTCCACACTTCTTTGCAAGTGGGACTGTCCATGGAGGGGCTACTATCGGACATAATTCCCACTGAACGAGGTCTGAAGCAAGGATGCATTTTAGCCTCCACTTTATTCAACTTTTTCTTGCTAGACATTGGTTCTAAATTTGAGAGTACAACTGCTGATTCACCCAAACTAGGCAACCAGAGGGTTACCTGGCTCTTATACGCTGACGATTTGGTGCTACTATCATGCACACCCTATGGACTACAAAATCTTCTAAATAAACTTCAGGAATATGTTATGGAGAATAATTTGACTATCAATCTCGAAAAAACCCAAGTAGTAGTTTGCCATAAAAACATAATTAAAAAAACGTGTAAATTTACTTGGTCTTTATATAACCAAAATTTGACTGCAGCTCAACAATACAAATATCTGGGCCTTCCTTTTACAGAAGTGATGAATGATGGCATTTATTGTGTAACCCTTGATGCGAACAATCGCTCATTAATATCTCAAGCTAAAATTCTACTGTTTAGATATGGTAAATTTACATTAGTCCATATTATTACTTTTTTTCTAACAAAAAGTGACACCCATAATTACTTATGGGGCAGAGACAGTAGCGCCAAAATCAAGAGCCTTTTGGGACTGCCTTGAATCACAATTTTGGAAAGGAGTCTTGGGATTACCTCAATGTACCCCACTTCCAATGATTCGTTATGAAATAGGATTAATTTCTATGTCTACCCAAGTATTGTGGACATTTTGTTCATTATACCGAAAATGTCTCATTGGAGCTTCACTTCCCAATGTTTTGGGTGTGTTAGCCAATTATTTGATAATTTCTGACCAGAAATTTCCGAAAAAATGGGTTGACTGTGTTCTACACACACTAGTTAAAGCTGACATCTCTCTCTAATTATTGTTGATGAATCCAACAAAGGACAAACTGAAACTATTTTGTTTCGATTGGATAAGTACACGCAACCAATGTCTAGAATATGTGGACTGTGAACTGGTAAAGTCATCTCACAAATAAATGCGTTGCCCTGAACCCTACTTAGCTAAATGTGCTTCTAGTTTTGTGAGGGCTCAGATGATGCGTATTCGTCTAAATTTATGTCCAACCAGGCAGATACTGGGAAGAAGAAAATTGGTGTCACAAGATCAAACCTTTTGTAGATATTGTCTTAATCAGCAAATAAGTGAAACATTATGTCACTTAGTGGTTGAATGTCCAGTAATGAGTTGCTTAAGACACAAATACTTTTACGCCAAATGTAAATTTCAAATACTCCGTTCCAATGAAGAAATATGGAACTACCTTTTAATTAACACAAGCTTGTCTGTTCAGATCGCACTAGCTCAATTTGTTAAACATGTGACTCCTTATCAAATTATTTAAAAATATAAAATTGTGTGAATTTGGAAGTAACTTTTAAACTGGGTTATAAGTTTTATGTGCAAAATTGTGCAAAATTAAATTGATTGTTTTATTTGCAACAATGTGTTTCTTTTGAAAGGTTGATTCATTCAGCCAAATCAAAATTAAAAAAATAAAAATAATAAATAGGCTTTTGCTGCAATGTCATGTGTCACTTATTTTTGGCCCTCAGTTATCCCTGCAGTTATAAACCTGTGAACATCTCACCATCTTCTCTCTTTCACCCCAGGCACTATTGGAGACTGGAAAAACATAATGACGGTGGCACAAAATGAAAGGTTTGACTGTGTGCTTCAGGAAAAGCTGAAGGATCTGCCAATCAAATTTATCTGGGACATTAATGAAATCATATAACTTCACAAATCTCAATCAATCAAATGTGTATTCGACTGTAAAAAAATAACAATCATCAAACAAACCTGAAATGTACCGTTGATAAGAATACAGACAACTGTTTGATAAGAATAAATAAATACATCTTAAAATATAATACAGTGGACTAGTTAGATGGCTGTTAGTTGTTTCCTCTACTGGTTTGATTGATGTATTCAATATGTTAGTGGGTTGTACGTATCCTCTTCATATAGACAAATACTAACACTGTGTTATATATTGTCTTCCCTATTGTCTTCCTTGTCTGCATGTCATGATTAGAACCATGGGCCATTGGGGTGTGGGTGTGATGTCATGGTGTCTCCCTCTCAGTGTTCTCCCACTACATTCCTCCTCTCTCCGTTAGGAGGGTTACATCATGCATCTACGGGGGATAAATGTCAGGTCCTTTGCTTCCCTCTACACTACATTTGGCTTATGTCTACTTATGTGTAACTTACCAATAAAGACACTCCCCTGCTATTACACCCTCAGTAGAAAGGAGAGGTGGGGAAAGATGGCAAGGCGGGTGCAAGCCGCTTCCTGCTTGCTCGGTATGCAGGCTTGGATCAAGAGATTCAGCCCACGATCTAAGCAACCTGATCGCTTGAGCAGTCGGTCCAGTGCCAATTTCAAATCTGACTTCTGAGAATGACATGGAGTTAAACAGTGGGCCTCATTATAAGTTTTCCAGTCCGGGAATTATGGTACCGGTAAGCATACCAGTACCGTAATTCCCAGACCAGCAAACTATGAGTTGTGCTCGCGGGTGCCTTTCTGCCTGCCAGGTCGGACTTGGCGGGCAGAAAGGCACCCGCGAGCACAGCATGCGGATGCACCGGTGCATCCGACCTCCCCATTCCCATTCGGCCCTATGTGGCCGAATGGGAATGGGGAGCATCTTTTTTCTGGTGCCCGCAAATGGGCAATTACCGGGTCCGGCAGGGCTATAATGACTCAGCAATTGTCCACTCATGGGCGCCGGAAATTTTCAGAAGTTTGGCGGCAGTCTGCCGGTTTTTAAACTTCTAATGAGGCCCAGTGTATTGAAAGTAAATGACATATCCTAATGACCCATTCAATAAACATGTAGATTAATTTATTGGCTCTGCTTAAATGATGTGTGTTTTTTATATAAAAGACACATCACTATACCAAGATGCATTTCTGTGCTATAATGTGCTAATATCAATATTTGAATTGATGTTATGTTTTACTATACTCTCAATAGACCCTATGCCCACCCCCTTGGTCTTGTTTAAAGTACCTCTACCCTAATCCAAGCATCCCTAACCCTGGTTAGTAGATAGCGATTGTTTCACCCTCAGTATTTTGACAAACTAGATGAACTGTTATAATAACCTAAAGGCCGTTGACCTTACCTAACTAAACTTCCTCTAGGACATCTTAGCTTTACCTACTCTACCAAGTTGTTAGTGTTCTAAAAGGGGTCATGAGATTGTGCCTTTCAGACACCCTGCTTGATTCAGTCTTTCTTCAATTACTCTCATTTTATCCTCTCCCTCTCCTTACCTCTCTCTACACTCCCTCTCCAGTTCCACCTGCCTCTGCTCTCTAACCTCTCCCCCTTTGTCCCTCACATATCTTTTGCTTCTTCTAGGTTTTGACTCCACTCTTTTATGTTATTCCTCTCTCCTCTCAGCTACTCCACACTACTACTTACTCATCTACACTACTACTCCCTCCTGCAAACTACTACTCCCTCTTCCAAATGTCTACTCTCTCCCTCACATCACTACTCCCTCCTCTATACTACTTCCTCTTCCACTACTTCCTCTTCCACTCTACTACAACTCTGCCCACTTCCAACTCGACATCCTCCTTTCACTTAATCACATACATTTCACATTTACTTATTACACTATTTCAACTAACTACCCCAGCCACACTGTCTCATGCACACTCACACCGTGCTACCACTTGCACTCACTAACAATATCTGACCTTCACCAGAAATCGCCTTCACACTCCACTGCTCCTTTCTTCGTCCTGCTGGTCTCTTGCTCTGCTACCTCCATTTCCTGTGACTTCACCAGAACATCCCACAAATTCCTACTATCTTTACTTCTTTTTATGCTTCCCCCCCTCTTGCTGCCATTGGTCTACCTCCCCTGCCTAATCTATTCCGATCTTTCTCACCTGGGTTATGACACAATCCGAAAAACTGTCAAAAAAACGAGCTAAGTCTAGACCCTTTTCTCCTTGCGAGTCAGCTGCAGAATAATGATGATGGACTGATGTACTCAATGTTCATGTTCATATTGGCGGGCTTGGTCCTAGGCTCCTCTTAGGAAAGTGCAGTCTATTTGGAAACCACATCCCCATGATTAAGTCTGTGGTAGCATAGGAAATGAGCCACCCCTGCAGTGCATTGACCCAGCCCTGGAGAGCATTGTACCGCGCTGCTTGATGGCAAGTAGTTGCAGGTCTGCAGGCTCTCTACCCCCTGGATCTTTACTTTCAGCAGCAGTAGGCCTGCACTACTGGATACTGGAAGGTTGTTTTGTCTTCCTTGGGGCCAGCCCTTTGCTTTCAAGTTGCAGACTGCATGTAGCACTCTGAAACACTTGTGTACGAGCGTGATAAAAATAAAATATCAATAGTGCTGGAGGGCTTCTCTCTGAACTCTCTTTGGTGCTCCATGTTTTAGCTCATTTTAGGTTTGCTAACTCTACAAGAAACAGAAAGGGCCTGGAGAGTATGTTGTACTAAATTAATGATGTGAGACAAATGTGTACTGCATAACAGCATGCTGGCACAAAGAGGGATAGGAACTTGGACCCTCTCAACTGCCATTCTCCTCCTCAGGGGAATCCCATCCCTTTTTGACAATGCCAGGATACTGACCTCGTTATACACCTCTACCTCTTCTTACAACTGTTCCTCCTTTACCTGTCCACTTCCTGACTTGGAGTACCAGGAAATACAACCTACATCTGTTTCCTTCCAACTCAATGTTCTACCTTGATTGAAAATGGTTGTAGGGCCAGGAACCATCTCAGAATGCAAGGATTCAAATCTTTGTTTCAGGCCATTTAGACTAGTGGAGTATGATCACTGACTAGCTTGCATTGCTAGCCAGTAAGGTAATATTGTGTACTATGAACAACCCATTTGGCCACAAGACATTCTAGTTCAGAGGTAAAACTTGTGGCTAATGTACATGATTGTAATCCAAACTGTGGGCTTACACTCCACTGCGTTAACCACTTTTACAATCATTGACAAAGTCACTAATGGGCTGCAGAGTAAAAGAGAGCTTCAAGCCCAGGGAAGCCTTCCAAGAATAAGGTTTAATGTGTTTCAACCCCTGTGCCAGTACCCAATAACTAATTAGTTATTACTGAAAGTACACCTGATAACAGTTTGAGATCAATATGGCGTTAAGAACAATTGATTATACATAAGCTAAAAAATCAGCTTCATACCTCTTGTATATAACGATGGTAAAAGATATGTTGAAGTTTACACTCAGAAACAATGTTTTCTTGTTTAACGAGAACTTGTTCAGACAAACCAGGGGGGGGTGGCGATGGGAGCAAATTATGCACCGCATTGGCAAACCTTTTTATGAGAGTCTTTGAAAATGAATATGTCTATTCTGACAATATGTATAGATCAAGAATCAAATTGTGGACAAGATTCATTGATGAAGTTTTCTGTGTTTGAAAGTTTTTGTGAATTATCTTAACATTAACAACTTTGGCATTCAATTCACATTTAATAGTCATGCAACAGAGATAGACTTTCTAGATAATAGTTTATATATAAAAGGTAACCGGATCATGTCAAAAACATATAGTAAACCCACAGAAGTTAACTCTGTTTTGTTAGCAACGAGCTTTCATATACCTTGTGTTATTTACAATATCCCGACTGGAGAATGTATTAGAGGAAGGATGAATTGTAAAGAGAGTACAGAATTTGAAAAAGAATGTATGATCCTGGACAAAAGATTCAAGAAGAGGGGTTATGCAGTGGATATTGTAAAGAAGGCTAGAGAGAAAAAGTAGATCTATGAATCAAGTAGATCTACTCAAACCAAAATACAGGGTCCAGAAAACATCAGTGGCAAGAGGTGAGGATGGTAACCCCATTTTCGAACAAATTGTATAAGATCCTGCACAAGCATTGGAAAATATTGACCTTAGACTCAGATCTAGTTTCAGGAGGATAGCTCAGGGGCAACACGCTTGCCTTGGAAGCAAGACGACACGTAGCAATACATGTTTGATCCCGGGTCCGCGCTTAGAAACCTCTGGGTATTAAGCGCATTATAAATAACCTATCATCATAACTAGTGAACTATTTAGAAGACAGACCAAATGTAGTATATATCAAAGCACCGACTTTGAAAGATGCATTAAGCCCATCATTTATGCAACCTTTACCACAAACACGGACATGGCTACATCACAATCTGTTGGATTTCTATAAATGTGGAAACTATAGTATGTGCCAAAACACAATGGAATACAAAAGTTTGAAATCGACATTGATGAGGAAGTGATTATTACAGAATTCAATAATTGTAGAAGTACATTTGTGGTGTATGCCATCATTTGTGTATGTGGTCTAATCTATATCGGAAGTACAATATGTGAACTGCGGATGAGAATTAGAGAGCATGTCAATACATTGCACAAGGAAGATGTAAGATTGACATTGCCTGAACATTGGAAGGATTGTCACCAGATGGATGACAAGTCAGGAATTAGGTTTATAGGCCTAAAAACCATACAAAGAAATCCAAGGGGTGGTGATAGAAAGGGTGTCAGAGAATGGAAGCAAAAATGATTTGCAAATATAGAACAGTGTATAAGGGCCTTTACTCTGACCATGAAATGGGGGTGTTTCTATAAATCTAAGATTGTACAGATTCTGTGTGAATAGGATGTTCGATTCAGGCAATGACCCGAGGGTTGTTAAATAAGAATAGATTTCTAATAGTTGGCAGCACAGGTGCTCTTGGAGGTTGTGGAAAGTTACAGTTATAGGTATTGATAATTATTTGAGCATCCACCAACAAGACTCATATAACATAATTTTTACAGTGTATATATAGAAGACTCAGAGTGATATATAGCCTATTGAGCAACGAGATTAAGAATCTCCAACCTGAATTCGATAATTAGAATTTCAATTTGTTTAGGCAATACAATGGACACACTTGGGGTCCTCAGTGTTTGAGGTCTTTAGTATAAGGTCAGAATCACCATGTGAGGTGTGTATCTAGGAGTTTGACTTCTCAGGCAATTGGGCACCTCACATATTGAGGTCATTATCACAATATATAAAAGATGTCATCATATTGCAAGATAGCCCGCAATATGAAAAGTCTGTAATCTACCAAGAGAATCTATATCAAACACAGAGAATTATTTGATTTGTGAATGTTGTGTGATATGAAAATCATGACGGGGGCGCAATGGCGCCTTCGGAATACTGATTTGGCGCGTGTCTGATCCTAATACAATCAGTTTCTTATTTGGAATACAACCAGGTTATTTGAACAAATGTTCAATCACAAAGCCTCCTTTGGGCTTCTGTGGATACGTGTGAAGTAGGGCCAGAATAAAATGGCGCTCTCGCGCCGTGTGTAACAATGCAGACATCTGAATATAATATCATCTCTAGGTAAGAGTAGTGGGGTAGGGAGATAAGCAGTATGTTATTTGGAATATAACCAGGCTATTTAAAATAATATTTGGATAAAAATGCTCCTTTCACGGTTGTGTTGATATATGGTACTTAGGGGCATGTCCAAGGCAATGACGTGCCATACTTTTAGACTTTAATTTGAGGCCAGAACAAAATGGCACTCTCGCGCCGTGTGGACCACCGCATTAATATAAATGCAGAAGCATCAAAAGGTAAGAGTAGTGGGCAAGGTATGCTAGTCAACATTGCTGCAACTAAGGAGAACTGATGAGATCATTGTGGCTTAGTTGCCGTTAATGTAATGAGGATATTTGTTAATTGAAGATTTCAGAGTGCACCCGTAGTAGTGAAAACATTGGGCTAGATTAGAATGGGGCAATACACTAAACAGACTGACCATAGGAATTGAATGTTAGGAATGGTGAACAAGAAATCTATCCTGAAATAAATTGGATGGTATGGATATCGGAATTGTGACAAAGGCGCTGAGCAATTAGGTAAGGATTGAAGTTAATTCATTACTTATAAAAGTAGGAAGGAGAAAGGGAACATCAAGTGTAACTTGGAGATGTGTATACTTTTTTATCAGGTTATAAGAAGTGAGAAAAAAGGTGAAGATTATTGAATTATACACAACAGTGTTTGAAATTGGAAAGCAGTAGGTAAGAATGTTTGAGATTCCAACTATAGTGTTATGAAACAATAAGTATACAAAAGAGACCTGGAATCAAATGTAAAATTCTCTTTGATTTATGATAGAATGAGAAACTGACAGAAGAACGAGAATTCAGAAGACTAAGAAATAAACATCTTTAGAATGAGTTGGAATACTACTAGGAAAGTCCTAAGAGTAATCAGTGCTTTAATATTAAAATCTAAATGGAGCAAACATGGACGACTAAACGATTGACAACTCACAATAATAGGTGGAACACATAAGGTTAACACTATTAACCAATTGAATATACACTGCGGGGGTAATTCATAGAATTTAGCGCAGAAGCAGCGCATGCGGGCAGCGCAGAGAGGGACCATGCACCAGCGTGCGCAAGCCATGTGCGCTAAATAGCATTCTGGCGCACTGCGTATTCATGGATTTTCCAAGCCATTTGGAGCCGTGGCGCAGCAAACATCCTGCAGCGCCAGTTACGCCCCCAAGAACGCCCCTTGCGCAAGGAAAAGCCATCGAAATCCCCAATATGTCGCAAAGGGACGCGCTAACCCTGTACCAGCTTACAGGCCCGCTAAACTGTAATCGCGTAAAAAATGACATGTACCCCGCTTGTGGCAGCCAAAACACGTGAAAATGTACTTGCGCACCCCATTGAATACGGGTACCCTGCTCGCGGCAGCCAAAACGTGTGAAAATCTCCCCACACACCCCCTTCAATACGCGTACCCTGCTCGTGGCAGCCAAAACGTGTGTAAATGAACTTGCTCACCCCCTTGAATATGCATATTCCGCCTGCACCAGGCAAATTGCGTGGAAAATGTCCCCACTGTGGTGTGGGCTGCCTGCCGGTCATGGTCAGGCGTGATGGGATGCCTACGGGGCATTCCGGGGGTGCGCAGGGAGTTTTACACGCGCTTCGCCTGGCGCGAGTGGGGTATGCGTATTCTGGGGTGCACGGGGAGTTCGAACGCGATTCGCCTGGCGCGAGCCAGGTATGCGTATTCCAGGGGTGCACAGGGAGTTTGACATGCGATTCACCTGGCGCGAGTGGAGTATGCATATTCCAGGGGTGCGCTGGGAGTTTGACATGTGATTCGCCTGGCACGAGCGGGGTACGTGTATTCCGGCGGTGCGGGGGGAGTTTGACAAGCGATTGGCCTGGCGCGAGTGGGCTATGCGTATTCTGGGGGTGCGGAGGGAGTTTGACATGCGATTCGCCCGGCGTGAGCGGGGTATGCGTATCCCGGGGGAGTGCTGGGAGTTTGACACGTGATTGGCCTGGCGCGAGCAGGGTACGCATATTCCGGGGGTGCACGGGGAGTTCGACACGCGATTCGCCTGGCGCGAGCCAGGTATGTGTATTCTGGGAGTGTGTGGGGAGTTTGACACGTGATTGGCCTGGCGTGAGCGGGGTACGCATATTCCAGGGATGCGCAGGGAGTTCGACATACGATTGTACTGGCGCAAGTGGGGTACACGTATTCCGGGGGTACGCGGGGAGTTCTACACGCGATTGGCCTGGTGCGAGCAGGGTACGCCTATTTTGGGGGTGCGTGAGGAGTTTGACATGCGATTGGCCTGGCACGAGCGGGGTACGTGTGTTCCAGGGGTGCACGGGGCATTTGACACGTGATTGGCCTGGCCTGAGCGGGGTACGCGTATTCCGGGGGTGTACAGGGAGTTCTACACTCGATTTGCCTGCCGCAAGCGGGGTACGCGTATTCCGGGGGTGCGCGAGGAGATCGACACGCGATTGGCCCGGCGCGTGTAGGGTACGTATATTCCGGGAGTGCGCGGGGAGTTCAACACACGATTGGCCCGGCGCGAGCGGGGTACGCATATTCCGGGGGTGCGCTGGGAATTTGACACGCGATTTGGCAGTGTGGGCCCTCCCGGGTGTGCCCTTCCCACCTCCCCATGTCCCGCAGGCAGCCCACAACACAGGGGACACCCCTACAACCCCTTGCCATGCCCCACAGGCAGCCCACACCACAGGGGACACCCCTACAACCCCTTGCCATGCCCCGCATGGCAGCCCACACCACAGGGGACACCCCTACAACCCCTTGCCATGCCCCACAGACAGCCCATCCACACTGACCATGCCCCGCAGGCTTTCCACATGGCGCCATGCACTTGGGAGTCCCAACACATGTCCCCCCGCACCCTGCCCCCATTGACAGCAACCTGCGAGCAGGCCCAGACTCATGTGCCCCCCACCCCACCCCCATTGACAGCAACCTGCCAGCATGCCAAACCCATGTCTCCCCCACCCCACCCCCATTGACAGGCACCTACCAGCAGGCCCCGACTCATGTCTCCCCACCCACCCTCCATTGACAGGCACCTCCCAGCAGGCCCTGACTCATGTCCCCCCAAACACCACGTCATAACTATACAGACCCATCACCCTAATGGCAACCCAAATCCCACACACCCACCCTCCAGTACAAACACCCAACGATCCACTGCACCCACTCCCTAGTAAATTACCTATTCCATGATAGTCTGAAAAGATCCAGCATGACCATCAACAAATGTCCTACAGAGCCACACAGTGGCAACACATGACTTAGCCAATGCTCATGGAGACATGCACAAAATAAATCATAGTACACCACACCAATAATGTTAAATCATGAAATGTATTAAAAAGTAAAACAAATGACAAAATGAAAACCACACATGCAAATGAAGAAATAAATAGTGCAATAAGAAAAATAAAGTCTAATCCAAGGAAAAAAACAAATCCAAAACATGAAAAAATATAAGTGGTCCATACCCAAAGGCCATAGAAAAAAATCATGAGTTGAAAAGCATAAAAAAACATTAATCCAGGTGAACATCTAAAAAAGAAAGTATGTACATGTCCGGAAAAATTGTAAACGAAAGTCTGAAGGGTCCATTATCTCAAAACAAAAGGAAACCTACCTAAAACCTTATCTAATATACAACTATATACAAAAAGTGGAGCAAAGTCCATGAACTCCAAATCATAATAAAAACCAAATGAAACCTAAACTAAATAACTATATACAAAGGCGACGGGCTAGTCCGACAGCTCACTTATTGATATCCCGGCCCAGGGCATCATTGAACTCCATGTTCATGTTCCGGTGGCGGGCCTGTTCCCTGGCCTCGAGGTCTTGCAGGATGTAGCCATGGCTTCCTCCAACTCCCTGCGAGTTGCCTCGAGGCACTCAGCCCGCCTCAAAGCCCGGTGCATGGAGTTCTCTGCCCTGAACATTATGAGCTGTGCCCTCTCCAGCCTCCGCCGCTCCACACCTGTTCGCTAGCCCAACCGCTGCTGCACGGAAGACACTCCCAATCCTGGGTCCTCCTGCCTGCCGGCCAATGCCTGCCCCGATGATGTAGAGGGCCCTGAGGCCACATGCCTCCTACGCCGAGCCTGCTGCTGCCTTTCTGCAGCCTGCCGCCGCCACCACGACTGCCTCCGGGTAGATGGCAACACCCGGGGCCGTCATGCAGGTGTCCTGCTTTTATGTGCCTGCACATCGTCCGTTGCCAGGGGTCCAGTTGCTGGGGTGACCACCTGTGCTGGAGCTGCGACTCCCGACTGTGGCAGAGATGGGATCTCCACCAGCCTGGCTGCATTGGTTGGGGCAGGTCCACAGGGGCCCTGGTGGCATCTGGGCCGGAAGACGGCACAGAGAACAACTGGCGTATAGTGTGAACAGAGGAGAGGGCCGCATGAGATTGCGACACATGGAGGAAACCCCCGACCATGAGCCCTCCCAGCGGGGCCACTTTGGCACACATCTCATCGTGATGACGTGCGTGGTCCCCCAAGAAGCATGCACATCTTCATGAATGTCACGTGTGTGCAACGTGACACCAATCAGGACGGACTCAATCCTGTCACGTGACCCCATGTCCGCAGGTAGAGGAGTGCCAGATGATGTAGACCTCCCCCCGACCTGCGGACAGGCCTGGGACGTGGGATCCCTGCTGGTGCATGGTGAGGCAGTCACAGTGTCAGGGACAGTGACATGCTGAGGCCCCTCCGCAGTGATCTGTGCTGCCTCCTGCCCCTGCTCCTGGACAGCACCACTTGCACCAGTGGTACCAGTAGTACCACCCCACCACGCCCCATGTGTGGCTCTGAAGCGGCCTCCTCCTCCTCCATACTCACCACCAGCCTGGATGGCTCTGCACCGTCTTCCGCCATCGGCAGGCCCTGTGGGGGCTCACCCACCCCTTCCACTGCAGCCGTAGCTGCTTTCCTCCACAGCGCCGTCTCCGCCCTCTTCTTCACTCGCCGCTGTGTAAAGGGAGACATTGAACACAAGTATCAGGATACTGTACAATAGTCCCCTAGTCACAAAGCAATAGCACATGAGTGGCACTGTCAAACTTCACTTCCATCATGTTCCTCCACAACACATGGGTCAGCGCAGGCAACAAACATGCAGGAACAGGCATGGCACATGCACAAACATTTGCATCCATGTCCAAGGCACCGTAGAAACATCCAATGGTGGGCTGAAACCACATGCATCATGGGACATGCTGATCACATGCACACACATCACCGGACGGTCATGCATCTGGCACCGTATACCCCCAGACACAGTGGATACAAGGATGACTAGGCTGTATCAGTGAATCAACACATTGTCACGGACATGTGTCATGCATCCATGGTGTTTACCAGTCACTCACACACTACTCAGAGACAAAGACATGTACACCATGCATGTCCATGACAGCACCACCCATCTCTCACACCCCAAACATGTCCAAGTACAGGCACAGGCATGCATACATGTGTGCATTCCTCATGCTGCTCCGCATGATGCATTGTAACACATACACCATCCATGTGGGTCACGCCTGACTGGACTCACATGCAGCACCATCATGTCCGTGCACACACACATCCACACATGACCCATGTCACACATACAGCCAAGTAGCTAACTACCACCACACTGCAACATGCACTGTTTTAAATGGGAATGCATGGGCACTTACCGCTCGACTCCAGACAGGCCTGCACCCTGAGGATCTGGTGGTGAAGCACTGGGCGAATGCGCTCCAGGACCTTCATCTGCTGGGTGGTAAGGTGGACCCGGCGCCCCACTGCATCCGCTACTTCCAAGAGGCGCCGGGCCTTCTTGAGGGTCCTGGACTTGTATTCCTCCCAGGGCTTCTGGACGTGTTTGATGTCACGGGGTGCCACCCGCTCCGCGTTGATGGCACCCACTATGTCCTTCCAGATCCTCTTCCATCCTTCCTTGTCGCCGCGCGATGGTGAGAAGAGGGCATCATAATGCCCCAGGACTTGCTCCACCAGTACGACAACTTCATTGGCAGTGAAGCTGGCAGCCCTCTGCCTCTGTGCTGGGGGGTTGCCACTGGTGCCGGATGGTGCTGTGTCGGACATGGCAACCCCCGCGGCAGGTGTGGGTGGGCAACTGGGTCCTGGGGCTGGGCTGTGGAGTGATGGAACACCAGTCAGGAGTCTTCTGTTCCAGCAGGGGTGGGCACAGCAACTGGACCCCTGCAGGTGGCTGATGTACAGGCACCAAATGGAAGAGCACTGTTGGCAGCAGGCAGGCAGGCAGACAGCAGCCGATGGCTTGTAGGAGGCTCCCTGCGGGTTTGGGGGGCAGGAAAATGGCCTTCTGGGCAGGAGCGTGGTCTTCCGTGTGTTGTCGCGCGGCCAGCTTGATGCAGAGTGAATTGGCATGTGAAAAACAGCCCGTCAGTGTGTAATTCGAGGAAAGGACCTTAGCGCGTAAGCACGTGAGTGACGTGACATATACAGGCGTTTCCCTCGGCACGGGTGCATAGTGAATCTGCACATGCAAAAACAGCACGTCCGTGTGTGAATGTGTGTAATTCGAGGAAAGGCCCTTAGCGCGTTAACACTTAAGTGACATGGCACGAATGGGCATTTCTGTGGGCAGGGGTTAAAGTTCCGTGTAGGACATCATTTTCTTGTATGTGCTTTTTGTGGAGAGCGAGCAGGTGATTCTTGTACTTCTTGTTGGTTCACACGCGATTACTTCACAACCGTTGCAGTGCGTACTCCTTGTTTACTGAGACAGACCTCAATTCTTCTTTTGGTGGGGGTGTTGCCCACGTGTGTCTTTTTCACGTTCTTTTTCCAGGCAAACAGTGAGTCGCGCATGTATTTTTCCACTGTGGATGCCCCGTGTGTCGTGTACCCATTCAGAGGTCATTGTAGCCTGCGTGTACCACGCGTACGCATTTCTTGTGTTTCTGGGTGCCACAGCATACTGTCAAGCCACTTGTGGCAGTGAAAGTTGCTGTCACCAGGCCACGTGGATGCCCCGAGTAGCCAGGGTGAGGAGGCTGCAGGGGCAGCTGCAGCTCAATCCACCCCGGCTCTGAGTCACCCAGCTGGGACAGTGTTGGTCCCAGACCATCACACCAAGGCAGTTGTGCCGCTTGGTCCTGGCAACAGCACCCAGCAGCCAATGCCTGCAGTGAGACTTTTGGTCATCGTGCCATTGCCTGCTTCCAGTGGCCAGGCCACCTGCGCTTCAGCCCCTACAGACCAGAGCGGTGTAAGCCACTCATGGTCCGCAACCCCTCTCAAGAGGAAGATGCGTGCTCTTGTGGAACAGGCTGGGACCTGGGACCCCAGACATGGCTCACCCTCCGGCACGTCAAGGAAGCAGTTTCAATGATGTGGAACAAGACGCACTTGTGGGCTACATGTCGGCACATGGCCGCGACATGCTGGTGACTGCAGGGTGCAAGACTACGACTGCTCAGCGTAGGGCCCACTGGCAGTGCATCGCGGACCAGATTAGTTCCCTTGGATTTGTGAAACGCACAGCTGATGATTGCTCAAAGCAATGGAATGACCTCGAACGCTGAGCAAAAACAAGCTGGCTTCCAATTACGCCTCTACTCTGGTGACTGGCAGTGGGTCTCCACCAGAGGAGGATGAACTCACAGAAATTGAGGCAATCGCTGGAGGGTTCATCGCAGAGGATCAGATCCAAGGCTTGGGAGACCTACCAGATCTTGAGACAATGTCCAGTGAGTGCCCATGCGTGTGTGTCCAGACATGTGTATGTTGCTTCGGTGATGTGTTCTGATTGAGTGCCAGGTCAGGCTGTGTAGTCATGACTGCTATATGTGACCCACGTGGGGCCTCCAAGCCATACCCCGCCCTTGCGTTTGGGTTTCACAGTATCCCTACTGACCGCTGAAAACACTTTGCACATTATGACTGCACTTGCCCTTCAACTGGCATCATGCCACAACATTCGTAATACTGTTTTTCTCTTCATTCTGCCTGATGATGGAATCATTTGCATGATAAACGCACATGTGTGTGCCGTTCTGCCCCATAATCACCATACTTCAGACATGGATTTCCCCCCACAAAGCCCCACATTTGTTCGCTTTTTATGCAAATGATTTCATCAATCAGGCTGATTGACTGCTTTTCACCTACACATGCACTTCACCCGATCACTTCTGATCCCTGTTTGAATGTTGAACATGACAAATGACTTGTGTCATGTCCAAGTGACCTAGCATTGTTGTATCCATGTGCCTACCATCACTGTATTTGAACACACTCTTTGCATGTTCTATTTGATGATGTGCGTCTTACATGGATGGGGGACAGTACTGATTTACTACCATCTGGGTGTCCTTGTCAGTTCTGCCATGGCTATGCTACGTGCCATCTGTGTCCTGGCATGTGTCATGTTTGTGGATTGTCCATGACACTCACAGGCTAATGTGTGATGCAGGTGCTATGCACCATGCAGCACATGTGTTGCTTTTACATTTTGGAATCCTCAGTGTCTGCTTTCAGGGCCCCCTTCCATTTCATTGCTACTGCATGCATGCCAGAGTTTGTGTCATGTGTGACATGTCTCATTAATGCATTGGATGTGTAGATTGTGATGCCTATGTGTGTCGGCTATGCTGATCATGCGTGTCTTCATTACTTTTCTTTTCTTTTTGTGCAGGTGATGAGGCACTAGATGCTGTGGAGGAGGAGGAGATGGCGCAGGGGAAGGAGTACTCGGAGCACCAACCAGGCACCAGTGGAGGACGTGGGGTGGTGGTGCACGAAAATCCATTAGTCCTACAGACCATCCTGTCCACGGGTGTCTCTGGGCACACCTCCGATGACCTCTATGGCTCCAGTGCTGAATCAGACATTGAGACAAATGTCCCGTCGCAGGTGACGGCTTCTGGCAGGGATGCTGTTCTGTCCAACGCACCTGCACTGGGGGTAGACCCCTCAATGCCCCATTCAGTGTTGGAATGTCCGCCTGTGGCGGTTACGGTTGCAGGGTCACACTCCCCAATATTTGCTCCTGTTCCTGGGCCAGCAGATCAAAGGAGGAATGTAGTCCTGCAGCCTCAGGCAGTGCCAGCACAGCAAGTTGCACATCACCTTGGGGCAAACAGGTGTCATGCCCGGCAACGCGGTGGCCATGCACCACCGGACAATACTGTGTGGGAGAACTCCATTTATGCTATTGCAGCACAACAGGGGGCATCGTGTGAGATGATGGCACAGGCCGTGGATAGGGTGGCCACTTCCATTCTCCCCCCAGAAAGGCAGGTGGAGCTCCAGCAGCAGGCAACAGAGTCCACGTGCCGCTCACACAGAGAGGACATGTTGGCCGCCAACAGGGACGGACGAGCTGAACTGGGGACTCTGCGCACAGCCATATCTGCAGAGTCACAGGCCCACAGGGATGCCCTAAGGGAAGAAAACAGGTCCCTCAGAGCTACTCTGGGTGCACTTGAGGTGTCCCAGAGTACAAGGTCAGAACAGCAGCTGGAGCAGCTAACACGCACAATCTCAGCTGACCTCCAGGCAACCTGTGAGGAGATCCGGCATCACGTGAGGCCTTGCAGGCAGAAGTCCGTGCTACCCGTGAGGTGCTGCATGGGGATCACCGGACCATCATCCTGCAGAACCAAACTTTTCAGACCCGCAGGCTTACTGCCATGGAGGAGCATGCCAGGGTCTTCCTCCCATACCACGCACACCTTCTAATGTAGCACCAGAGGGTGACAACAGCGACGGCAGTTCTCCCACTATCGGGTAGCCGTGCAGGCCATGAGCCCATGGAGGGATTTTTTTTCTCAACATCCACGAATGTGGGTGTTGGGGTGCCCCCTGTACATCCTCCCTCCTGGTCCCCCCCCCCCAGTCGACACATGGCCATTTTTCATTTTTCTTTTTCTTTTTTCATTTTCATTGTAATTTTTAATTTTACATTTTCATTTATCATTTTGATTTCTCATTTTCCATTTGATTTTTTTCATTTTTCATTTTTCTTTTTTGTTGAAAATGTTTTGTTTCTATTGTGTATTCATGTTACAGTGTGTTGCTTTGTGTGGCACCCATAGGCATCCTGTAGGCATCCACTGTGTGTTTCAGCTGGGCCCATGCAGGCTTGTCCTGTGTTTGTGTTTGATGCTTGGGATCCAGACACATATACCACTCCTGCTTCCCCTTTCCATGGGCTCGTAAGGGTGTCACCGTGTGACAGTAACTTACACAGAGGCATTGGGCTTCCATCAGTTGTGTGGGCAGTCTGTAGTCCAAACTGTGTATAAACCCCTAGTGGGGATTGCTGATGATTTCTCCACTGCATGGTTGATTTGTGTATTGTATTCCATAATGCCCATTATGCATATTTGCATGTAGCTTCTTCATGTCTTAACTTGCCTGTCTCCATTGCAGATGCAGTTCATGTTGTATGCAGTACCCTGCCACATTTACCTACCAGCAACACACTGGAGATGGAAGGGGTTGATGTGCTGCCTTTGTCAAGTTGTAACTATTGTGATTGGTTACTGTCATACATTGCCACTGTTGGGTCCTGTATTCATGTTTTCTCTTGCTGGTAAGTATTTGTTCATGTGTGCTGTTTCTTTTTCATAGGTGAGAGGGAATTGTCTCTGGCCTGTTTCCATTTGTGACGGTGCACTTGCATGATGTGTTGTGCATTCATTTGGTTGCTTTGAAATTGCATGCCATGCCATGGTGTCATGGGCGGCTGAGATGGGGTTAGGAGGGGTTGGGTGACATACCAGTATTTGGGTGTGCTGTTTTGCAAGGGGTTAGTCCTTAATGCAGCATGAATGTGTGTCTTTTACTGACACAGCATTGGGTCTTTTTAAGTAGCTAGGGATGCACACAATATAGCACTTCCAGGAAAACAATATCAGGGTGGTATGGTTGTAACAGTTGACTGTCCCTTTTGTCATCATCAATTGTCAGCTGGTATGTGCAAGGCCTGTGTGCACTCCGCAGGGGTGGGATTTTAGGTGAAAACATTTGCCAAAAGCTGGGTACGGGCTGCCTCACCACGTGCCCTTTCCCCTCCCATGCCCAACAGCCGTGCATGTGGTTGGGGTTGTGGGGGCACCACCTTGTCCACCGGCACGCCCCGCAGGGTTGCAACATTGTGCAGGACACAAGCTGCCACTATGATCCTGCACACTACTGTGGGCGCATATAGCAGCTGGCCACCAGAGTGGTCAAGGGAGCGGAAACATGACTTCAGCACTCCGAATGTGCACTCCACTATGCCCCGGGTTGCAATATGGACTGCGTTGTATCTTACATGGGGTGGCGTGGTGGAGTTCTGTAATGGTGTCATCATGTAGGTGCTCAGAGGGTAGGCACTGTCCCCTGGGGAGGTGATAATGGTTGTCATTAGTTGGGTTTTGCCATTTGTCAGTGTCTGACATGCATGCATGTGCAGAGCCATTTCTACTCACCAATGAGCCATGTGTCGCCATGCCTCCCAGCTTCCAGGTCCCAGTTTAGGGGTGACATTCTGAATATGAAACTATCATGACTGGACCCCGGATAGTTGGCATATACAGAGGTGATGATTCCCTTGGCATCACATACAACCTGCACATTGATGGAATGCCAGTGCTTGCGGTTTTGATAGATATGCTCAGTGGCCCTAGGAGGATGTAGAGCCACATGGGTGCAATCAATGGCACCTAGCACTTTGGGGAGGTGTGCCACCCCGTAAAAGTCCTGGACCACAGCCTGCCTTTCTGCGGGTGTTTTGGCCATGTTTATGTGCCTGCGGACTGAGGGGCGGACCTGGTGTAGGCAGCGTGACTGCGTGGCCTGTGAGACGCCCCCAACTATGGCACTTGTCCACTGAAATGACCCAGTAGCCAAGAAATGCAGTACATTGAGCACCTTTTCCAAGGGGCTCAGTGCTTGAAGCACAGGGTGGGTGATGTGAGGTCAACCTCCCACTCAGCAACCAGTTCTAGGATGATATGGGATGGAAACCTGTACCTGCCATAGACCTGGTCATCAGGCATCCCAAAAAGGCTGGTCCTGGGTAAAAAAAATGCAGGGCCTGGCTATCCTCCTCCTGCGGTGTCCCACGACCCCTGCTGCAAGGAACGGTATATTCATCGTAGCGTATGAGCTTGTTTGTTGTTTGCATGCACTTTTATGCTGTGCGGGGCCGCTTATGCCTGCTTCCGGCTGGCGTACGTGTTTCCGGATTTTGTGGCGCGCAGGTTTCCCCTGTTCGATTCCATGAATACGTGTTGTTAGTGCGTGTGTGGGCGTTGCGAGGATTTAGCAGCAGTACTTCTTCCGAAACGCCCACATTGTCACGTGTTGTTCCCCATTCCGCGTGTTGCGCCCCCTTTTTAGGTGTGTGCGCTGCCCTGTGTGCGCCTTCACTGGCCGTCTCACACACAGCCTTTGGAATGTCGCAATGACGTGTGCGCCACTCGCAGATTCAGCGCACATCTCAGCTAAACCCCGCGCAGCGCATTCCATGAATCGACAAACAGCTGCGTGCACAGCTTTCACATGCGTGCGCTGCAATTTTCACGCTTGCGCTCCCCTTTTCAGCGTACATTAATTCCATGAATTACCCTGTGAGTGTTGGTGGTGGCCACTGGAATGGTTTAAGGTTAAGAGAGTTAAACACATACATAAGCAAGAGTATTTTAAAAAACGATTCAGACTTTTATATGGATTGTAAGAAATAGAATAATTGTGGACTAACATTGGAAATGTATCTTTTCATTTTCTCTTTTTTTCATGTTTTGTATATTTATTATTTTCTCTTCGCTTCCCTACATTGTGAAACATCGCTGGCCTGCCATTGGTCTGTATACAATTTTGAACTTAATTTTGTTTGTTTTTGAAATGTGATTATCTTGTGGGATGTAAAGACCTGATGAAAACCAGTGTGCAAAAGGTCGAAACACGTGTTGGCGATAGCCACAGGATGAAATTAAATAATATTTAATGCACAAATGTAAATTGATGTTTGTTTGATCTCAAACTGTTATCAGGTGTACTTTTCAATAATAACTAATTATTTATCGGGTACTGGCGCAGGGGTTCAAACACATTAAACCTTAATGTACATGATTGGTTTTCTTCCCCATTTTTCATTTGTGAAAATACCGCCCCTCGGCCGATAGTGGACGCGTCGGGTCAGGAGGAACAGTCTGGCATTTTTAGTATGGGGTCTGACACTGCATTCTTCTGCTGCTCAAAGGCATTGTTGACAAGTCTCCCCATTTTATGACATTGAGGTGGCTTTTCCTGAGTTGCTCCATTAGAGGACTTGCTTTTCTCTGAGAAGTTAAGTATAAATCGACAGTAGTAGTTTAGTAGAATGAAACAGCCTGAAAGTCCTTATTAGTTTTAGGTCGTCGCACCTTTTGCAGTGCTTCGACCTTTACTCTTTGAGGAAGTACCTGTCTATTGCCTACTTGAAACCCCAGGTACTTGACACTGCTCTGGGCAACGTGGCATTTCGCATGGTTCACGTTCAAGTGGGCTTTCCTTAGTTGGGCACAGATGGCTGTAAATTGAGGCAGATGTTCCTCCTGTGTAGAACTATAGATGACAATATCATCTAGATATGCCTCAGCAAAGGCTTGACAAGGGGCCAGCAGATAAGCCATTAGCCTTTGGAACGTAGCAGGTGCCCAATGAAGTTGACGGGTAGAAGAGCAAACTGGAATATCCTTTTGGGAGTAAAAATGGTAGTCTTGTGTATTTGTATTTATTTGAATGTACCTTCGCCAAGGTGCTGTACACAAAAGAAAAATATGGTACAAAATAATGAAGTAATAAATACAATAACAATCAGCATGAGAAACAGTATTTAGGAGGATGAGAGAGAAGATGAGCTTTGAGATGCTAATGAAATATGTGAAGGGTCCGTGAAGCACAGATGTCAGGTGGTAAAGCATTCCAGCATTTGGCGGCTAGAAAGGAGAAAGAACAAAACCGTGAGGGAGCACAAGTAGGTTTAGGAGAGGCATGGAGATGTGATAAGTGAAGAGAATGTGAATAATAATAGAGGGAAACAATAGAAGCAAGATAGGGGGGAGCCAGACCCTGTTAGCATCTGAAGACAATACAGAGAAAATGAAAGTGTAGGCGAGAATCATAAGAGAGAAAAGAGACAGAGAGAAGAAAGGGTGTATTAGAGGAGCGAGCATGAAGTGAAAAAATAAGACAAATTGTGGAATTGAAAACCGAGCATAGAGGAGTGAGGTGTGAGAAAAGAGGAACCCAGAGCAGTGGTCAAGACGTGAAAGGATGGAAGAAGTAATAAGGTGTTTAGCCTCAGATGAGCATGTTTTTTGCAGATGTTGAAAAGAAGAAAGTGACAAGTGCGGGAAGTCAAAGATATGGGTAATTCATAGAATTTCGCTGAAAAGTGTCGCAAGCGGCTGGCGCAGAGTGTCCGCGTGCGATTGACTGCGCCAGGCACGTGCGCTAAAACCGATTTCCGCGCACAGCGTATTCATGGATTTCATGCTCCCAAACCAGCCGTGGCGCGGAGTATCGCAGCGACCCTGCAGCAGCGCCAGTAACGCCCCCAAGAACGCCCTCGCGCAAGGAAAAGCCATCAAAATCGCTAAATCATCGCAAAGGGCTGCGCTAACCCTGGACCAGTTTACAGGGCAGCCAAACAAGGAACGCAAAGCGGGTAACGTGCATATCAGGGGTACACGTGAAGTCATACACGCGATTAGCCAGGGTACGTGTATTACAGGGGTACGCGGGAAGTTTAACACGCGATTGGCCAGGGTACGTGTATCACAGGGGTACGCGGGAAGTTTAACACGCGATTAGCCAGGGTAAGTGTATTACAGGGGTACGCGTGAAGTTATACACGCGATTAGCCAGGGTACGTGTATTACAGGGGTACGCGGGAAGTTTAACACGCGATTGGCCAGGGTACGTGTATTACAGGGGTACGCGGGAAGTTCAACACGCGATTGGCCAGGGTACGTGTATTACAGGGGTACGCGGGAAGTTCAACACGCGATTAGCCAGGGTAAGTGTATTACAGGGGTACGCGGGAAGTTTAACACGCGATTAGCCAGGGTACGTGTATTACAGGGGTACGCGGGAAGTTTAACACGCGATTGGCCAGGGTACGTGTATTACAGGGGTACGCGGGAAGTTTAACACGCGATTGGCCAGGGTACGTGTATTACAGGGGTACGCGTGAAGTTATACACGCGATTAGCCAGGGTACGTGTATTACAGGGGTACGCGGGAAGTTTAACACGCGATTGGCCAGGGTACGTGTATTACAGGGGTACGCGGGAAGTTCAACACGCGATTGGCCAGGGTACGTGTATTACAGGGGTACGCGGGAAGTTTAACACGCGATTAGCCAGGGTACGTGTATTACAGGGGTACGCGGGAAGTTTAACACGCGATTGGCCAGGGTACGTGTATTACAGGGGTACGCGGGAAGTTTAACACGCGATTGGCCAGGGTACGTGTATTACAGGGGTACGCGTGAAGTTATACACGCGATTAGCCAGGGTACGTGTATTACAGGGGTACGCAGGAAGTTTAACACGCGATTGGCCAGGGTACGTGTATTACAGGGGTACGCGGGAAGTTCAACACGCGATTGGCCAGGGTACGTGTATTACAGGGGTACGCGGGAAGTTTAACACGCGATTAGCCAGGGTAAGTGTATTACAGGGGTACGCGGGAAGTTTAACACGCGATTGGCCAGGGTACGTGTATTACAGGGGTACGCGGGAAGTTTAACACGCGATTAGCCAGGGTACGTGTATTACAGGGGTACGCGGGAAGTTTAACACGCGATTGGCCAGGGTACGTGTATTACAGGGGTACGCGGGAAGTTTAACACGCGATTGGCCAGGGTACGTGTATTACAGGGGTACGCGTGAAGTTATACACGCGATTAGCCAGGGTACGTGTATTACAGGGGTACGCGGGAAGTTTAACACGCGATTGGCCAGGGTACGTGTATTACAGGGGTACGCGGGAAGTTCAACACGCGATTGGCCAGGGTACGTGTATTACAGGGGTACGCGGGAAGTTTAACACGCGATTAGCCAGGGTAAGTGTATTACAGGGGTACGCGGGAAGTTTAACACGCGATTGGCCAGGGTACGTGTATTACAGGGGTACGCGGGAAGTTTAACACGCGATTAGCCAGGGTAAGTGTATTACAGGGGTACGCGGGAAGTTTAACACGCGATTAGCCAGGGTAAGTGTATTACAGGGGCACGCGGGAAGTTCAACACGCGATTAGCCAGGGTACGTGTATTACAGGGGTACGCGGGAAGTTTAACACGCGATTGGCCAGGGTACGTGTATTACAGGGGTGCGTGGGAATCATCACACGCGATTAGGCTGGGTGGGTCCTCACAGGTGTTCCCTGTACACCCTCCACGGCCCCTGCAGGCAGCCTACAAAACAGGGGACTACCCTGCACACCTGCTCATGTCCCCCTGCACCCCCACCCCCCAGCAGTGCAGGGGCAGCCTCCACCAGGCCCCCACTCATGTCTCCCACCACCCCCACCCTCCCGCCACCAGGGGCAGCCTCCACCAGGCCCCCACCCATGTCTCCCACCACCCCCACCCCCCCGCCACCAGGGGCACTCTCCACCAAGCCCCCACCCATGTCTCCCACCACCCCCACCAGTGCAGGGGCACCCTCCACCAGGCCCCCACCCATGTCTCCCAACACCCCCACCCACCAGCACTGTGGGGCACGTGGCCAGCAGGCAGTCAGGCAGCAGCAGATGGCAGGTGGGAGCGTGCTCAGGGCTCTGGGGGGCAGTAATTTCGCCTCCTGGCCAGGAGCGTGGTCTCTCGTGTGTGAACGCGTGGACAGCCTGATAGGTAGTGAAATCCCACACGTCAGCAAAGGCCCTTAGCGCGTAAACCCGTCAACAGCATATGCGCGCCTATAGTCACCTGCACGTGCAGGAAATTGTTGCGTGACACGTCCCAGTGTCAAAGCGTGTGATTGGTGAAAATGGATGTACACGTAGAAGTGACAAAGCGTGTGATTGGTGAAAATGGATCTACACGCAGAAGTGACAAAGCGTGTGAATGGTGAAAATGGATCTACACGCAGAAGTGGCAAAGCGTGTGATTGGTGAAAATGGATCTACACGCAGGAGTGACAAAGCGTGTGATTGGTGAACGTACACGCCGCGTAAGTGACGCTGTACGTGTGGGCCTGTATATAAGGTACATGTAGAACACCATTTCCTTGTACGTGCTTTTCGTGGAGAGCGAGTGGGTGAAATCTGTACTTCTTGTCGTTTCACACGCGATTTACTTCACGGCGTTTCCAGTTCGTATTCCCTGTTACCTCTGACAGCTTTTTCTCTTTTTTCTCTTTTACTGGTTTACCTGGGCCTGTTCCCTCAAACAGTGTCCCCTTCTACTGTTGTCCTGTCTTCTCAGACAGCGTACACATCTTCTTTTGGCGGGGGTTTAGCCAGCCAAACGCGCTCATTCTTCACGCTCTTTTACCTGGCAGACGGTGAGTCACGCACGTATCCAACTTCTGTGCTTGCCCCGTGTGTAGCCTACCCCTTCAGAGGTCATTCTAGGCTGCGTGTGACACGCATACGTTCATTCTTGTGTTACTGGGTGCCACAGCGTAGTGCAGGTTTTTCTTTCTGCACACGTGGTCTAGGAGGGGTTGCGTGCACGTCATCTCCCTTTTTTGGGCCTCCTGTGCGTTGCGTGACCCGTCATCTTTCCCCAGGGGTTACAATCAGCCGTGCTAGAGCACTAGGGTACAATTACCATCTGGTACCCAACCCCTTTGACCCCCAATTGCCCAGGACAATTGTCTACAGCCACTCCCATACGCACATTAATATCAGTGCCATGGCTGGGAGGCGAGGATTCCGTAAGGGTGGCAAAGGTGGAAGAGCCACAAGTGGTGGCCGTGGTGGATCCGGTAGGGGACGTGGTCGTAACTTGCAGGGTGAGCCTGTCCCCCCATGTGTGGAGGACCAGTCAAGGGCACCCATCATCCCCCACCCCTCCCCCCCTCCCCCCCTCCCGTTGAGGCTGAAGTGGCTGACACCATCCATGCTCAGCCCTTGTTGGACCAGCCCATTGTGGCACCAGACCTGGCTGACTCCATGGCTGACTTCCAGGTCAGCAGGGCTACGACACGTGCGCTGGTGCACGTTGATGCCATCATGCCACGTGGATCTGGGGCAGCAAGGTCATCTGCTGCACCAAGGAGGCAGGGCGGAGTGGCTGCAGGGGCAGCTGCGGCTCCATCCACCCCAGCCCTCACACACCCAGCCAGGACAGTGTCGGTCCTAGTCCATGCTGCTGACATTCCCCCTGACACCATCACACTAGAGCCAATGCCTGCACCAACTCCCATGCTGAGTGTGCAATCCCACACTCCTGATACAGAGTCCACCAGGGCTCCTGCCCCTAGTGTCCAGAGCGGCGCAGGACACTCAGGATCACCACCACCTTCCAAGCGGAAGAGGAAGAGTGCTCGTCCGGCACAGGCTGATGCCCCAGACACGGCTACACAGTCCGGCCCGTCCAGGAAGCCCAGCTTCACGGATGACGAACTGAATGCACTTGTTGAGTATGTGTCCGGACATGACAACGAGATGGTCATTGTTGCAGGATCCAAGACCACACCTGCACAACGCCAGGCACACTGGCAGACCGTTGCGGACATCGTAAGTGCCCTTGGAATCGTGAGGCGCACAGCCAATGATTGCTATAAGCGCTGGAATGACCTAAAGCGCAGGGCAAAGAGTAAGCTGGCCTCAAGTCATGCCGCAACTCTAGTGACTGGAGGTGGGTCTCCAGTAGTAGACATGGAACTCACTCCACATGAGTCAGTCGCTGGGACCTACGTCACGGAGGAACAGATCCAAGGCGTGGGAGATCTGGCTGATTACGAGGCATTGTCCGGTGAGTGCACATGCATGTGTGTGTCATACATGTGCATGGTGTGTGTGTGAGGGCTTCTGTTTGGGTGCCAGGTGAGAGTGTGTGCGCCTCAGTCGGATGGGTCAGCCATGTGCTTCATGCAATACTTCCTGCGCAGCTGCATTTGGCCATAGCAGTATCCCTTCTGCCAACAGTAGACATCTAGCACAACTGCACGCCAGTTGCCCTTGAAGTGTCACCTTGACACAACATATTTGCTTATTTTTCACTGTTCATTCAGTCAGTTTGTTTGCATTCTACCACTTTCACTAGGCATGTCGCTGTCCACTAGTCACATGTCTGACATGGGTATGGTAAAGTGGAGTGACTTTGTTACCTGGATATCATTTGTACACACATGTCCCTGTGCTATTTGACCATTTCAGACTGGCAGCTCCAGGTGAAAAATCTGACCTGTTAGAATCAGAAAAGCTATTACATGCGGGAACTGGACTGAATGAATAGGTGCTGCCCTCCTCTCCATCTTCACTCAATAGCAATGGTACATGCCATCTGTGTGATGGCATGTGTGTTTCACCTGCCAATCACAGGCCAATGTGTGATGCCACTGCCAGGCAGCATGCAGAAAATTTGTTCATCTTCCATCTTGGTGTCATCAGTGTGTGCCATTTGCCTGCACTTCATACGCAGTGAGGGTGCATGCATGGGAGGGTTTTAGTCATGTGGGACATGTGTCAATCAAGTACTGGTTCTCTTGCTTCTCAGCCCTCAATGTGTGCCATGGTGCTAATGCCCGTTTCCATTACTTTGTTTTCATGTCTTTGCAGGGGAAGACGCACCTGATACTGCTGGGGTTGTGGAGATGGTGCAGACCCAGGAGGTGTCCCAGGGCCGACCAACCACCAGTGAGGGACGTGGTGTGGTGGTGGGGGAGAACCCACAAGTGCTGCAGGTCGTGCTCTCAAGGGGTGTCTCTGGCTGCACCTCCCCCGAGCTGTACTCAGGTGTTGATTCGGATGAGACCTACGTGCCGTCGCTGGTGAGTGTTCCAGGGAGGGATTCTGTTCTGTCTCACCCACCTGCTCCAGGGTCAGTACCCTCCATGGGGATGTCAGTGTTGGCAGCTACGCCTTCGGTGGTTACGGATGCAGGGTCACACTCCGCGACATCTGATCCTGTTCCTGGGCCAGCAGATCAGAGGGGGAATGCAGTCCTGCAGCCTCAGGCAGTGCCGGCACAGCAAGGCGCAGTTCGCCTTGCCCCAGACAGGTGTGGTGCCCGCCGACGTGGTGGCCGTACGCCACCCGGCAATACCGCATGGGAGCAATCCATTTACGGTATGGCTACCCAACAGGCTGCATCATCCGAGATGATGGCTCAGGCCATGGATAGGGTGGCCACTTCCATTGTCCCCCCAGAAAGGCTGATGGAGCGACTAGAGCAGGCAACCGACTCCATCTGCCAGTCACACAGGGAGGACATGTTGGGGTCCAACAGGGACAGGCGGGCGGCACTGGCGACTCTGCAGGAGGCCATCTCCATTGAGTCCCAGGGCCACAGGGAAGCCCTGAGGCAGGAGCTCCTACACCTCAGGACGACTCTTGTTGAGCTTGAGGCTTCAACACACCAAAGGACAGAACAGCAGCTGGAGCGTCTCACCCGTACGCTCTCAGCTGAGATGCAGGCAACGAGGGCGGAGGTCCGGGCATCCCGTGAGTTGTTGCATGGGGACCTCCGCACACTCATCCTCCAGAACCAGACCTACCACACCCGCATGCTTGCAGCCATGGAGGAGCAGACTAGGGCCTTGCGTGGGCTGCCTCCCATAGTGCAACCACCTCCGGATGCAGCTGCACAGGGTGATAATAGCGACAGCAGTGACACTCCCACAATAGGGTAGCCGTGTGGGCCATGAGCCCATGGAGGTGTTTTATCTTCCCAGGATCCACGCAGGTGGGTTCTGGTGTGCATCCTGTCCTCGGACCTCCTGGGTGGCCTCCCCAACCCCCCCGGGCCCATCAATGGCCATTTTTGATTGTTTCTTATTTGTATTTTTATTTTTATTTCTTTTATTCCCAATTTTTTTGGGACGATCTGTTGGCTCCGATCTGTTGGCTCCGATCTGTTGGCTCCGATCTGTTGGCTCCGATCTGTTGGCTCCGATCTGTTGGCTCCGATGTGTTGGCTCCGATCTGTTGGCTCCGATCTGTTGGCTTCCGTGGTTCCTGTGGGCATACGCTGCATTGTGGCTGGGCACATGCAGGCTTGTAATGTATTTGGTTCAGATGCTTGGGTTTGAGTCACACACACCCCTCCTGCTTCCCGTTTCCATGGGCTTGCAAAGGGTGTGCCCAAGTGACAGTGAATTACACAGTGACGTTGGACTCCCATGAGCTGTGTGGCCAGTCTGTAGTCAATACTGTGTATACATTCATAGTGCATATTGCTGTTGTGTTGTACACTGCATGTTGCATTGATGTGTAACTCTTCTTCTGTGTCTACCTCCCAATTTGCAGGTCCCTTCCTCAAGTCCACACAAGGACCTCTAGTCTGGCGAAGGGGACCATGTTGGCAGCAGTGCACCTACAACTCTACATGGCGCCAACACTGCACAGTTGGTAGTGGTGGGAGTGCAGGCATTTCCAGGTGGTGAGACTACTAATATGTAACCTTTTTGATGTCATGTTAATGGTACTACGTGCTCAAGTATGTTGTTGGTCCGGCATTGCTGTGAGCATTTCAGGTGTTGCAGGTTTCTAAAAGTGCCACTGTACATAGTGAGAGTGATGTCATGTTGTGGGGATTACTTTGTTTACCTGCAATTAGCATGACATGGCACGGTGTGTCGTGTGGCAGTGCTGGGGTGGGGTTGGCTGACATGGCACTGTCCTCTTGTTGCATTTTGCAAGTGGGTATTCATTTTAGCTGCTTCAATGTGTAACTTCACAAAACTGCATTGGTGGTGTCTGTGTGGGTAGGGATGCACACATTGTGACACTTCCAGGTGAACAATCTCAGGCTGACATGGAATTCCCGGTTCATTCTCCACACATTCAGGATCAGTGTCAGGTTGAGTCATCATTGATTGTCAGATGGAATGTGCCAGGGCAGTGTGCACTCCACAGGGGTGTGATTTCTATGTGAAGTAATTTGCCACTAGCTGTGTACGGGCTGCCTCCCCCCGTGCCCTTTCCCCTCCCATGCGCAGCGGCTGTGCATGTGGTTGGGGATGTGGGGCCACCACCATGTCCACGGCCAGGCCCCGGCGTGTTGCAACGTTGTGCAGGACACATGCTGCCACTATGATCCTGCACACTACTGGGGGAGCGTATAACAGCTGCCCGCCAGAACGGTCAAGGGAGCGAAAGCGTGACTTCAGCACTCCGAATGTGCGCTCCACTATGCCCCTGGTTGTAATGTGGGCTGTGTTAAATCTTACCTGGGGTGGCGTGGTGGGGTTCCGAATTGGCGTCATCATGTGGGGGCTGAGAGGGTAGGCACTGTCCCCTGTGGAGGTGGGGATTGGTATCATTGGTGAGGTTGTGACCTTGCTCAGTATCCAACATGCATGCATGTGCAGTGGCATACATACTCACCAAGCAGCCATGTATCGCCATGCCGCCCAGCTTCTAGGTCCCGGCTTAGGGTGGACATTCGGTAAATGAAGCTGTCGTGGGTGGAGCCGGGATAGTTGGCATATACTGAGGTGATGATTCCCTTGGCATTACATGCTACCTGCACGTTGATGGAATGCCAGTGCTTGCGGTTCCTATAGATGTGCTCAGATGCCCTGGGGGGACGTAGAGCCACATGGGTGCAGTCGATGGCACCTAGCACTTTGGGGAATCGTGCCACTGCGTAAAAATCCAGGGCGGCAGCATGCCTTTCTGCAGGTGTTCTGGGCAGGTATATGTGCCTGCGGACTGATGGCCGTGCAGTCATGATGTTCAAGACCTGGTGTAGGCAGCGTGACTGGGTGGCCTGTGACACCCCACCCACTATGGCACTTGTCCGCTGAAATGATCCAGTGGCTAAGAAGTGCAGTACATTGAGGACCTTCTCCAGGGGGCTGAGTGCTTGGGAGCACAGGGTGGGTGATGTGAGGTCATCCTCCCACTCACTCACCAGGTCCAGTATGATGTGTGGTGGAAACCTATACCTCCCATACACCTGGTCATCAGGCATCCCGAAAAGGCTGGTTCTGGGTGTGAATATTCTGGCCCTGACTATCCTCCTCCTCCTCCTTTGGTAGCCCACTGCCACTGCTGCTAGGAACGGTATGTTCATCCTGGCGTCTGAGCTTGTTATTGTTAAAGTCCGCAATTTATGCTTAGCGCGTGTTCTAGGCGAGCGTGTGACCCGCGCACCCCTGGAATCCAGTTCCCAGTCCAATAGCGTGTGGAAATTCACACGCACCACGGGATACAGCGTGTGACCCGCGCACCCCTGGAAACCAGTTCCCAGTCCAATAGCGTGTGGAAATTCACACGCACCACGGGATACAGCGTGTGACCCGCGCACCCCTGGAAACCAGTTCCCAGTCCAATAGCGTGTGGAAATTCACATGCACCACGGGATACAGCGTGTGACCCGCGCACCCCTGGAAACCAGTTCCCAGTCCAATAGCGTGTGGAAATTCACACGCACCACGGGATACAGCGTGTGACCCGCGCACCCCTGGAATCCAGTTCCCAGTCCAATAGCGTGCGGAAATTCACACGCACCACGTGATACAGGTTCGCTGACGTACTTGCGTGTGTAAGTGGCCGCGCACCCATTAAATACACGTACATAGGCCAATCGCGTGTACGCGCACTTTTGTCCAATTACACGCGATGACACTCTGACGTGCAGTATCTCCACGTGTGCCCCGTCATCACGTGCTGAGTGGGGAACACCCGTGCGGGTCACGTCACAGATGCGCTTACGCGCTGAGGGACTCTGGTCCAATAGAATCGCGTATGCGTGCTGACGCGCTTACGCGCTAAGGGCCTTTCCTCGGATTTCACGCTGACGTGCAGGATTTTCACGTGCCAAATCACTCCGTATCAAGCTGGCCACGCGAAAACACACGGAAGCCCACGCTCCTGCCCAGAAGGCCGAGTTACTGCCCCCCAGTGCCCCGAGCAGCCTCCCACGTGCCATCTGCTGCTGCCTGCCTGCCTGCCTGCTGCCACCGTGCCCTGCCATTTGGTGCCTGCACATCAGCCATCTGCAGGGGTCCAGTTGCTGTGTCCACCCCTGCTGGAACAGAAGACTCCCGACTGGTATTACATCGCTCCACAGCCCAGCCCCAGGACCCAGTTGCCCACCCACACCTGCCTCTGGGGTTGCCATGTCGGGCACTTCAACATCTGGCACCAGTGGCAACCGCAGGCCAGAGGGGCAGAGGGGCACCAGCTTCACTGTCACCGAAGTTGGTGTCCTGGTGGAGCATGTCCTGGGGCAGTATGATGCCCTCTTTGGATCGTCCCGCGCCAGCAAGGAAGGACGGCAGAGGATCTGGGCCGACTGTGTGGTTGCCATCAACGCGGAGGGGGTGGCAACCCGCGACGTCCTGAAGATCAAGAAGCGCTGGGAGGACTTGAGGTCCAGGACCCTTGTGAAGGCCCGGCGCCTCGTGGAGGGGGGCCGGGGCCGCATGAGTTCCATCCAGATGAGGGTCCTGGAACGCGTACGCCCAGCGCTCCACGCCCAGATCCTTGAGAGGGAGGCCCGTCTGGAGTTGAGCGGTAAGTGTCCATGCATTACTGTGTGAGACAGGGCATGTTGCGGTGTGCTGGTTCTATGATACTTGCCTGTATGTGTGCCATAGGCCATGTATGCATGTATGTGTGCAGGGACATCATGGTAATGCATGTGCGACCAGTGATGTGTGATGCACATGGTTGTTGCATGTGTTGAAATGCCGCATGGGGAGCCCTATTCAGATTTTGAACATGAGAGCATGCCAGTCTCTGTACGTGGACATGGGTGGGGGTGAGGGATGGGTGCTGATGCCAGGTACATATATGGTAGCCATGTCTGTGTGCCTGACCTGCGTGTCTGTGACTTGTGCATGCCATGGATGCATGACACATGTGTGTGACAATGCAGAGATTCAGTAAAGCAGCCAAATTACCCTTGTAACCGCTGTGTTTGGTGTGTTTGGGGCCAGATGGATGTGACTGAGGTGAAGTGTGTGCATGTGATGGGCATGAGGCATGATGCATGTGAGTTACATATCATTGAATGTTTCAAGAGTCCATTGGACATGCATGGAAATGTCCATGGCATGCACCATGCCTGTTACTGTGTGTGTTTTGCCTGGACTGACCCATGTGTTGTGGAGGGACATGATGGAAGTGTACTTTGACAGTGGTGCTCATCTGCTATTGCTTCCTGTCTAGGGGACCATTGTACAGTGCCCTGATGCTTGTGTTCTTTGTCTCCCTCTACGCAGCGGCTAGTGAAGAAGAGGGCGGAGACGGCGCTGTGGAGCAAGGCGGCGGGGATGCCCCCACGGCTGCAGCGGAAGGGGTGGGTGAGCCCCCACAGGGGCCTGCTACGGTGGGAGACGGTGAGGAGCCATCCAGGTTGGTGGTTTGCACAGAGGAGGAGGAGGCCGCCACTGGGGCACACATGGGGCCTGGTGGGGGCATCCCTGCTGGTGCAAGTGGTGCAGTCCAGGGCCAGGGGCAGGAGGCAGCACAGGTCACCGTGGAGGGGCCTGTGCATGTCGCTGTCCCTGACCCTGTGAGTGCACCACCATGCACCAGCAGGGATGCCCCGTCCCAGGCCCGTCCGCAGGTAGAGGGGATGTCCATGTCACCTGACTCCCCTCCACCTGCGGACGTGGGAACCCCTGGCCGTGCGGAGAAGGTCCTGATTGGGGTCGCGATGCGCACGGCTGTGATTCGTGATGCCGTGCGTGCTTCCCGGGAGGAGCACGCACGTCATCACGAAGTGCACCGTGCCGACGTGGCCCAATTGGGATCGGCCATGTTCGGGGGTTTCCTGCATGTGTTGGCCAATGTGGTGGCCCTCTCCTCCTCTGTGCAGGCTATCCACCAGTCGTTCTCCTTGCCGTCTTCCAGCCCAGATGCCACCAGGGCCCCCTGTGGACCTGCCCCGACCAATGCAGCCAGCTCGGTGGGGATCCCATCCCTGCCACAGTCGGGAGTCAGAGATCCAGCAGGGGTGGACACCAGAGCAACTGGACCCCAGCAGATGGAGGATGTGACGGCATCATCGGGCAGGGCACGTGCACGACGGCGTCGGTGGTTTCCATCAGCCTGGATGCCGTCGTGCTGGCACAGGCAGTTGCGTCGGAGGCAGCAGCAGGCTCAACGTGGGAGGCATCATGGCTCGGGGCCATCACCATCGGGGGTGCAGGCATCGGCCGGAGGGCAGGAGAACCCTGGAATGGGAGTGGCTTCCGTGTGGGAGAGGTTGTGCCAGCGGATAGGTGCGGAGCGGCAGCGGGCAGAGGAGGAACGGCTCACGATGGTCAGGGCGGAGGACTCCATGCGGAGGGCGCTGAGGCGGGCTGAGTGCCTCGAGGGTCTTTGCAGGGAGTTAGAGCTGGACACTGCGTTATCCCTGCGGGACCTCGGGGCCAGGGAACATGCCCGCCTCCAAGCCATTGACCAGGAGTTCGATGATGCCCTGGCCCATGACAACAACCAGTGAGCCGTCCGAATAGCCCGCTGCCTTTGTATATAGTTGTATAGTTAGGGTTAGGTTTCCTTTGTTTTTTTGAATTTTTTTTGGTTGCGATTGGACAATGCACCACTTTTTTGTATATAGTTCACTTTTTAGTTAGTAGTCAGTTAGGTTTAATTTGGTAGGGCTCATGGACCCAGGATGATCTTCTTAATTTCCTTATTTTAATAATTCAGAATATTTTCTTGGACATTCTTCTTGTTTAGTTTGATTTGCTTTGTGTTTTTTCTTGTTTGCTGTTCAATACATAATATTTTTTTATTCTTCAATGTGTCGTATCATCTCATTGCTTTCAGGCATGTCATGTTGGGTGTTTTGTCATTCACTTGCAGCCATTGTGTGTGACAGACATGTGTTAAATTGCATTATTTACATTGGGGGTGTAACATGTAATTGCCTTTGATATGTGGGTGGGTGTGATAGTTGGTTGGGCCTTTTGGCAGGGCAGGATGGGCATTACGGACATGATTGGGGAATGTTGGGACCCAGGTGCAGGGGGGCATGGATTGGACATGGGTGGGGGCCTGCTGGCAGGTGCCCCACAGTGCTGGGGGGTGGGGGTGGTGGGAGACATGAGTTGGACATGGGTGGGGGCCTGCTGGCAGGTGCCCCACAGTGCTGGGGTGTGGGGGGGTGGGAGACATGAGTTGGACATGGGTGGGGGCCTGCTGGCAGGTGCCCCACAGTGCTGGGGTGTGGGGGGGGTGGGGGACATGAGTTGGACATGGGTGGGGGCCTGCTGGCAGGTGCCCCACAGTGCTGGGGGGTGGGGGACATGAGTTGGACATGGGTGGGGGCCTGCTGGCAGGTGCCCCACAGTGCTGGGGTGTGGGGGGGGTGGGAGACATGAGTTGGACATGGGTGGGGGCCTGGTGGAGGGTGACCCTGCACTGCTGGGGGGTGGGGTGGTGGGTGACATGAGTGGGGGCCTGGTGGAGGGTGCCCCTGGTGGCTGGGGTGTGGGGGTGGTGGGAGACATGAGTTGGACATGGGTGGGGGCCTGCTGGCAGGTGCCCCACAGTGCTGGGGGGTGGGGGTGGTGGGAGACATGAGTTGGACATGGGTGGGGGCCTGCTGGCAGGTGCCCCACAGTGCTGGGGTGTGGGGGTGGTGGGAGACATGAGTTGGACATGGGTGGGGGCCTGCTGGCAGGTGCCCCACAGTGCTGGGGGGTGGGGGTGGTGGGAGACATGAGTTGGACATGGGTGGGGGCCTGCTGGCAGGTGCCCCACAGTGCTGGGGTGTGGCGGGGGTGGGAGACATGAGTTGGACATGGGTGGGGGCCTGCTGGCAGGTGCCCCACAGTGCTGGGGGGTGGGGGTGCAAGGGGACATGAGTTGGTGTTCATTAGTTCAAGGAGACATGTGCCTTTGCTGGGGGGCATGCCCATGGTGGGTGGGCTGCCTGCGGGACATGACCAGGGATGCAGGGTAGTCCCCTGTGGTGTGGGCTGCCTGCAGGGGCCGTGGAGGGTGTACAGGGTACACCTGGGAGGACCCACACTGTGAAATCACATGTGGAACTTCCCGCGCACCCCTGAAATACACGCGCCTAGGCTGTTCGCGTGTGGAACTTCCCCCGCACCCCTGAAATACACGGGCCCAGGCTGTTCGCGTGTGGAACTTCCCGCGCACCCCTGAAATACACGCGCCCAGGCTATTCGCGTGTGGAACTTCCCGCGCACCCCTGGAATACACGCGGCCAGGCTATTCGCGTGTGGAACTTCCCGCGCACCCCTGAAATACACGCGCCCAGGCTGTTCGCGTGTGGAACTTCCCGCGCACCCCTGAAATACACGCGCCCAGGCTGTTCGCGTGTGGAACTTCCCCCGCACCCCTGAAATACACGCGCCCAGGCTGTTCGCGTGTGGAACTTCCCCCGCACCCCTGGAATACACGCGCCCAGGCTATTCGCGTGTGGAACTTCCCGCGCACCCCTGAAATACACGCGCCCAGGCTATTCGCGTGTGGAACTTCCCGCGCACCCCTGGAATACACGCGGCCAGGCTATTCGCGTGTGGAACTTCCCGCGCACCCCTGAAATACACGCGCCCAGGCTGTTCGCGTGTGGAACTTCCCGCGCACCCCTGCAATACACGCGCCCAGGCTGTTCGCGTGTGGAACTTCCAGCGCACCCCTGAAATACACGCGCCCAGGCTTTTCGCGTGTGGAACTTCCCCCGCACCCCTGAAATACACGCGCCCAGGCTATTCGCGTGTGGAACTTCCCGCGCACCCCTGAAATACACGCGCCCAGGCTGTTCGCGTGTGGAACTTCCCCCGCACCCCTGAAATACACGCGCCCAGGCTGTTCGCGTGTGGAACTTCACCCGCACCCCTGAAATACACGCGCCCAGGCTATTCGCGTGTGGAACTTCCCGCGCACCCCTGCAATACACGCGCCCAGGCTGTTCGCGTGTGGAACTTCCCCCGCACCCCTGAAATACACGCGCCCAGGCTGTTCGCGTGTGGAAATTCCCGCGCACCCCTGAAATACACGCGCCTAGGCTATTCGCGTGTGGAACTTCCCGCGCACCCCTGCAATACACGCGCCCAGGCTGTTCGCGTGTGGAACTTCCCGCGCACCCCTGCAATACACGCGCCCAGGCTGTTCGCGTGTGGAACTTCCCGCGCACCCCTGAAATACACGCGCCCAGGCTTTTCGCGTGTGGAACTTCCCCCGCACCCCTGAAATACACGCGCCCAGGCTATTCGCCTGTGGAACTTCCCGCGCACCCCTGAAATACACGCACCCAGGCTGTTCGCGTGTGGAACTTCCCCCGCACCCCTGAAATACACGCGCCCAGGCTGTTCGCGTGTGGAACTTCCCCCGCACCCCTGAAATACACGCGCCCAGGCTATTCGCGTGTGGAACTTCCCGCGCACCCCTGCAATACACGCGCCCAGGCTGTTCGCGTGTGGAACTTCCCCCGCACCCCTGAAATACACGCGCCCAGGCTGTTCGCGTGTGGAAATTCCCGCGCACCCCTGAAATACACGCGCCCAGGCTATTCGCGTGTGGAACTTCCCGCGCACCCCTGCAATACACGCGCCCAGGCTGTTCGCGTGTGGAACTTCCCCCGCACCCCTGAAATACACGCGCCCAGGCTGTTCGCGTGTGGAAATTCCCGCGCACCCCTGAAATACACGCGCCCAGTCTGTTCGCGTGTGGAACTTCCCGCGCACCCCTGAAATACACGCGCCCAGGCTATTCGCGTGTGGAACTTCCCGCGCACCCCTGGAATACACGCGCCCAGCCTATTCGCGTGTGGAACTTCCCGCGCACCCCAGAAATACACGTAGCCCGCTCCCCCAGACCCGATCGCGTGTGAAACTTCACGCGAACCCCTGTGATGCACGTACCCTGCTGAAATCGCGTGTTAGACTTCCCGCGCACCCCGGTATACACGCACACGTATTTTTTGTCAGCGGGTGTCCGTGTTTGTGGGTACCCCTTTGCACGTCTTTGTTCCTGGAGGGCCACAGTATGGGACATTCATCATGGCAGTATATAGGTGCGATTAGTTGGCGCACCTTTTGGCGCACATTTCTTACAGCCGCAGAGACGCTACCGCCTGCTTTCTTGTGGCGGTCGTGTTTGTGCCTGTGCGCTGGTTTGAGCGTGCGCTTTTTTCCCCTATTCTATTCCATGAATACGTGTTGTAGGCGAGCGTGTGGGCGTTCCGCGCACTTGTGCCCTGTACTTCCCCCGTGACGCCCACGTTTTGGCAAGTTGTTCCCCATTCCGAGTGTTACGCCCGTGTTCCGCCTACTTTTGTTGCGTGCGCCGCGCTATGTGCGATTTTCGCTGTGGCCTGTGCGATTTTCGCAGTGACCTGGCGCACGCTGTTAGATGGCCTGTGCGCTAACGTGCGCCGCGCACTTTTTATCGCACATCCGCTGGTTTTCTCGCGCACGGCCTTCCATGAATCGACGTGCGCTGCTTTTCGTGCGATTTTCGCACGTTCACTGCGATTTTCGCTATTCCACTGCGATTCGCACGTTTTTGCCCACTTGCGCCGCGCTAATTATTCCATGAATCGTGTCTACATGAGAGGCAAAAGTTAAAGATGGGTCAAAGATGACACAGAGGTTGCGGGTAGAGGTAGAGAAAGGGAGGACAGAAGGGGGAAAGACGAAACCAGAGGGGAGTGGGAGAAACAGGTGGAACATATAGAATTTCTCTTTTCGAGGGATTGAGGTAAAGGAAGTGGGAATGCATCCATCTCTGGATGGCGGAGAAGCAGGATGAAACAGAATCATAAAGGGAGTCCGAAAATGTAGAACAAGGGAAGATGATTTGTGAATTACCCATCTACGAATGAGAAGAAGAGTTGAACAACTCAATGATCGAAAATAGAGGTTTAATATATATAGAAAAAGGTAGAGGGCCCAGGATTTAGCCTTGGGGAACACCATATTGAAGAGGTTACTGGCCTTGTCACAAAATATGGTTGATGTAGACTGGATTATGCTTATTAAAATAACAGTTAGAAAAAAACACTGTAGCTCCATTTTCCTTTCAAATAAGGTGAATGCTTATCAGCTCTTAATAGTAAAGGGGACAAATAGCAATGAGTGGCGTCCTCAGTACTTTCAATCGCAGGATCCCAACAAACCTCGGACGCAAATACTAGAGAAGTATTTACCTTTGGCTCCTAGAACACGAGAGGATACATGGACTTAACGAGTGCAGGGGACGTTGATTTAGGAGAATACCATATTCTCTGCTTACAAGAAACATGGTTGACAGAAAAGCCATCTTTGGACGGTTTCACGGTAGAAACATCTCCCGCCGTGAAAGCACTACTGGATCGCCCATCATCGGGACTGTTGACAGCAATTCGTATAGGATCGGGACTAACATCAATCGAAAAACTGGAAGAATCCTAAGAAATGCTGGCTATCCTAACATCATGGGCTCAGAAAACATCAGGCAGAGTAATTTTTTCAAGGCTAGTGATCATCAACACTTACTGGAATCCCCAACGAACAACAAATAAAGCTTTTTGTGCAAAGGCGGCGGGCATGATCGACAAAATATACGTTGAATATGAAAATACTGACATCATATGCGGCGACTTAAACGCCAATTGCAAGGAACAATAGAAGAGTACCGACGGACAATGCCTTCAGACAGCATCGAAAGAAAGAGGTAAGGCATGGATGACTAACTACATCCAGAAACCTCCATAATTTCGCAAGTCTGTTTCCTAATAAAAAAATGGAACCAACCTGGGAACGGCAAAACGCAAAGGCGACACTCGATTACATTTTTGTAAGTCAAGAACTCCTATCCAATATACAGGGCCTCATTATAACCCTGGCGCTCCCGTAATGAAGGGGGCCAGAACAGGACCGGCCCCCTTCATTACGAGAGCTCCGATTACGAGGTTCCCAATGCGGGACCCGGATCGGATGTCTGGTAAAACCAGACGTCTTTTCCGGGTCCCGCGAGGGGAAGATGGAGGTAATAACGGGACACTTGTAATGTGCCCATTGTTACCTCCCTCCCCATTCCCATTAGCCCTATGGGGGCTCAAATGGGAATGGGGAATGGTTCCTGCAAGGAGGAATTACCGGGTCCTCCTATGTCGGAATGACCCGTTAAGTCCCCATTGCAGGAACCCGGTAATGGAGCCCGGTTTGGAGGCACCATGGCTAATAGCCCCATGGCTGCCTCCAAACTCGTAATGAGGCCCACAGACTTTCCAGGTACAAAGAACCAACCATAGTGATCATAACCTGCTCCACTTCTCATGGCGGGGAAATCACCCAGTAAAACAGACCTACAATCATAATGTATCAGTAAATAAGCAACAAACACAACTCTGCTTGTCAACAGCAGCCGTAAGGGAGATAAACGCAAAATATAATCCACTAGCAGTAAAGAAGACCATGACGCAAAAAGAATTGAAACCAAACTACCTACCACTTCTAATGGCCTACAAAATAAAGCCGGCAGGACACAAAGACACCTGTGAGAAATTCAAAGACGTATATGACAAGGCCATGGTCGAAAAAAGAAGATGGATATGGAAATTGCAAAGAAAGGCAAAAAAGGCAAACACAGCGGAATCATGGTCGACCTTCGAAACAGAAGCAAAGGCGTATACCAGATGGACAAAACATCACAGACGGGCATTATACCAACAGGATTTGGAGGAAATGTTGAGAGCGCTAAGTACAAAAATATCTCGAGACTTCTAGGCTCTAATTAAAAATACACAGCCCACTGACGATATCTCGAATTCAGTATCCGAGGAGAAGTGGATAACTCATTTTGCATCCCTCTTCGATTTCCTGCCATCTTGCACCCGAACTCCCCAACGGGAAACAGCATCAACATGGGCTGACGTGACAGATCCTGAAGAGATCGAAAACGTGATAGTCATACAAAAAAACTCCAGAGCCCCAGGCCCGGATGGCTTGACTAATAATGACTTGAAGCAATCACCTGGTGAATGGGCAGTCATAATTAGTAAAATCTTTGGACATTGTGAAAAGCAAAAATGATCCCTGAGTCCTGGCAGCAAGCAACGGTCGTCCCCATTTTCAAAAAAAGGAAGTAGAGAAAATCCAGAGAGCTACAGACCGCTAGCGCTCCTTGATATTATTGGGAAGATCTACACAACCCTTTTGCTAAATACGTTACGGAAATGGGCTAAAAATGCGCCCTGCGCAGACATCTTTCACGTGGGTTTCAAGAAAAACGGAGGCACATACGTGAACATCGTGTTGCTGAACATTCTAAAGTCAAAAGTCAAGGCAGGGTCTCCTAAAGTCTACCTGGTGTTTGTCGACTTATCCAAAGCTTTCGACAAAGTCGACCGTAAAAAACTTTGGTCCAAACTGGAAGCCTGGGACTGTCCGAAATTCAGTCTTAGACCCGGTGATTGCTCTGCATTCAAGTACAAAGATACGTGTACGATTGAACCGCCAAGGGACCCTGTCAGAGGAAATTACAACAAACAGAGGAGTGAAACAAGGCTGCCCTCTAGCCCCGGCTCTTTTCACCACCTTGTTAGGAGATTACCAATATGCTGAAGCTAAAATTAGAGCGTTCCCGCCGAAAGTTGGAACAACATCAATCTCAAGAATACTATATGCTGATGACCTGATTCTAATAGATCACACTCAAATCGGTCTACAGCGTAAACTGACCAACCTGGCACGCTACATTGAAGATAACAACTTGGAAATTAACTTGGAAATTAATAAAAACAAAACAAAATTTTTGATTTTGGATAAAATGAAGCCAAAGAGATCACGTAGCAAGAAACAGAAAAAAATCCAAACTTGAAATAGTGTCCCATTACAAATACCTGGGAGTGACTATCGATGGTTCAACTCAAGAGACTATGATGCAGAGAACATTATGGGATAAAGCAAAGCAGTTAACGGCTCAAATAAGATCGATAGATATCAAATTTGGAAGATTCTCGCTGCTACCAGCCATTCAATTCTATAAAACAAAAGCAGTCCCCTCGCTTATATACGGAATGGACGCAACCCTTACTATTACCACTTCAATATGGACAAAGCTAGAAGGCATGATATGTAAGTCAGTGTTGGGCCTGCCCAAATCGACGCCTATGGCTGCAATTAGGCGCGAGTTAGGCCTTCTATCTTTAGCTGCTTCCGTAGACCAAAGTTCCACGAAAGTCTACAGAAAAACGCTGCTACCAGACATACTACCAATCTACAAAGTGATAGCAGAAGAAATCAAAGGCGGGAAATGTAAAACACTCAATAAATGGGTCGCCCACCAAAAAGTAAAACTGAGAGCCGTTGCATGTACAGAAGAAGATCTGAAAAACAACCCACAAAGGGTAAAAATAGAAATGGAATATGAAGATTGGATTTACACCAACGAGAAAGCAAACGAGAACAAACTCCTAGTGCACCTCCCTCCAACATTCAATAAAGTAAAAACTCCCCTGAATTACTGTATTAAATTCCCAAATAAACTGCTACGAAAAACATTCATGAAAGCAAGACTTAACTTCTTAATGACACATGAAATTTTGACCATAAGATCGACTTTCAGGTCTAACGAATGCCGTCTTTGCAAAAATCTGTAGCAGCTAGAAACAGTAAGACACCTGGTGATGTCATGCCCAAAAATGAGGCAATATAGATCAGTGTACCTCTGGCCCTTACTCACAGGATCTGCAATCGTAGACGAAGACATGGTCTGGAACCGACTGATTTCAGGCGAAAACCACAAGATGGTCCTTGACAACCGTAAAAATGGTGGACTTGGCACTAAAAAACATTAACAGGCAAAGACTGAGCAGGAACAAATCACAAGTTCAGTTATACATAACTGCCCTCTCCCAAGTCCTCCTTAATGAGAGAAGCCCCCCCCACACTTAGACCTTTATCCTTGATTTTATTTGATGAGAAAGAATGAGGTCCTTAGTTCAGTTTCAGTGTGATGTTTTGATGTTTTGATGAATTGATGACGCGTCGTGGCTTTGATTTGATACGAAACCAATCTTGTAAAAATCACATTTGATCAAACACAAGTAATCAAAAAAATAAGGTGAATGTTAGGACTAGAACATTCTTTAGAAAGCACTCTAGGAATCATGCCACTAATCCTAAAAGGGATCCTTTTAACCTCTCTCTTAGAAGAAACAGTGAATCAAAGCAGATTGTATGACAGAAGCATGGCACAATTCTCAAAAAGAGTTGATAAGCAGCAGTTATGGTGGGAGTACAAATTATATGAACCAGACATCATCATCTTTCCTAATGCTTTAATCAAGGAATGTAACAATACGTTAAAGGTTGTCTACACTGATTCTATGTTAGCCCAGGAAGTTAGTGTAGGGACCAAAACAACATTAAAAACTTCAGTAGCAACCAAAATGAACTACCTTTAAATCTGAGATAGTCACTGGTGCCTGAAAGGCTTATTTATCTCTCTCATGCATAACATTTTAAGGATAGTGGCCTTTTTGGTGGCAATATGGCATTGGGTAGAATACTGGAGGGTGTACGTTCATATTACTCTGTACCAGATGTGCCTGTGTGGTCCGTCTAAGGTGAATGGCATTTTGGATATTTAACCATACCATAATGGCAATGCAGATACATTTACAGCAGCAGCATGCAGGCCGGGAGGATAGTTCAGGGTCAACACATTGGGCCTCATTACGACCCTGGCGGTACGGGGTTAACGGCGCCGTAAAAGGTGCCAGCGCCGTTAACCCCGTACCGCCTCATTACGAGGTCCCCCAAACCAGGCGTGCTTACCAGGTCCCGCGAGGGGAAGAGGGAGCAAACAACGGGCCAACTCGTAATGGCCCGTTGTTTGCTCCCTCTCCCATACCCATTCAGCCCTATGGGGGCTGAAATGGGAATGGGGAAGGACCGGGTCCGGGTCCTTGGAGGGAGGAATTACCAGGCCTTCCAAACTCAGAATGGCCCGGTAATTCCTCATATTGTGGACCCGGATGCGATTTCGGCGGCAGCCATGCCACCAATAGCGGCATGGCTACCACCGAGGTCGTAATGAGGGCCATTGTCTTTGAAGCAAGACAACGCATAGCAACACTTATCTCATGCTTAGAAACTGTTCTTCTGTATTAAGCGCGTTGTAAAAGAACAATTATAATTATGGAGGAGGTCCCCCTTAATGTGAAGCTCTTTAAGAGCACAAAGTTAGTAGGCTGAAACAAGGGTGTGGAAACCTTAGGCCTTTGGAGGCGGGTCACTCAACTTAGGGGGATCCTGGTCTCAAGGGTCCATATTTGAACAATGGCATACGTAGGAAGATTGCCTCTGAGGGCAAGTGTGCTTGGATATCAGACAAGAATGTTCACCTCCTTTCTCTGTCCAAACCCAGTATAGTGCTGCAAAGTGGTGAAAATGGCAAAAGAAAGGAGGATTCCCAGCATCAGGAAAAACTATCCTGGAACTTCAGCTAGTAGAGCATCTTCTTTGAGCTTCTATGAATTGGTTATAATTGTGTTATGGTCTAGCCATTCCCAAGAGAAGGCACCAGAACATAACGGGCTCTCAGGTGTGCACAGCAGGCCTCCTTGCAGCCATGGGGGTCAGTGGCAGATGCTGCTGGGTGGATCATTAAATTCCACTCATTTAAATCTGTTGGAACAGTAGACTAACATGTAATGGAGATTGCTCCACTACGTGACATCTAAAAGAGATCAGAGGGGCTGTCTTCACCACCTCATCATTTCCCAAAGTGAAAAGCTGGTGGCTATCCTCTGGGTTTATGTCCAGGGAGAAGTCTCTGGTAGCTTTGCTCGTCTCTACACAGTAACACAAACATCTATCAGATGGTATCAGAGGTTTCAAAAGCGTCTCTTGCCTCCTTAACATGACCTGCATCCCCTGTAGGGTTGAATTGTGCTGCCCATTGTTGACCTTTTGGATGGAAGCAGGAAGGCGAGTGTCAGAACAGGGGAGCACCTTGATAGTTGTTATGTCTAAGGCCTATTTAAAGATTGCCCCAGGAAGATCTGAGAACATCTATGGTGTTAGTTTACCATTTTATACCAGTATTATTTCCCACTCGGAAGAGATTTTTTGCAGTCTCTCAAATACTTAAATATTAAGGGAACAATTAATTACCAGTGAAAATGAGTCTTGTTTTTTCTCCGAAAGAACCCAGAAGAATGGGAAGGCTAATCAGTCGAAGGTTTTACAAATAGTCATAGTTCTGGCACTCATCTCCCTATGGATGATTGAGAGGAACTGGCGGCTCTGAAAAGAAAAAAAAGAAGCAGAAACATCATGTTGACACACCATCCATGGCACACCCAGATTCTCTGATTTCTGAAGCCCTCTATTTGGCACAGTCTTTTATCAAAGAAAGGTAAGCACTTGCCAACAGAATCCAGGTTGATGGAATTATGTTGCTCACTGTCTAAAATAGACAGTTGCTAATATTTCACTCAGGGGCAGTTAAGATCCATGAAACAATTATTATAGGTTGTAGAAGAGAGGGCAGTGTCAGCATTTCAAAGAAAAGAAGAATCATTCCAATAAAGTTTGTTGAAGCCAAAAGTATTTGTGTCACCTAGAATTGGTTGAGGAAGTGCTTTCATGCCAGATCAGTTGAAAAAACTTGACTCATTTAGATTTTCAATAGGATATAGATGTTTGCAATATTTTCTGCGAGTGCATACATTTAGATGTCAGGAACATGAAAAACACAAGTCCGAAACGTTTATCAGCACGATTACAGACCTGCAAACTACACGTTTGATTGTGGGCTCGCCGGAATTACCTCCAGCTAAGGGCTGAAGGTAATTCCGCTACCGCACCAGCAAAAAAACACTGGTATTATCGGCACCAGTACTACCAGTACCAGTAATACCAGCAATCCCCCCATGGAGTCCTAAAGGAATGGGGATTAACCACTGTTATCGGAACTTAAAATATGCCGGTAATTCCGGCATACTATGGACCTCATTACACGGAAGGCGGGTTGGCGCCGGTACCATACCGGTACCACCATGGAGAAAAGTGGAATTACCACCCCATTCCGAGGTTGGCAGGGGGGGTAATTCCCCCTTTCTCCATGGCCCTTCCCCATTCCCATTTTTGCCCCATAGGGCATAATGGGAATGGGGAAGGCGGTAATTACGGTACCGCAAATTGCGGTACCGTAATTAGCACCAAGGTCCCTTTGCGGGTCCCAACTCTAACGGCTGGTCTACACCAGGCGTTAAGGTCGGGTCCCGCAAAGGGACCTCGTAGTAAGGCGGTAAGGGTTAACGGTCACCAGTACCTTTACCGGTGACCGTTAACCCTTACCGCCTTCCGTGTAATGAGGCCCTATGTGCCTGTAACAGTATTACCATGGTGCTATCCTGCCAGATTTACCACCAAACATGTAATGAGGCCTTATGAGTTACTTCTAAATATTTTGAAGCTAAAACATAAAATAAAAGTTTGAACAAAAACATATTTGTACGTTATCTTCCTCCATGAAAGTCCGACACTCACCAGGCGATGCTGAGTCTTGAATAAACAATGGGCAGTATCTGGATACTAGGGGCTGATATATTTTTGCCTACCCTCAATTGGTTGTAAAGTGGAACAGTATAGCAGCAAAGAAAGGCAAGGCATTCAGCAAGATGTGGAAAGCCAAGGACCAAAAGAAATGTGATCCTGGTGCACAGCCTGGATGCTTGTAAATATATATTTTTAGATTAATTTTAAGTACGTTGGCCGCAATTGATTTTTAATGTGGAAATGTAAAAAGTACCGAGGAGGGGAAAGATAAGACGGGAAAGGGAGACAAAAAGGGGAAACAAATAGTGAAGTCAGGGAAAGAAAAATAAATAGGAAAAATCAAGGTGTTGGTTAAGCATGGGGCACAGATTAGGAGAAATGTGGGCGTGTCCTGTGCTAGTAGTAGGGGACAGGGTGGATGAAAGGAGAAAATAAATCTACTGGGTGGTATAGCATACAGTAATGTGGCATGAAGTCAAGCTGACTTTGCTTGTTCAAGTGTTTGGATACATGAAATGAATAAGGAACAGATCAATTGGATGGAATCGGAAGCGGCCATATGCGTAATTTTAACAAATCCTTTGAGCCTTGTAAAGATAGGATGCTTGAATGTTACCCGGTTCTACTTTAAAGGCAAGCGACTCAGATTAGTGGAGTATATGAAACAGTCACAATATGGCATTTTTTTATATAGGAAACCAACATACCATACTCCCACAAGGTTGTGTTTGGAGGTAAGGTTTTATATGAGGTTTGTGACAAAGTCGACAGCGGTGGTGAGGGGCCGGGCAGGCTCTGGTGGCCAGCGAAAGCTACCTGCTCTGCTATGTAACTCCTGGAGGTGTAAGGCTTGTATCCCCAGAGCTTTTCTAGGCCTCCGGTGAGAATGTCCAATGTGTTAGGGTGCCAGCTGAATGGACAAGACCAATGTAGGTGAGAGAGAAGTTGCCTCAAGTAAATAGACCAAAGGAGAGGTAGAAATAATCCCACAGTCAGGGGAAGAGGACCCCTCTCCCATAAACCAGATCTGGTACCCCAAGTCTAGAGCTTACCCATATGGGCAGAAAAGAGGCAAGCCTTCCTTCCTAAGTTTCCTGTAAATCCAAAAATATGCATGAATATAGTTTCGTTTAGGGCCTAGATGCCCAAGGGCTTTGGCACTTTATAAGCACATAGATAGGTAAATAGATAGATAGATAGATAGATAGATAGATAGATAGATAGATAGATAGATAGATAGATAGATAGATAGATAGCATGAATTGTGATAATGAGTTGCAAGCCCCAGCGACTCTTTGGAGGGTTCCTCCTGGTGTTCAGGAGCAAAAGTGAGACAATTGTGCCAAACTGTCATTTTACAGTTGCTTCTTACTAGGTTTACTGCCTGTGCCATATTCTTTGTTTGCTTTAATGAATATGTTTAAAAAGAAAAGCCAATATTCAAGTCAGATTCTAGAATTTTGATTAGGCATCTCCAGACAAAGTTTAAGATTTCTCAGATAACCAACAAAAGTGGACAAACATTCAATCAAGCTATGGCCCTCATTAAGAGTTTGCCGGTAGGGATACAGGCAAACTGCCCTTAGTTTCTCCGCCGCCCGATATCCCGGTATTACCGGGATATTACAGGCGGCGCAGAGCCGGTAAGTTCCCATTCCCATGGAGTACGAGACAATCTTTAAAGAAGGCACTTGTCCTGAAAGAACACCAATAGGAACTTTTAAAAATGTTTTTAAATCTGGTCCTCTGCGCTTATCGCCCCATCTCTGTTCTGAATACAGATAATAAACTTAATAGCAATAAAAGTATGGCTCCTATTCTCTGGATCTTGAAGCTTTAACACGTGTTATGTGGTATAATTCAGGGGTTACTTTAAACCTTTTGCTTTTCCTCCCAATTTGTTGCTGCCATTTGTGACAATCTCCACTTCCGAACCCTTGCAGTGTGCAGAGGGTGACCATGGGGTCCGGATGTCACCACCTGCGGTTGGATGCAGGACCCAGGACGTGTGGGGAGGATGCCTTTGTAACTCCAAGCAGTGGGTAGCAAGGACTTTTCAAATTGGAAGCAGAGCTCTGCATAACACATTTTATGGGGTTCCAAATACCAATATTAGTGTGAGTGAGGATGTCTGTTCAATTGGTCCTTTAATGAATGCAGGCCTCTAGTTTAGAGAATGTATTATGTTCCAAGTCTGTGGTGTAAGTATCCTCCCACCCAGAAAGAGCATGAGCATTGTAATCCCAGCCCAATCTACCAAGAGAAAGGTTAGCAAATTGTTCTCAGCCGCACAGATCACTCACGGAGTACCCACACTCCATCACATATGTACTCAGTGAGAGAAATCCAGTTTAGTAGACAAGCTTTTTGCACTTCTAAATCAAACACACCTGTAATGCAACATGAATTTTAAATCCCTTAATCCCTCTCCAGTTAGCCACATCATACACTGGGCAAGCCCTCTTAGCGAACCCAATACCAGGGTAGACGAGAAGGCATTACATAAAGACATCCCATCATCACAGAGATTTGGGAGTTTTGAGGAGAAAGTGGTGCAAATATGTAGAATGATGACAGAGAGGAAAGGCTTGAGGAGCAGAGGAGGCTGGTGATGAAAGGAGGCGTTATGGGAGAGTTGGAGAAGTGATCTGAGGAGGATTTATAGAAGGGGTGGAGGAAAGATTTTAGGGGAGGGTAAAAGGAGCAACTGAAGAGGAAGTCAAAGGAGGACATATGGGGGAAAGCAGGGGCTTCAGAGAAGGTGGAGTAAAGATCTAAAGAGGAAGTGAGGGTACAGATGAGGTTAAAGGATGAACTAAGGTGGAGGTATGGATGAAAGGAGGAAGTAGAAGAAAGACATAAGGAATAGGTGGTACAGAAAGGGGCGCTAAGCAAGAGGTTGTGCTGAAACGAAAAGCTGAGTAGGAGGAGAAAGTAGGATCAAAGGGTGAGGAATGAAGAAACGAGCAGATGAGCTGGAGCAGAGCATTACACATAAGGAGTATGTGATGATGAAATGAGGATCAGAGGAACAGAAGGAGAAGTATTGGCTGAAGGCGTCCAAAAAGGAAACCAAGAATGAGGCACACAAATAAGTGGGTATTGAAGGGAACAACCACCCTCACTATAGAGGGTGCATCAGGGAGGAGGTACAAGAATGTGCTGGAACCTAAAGGGGGAGGGACAAGGAGCTTATACAAGGAAAAGGCATCCGGTGAAGATCATAGGCTCCTTTGGAACAATCTTACATTGGAGCGAGAAGGAGGAAAAGTGACCGGTCAGCCAGTTCAGACCCTTAAAATAACGTGACTACATGGCTTAGAGAAATAACCCTTAACCTCTCCAAACCAGCCTCCCTCCTTGCAACCATCAGTTAAGCACTTTGAAAGGTTGGTAAACACTGCTGCTGGGTCCCAATCTGACCCGATAAGATGATCTCAGGGATTTTTCCTGACGAATGTCAGGAAAGGAGTTATCCTTGTAACAACTGGGGTTGCTGGAAGAAAACCCCCTCTACACCCAGCAAGCAAAATCAACTTGGCAAAGCCTGGGTGATTGAATTATTACCAAAAGAAAGAGACACCCAAACCGTGCTGTGATCATTTGCGGTTATGCATGGCCATTCCGTGGGTGCCACCTTGGTACTCAATCTAGTGGATACTGTATAATATGTAGGTATGCAGTTGCGAACAGTCTGAAGACCTGCAGGCTCCCAATGCCCTTTCAGGGATTTTGATGGTTATTGGTGTTGAGTTGTCCACTCGGAGATAATCCCCTTTTTGCGGCAGGATATCTACAACACAAGTATTGTAAGAGTAAGCCATGAAGGCACAAGTTGGTAAACATGAGTTATTTATTCATTTGATTTATTTATATAGCGCTAAAGACGAGAGCCCATGGGATGGGGGCGCTAAACATAACAAACATACATAAAACAGAAAAAAGAGGTAACCAGGGGATAAAACTGTTTGGTTACTAGATCAAGAAATTAGCAGAACAGTGCTGTCTTCAGGACCTTCTTGAAAACAGAAAAAGATGAGCGTGCTCTGAGATTGAGAGGAAGCTCGTTCCAGAGACTCGGGGCTACATGAGGGAATGACCCTCTTGTCACACAGGAGTGTTTGGAACATCGCGTCACCAAACAGGGAGGTGTTGTTAGAACGCAAGCTCTACGATGCCTGATAATGAAAACAGAGATCCCCTTTGGCGAAAAATACTATTAAGGTGCAGTGTAATTATTTTCCCTGTAGGAACTTGGGATGTTAGCCAACTCCTGTCATATTCATGTTAGTGATAAGTCGGCACTACAGGTTACCTTACACAGATTCTCTCTCCACAGCTGGACTGGAAGGAGTGTGGTATGAAGTGGCCTGGTGGCAATGGACAAGCCTGAAGGCCAGAGCCAAACACACCAGGGCTACACAACATTTTCCAATACCCAACTCTTATGTTTGCGTACGAATTAACATTTCTGCCAATTATATTGCTATTGTCAATACAGATCTCTGAAACACAATTTGTGCCTTGCACAACCTGGAGGCCTGCTTGTGCTGTGGGGTATGTATTAAGTAGATAAATGCAGCCAACAGCCATCACGTTCCTACTTATAGTCACTGAGACAGCACAACTGCATTGAATATTAAGGAGTCAAGCTTGTAGTCAATCCCAGGATGGGTTTGATATTCATTTTCAAACACTTCCCAATGCTAAAGCCTTGCCGAATAATCAAATCATGTATCTTTATCTGTATCCAGCAGATTCAATGCAATAAAGATACACATCTATGGCTCATGTTCTTTACTGGAGGAAGCTGTATTGCTCCTATTTCTTCTTTTAAAAGGTAATTCCGTTATCACCAGATTTCGATGAAATTCTAAGACTCCTCGAAGATCAAGGAAAGAGGTATGACGTCAGACACCTTTAGGTTGATTGCCCTTACATCATGATGTCTGGGGCGACAATGGCCAGTAAAATAGCCAGTGTTAAATACCAGAAAACTGGCATCAACATCTTACTGCTTTCAGAGGGTTTTTAATTTCAATCCTTTGCACAAATTCAACAGCTATATTTATTTTAAATGATTGAATCCCTCTATGGCTGAGAACATATATGTCACATTCCATTGACCAGGTTCGCTGGGCAAAGAACGTGGCATACATGTTTTATCTACTATTAATTGCACGTATCACTGGGCAAAACAAATAGTTACTCTGTTCAGACCGTCTTTCACACAGGAGGCAACGCTGTGTGGGAATTTTAAATCGTGGCACTTGCTAAACATACACCCATCTGGATGACGAAAAGTTAACCAAATCAGGTATTTTAAATCTTTACTCTGCCTGTTTCGGCTTCTTACAACAGATTTTTTAAAATATTAACGAAACGCTCTTGAAGTTCAAATCATTCTCCATTCTGTGGGCCTGAGCCTCCTTGTCCATTGAGTGCCTCTTGAGACGCCATTGAATCCATCCTATCAATGTTATCAGTGTACGATCAATTGCTTGCCTAACAAGATTCACAACGCATGCTAAAAAATAACGAAATAATTCAGTCAAGAGATACTTTATGAGAATATAATCTTTCCCGTCCTTCCCATGACCCAAATGTTAAGGCTGGCAAATCACCGGATGTATTAATACAATACGATTTTCAGCCTCTACCAAAGTGCAGTGACACCAATGTGATCCATTAACATGTTTTTTAAATGATACTGTTATCCTCAGTAGAGGGCCTTCTTTTGGCTTACTGGTATGTGGTATGAGCCACAGTGGTTTGCAAGCATGTTGAGCAATTAACAATGTACTGTTTTACATATTTTCTCATCTCAGTCTGTTTTATATGTCAAGCAAAAGCTAAGTAGTTGTCAATTTACCAAAGATCTCTTTGAGCTAGCTTTATCAAACAGTAACATCAGATGCCGTGCTGTAAGTAGCCACCACTGTTTTTTTCAAAGTAGTCTTCTTCTAAATTGGCGTGTCATTGCACTACTGGCGTAAAAATGTCTCATCCAAATTAGCCTTGAGCCATTTGATTTATAAGCAGTATGAGAGTCCTTGCACTGATGTCATGTTTAAAAGAAGCAATGGCAAAGCCAACCATTTTTCTCGTGTATATGTATTGGGTAGTCATGTGCCAGGCACTGCTATCATATGCTAGCCAGATGCTACCATTATGGCAATGCCTGACAAATGCATATGCCCTGCCTACACACAAGGCAAAACTGTTGGCATTGCCAATGCTTGCTTAGAATGCTAGTACACCGACATCAAGTATGACTCAATATTGGAAGTACCACAGCGTTTTAACATGGGGCCTTTTGAACTGCAATTCATCCCAATTACTGCCAGGAAGTTAGGTACCTTAGAAGTCTTTCCAGATTAATATTATTTCTTCCCGGCCCCTTATCCCTTAGTACTGATCTCATAGGGTGACAGCTGTCAAACAACATTGCGCAATCTTTTTTTTTTTTTCATTTTCTGAAACTTTATTTTCAATGTAGAGAAAGAAGACATCAATTTTAAAAAGCAATAACATATTTACAAAATGATATACAAATTCACAGAAACATCAAAAACAATAGTATCTATAGAAACGAAACCCACCCTAACCCACAGTTCACATCTCATTACCTACAAAATCTAATTCAATACAGTTCCAAAAATCTCCCCCATATCTTTGCAAACAAACCATTTTTGCCTTGTCTCCTATATAAATGTTCCTCCATAGCTGCCAAATCTCGCATTTCACTTAGCCACATTTCTTTTTCTAATGTAGCAACAGATTTCCAATTCCTAAGGATAATTTTCTTACCCACTGCAGCCCCTCTAACCATTTTTATTGGCACTGAGATAGGTCATCCATGATGGAGTCATTCCCCAGAATTAACGTCTCGAAATTAAAATCAATGGTCACTTCCAGGATTTCTACACAAATTTCACAGACATCACTCCAAAACCCACGAACCTTCACACAATCCCACAGCATATGTTCCATTGTACCATTATCCTGAACACATTCCCAACATTCCGGACCATCTTAGTCCATCTTCTAGTGCCAAAGAGCTCTTAAACGAAATTACATGAAAAATAATGCTTCATGGTTTCTCACGTGTATGATTGCATCTGAATATACTGTTTGTATCCGAAATGTGGACATTATAACTTTCTGCTGCTGGTTTGTTTTTGGCCAATATACCTTTATCCACTATATGGATGACAGTGATTGTATGGCTCAAAGTGTGAGCCAAAAGTCCTCTCACGTGCGACCACCGACACCACATCACATCACAAGGAAAGTATCTGACTGGCAGGGCCATCTTTCTTTCAGAAAAAGACAACCTCACTTGCAATTCCAAAAATGAAAATTGACAGGAGAGCATACCTTCACTCAAGGCATTTTGTCAGACATAAATTGTGCATGTAAAAATACGTTTTAGACAGATCAACAATCGTGACCTATTCTTTTTAGATTGCTGCACTTTCTAGTCAAACGGTCCGTTATTAAGACTGAAAGGGGTGCGAATTGACATTCTTGTAGGTTGTAACTTCTGATAGCCCAGAGCAGAATAAAGGTGCTAAAGACAGGCGTAAAAGGGATATACCTGTTTTAACGCCTCTTTTTATGTGCGCAGGGGATTTTCTATGTCAAATGCAGGTACAGAACAGGATTATCCTGTCCACCGTTCCAGTACGCACCACCAACCAAATACATATGGATTTCCTCTAGCATATACGTCCATGCTTGCAGAAAACCAGTTGTATTGTAATTGGTTATTTATGACGTGCTTAATACCCAGAGGTTTATAAGCACGCACGCAGGGATCGAACCAGTGTTGCTCTGCATCGTTTTACTTCACAGGCGAGCGTGTTGCCCCCGAGCTATCCTTCAGAGATCATTTAATTCCTTCTTATCAAATCAGCCTGCTTTTAGCAATCACAACAGACATATTCCACAGGAATCCATTGTCTGCCACGTGGACATGTCAGTTGGCATTAACATTTTTTGCACTGTGAAGTACAATGGAAACATGTCAATGGGATCTTGCCCGGTTTAACACTTTTTTGCCCTTCTAATGCAAATGACCAAAATTGCACGGTCAGGGCCGTAGTGCATGGAAGGTTAAACATAGACATTTGTGTCTTGTCTTTTTTTTGTCACCTCCAAGAGACTACTTTTAGCGGTGGTCAATGTCCAGTTTAGAAATACAATAATCTTAGACCATGCCCTCATGTTTCTAAATATGTAAATGGGTGGGGACTTCGAAGATTGGGAACAAAAGTGCAGGTTAAATATAGCTAACGCCTGAAAAAACGTGGACCTGAGACCTTAAAGATCGAAATATCTAGATTTTGGGAGAACAACCTGACCCCTGACATCAGTTTGTGCTCATGCTGGGAAGCCATAAAGCCTTTCCTGAGGGAAGGAATTGCATAACAACGTGTTTTATGCCAAGAAAATAACACTGTGGATGAAAGAGGACGAAAAACAAAGTATTGACCTAAATATATGAAGTATACACGTTAGGCGGAGGGAGTTTATTTAATTACTTTATTGACTTAATCAAGTTATTTGTATATTGGGGATATGAATGAAGTGGCCGTTTCCTTCACCATAAACCGTCACTCTCTCTTCTCCCTGCGTTCGGATTCCAATTCTGGAATCCCACGCTGCTGTGCTGATACATCATACTACACATCCTCCTCCTTACACAAGCATCTCTTATTCAGAGAAGTCCTTCAGGTATTTCGGTCTCCGATAACTCCTCCCAAACCTAGAACTGGTCGTCGCCGGAGTCATCTTCATCTTCGGGATATCTGGCACATCTGACAAGGAAACATGACTGCCATCTTTGTAGCCTACCTTCTCACTCCTCACAGTGTCAACATCAAACATAACCATAACTCTACTATTATTCCACACCGTACCGTCCTTTGTCCTTACAGCATGCTTGAACACTTCTATGAACTCCATGGGTTTGGACCATTTGCTACCATCCACTCGCAGAACTTGCGGCAAACTGACTCTCACAAATCCACCAACCAAAGGAATTTTGACTGCTCTAAATCGAACACTATCTTTCAACATTTTATTGCTGACCTGTCTCATCCTGATATTTTCCCCCACATCGCTCAAAGCCACATCCATGCTCAACACTTCACTCATCCAACTTGGAAACAGCTTGGTATTTTCTCTTCTTCCCCTACTCATTTCAAACGGGGAAACACCCATCGTACTATCTGGCGTGAATCTATGGGCCACCACGGTCATCCTCATCACTTGTTTCCAATGCTTTCCGTTAGACCAAGCCCACCTGATCGCCTCTTTTAATACTCTATTGTATCTTTCGACAATCCCATTGGTCTGTGGGTGATATATCGCACTGGTCTTATGAACAATAGATTGCTCCCTCAAATATTCCCTCATCTCTCTAGACTTAAATTGAGTCCCATTATCAATCAAAATCTCCTCAGGATAACCTTTCCTACCACACACATCTTCCAAAAACTCAATGGCACCTCTCGTTGACACATTCGTCATAACTTTCACTTCAGCCCTTCTCGTTAACATATCAACAATTACTAAACAATATGATTGCTGCCCATTGCTCCATACAGGACCTAAAATGTCCATCGTAAACCTCTTCCAAGGTCTATCAGGAACATCCACCAAAACCATTGGATACTTCGCCCCCATGTACCCCTTATCACTGCTACAGCAAAGGATACAGTTTCTGACATGTCTTTCGATTTGGAGATCACACCCCGGCCACCAGTAAGTCGTCCTTATCCTGTTCTTCGTCTTGGTGATACCTTGGTGGCCTTCATGACCTAGTTGAATTATCTTTTCCCTGATTCCTTCTGGAGGAATCAGTCTATCACCTCTCAGCAAGTAGCCACTTTGCACAGAATGTTCAGCTCTTTCACTCCGCAATCCTTCCGATCCTACTTCACTCCACAAATTTATGCTATCTCAGAATTGTATTCTTGCAACATGGAGACCCATCTTCTAATTCTTCCTGAGACTTTATCAAGTCCTTTTGTGGAAAACACCTGTACTAACGGCTTGTGGTCTGTATGCAAGTCAACTTCGTTCCCCAGATGAAACTTCTGAACTTGTTTACCACCCATGTAATATCTAGAGCCTCTTTCTCAATTGTCGCATATGCCTTCTCAGTACCCTTCAACAGGCGAGAAGCAAATGCTATGACGTATTCCTTGCCATCATGCACTTGTCTCAGTACAGCTCCCAAACCCACGTTGCTGGCATCTGTTGTAATTACAGTGCATCCCCCACGAACATAATGTTTCAATGCCGGAGCAGATTTAAGTGCACTCTTGATATACATAAATTCTTCCTGACATTTTATGTTCCATTCAAACTTTTGGTTCATGTTCAGTAGTTCTCTCAACATCACTGTGTGATCCGAAAAGTTCTTTACAAATTTGGCGGAGTACTCTGCCATTCCTAAAAAGGTTCTAAACTGTTCTTTGGAGTTGGGGACAACCATGTCATCAATAGCAGATGTCAGTTCTCTTCTTGGCATCACACCGTCCTTAGAAATAACGTGGCCAAGATATTCAATCTCACTCCTGTTGATCTTAGATTTCTCTTTGCTAATTTTCATTCTTGCCTTTCCCAGTTTTGTATTCACGAAATTCAGCCTCCTGTTGTGTTCCTCTACTGTGTCTGCGTATAACAGAATATTGTCTTGAAAGAATAGGACACCTTCGTCCCCGTCAAAAATTCTGTACAGTATTTTCTGGAAAACTGAGGCTGCCGAGATTAACCCAAATGGCATTCTACGATACTGATACAGACTTTCTGTTGTGATAAAGGCAGTAAGATGCCTCGATTCTTTATGCAACTTCACTTGGTGGTACGCCAATGTGAGATCTATTGTAGAGAACACCTTGGCAGAGCCCATCGTTGCAAGTAATTCCTGGATATTGGGAAGTGGATGCCTCTCTGGCACGAAACATTTATTGAGCTCTCCTAAATCAATACATATTTTAATTTTTCCTGAACTCTTTCTCACAATCACCAAAGGAGAGACCCACTCCGATGCATCGATCCTCTCAATTATTCCTTGACCTTCAAGGTTGCACAGTTCTTTCTTTATCTCTTCTCTCATGGTTATTGGCACACTTCGTAACTTCTGGCCAACAAGTTTACATCCTGGTTTCATTTGAATGCGATGCGTGAATCCCTTTAAGTAACCAATTCCATATCTGAACAAACTTGTGCACATCTTTTCTTGATTAACACTGGCACCTTCTATAGCAAATACTGATTCCTCAGAACTGGCGTCAAGACAAACTTTGAGAAAGCTCTGATTTGTCCAACTCAGTAGTGGTGACGCTCCCTTCTTTGATACGTAGACCTTTCCTACAGCAGACCTCTCTTTGAAGCTCAATTCTGCTTTGAACCATCCTAAAACATCAATCTTTGCTCCTCCATACGCGTGAGGATTAATATCTACTTCATGTAACCATTCTGGTCCAATCTTCTTCCATTCTGTTTCTGGTAAAAGGGTATATCTGGCCCCTGAGTCGATCATCATCTTGACAGGTTTCCCGTTCACCATGACTATGGCCTTTGGGCTGACTTTGATTTCTTCATCACAGTCACCACTAATTGCAAATGTACATTCTTCACCGTCATCACTTCCCTCATTACCTATACAATTAATGTGGTTGCCTTTGGTCCTACAACACTTAGCGAGATGCCCTTTTCCATTGCAATTCCTGCAGATTATTCGCAGAGCTGGACATTCTGGACTGCTCGCAAAATGTGATGGACTATCACATCTAAAACATCTCCTGGCACAACCTCTCCCTCGTTGGTTGCTCTGAAACCAGTGATATTCTGAACTGTATCCTCTGCCATATCCTCGGCCTATCATCGAGTCTCTTGAGATTCTGTGTTTTCCATATCTTTGTGCCACTGATGGATTGCCATCGTTCCTTCTCCTCACACTAGTACCGGAGTTGTTTACACTTGCCACCACATTCTCTTGGGGGTTTTGTAACATATTAATAGATGATTCCACTTTCAATGGTACTTCCTTCAACCTGTCTTCCAGTGTGTAACAAATTTTTCTGTGTGTTCTACCTCCATGGCAATTCTCAGAACATCCTCTAAAGGTGGATCTAAAGGTGGATCATTCTCCGTCCAAAGTTTCTCACGCACTTTGGAACTACTGCACTTCAGCATAAACTGATCTCTTAGTCTTTCTTCAAGTTGAGGACCAAACTTACATGTTCTTGCCAGTTTTCTGAGGGATGTTATAAATTGTTCAACTGTTTCACCTGCTTCTTGTGTTCTCTTTCCGAATGTATACCTTTGTAATATGATGCTTAATTTCTTTTCATAATGCTTATTCATTTTCAAAACACATTTTTCATACTCATTTATATCCCCACTCTCTGCAGTTGATAAGTCTGGTAAATCCTCATATTTTTCTTGTCCTGCTGGACCCAGACAATGTAAAAACAGAGACTTTTTCCTTTCCACACTGTAATTTGCCCGACACACAACTCTTATAATGTTCAAAAGTCTTTAACAATCTTTTCCACGGTAGAATAGGCTCCCCCACTTCAGGTAAGAATAAGGTGGGGGGGGTGTACTGTGCATGGCCATTACTCTGTCTTCAGCACCACCCCCAATCAACTCTGCCTTCAATAACTTGAAATTGTATGTGTGTACTTTTGTAACTTTACTAATTGTGCATCTCGTAGAGTAATATTGGCTATAGATATTTCCAAAGGTAGGCACCCAAAACATTTTTTTTTAATACTGCGCCGAGGAAGAAGAGATTAGGATTCAATGAGGATTATGTAATTTGTGCCTGGCTCTTCAAAATGGCTGCCGCATGCAGCGTGATAATGTTGCACGTCGGTATGGATTTCCTTCAAACCTCTAATAATCGTTATCAGGGATGGCCTTCTGCCCCTTTTTTCTTCGATTTGGGCATGCGCAGGAGAAACACATGCAGAGAGTAAATGGAGCGCTATGGGGCCACTCACTCCCTCACCTTGTCCAACGTTGCTGGAGATCGGCCCGTCACTTACACGGCCTCCTCCTCCGGTGTTGCTCCGTCCCCAACACGTCTTGCAAAGGACCTACAGGGGTAAGCCCTCGTCGCCACGTGAAGTATACAGGTTAGGCGGAGGGAGTTTATTTAATTACTTTATTGACTTAATCAAGTTATTTGTATATTGGGGATATGAATGAAGCGGCTGTCTCCTTCACCATCAACCGCCGCTCTCTCTTCTCCCTGCGTTCGGATTCCAGTTCTGGAATCCCACGCTGCTGTGCTGAAACATCATACTACAACATATTGGAAAAACATATTTTACCACTAGACAACAATTCAAATTTAACTAAATAATATCTGAAGCAGTAAGTTGGAGTTTAACCATGCATTGTAAAAAAAAAAAGAAAAAAGTATCAGGCGTTTGGAGAGAGAATGTGCAAGGTGCTGGCCCACCCCCTCAAGAGTTTGGGTCACTCAGGATGAATTAACTAATGAAAGACCAAGGCTGACAACAAGACACTTTATGGGCCTTTCAAGACTACAAGAACAAATTATATACAGCGCATACTAGGGGTGCCCCAAGAACACTGATGTATTTCTCCCACACGTCCTACTTCTTCATGTGGATGATGATGATAATGGAGCCAGGCCTGTTGAGTCCAATGAAAGTGAAGAAATTGCGGGTGACAATATGTATGATGAAGTCAGGCAAGACTCCAGGCCTGGATGTTTATCCAGTGGAGTTTTACTCTACCTGCTCTGATGTTGTGGTACCACTCCTCCAGGCCAAATGAAATGAATTTTTAACTACCGTCAGAAAACCTGATTTTATGTTCTGTTCCTTATATCCCTCAGACTTAACTCAGGTAAGGTGGGGTCTGAAGGAGTAAAATATGGGTCAATGAGTTTTCAACGTAAACCTAACAATTCTTGAGGCTGCCTGTTGATTCAGTCATCCATTGTTTGATTAATTATACCCAGGTTGAATTTGGTAAAGAAGGGCACTGTCCTTATAACATATGTGAACCCTTAGAACTTATTGACAACCATAAAAAAGTATGGAGGTCATTAGGAGTTTAGCCGTCCAGGAAAAGTGGTGGTAATTCTGTTACCGCCACTTTTCCTGCATCGCCAAACTACAGGTTTGCCGGTGGGGGCTACCCGATTTACCTCCAGCCAAAAGCTGGAGATAAAGTAGGCCACCACTGGCAGAAAACAGGCAGTATTACCGGCACTTCCCCCATGGAGTCTTATGGGACTCCATGGAATGGGCAATGACCGCCGTTGCGGACACCTGTAATATCCTGGTAATCCTCGGTTATCAGGCACTGGTAACAGTAGGTCCATTTGCCGGTATATCGCCGGAATTACTGGAAAACTCCTAATGAACCTCCAATGTGTCTTATAGCAACAGTCAGATTTGAGAGAGAAAAGCTTTCGGCCATGTGAACTGGCTATTGAAAAAAGGGGATTGGAGCTTTTCGTCTGATAATTGTTCGCGGTGAACTGTCTGCAATAAATCTGCTTGCATTAGAACAATTATCAAACGAACAAACATCCCCAATAAATATGGCACTGGAATGCGGGGCCCCTATCCACCTTCCCCTACTTACCTGTTTGCTCGCCTCCACGTCCTCTGTACCCCTGCAGCGTCAGATCCGTCCCTCTAACGCGGGTCAGATCCGACGTTGCAGGCTCCCCTTTTCTCTTTTTTCCAGTCCCCTGCCTCCCATGTTGAGGAAGTGGGGGACACCCCTGAAACGCCGCAAGGCCAAAAATACCAAAAATAGGGAGCGGGGGACACCCTCGCAATCCCCGCTCCACATGCCAGTATTTTTAATTTTTTGTAATCGATCGAATCAATTATAAATGAACAATTTGGCTAATACCACAAAAAAGGGTCTGCAAGCCATTGTTTTTAGAAGCATTCCTGATATATGATTTGGCCTTTATCATGGAGCTAAAGCTATGGTGCCGACTACCTACTGTATCTCTAGGAAATGTCTTCCAGAGATCAATACTCATCAAGGTTGTGACCTATTTCATAAATTTTTAGTTTTTAATCTTTTTACTGACGTTTTAATGATCAATCAAAAAAAGGAGTATTATCAAGATTGACAATGTAGAATCAGACAAACCTCTGTTACAATGTAACTCAATTCTCATGCCTTCCTCGAATAGACCCCTTGCCCGTACCTGGCACCAAAATATGTAGCTTGTTAGTACAGCGTTTGTATGCCTTGAGCCCCTTCGAACCTGTGAAGTCCTTATTATGATTTTTTACATGTTCAAGAAAGTTTCTCCAAACCCAATACAATTCTGTGAGTTTATCTTTAATTGCATATGACACGTTTCCATTACTTAAAACCTGCCGCAATTTCCCATACCAGTCCTGTACATGTGGTATTTGACAGGACTTCCACATTCTCCCAAATACAGTCTGATGGATAGGAGCTCTTTGGAGATAATCTCATTTGCTTTCTATGAGAGTCGATAGATGCCTTTTACTAGGGAAAGCCCCAAGATGTCGCCCTCATAATTCCGACAGCCAAAATTCAGACTTTTTTTTTTAATACCCTCTTACACCATATATGAAGGGGTGTAAAGGGGGTTAAAAAAAAGTTAGCATTTACGGCCTTCAGAATTATGGGGGTCGCAGTTATCACATAGATCTCTTTTTCTCGGCTACTAAACAAATATATCTCCGGTGTTTCGAGTATGTTTCTAGCCCATAGTCTTACTTAGCTTTTCAGTTATCAGATTCCAAAATTGTTTAAGGTTTGGTCAATGCCACCATAAAAAACATCCATGCTCCTTCACAAGCCCTCAACATAGTCCATTCTTGCCTTTCACATAGCATTGGAGAATTTCAGGGACCCGATACCTTGAAACTATAATTTCATAAAGCTGTTCTTTGTGAAGAGTGTACATTGTTGCTGCTACCACTCTTTCCCAGATTTTCACCAAAGTATTCTCTGTCCCAGGTCACTCCTAGAGCATGATGTCAGTTTTTATATACTGTGGAGTCAGGAATGAAACTCTGACACAAGTTAGACATGGTTTTGGCTAAAGACTTTTGTTGATGAATAAAAGGGATTGGGAAAATGCCTCGCTGTCCCTGCACTAGAGGCGTTTCCCTACCTAAACTCAATACTAACGATCTGTCAGTGTCAGAATGTCCAAAACAAAACTGTCCTGTGTCCAATGTACTATCCTGACCCTCAGATTCTAAGGAAATTAAGGTTAAAGTGAAAAGGAAAATGAATGTGGCCTTCAATGTTTTAGAAATGTTAAAATGGGCAAAGCATAAGTAACTCCAACAAAAAGTCTCTCAAGGATATTTCTCTTTACTCCAGAGGGTGTCCCCCTCCCTTGGATCCTTCTTCATGTTTTCTTAAAAATAACAGTTCCAGTATTTCCTCCTGATCAATACCAAAACCGCACACAACTATCTTTGTTTCATCAGGAAACCTGGGATACTCTCCTGCCAAAGTTTCTCTGTTCTCTTATCTTCTTTTTGTACAGTATTTTCCTAGTCCTGATATTTCTCCTCAGGACCTCTTTATTCTTGGTTGACACAATTCTGGTTCAGGTATTTCTTTAGCTTCGATCACTTTCTTGCGACTGGCTGATATCCTTTTTTCTGCTACAGTCTCTTGTATTCACAATCATCCACTTTAAATTGCCTGGTATGTTTTCTTGCCAGGGTTTTTTATATTCATACACTTGTTGTTGCCTGGTATATTCTCCTACCAGGGTTTCTTGTAGTCACACACTTGTAATTGCCTGTGTCTGCACCTCCACTTTTGATAATTCACCACATTAGCCCTTTTGGATATTGCATTCTGGCCAGGGTATATTGCCTCATTAATGTTTTGCTCACACTTCCACTCTTGGTAATTCACCACCTTAGTCTTATTGGCTAACTCACTTTGTCCATTATATACTGACTTGTTAATGGTTCTTATATTTACATTTCGTACATATGGGCAAACTTCAAAGGTTCCCTTCTTTAATTGAAGCACTTTCAGGTTCCCTCTTTCGTATTCAATATTTGTATTTCTTTTTTTCTCTGTTCTATTTCATTCAACTACTCACATGAGGTGTGCTCGCCAATATGGCGCGGTGTCCCCTTCTTCCCAACGTGGACCCACCAGTTCTTTGTGGTGTTCCTTCTCCTTTTTGCAACCTGCCGATAGCAGTCTAGCAGTCATCAGGGGATTTCCTCCTCGTGCAGTTCGGCTTTCTGCGTCATTGCTTCCAAACAGGCTTCTCTGATTCACACAGGTCTCCGCTAAGTGTCTCACTGCTTCCTTCTACTGGCAAACACCCAAGTGTCCTGTAATGGTTTCTGGCACTTCTGCCATGTGTGGTCTTCCTCGCGCAGCTTTCATCTTCTCAGCACTTGAGCCTGTTGGCTCCACCGTCTTTCTCTCAACCAGTATGTCACACAGAGAGGAACAGCCCACTCCCACCAGCAGTCTACCATGGTTTCTTGCAGTCCTGCTTTAAATGACCTTGCCAAAGGTGCATGTTCACAGCAACTAGAGCCTCCTCTTCTTTGTCACAGTGTCAAGGTGATTCTTGGAACAGTAGTCCTTTTTAGTTAACTTGCACAAAAAACATTGGAGGAATGTTTCTAAAATGTTTTGAGGACAAGTAGTGTTTGAAGGTTGGTCTGTAGATTGGAATGAGAGAGATTCAGCACTCCCCTTTGGGTAGCAGGGGAAGAATCACAATAGGCCATTGGAGTGTTACAAATGGGAGGTTCATCCTGCAAGGGGCAAGGGGGATACCATGTCTCATCCGATGAAGCCATGGTATTTCCCCAGAGGTTGTCTCCCCCCACGTGATCCTCATCTCCTATAGCTGCCCCCAAGGTCAGGATCAGGCAGTCGCTGCCGTCCCCTGGCCACATGGGAGGAGGTCCCCACCAGGGAAACAGTGATGACTCCATCTGATTCATCACAATACACATATATCTTTTCTTATGTTTCTTCCCCAGGTTCTTGTATATTTCAGAGATCAAGTATTTGCTTTCCCTGTTGGATCATGATTCTTTCAAATGTGTTGAGGGGCCTTCTTATTTTCTTCCTAATGCCCCTATGAAGAGGCCAGTACCTAAAATGTAACTATTTAAATCTTTGCTTTCAGTTAATCAGAAATGTTCTTTACATCGGTTAAAAGATTTTCAGGCCGATTCATGGAATAATTAGCGCGGCGCAAGTGGGCAAAAACGTGCGAATCGCAGTGGAATAGCGAAAATCGCAGTGCAAGTGCGAAAATCGCACGAAAAGCAGCGCACGTCGATTCATGGAAGGCCGTGCGCGAGAAAACCAGCCGATGTGCGATAAAAAAGTGCGCGGCGCACGTTGGCGACAGGCCATCTAACAGCGTGCGCCAGGTCACAGCGAAAATCGCACAGGCCACAGCGAAATTAGCACATAGCGCGGCGCACGCAACAAAAGTAGGCGGAACACGGGCGTAACACTCGGAATGGGGAACAACTTGCCAAAACGTGGGCGTCACGGGGGAAGTACAGGGCACAAGTGCACGGAACGCCCACACGCTCGCCTACAACACGTATTCATGGAATAGAATAGGGGAAAAAAGCGCACGCTCAAACCAGCGCACAGGCACAAACACGACCGCCACAAGAAAGCAGGCGGTAGCGTCTCTGCGGCTGTAAGAAATGTGCGCCAAAAGGTGCGCCAACAAATAGCACCTATATACTGCCATGATGAATGTCCCATACTGTGGCCCTCCAGGAAAAATGACGTGCAAAGGGGTACCCACAAACACGGACACCCGCTGACAAAAAATACGTGTGCGTGTATACCGGGGTGCACGGGAAGTCTCACACGCGATTTGCAGGGTACGTGCATCACAGGGGTTCGCGTGAAGTTATTCACGCGATCGGGCCTGGGGGAGCATGCTACGTGTATTTCAGGGGTTCGCGTGAAGTTTCTCACGCGATCGGGCCTGGGGGAGCGTGCTACGTGTATTTCAGGGGTTCGCGTGAAGTTTCACACGCGATCGGGCCTGGGGGAGCGGGCTATGTGTATTACAGGGGTTCGCGTGAAGTTCCTCATGCGATCGGGCCTGGGGGAGCGTGCTACGTGTATTTCAGGGGTTCGCGTGAAGTTTCACACGCAATCGGGCCTGGGGGAGCGGGCTACATGTATTACAGGGGTTCGCGTGAAGTTCCTCACGCGCTCGGGCCTGGGGGAGCGGGCTACGTGTATTACAGGGGTTCGCGTGAAGTTCCTCACGCGCTCGGGCCTGGGGGAGCGGGCTATGTGTATTACAGGGGTTCGCGGGAAGTTCCTCACGCGATCGGGCCTGGGGGAGCGGGCTACGTGTATTCCAGGGGTGCGCGGGAAGTTCCACACGCGAATAGCCTGGGCGCGTGTATTTGAGGGGTGCGCGGGAAGTTCCACACGCGAATAGCCTGGGCGCGTGTATTTCAGGGGTGCGCGGGGAGTTCCACACGCGAATAGCCTGGGTGCGTGTATTTCAGGGGTGCGCGTGAAGTTCCACACGCGAATAGCCTGGGCGCGTGTATTTCAGGGGTGCGCGGGAAGTTCCACACGCGAATAGCCTGTGCGCGTGTATTTCAGGGGTGCGCGGGAAGTTCCACACGCGAATAGCCTGGGGGCGCGTGTATTTCAGGGGTGCGCGGGGAGTTCCACACGCGAATAGCCTGGGTGCGTGTATTTCAGGGGTGCGCGGGAAGTTCCACACGCGAATAGCCTGGACGCGTGTATTTCAGGGGTGCGCGGGGAGTTCCACACGCGAATAGCCTGGGCGCGTGTATTTCAGGGGTGCGCGGGAAGTTCCACACGCGAATAGCCTGTGCGCGTGTATTTCAGGGGTGCGCGGGGAAGTTCCACACGTGAATAGCCTGGGCGCGTGTATTTCAGGGGTGCGCGGGAAGTTCCACACGCGAATAGCCTGGGCGCGTGTATTTCAGGGGTGCGCGGGAAGTTCCACACGCGAATAGCCTGGGCGCGTGTATTTCAGGGGTGCGCGGGAAGTTCCACACGCGAATAGCCTGGGCGCGTGTATTACAGGGGTGCGCGGGAAGTTTTACACGCGAATAGCCTGGGCGCGTGTATTTCAGGGGTGCGCGGGAAGTTCCACACGCGAATAGCCTAGGCGCGTGTATTTCAGGGGTGCGCAGGAAGTTTTACACGCGATTTCTGCACGGTACGTGTATTTCAGGGGTGCCGGGGAGTCCCACATGTGATTTGACAGTGTGGGTCCTCCCAGGTGTACCCTGTACACCCTCCACGGCCCCTGCAGGCAGCCCACACCACAGGGGACTACCCTGCATCCCTGGTCATGTCCCGCAGGCAGCCCACACAACATGGGCATGCCCCCCAGCAAAGGCACATGTCTCCTTGAACTAATGAACACCAACTCATGTCCCCTTGCACCCCCACCCCCCAGCACTGTGGGGCACCTGCCAGCAGGCCCCCACCCATGTCCAACTCATGTCTCCCACCACCCCCACCCCCCAGCACTGTGGGGCACCTGCCAGCAGGCCCCAACCCATGTCTCCCACCACCCCCCTGCCACCATGGGCAGCCCCCACCAGGCTCCCACTCATGTCTCCCACCACCCCCACCCCCCAGCAGTGCAGGGGCACCCTCCACCAGGCCCCCACTCATGTCTCTCACCACCCCCACCCCCCAGCAGTGCAGGGGCACCCTCCACCAGGCCCCCACTCATGTCCCCTATCACCCCCACACCCCCGCCACCAGGGGCACCCTCCACCAGGCCCCCACTCATGTCTCCCACCACCCCCACCCCCCAGCAGTGCAGGGGCACCCTCCACCAGGCCCCCACTCATGTCTCCCACCACCCCCACCCCCCAGCAGTGCAGGGGCAGCCTCCACCAGGCCCCCACTCATGTCCCCTATCACCCCCACCCCCCAGCAGTGCAGGGGCACCCTCCACCAGGCCCCCACTCATGTCTCCCACCACCCCCACCCCCCAGCAGTGCAGGGGCACCCTCCACCAGGCCCCCACTCATGTCTCCCACCACCCCCACCCCCCAGCAGTGCAGGGGCACCCTCCACCAGGCCCCCACTCATGTCTCCCACCACCCCCACCCCCCAGCCACCAGGGTCACCCTCCACCAGGCCCCCACTCATGTCTCCCACCACCACCACCCCCCATCAGTGCAGGGGCACCCTCCACCAGGCCCCCACTCATGTCCCCTATCACCCCCACCCCCCGCCACCAGGGGCACCCTCCACCAGGCCCCCACTCATGTCTCCCACCACCCCCACCCCCCATCAGTGCAGGGGCACCCTCCACCAGGCCCCCACTCATGTCCCCCATCACCCCCAACCCCCCGCCACCAGGGGCACCCTCCACCAGGCCCCCATCCATGTCTCCCACCACCCCCACCCCCCAGCAGTTCAGGGGCAGCCTCCACCAGGCCCCCACCCATGTCCCCCTGCCCCCAGGTCCTGACGATACACAATCATGGCAGTAATGGGCAGCATACCCAGCACAAACACCCAGGCAAGGATTGCATCCACCCACATAGTGAATGCAATTACATGACACAACCCCAATGGCAAGTATGTAAATGAACACATGTCCGTCACACACACATACACAATGGCTGCAAGTGAATGTCAAAACCCATATCATGACATGTATGAAACCAAAGACAAAATAACACAAGTGGAAGTAAAAATAAAAAATGTATTAAAGATTAAAAATAAGTAAACAAATCAAACATACAACTATGTGGATAACAAAATAAATGGTCCATGTCGGAGAACAAAAGTAAAAATCAAAAAACGAAAAAGGAATACAAAAACAAATGTTGACCAAAGCAATATCAAGTAGAAGCAAAAGAATGAAAAACCATTTCCACATGGTGAACACAATAATGAAAAAAAGAAAATGTTCCTTCAAAAAACAAACTAAATACAGGAATGTACCAGGGTCCATGAGCCCAACACCATAAAGGAAACCTACTACTACCTAATGAAAAAAATATATACAAAAAAGTGGCCATTGTCCGAGCGGTCCAAAATAATAAAAACAAATAAAGGAAACCTAACACTAACTAACTATATAACTATATACAAAGGCAGCGGGCAAGTCCTGCGGCTCACTTGTTGATGTTGCTGGCCAGGGCATCATCGAAATCAATGTCGATGTCCTGGAGGCGGGACTCTGTCCTGGCCCCGAGGTCTCGCAGGGATAACCCCATGTTCAGCTCAAACTCCCTGTGAGCTTCCTCGAGGCACTCAGCCCGCCTCAACGCCCGACGCATGGAGAACTCCGCCCTGACCATGGCGAGCCACTCCTCTTCCGCCCGCTGCCGCTCCGCACCTATCCGCTGGACCAACTGCTCCCACACGGAAGACACCACCATCCCAGGGTTGCCCTGCCCTCCGGCCGATGCCTGCCCCTCTGATCTTGATGGCCCCGAGCCATGATGCCTCCCATGTCGAGCCCGCTGCTGCCTCCCACGCCACTGCCTCTGCCAGCACGACGGCATCCAGGCTGATGGAAACCACCAACGCCGTCGTGCACGTGCCCTGCCTGATGATGCTGTCACATCTTCCACCTGCTGCGGTCCAGTTGCTGTGTTGTCCACCCCTGCTGGACCTCCGACTCCCAACTGTGGCAGGGATGGGATCCCCACCGAGCTGGCTGCATTGGTCGGGGCAGGTCCACAGGGGGCCCTGGTGGCATCTGGGCTGGAAGACGGCAAGGAGAACGACTGGTGGATAGCCTGCACAGAGGAGGAGAGGGCCGCCACATTGGCCAACACATGCAGGAAACCCCCGAACATGGCCGATCCCAATTGGGCCACGTCGGCACGGTGCACTTCGTGATGACGTGCGTGCTCCTCCCGGGAAGCACGCACGGCATCACGAATCACAGCCGTGCGCATCGCGACCCCAATCAGGACCTTCTCCGCACGGCCAGGGGTTCCCACGTCCGCAGGTGGAGGGGAGTCAGGTGACATGGACATCCCCTCTACCTGCGGACGGGCCTGGGATGGGGCATCCCTGCTGGTGCATGGTGGTGCAATCACAGGGTCAGGGACAGCGACATGCACAGGCCCCTCCACGGTGACCTGTGCTGCCTCCTGCCCCTGGCCCTGGACTGCACCACTTGCACCAGCAGGGATGCCCCCACCAGGCCCCATGTGTGCCCCAGTGGCGGCCTCCTCCTCCTCTGTGCAAACCACCAACCTGGATGGCTACTCACCGTCTCCCACCATAGCAGGCCCCTGTGGGGGCTCACCCACCCCTTCCGCTGCAGCCGTGGGGGCATCCCCGCCGCCTTGCTCCACAGCGCCGTCTCCGCCCTCTTCTTCACTAGCCGCTGCGTAGAGGGAGACAAAGAACACAAGCATCAGGGCACTGTACAATGGTCCCCTAGACAGGAAGCAATAGCAGATGAGCATCACTGTCAAAGTACACTTCCATCATGTCCCTCCACAACACATGGGTCAGTCCAGGCAAAACACACACAGTAACAGGCATGGTGCATGCCATGGACATTTCCATGCATGTCCAATGGACTCTTGAAACATTCAATGATATGTAACTCACATGCATCATGGCTCATGCCTATCACATGCACACACTTCACCTCAGTCACATCCATCTGGCCCCAAACACACCAAACACAGCGGATACAAGGGTAATTTGGCTGCTTCACTGAATCTGTGCATTGTCACACACATGTGTCATGCATACATGGCATGCACAAGTCACAGACACGCAGGTCAGGCACACAGACATGGCTACCATATATGTACCTGGCATCAGCACCCATCCCTCACCCCCACCCATGTCCAGGTACAGAGACTGGCATGCTCTCATGTTCAAAATCTGCATAGGGCTCCCCATGCGGCATTTGAACACATGCAACAACCATGTGGGTCACACATCACTGGTCGCACATGCATTACCATGATGTCCCTGCACACATACATGCATACATGGCCTATGGCACACATACAGGCAAGTATCATAGAACCAGCACACCGCAACATGCCCTGTCTCACACAGTAATGCTTGGACACTTACCGCTCAACTCCAGACGGGCCTCCCTCTCAAGGATCTGGGCGTGGAGCGCTGGGCGTACGCGTTCCAGGACCCTCATCTGGATGGAACTCATGCGGTCCCGGCCCCCCTCCACGAGGCGCCGGGCCTTCACAAGGGTCCTGGACCTCAAGTCCTCCCAGCGCTTCTTGATCTTCAGGACGTTGCGGGTTGCCACCCCCTCCGCGTTGATGGCAACCACACAGTCGGCCCAGATCCTCTGCCGTCCTTCCTTGCTGGCGCGGGACGATCCAAAGAGGGCATCATACTGCCCCAGGACATGCTCCACCAGGACACCAACTTCGGTGGCAGTGAAGCTGGTGCCCCTCTGCTACTCTGGCCTGGGGTTGCCACTGGTGCCAGATGTGGAAGTGCCCGACATGGCAACCCCAGAGGCAGGTGTGGGTGGGCAACTGGGTCCTGGGGCTGGGCTGTGGAGCGATGTAATCCCAGTTGGGAGTCTTCAGTTCCAGCAGGGGTGGACACAGCAACTGGACCCCTGCAGATGGCTGATGTGCAGGCACCAAATGGCAGGGCACGGTGGCAGCAGGCAGGCAGGCAGGCAGCAGCAGATGGCACGTGGGAGGCTGCTCGGGGCACTGGGGGGCAGTAACTCGGCCTTCTGGGCAGGAGCGTGGTCTTCCGTGTGTTTTCGCGTGGCCAGCTTGATACGGAGTGATTTGGCACGTGAAAATCCTGCACGTCAGCGTGAAATCCGAGGAAAGGCCCTTAGCGCGTAAGCGCGTCAGCACGCATACGCGATTCTATTGGACCAGAGTCCCTCAGCGCGTATGCGCGTCTGTGACGTGACCCACACGGGTGTTCCCCACTCAGCACGTGATGACGGGGCACACGTGGAAATACTGCACGTCAGAGTGTCATCGCGTGTAATTGGACAAAAGTGCGCGTACACGCGATTGGCCTATGTACGTGTATTTAATGGGTGCGCGGGCACTTACACACGCAAGTACGTCAGCGAACCTATATCCCGTGGTACGTGTGAATTTCCACACGCTATTGGACTGGGAACTGAATTCCAGGGGTGTGCAGGTCACACGCTGTATCCCGTGGTGCGTGTGAATTTCCACACGCTATTGGACTGGGAACTGGATTCCAGGGGTGCGCGGGTCACACGCTCGCCTAGAACACGCGCAAAGCAAAAATTTGCGCACTTTAACAATAACAAGCCAGACGCCAGGATGAACATACCGTTCCTAGCAGCAGTGGCAGTGGGCTACCAAAGGAGGAGGAGGAGGATAGTCAGGGCCAGAATATTCACACCCAGAACCAGCCTTTTCGGGATGCCTGATGACCAGGTGTATGCAAGGTACAGGTTTCCACCACACATAATACTGGACCTGGTGAGTGAGTGGGAGGATGACCTCACATCACCCACCCTGTGCTCCCAAGCACTCAGCCCCCTGGAGAAGGTCCTCAATGTACTGCACTTCTTAGCCACTGGATCATTTCAGCGGACAAGTGCCATAGTGGGTGGGGTGTCACAGGCCACCCAGTCACGCTGCCTACACCAGGTCTTGAACATCATCACTGCACGCCCATCAGTCCGCAGGCACATATACCTGCCCAGAACACCTGCAGAAAGGCATGCTGCAGCCCTGGATTTTTACGGTGTGGCACGATTCCCCAAAGTGCTAGGTGCCATCGACTGCACCCATGTGGCTCTACGTCCCCCCAGGGCATCTGAGCACATCTATAGGAACCGCAAGCACTGGCATTCCATCAACGTGCAGGTAGTATGTAATGCCAAGGGAATCATCACCTCAGTATATGCAAACTATCCCGGCTCCACCCACGACAGCTTCATTTACCAAATGTCCACCCTATGCCGGGACCTAGATGCTGGGCGGCATGGCGATACATGGCTGCTTGGTGAGTATGTATGCCACTGCACATGCATTCATGTTGGATACTGAGCAAGGTCACAACCCCACCAATGATACCAATCACCACCTCCACAGGGGACAGTGCCTACCCTCTCAGCCCCCACATGATGACGCCAATTCGGAACCCCACCACGCCACCCGAGGTAAGATATAACACAGCCCACATTACAACCCGGGGCATAGTGGAGCGCACATTCGGAGTGCTAAAGTCACGCTTTCGCTCCCTTGACCGTTCTGGCGGGCAGCTGTTATACGCTCCCCCAGTAGTGTGCAGGATCATAGTGGCAGCATGTGTCCTGCACAACGTTGCAACACGCCGGGGCCTGGCCGTGGACATGGTGGTGGCCCCACATCCCCAACCACATGCACAGCCGCTGCGCATGGGAGGGGAAAGGGCACGGGGGGAGGCAGCCCGTACACAGCTAGTGGCTAATTACTTCACATAGTAATCACACCCCTGTGGACTGCACACTGGCCTGGCACATTCCATCTGACAGTCAATGATGACTCAACCTGACACTGATCCTGAATGTCTGGAGATTCAACCGTGAAAAGCATATCAGCCTGAGATTGTTCACCTGGAAGTGTTACAATGTGTGCATCCCTACCCACACACACCACCAATGCAGTGTTGTGAAGAAACACATTCAAGCAGCTAAAATGAATACCCACTTGCTAAATGCAACAAGAGGACAGTGCCATGTCACCCAACCCATCCCCAGCACCGCCACACAACACACCGTGCCATGTCATGCTATGTGCAGGTAAACAAAGTAATCCCCACAACATGACAAGTGTTGCGATGTACAGTGTCCCCAATTGAAACTTGCTACACCTGAAATACTCACTGTAATGCAGGACCAACAACAAACTTGAGCAGGTACTACCATTGACATGACTTCACTGATGTGATAAATCAGTAGTCTCACCACCTGGAAATGCCTGCACTCCCACCACTTCCAACTGAACAGTGTTGGCGCCATGTAGAGTTGTCGGTGCACTGCTGCCAACAAGGACCCCATCTCCAGACTAGAGGGCCTTGTGTAGACATGAGGTAGGGACCTGCAAATTGGGAGGCAGACACAGATGATGAGTTACACATCAATGCAACATGCAGTGTACAACACAACAGCAATATGCACTAGGAATGTATACACAGTATTGACTAGACTACCCACACATGTAGTGGGAGTCCAATGTCACCATGTACTTCAATGTCACTTGGGCACACCCTTTGCAAGCCCATGGAAACGGGAAGCAGGAGGGGTGTGTGTGACTCAAACCCAGGCATCTGAACCTAATACATGACAAGCCTGCATGTGCCCAGCCACAATGCAGCGTATGCCCACAGGAACCACGGAGCCGACAAATTGTCCCAAAAAAATTGGGAAAAATATAAAATAAAAATAAAAATAAAAATAAAAATTAAAATTAAAAAAAATCAAAAATGGCCATTAAAGGCCCCGGGGGGGTTGGGGAGGCCACCCAGGAGGTCCGAGGTCAGGGTGCACACCAAAACCCACCTGTGTGGATCCTGGGAAAAAAAAACACCTCCATGGGCTCATGGCCCACACGGCTACCCTATTGTGGGAGTATCACTGCTGTCGCTATTATCACCCTGTGCAGCTGCATCCGGAGGTGGTTGCACTATGGGAGGCAGCCCACGCAAGGCCCTACTCTGTTCCTCCATGGCTGCAAGCATGCGGGTGTGGTAGGTCTCGTTCTGGAGGATGAGGGTGCGGAGGTCCCCATGCAACAACTCACGGGATGCCCGGACCTCCGCCCTCGTTGCTTGCATCTCAGCTGAGAGTGTACGGGTGAGATGCTCCAGCTGCTGTTTTGTCCTTTGGTGTGTTGAAGCCTCAAGCTCAACAAGAGTCATCCTGAGTTGATGTAGCTCCTGCCTCAGGGCTTCCCTGTGGCCCTGGGACTCTATGGAGATGGACTCCTGCAGAGTCGCCAGTGCCGCCCGCCTGTCCCTGTTGGACGCCAACATGTCCTCCCTGTGTGACTGGCAGATGGAGTTGGTTGCCTGCTCTAGTCGCTCCATCAGCCTTTCAGGGGGGACAATGGAAGTGGCCACCCTATCCATGGCCTGAGCCATCATCTCAGATGATGCTGCCTGTTGGGTAGCCATACCGTAAATGGATTGCTCCCATGCGGTATTGCCAGGTGGCGTACGGCCACCACGTCGGCGGGCACCACACCTGTCTGGGGCAAGGCGGACTGCGCCTTGCTGTGCCGGCACTGCCTGAGGCTGCAGGACTGCATTCCCCCTCTGATCTGCTGGCCCAGGAACAGGATCAGATGTCGCGGAGTGTGACCCTGCATCCGTAACCACCAAAGGCCTAGCTGCCAACACTGACATCCCCATTGAGGGTTCTGACCCTGGTGCAGTTGGGTGGGACAGAACAGAATCCCTCCCTCGAACACTCACCTGCGACGGCACGTAGGTCTCATCATCCGAGTCAACAGCTGAGTACAGCTCGGGGGAGGTGCAGCCAGAGACACCCCTTGAGAGCACGACCTGCAGCACTTGTGGGTTCTCACCCACCAGCACTCCACGTCCCTCACTGGTGGTTGGTCGGCCCTCGGACCCCTCCTGGCTCTGCACCATCTCCACAACCCCAGCAGTATCAGGTGCGTCTTCCCCTGCAATGACATAATGACAAAGACATGGAAACAGGCATTAGCACCATGGCACACAATGAGGGCTGAGAAGCAAGAGAACCAGTACTTGATTGACACATGTCCCACATGACTAAGACCCTCCCATGCATGCACCCTCACTGCGTATGAAGGGCAGGCAAATGGCACACACTCATGACACAAAGATGGAAGATGAACACATTTTCTGCATGCTGCCTGGCAGTGGCATCACACATTGGCCTGTGATTGCCAGGTGACACACACATGCCATCACACAGCTGCCATGTACCATTGCTATTGAGTGTAGATGGAGAGGAGGGCAGCACTTATTCATTCAGTCCAGTTCCCGCATGCAATAGCTTTTCTAATTCAAACAGGTCTGATTTTTCACCTGGAGCTGCCAGTCCAATATGGTCCAATTGCACAGGGACATGTGTGAACATATGATATCCAGGTAACAAAGTCACTACACTTTACCATAGCCATGCCAGACATGTGACCAGAGGACTGAGGAATGCCTAGTATAAGTGGTGGAATGCAAACAATCTGTCTGATTGAACATAGAAAAATTAGCAACAATGTTGTGGCAAGGTGACACTACAAGGGCAACTGGGGTGCTGTTGGGCTAGATGTCTACTGTTGGCAGAAGGGATACTGCAATGGGCAAATGCAGCTGCGCAGGATGTATTGCATGAAGCACATGGCTCACCCATAGGACTCAGGCGCACACACTCTCACCTGGCACACAAACAGATGCCCTCACACACACACCATGCACATGGATGACACACACATGCATGTGCACTCACCGGACAATGCCTCGTAATCAGCCAGATCTCCCACGCCTTGGATCTGTTCCACCGTGACGTAGGTCCCAGCGACTGACTCATGTGGAGTGAGTTCCATGTCTAATACTGGAGACCCACCTCCAGTCACTAGAGTTGCGGCATGACTTGAGGCCAGCTTCTTCTTTGCCCTGCGCTTTAGGTCATTCCAGCGCTTATAGCAATCATTGGCTGTGCGCCTCACGATTCCAAGGGCACTTACGATGTCTGCAACGTTCTGCCAGTGTGCCTGGCGTTGTGCAGGTGTGGTCTTGGATCCTGCAACAATGACCATCTCGTTATCATGTCCGGACACATACTGGACAAGTGCATTCAGTTCGTCATCCGTGAAGCTGGGCTTCCTGGACGGGCCGGACTGTGTAGCCGTGTCTGGGGCATCAGCCTGTGCCGGACGAGCACTCTTCCTCTTCCGCTTGGAAGGTGGTGGTGATCCTGAGTGTCCTGCGCCGCTCTGGACACTAGGGGCAGGAGCCCTGGGGGGCTCTGTATCAGGTGTGTGGGATTGCACACTCAGCATGGGAGTTGGTGCAGGCATTGGCTCTAGTGTAATGGTGTCAGGGGGAATGTCAGCAGGATGGACCAGGACCGACACTGTCCTGGCTGGGTGTGTGAGAGCTGGGGTGGATGGAGCCGCAGCTGCCCCTGCAGCCTCTCCGCCCTGCCTACTTGGGGCAGCAGATGACCTTGCTGCCCCAGATCCAAGTGGCATGATGGCATCAACGTGCACCAGCGCACGTGTCGTAGCCCTGCTGACCTGGAAGTCAGCCATGGAGTCAGCCAGGTCTGGTGCCACAATGGGCTGGTCCAACAAGGGCTGAGCATGGATGGTGTCAGCCACATCAGCCTCAACGGGAGGGGGGGGGGGATTATGGGTGCCCTTGACTGGTCCTCCACACATGGGGGGACAGGCTCACCCTGCAAGTTACGACCACGTCCCCTACCGGATCCACCACGGCCACCACTTGTGGCTCTTCCACCTTTGCCACCCTTACGGAATCCTCGCCTCCCAGCCATGGCACTGATATTAATGTGCGTATGGGAGTGGATGTAGACTATTGTCCTGGGCAATTGGGGGTCAAAGGGGTTGGGTACCAGATGGTAATTGTACCCTAGTGCTCTAGCAAGGCTGAATGTAACCCCTGGGGAAAGATGACGGGTCACGCAATGCACAAGAGGCCCAAAAAAGGGAGATGACGTGCACGAAACCCCTCCTAGACCACGTGTGCAGAAAGAAAAACCTGCACTACGCTGTGGCACCCAGTAACACAAGAATGAAGGTATGCGTGTCACACGCAGCCTAGAATGACCTCTGAAGGGGTAGGCTACACACGGGGCAAGCACAGAAGTTAGATACGTGCGTGACTCACCGTCTGCAGGGTAAAAGAGCGTGAAAAATGAGCGCATTTGGATGGCAACACCCCCGCCAAAAGAAGATTTGTACGCTGTTTGAGGAGACAGGACAACAGTAGAAGGGGACACTGTTTGAGGGAACAGGCCCAGGTAAACCAGTACAAGAGAAAAAAGAGAAAAAGCTGTCAGAGGTAACAGGGAGTACGAACTGGAAACGCCGTGAAGTAAATCGCGTGTGAAACGACAAGAAGTACAGAATTCACCCACTCGCTCTCCACGAAAAGCACGTACAAGGAAATGGTGTTCTACACGTACCTTATATACAGGCCCACACGTACAGCGTCACTTACGCGGCGTGTACGTGCTAGGGCCATTGCCACCAATCACACGCTTTGTCACTTCTGCGTGTAGGTCCTTTTTCACCAATCACACGCTTTGTCACTTCTGCGTGTAGGTCCTTTTTCACCAATCACACGCTTTGTCACTTCTGCGTGTAGGTCCTTTTTCACCAATCACACGCTTTGTCACTTCTGCGTGTAGGTCCATTTTCAACTATTACACGCTTTGACACTGGGACGTGTCACGCAACATTTTCCTACGCGTGCACGTCGATTTACATGCAGATTGATTTTCGCGTGCAAAATCACTCGTATCAAGCTGGCCACGCATTCACACACGGAAGACCACGCTCCTGCCCAGGGGGCCAAATTACTGCCCCCCAGAGCCCCTAGCACGCTCCCACCTGCCATCTGCTGCTGCCTGACTGCCTGCTGGCCACGTGCCCTGCCATTTGCTGCCTGCACATCAGCCAGGGGTGCTGTTGCTGTGACCACCCCGACTGCTTTTCCGTCGCCCCACAGCCCTGCCCCAGGACCCACTTGCCCACCCACTCCTGCCTCTGGGGTTGCCATGTCAGCCACTACAACAGGTGGCACCAGTGCCAACCCCCGGCCAAGGAGGCAGAGGGGCACCAGCTTCAGTGCCAGGGAAGTTGGTGTCGTGGTGGAGGCTGCCCCTGCACTGCTGGGGTGTGGGGGTGGTGGGAGACATGAGTGGGGGCCTGGTGGAGGGTGACCCTGGTGGCTGGGGGGTGGGGGTGGTGGGAGACATGAGTGGGGGCCTGGTGGAGGGTGACCCTGGTGGCTGGGGGGTGGGGGTGATAGGGGACATGAGTGGGGGCCTGGTGGAGGGTGACCCTGGTGGCTGGGGGGTGGGGGTGGTGGGAGACATGAGTGGGGGCCTGGTGGAGGCTGCCCCTGCACTGCTGGGGTGTGGGGGTGGTGGGAGACATGAGTGGGGGCCTGGTGGAGGCTGCCCCTGCACTGCTGGGGTGTGGGGGTGATAGGGGACATGAGTGGGGGCCTGGTGGAGGGTGACCCTGGTGGCTGGGGGGTGGGGGTGGTGGGAGACATGGATGGGGGCCTGGTGGAGGGTGCCCCTGGTGGCGGGGGGGTGGGGGTGATAGGGGACATGAGTGGGGGCCTGGTGGAGGGTGCCCCTGCACTGATGGGGGGTGGGGGTGGTGGGAGACATGAGTGGGGGCCTGGTGGAGGGTGCCCCTGCACTGCTGGGGGGTGGGGGTGGTGGGAGACATGAGTGGGGGCCTGGTGGAGGGTGCCCCTGGTGGCGGGGGGGTGGGGGTGATAGGGGACATGAGTGGGGGCCTGGTGGAGGGTGCCCCTGCACTGCTGGGGGGTGGGGGTGGTGGGAGACATGAGTGGGAGCCTGGTGGGGGCTGTCCATGGTGGCAGGGGGGTGGGGGTGGTGGGAGACATGAGTGGGGGCCTGGTGGAGGCTGCCCCTGCACTGCTGGGGGGTGGGGGTGGTGGGAGACATGAGTGGGTGCCTGGTGGAGGGTGCCCCTGCACTGCTGGGGTGTGGGGGTGGTGGGAGACATGAGTGGGGGCCTGGTGGAGGCTGCCCCTGCACTGCTGGGGGGTGGGGGTGGTGGGAGACATGAGTGGGGGCCTGGTGGAGGGTGCCCCTGCACTGCTGGGGTGTGGGGGTGGTGGGAGACATGAGTGGGGGCCTGGTGGAGGGTGACCCTGGTGGCTGGGGGGTGGGGGTGGTGGGAGACATGAGTGGGGGCCTGGTGGAGGGTGCCCCTGCACTGCTGGGGGGTGGGGGTGGTGGGAGACATGAGTGGGGGCCTGGTGGAGGGTGCCCCTGGTGGCAGGGGGGTGGGGGTGATAGGGGACATGAGTGGGGGCCTGGTGGAGGGTGCCCCTGCACTGCTGGGGGGTGGGGGTGGTGGGAGACATGAGTGGGAGCCTGGTGGGGGCTGCCCATGGTGGCAGGGGGTGGGGGTGGTGGGAGACATGAGTGGGGGCCTGGTGGAGGCTGCCCCTGCACTGCTGGGGGGTGGGAGTGGTGGGAGACATGAGTGGGTGCCTGGTGGAGGGTGCCCCTGCACTGCTGGGGTGTGGGGGTGGTGGGAGACATGAGTGGGGGCCTGGTGGAGGCTGCCCCTGCACTGCTGGGGGGTGGGGGTGGTGGGAGACATGAGTGGGGGCCTGGTGGAGGGTGCCCCTGGTGGCGGGGGGGTGGGGGTGATAGGGGACATGAGTGGGGGCCTGGTGGAGGGTGCCCCTGCACTGCTGGGGGGTGGGGGTGGTGGGAGACATGAGTGGGAGCCTGGTGGGGGCTGCCCATGGTGGCAGGGGGTGGGGGTGGTGGGAGACATGAGTGGGTGCCTGGTGGAGGGTGCCCCTGCACTGCTGGGGTGTGGGGGTGTTGGGAGACATGAGTGGGGGCCTGGTGGAGGCTGCCCCTGCACTGCTGGGGGGTGGGGGTGGTGGGAGACATGAGTGGGGGCCTGGTGGAGGGTGCCCCTGCACTGCTGGGGTGTGGGGGTGGTGGGAGACATGAGTGGGGGCCTGGTGGAGGGTGACCCTGGTGGCTGGGGGGTGGGGGTGGTGGGAGACATGAGTGGGGGCCTGGTGGAGGGTGACCCTGGTGGCTGGGGGGTGGGGGTGGTGGGAGACATGAGTGGGGGCCTGGTGGAGGGTGACCCTGGTGGCTGGGGGGTGGGGGTGATAGGGGACATGAGTGGGGGCCTGGTGGAGGGTGACCCTGGTGGCGGGTGGTGGGGGTGGTGGGAGACATGAGTGGGGGCCTGGTGGAGGCTGCCCCTGCACTGCTGGGGTGTGGGGGTGATAGGGGACATGAGTAGGGGCCTGGTGGAGGGTGACCCTGGTGGCTGGGGGGTGGGGGTGGTGGGAGACATGGATGGGGGCCTGGTGGAGGGTGCCCCTGGTGGCGGGGGGGTGGGGGTGATAGGGGACATGAGTGGGGGCCTGGTGGAGGGTGCCCCTGCACTGATGGGGGGTGGGGGTGGTGGGAGACATGAGTGGGGGCCTGGTGGAGGTTGACCCTGCACTGCTGGGGTGTGGGGGTGGTGGGAGACATGAGTGGGGGCCTGGTGGAGGGTGACCCTGGTGGCTGGGGGGTGGGGGTGGTGGGAGACATGAGTGGGGGCCTGGTGGAGGCTGCCCCTGCACTGCTGGGGGGTGGGGGTGGTGGGAGACATGAGTGGGGGCCTGGTGGAGGGTGCCCCTGCACTGCTGGGGGGTGGGGGTGGTGGGAGACATGAGCGGGGGCCTGGTGGAGGGTGCCCCTGGTGGCGGGGGGGTGGGGGTAATATGGGACATGAGTGGGGGCCTGGTGGAGGGTGCCCCTGCACTGCTGGGGCGTGGGGGTGGTGGGAGACATGAGTGGGAGCCTGGTGGGGGCTGCCCATGGTGGCAGGGGGGTGGGGGTGGTGGGAGACATGAGTGGGGGCCTGGTGGAGGCTGCCCCTGCACTGCTGGGGGGTGGGGGTGGTGGGAGACATGAGTGGGTGCCTGGTGGAGGGTGCCCCTGCACTGCTGGGGTGTGGGGGTGGTGGAGACATGAGTGGGGGCCTGGTGGAGGCTGCCCCTGCACTGCTGGGGGGTGGGGGTGGTGGGAGACATGAGTGGGGGCCTGGTGGAGGGTGCCCCTGCACTGCTGGGGTGTGGGGGTGGTGGGAGACATGTGTGGGGGCCTGGTGGAGGGTGACCCTGGTGGCGAGGTGGTGGGGGTCATAGGGGACATGAGTGGGGGCCTGGTGGAGGGTGCCCCTGCACTGCTGGGGGGTGGGGGTGGTGGGAGACATGAGTGGGGGCCTGGTGGGGGCTGCCCATGGTGGCAGGGGGGTGGGGGTGGTGGGAGACATGAGTGGGGGCCTGGTGGAGGCTGCCCCTGCACTGCTGGGGGGTGGGGGTGGTGGGAGACATGAGTGGGGGCCTGGTGGGGGCTGCCCATGGTGGCAGGGGGGTGGGGGTGGTGGGAGACATGGGTGGGTGCCTGGTGGAGGCTGCCCCTGCACTACTGGGGTGTGGGGGTGGTGGGAGACATGAGTGGGGGCCTGGTGGAGGGTGCCCCTGGTGGCGGGGGGGTGGGGGTGATAGGGGACATGAGTGGGGGCCTGGTGGAGGGTGCCCCTGCACTGATGGGGGGTGGGGGTGGTGGGAGACATGAGTGGGGGCCTGGTGGAGGGTGCCCCTGGATGGTGGGGGGTGGGGGTGGTGGGTGACATGAGCAGGTGTGCAGGGTAGTCCCCTGTTTTGTGGGCTGCCTGCAGGGGCCGTGGAGGGTGTACAGGGAACACCTGTGAGGACCCACCCAGCCTAATCGCGAGTGTAACTTCCCACGCACCCCTGTAATACACGTACCAAGCCAAATCGCGTGTGAGAATTCCCGCGCACCCCTGAAATACACGTACCCTGCTGAAGTCGCGTGTAAAACTTCCCGCGCACCCCTGAAATGCATGCGCCCAGGCTATTCGCGTGTGGAACTTCCCGCGCACCCCTGAAATACACGCGCCCAGGCTATTCGCGAGTGGAACTTCCCGCGCACCCCTGAAATACACGTAGCACGCTGGGAGACATGAGTGGGGGCCTGGTGGAGGGTGCCCCTGGTGGCGGGGGGGTGTGGGGGTGATAGGGGACATGAGTGTGGGCCTGGTGGAGGATGCCCCTGCACTGCTGGGGGGTGGGGGTGGTGGGTGACATGGGTTGGGGCCTGCTGGCAGGTGCCCCTGGTGGCTGGGGGGTGGGGGTGCAGGGGGACATGAGCAGGTGTGCAGGGTAGTCCCCTGTTTTGTGGGCTGCCTGCAGGGGCCGTGGCGGGTGTACAGGGAACACCTGTGAGGACCCACCCAGCCTAATCGCGTGTGATAATTCCCACGCACCCCTGTAATACACGTACCCTGCCAAATCGCGTGTGATAATTCCCGCATACCCCTGTATTACTCGTGCCCTGGCTAATCGCATGTAAGACTTCCCGTGTACCCCTGTAATACACGTTCCCTGGACAATCGCGTGTTGAACTTCCCCCGTACCCCTGTAATACACGTTCCCTGGACAATCGCGTGTTGAACTTCCCGCGTACCCCTGTAATACACGTTCCCTGGACTATCGCGTGTTGTACTTCCCGCGCACCCCTGAAATACACGTACCCTGGCACCCTGGCTAATCGCGTGTATAACTTCACGCGTACCCCTGATATGCACGTTACCCGCTTTGCGTTCCTTGTTTGGCAGCCCTGTAAACTGGTCCAGGATTAGCACAGCCCTTTGCGATGATTTAGCGATTTTGATGGCTTTTCCTTGCGCGAGGGCGTTCTTGGGGGCGTTACTGGCGCTGCTGCAGGGTCGCTGCGATACTCTGCGCCACGGCTGGTTTGGGAGCCTAAAATCCATGAATACGCTGTGCGCGGAAATCGGTTTTAGCGCACGTGCCTGGCGCAGACAATCGCACGCGGACACTCTGCACCAGCCGCTTGCGACACTTTTCTGCGAAATTCTATGAATTACCCTGTCAGTCTAAATGTGCTTTTTCCATGATGAAATTGCAAAATTCGCCTATTTGTTTATTGTCCAAATCCCTTATAAACTGTGTTTATTTTTATATGTTTTATATGAAAGACCTTGAAGTGAATCTTAAAGTCAAAACCCCAGTTTGGAGTTAACTATTTAATTCTGACTTGACAGTGCCCAGCCTGGGAAAGATTCACACTTCCGCTTGACACTCAACTGCTACAGGAAGGCTTAATTGATGCTGGAGGTGCTCGCATATTGACACAATGAGCTCATCATTCTTTTGTCTCTGGCACAGCCAAGGACAAAGACAAGCTGCCTACTGATCCCTACAGGAGAGTTTCCCTCTCAAGGAAGAGGACACCCCTCCCTGATCAAAGGAATGTGACAGATATTGCCTGTTGAAAGGAAAGTTACAAAGAATAAATTGTAGCAAAACTATTAATGCTGCAAGTCTAATATTGTATACCCATGCTCTAGTGATAATTGCCCAGATATGTACTGATTTAGAAATTGTTAGGCCAAAATTATGATTAAATTTGATAAAATTCCACAGAACGACAAAGACAGCTCTCACAGAGATGGGAATTGAATGTAAAAATAACCCATCAAATATGTAATGCATGTGTCTGATTTTATTAGGGTACAGTTATCAAAAAAATTGGATCAGGAGAACGGGATGACGCTGGTTAAATTTAATACATATCAAATTTTATTCAATAAACTCATCACGAAGAAAATTCATCTTGATATCATAAAATCTCATAAAAAACTGTCAATTAGTGCCATCACTCATAACCACATACAAGACTCACTCAGACATTCAAATACAAAACACCCTAGTGTTTACTACATCAATAGATATTGGAAATATTGTTACACCACATATTTTCAATTATCATATTCAACAATGACCCAGTCCATAACATCAGGTGTTGTCGTGTAACTGCTATAACATTTGACCAGATATCTCTCACAGAAAGAACGTCTGTAACCTGTACACTATACCTAAAGGATCAGGGACTTGAGTGCAGGTCTACCCCTTTACTTATCCTTTGATTTTATTAGGGGACATAATTTTAGAAATGTGCATTTGTGCAACAGTTAAATTGTGGTTCAAATCAATGTGGGAGTTTGCAAATCACATTATAAAGATGACAGCTCTTTTCTGACTTCCAACCAGAACAAGGCAAGTGCCTTTGACCAGTCACAGCCGTGGGGGTGTGGTTTGAAATTCTGCCCCTACCATAAATTTTGTGATGTCACTTGGTAGGATAAATATAGGAACTTCACCACACATAGACAATCTGCTTCCTGACCACATGATTTCCGCGCAGTGCTTTGTTCCAGAACTCTTCATCTTGCAGCTAATTCCAGACTTCTTTGCAAACCCAGGCCTCAGCATTTGCTGAACTCTTTTCAGCCAGGCCCAAATCCAATCATCCCAATCTTAAGGGAAATTAATTCATGCTTGCCTACTGAACTCACCATCCTGCTAATCTACCATGTCCAGTGACCAGAAGGGCCAATCCAAATCCAGTCGGAGGGGCAGTCCAAATTGACCAGAACCACACAGCTGATCCATTTCCACCAGAGGTGTCTTGCTGCTGGTAGACCCGATCCGATGACCAGAACCCTGACGATCCAATTTTAATTTACAGTGGACTATAAGTATGAACAGGCATCATAGTGACCCATAGTATATTTGCATTGTGCCAATCTAAACCTATCCCATCATTAACTTCAGAACCCTAATATTGTCAGAACCATTCCTGCGCTGATTTTTCCCATTTTGTTTCATTAAACCATAACCCATTAGTGATTTGGATTAAATAAAGTAATTCCCATACAGAACGGAAACCAGAGTATCACACGTGAAGAGTTACAAGAGGCCGTGCGTAACTGTGGAAATTCATGGGTTGCATTCTCTTTTTCAGAGTCATTAATATAGTTTAAATAAACCCAATCTGTCATTTTTAAAACCAAATTTCTACTTTTCTCTGTTCTATTTTTTCAAAAACGCCTCTCACTAAAACTTCCATAACTTCTTCTATTGTATAGCTAGAGACCTAATTTCAACTCTCAGTTAAACCGAAGACCCGTAGCTACATCCACAACTAAAATTTGCAGAACAGTGTATTTGACCCGTTTTTATTAAAAATCGCATAATGAAATTTTACCGCTAATTCACATTTTGCAAATGTTTTACACGTGTCTTTTCCCATTCAAAGTGTTTCTTAACTCCCATTCCGATCTAAAGCGTGTACTGTTGTTTATCTTGTAGCTCATGTTTGTTAGGACCTGTTTAGTATTGCTCCCATAGGAATTATTTTTATCGATTTATGCATTTTTGCACACTTTTCATTGTTTCACAAAGCCATTTTCAACTGTCATTTTAAAAGTGTCAAAGTTCCCAAAAACCGTTTTCTCTCTTGTTTGGGGAGGGAAGACTATATTCAAACACTGTACTCTGTTCTTCATTCCTAAATACCTGCTGCTTACTTACATCTGTGTAGAGTTGCTCATTTGTGAATGAAGAACTTTGCAGGGGGAATCTCAACTTAAACGCTACCTTTCACAAGCCAAAACTGTCTTTTTCCTTTGTGTTATCTTCTGTGCTGCTTCAAAGTGAATTAAATTGTTTTACTTATTTTCTGAGTTGTATTGTCACCACTTGGTGATTGCTGCCCCATATATATAACTTCAAATTTGTGGTTGATTTGAATTTTAAATAAATACATAATTACCTTTACCAACCAGCCTGATTCCTGGTCCACTGTGACCTGGGGGGTATTTTGAGACGGGTGTGATATGAGTGGTATATAACTCAAAATATTGAACCTATTGACATAATAAATAAGTATTTCATTTGTTCATTACATGCTAGGTGAGAGCTGGGTGTGTGCCTGATTGAAATCCTTAACAATCACAAATATTCCCTTGAGGCAGGATGACATCCTCACCCCAAGGATTTCTGAGAAATGTAGACCCGGCATGCAGCAGTTATCCCCGAGACCCCAGGGATGCCACCAGATTGTGTGCCGAGTCCTTCCCACCATCAGCAGAGGATGCTAGCAGGTTAGGATGTGATAAGTCATTTATAACACACCTGTATACAAGTGTATCTAGGCTCAAATCGGTAGAGTTTGAAATAAATATAGACGTCTTAGCATAATATTAATTTCTGCAACCATAATTCCTCTGAGCCAGGAGATCATAAGGGGCTTACACTATTCAAATTCCTCCTTCATAGTACTGAAAAGAGAGGGGTAGTTGGCTGAATAAAGATCTTCTATCTTTCTCCTCATGACCACTCCTAGACATTTTATTGTCAACGCTACTATTTTTAACGCAGACTTTGAGCGATATCCTCAAAAACTGTGGGATCCAATGTCTGATTTGAGTTGGCTTTAAATCATGGCGCATTTCGATATTCTTATTGTTTGTTCATTAACAATAGAATAGATCTCTTTGGATGTGAAATCGAGAGCAGTATTTCATCTGCAAATAGTCATATCTTAAAAGAGTTCCCTCTATAATGAATGCTGCTTATTTCCTTCTTTACCCCAATCACTTGCGCTAGTGGCTCTACTACCAATGCAAAGGGATGGGGCTACAGGGTGTATCCCTGCCTCGTTTCCCTAGCTATAGGGAAGTGTTCTGAAATGAATTCATTGTGCCATTGGATTACTAAAATGGCTATTACGACCCTAATGAATTCCTAACCCAGCCCACCTTTTTCAAGACCTTAGCTAAAAAGGGCATTCCAACCTATTAAAGGCTTTCGTGGCATATAATGAGATTAGTGCTGCTGCTATTTTACAACAATGTGCTATAGTCATAAGAACAATTATCTTGCAAATAGTGTCTGCTGCATGTCATCCTGGGATGAATCCACATTGATCTTCCCTAATCAGGGACACCCAGAGCCCCTCCAGTCTTTTTGCGAGTACTCATGCATACATTTTTCAATCTATGTTTAAGAGGGTGATGGGTCTGTATGAACTGCAGAGGTATGGCTCCTAGCTTGGTTTAGGAAGTACGTAAACACTGCTTGGTCTATGGTGGTTGTGACTCTCCCCTCTTCTATCATTTGATTACATAAAGATACCAAATCAGTCGCTTAGCATATATTTAGTAGAACACGGTATAAAACCCAGCCTGACCTGGTGAATTTTTGAGTTTCAAATTACTTATCACTACTAGTATTTTTTCCTTAGTTATTGGACGGGCTAGTCAGCCAATAGTAGTAGTTGTAGTTTACACTTCTCACTATTTATCACCTCTCCTTTTGTTTTCAACGGGACTCTTGCCTGGTTTTAATTTTTGCTTCTAGGTGGTGGGCCAGCAATTTGTTTGCTTTATTACATGCTTCATAAAATATTTGTTTTGCCATGCATATTCTAAATTATTTTTTATTTAGATGTAAAGCAGTATGGTATGTTCTTGCCAATTGTAGTTTTAGTAGCTTGCAGGACCCTTTCTTCTTATGCTCCATTTCAAGGTCTGCACTAAATTGTACCAGGTTTTTCTCTTCTTTAGTCCTAATTATATTCATCCTACTTGCTTTCTCAATAGGTTCTCTAATTACTGTTTATAGGCTTCCAACCTAGCCATCTTACTTGTATAACGCACTGTATTGGTTTTAAAAAAGGTATCCATATGTTCCCCAGCTCTCCTTGCATTATTGGATCTTGTAAAAGGCATGGAGCCAATTTTAACATATTTGGTCTACCCTAGTTTTCTTTCATAAATATATCACAGCCTATTGGTGCATGGACCGAACGTGTGATTTGCCCAATTGTGGAGCTTCCTCCTATGTATTGGGTATGTTTATCTTTGAATAACTGGCCATCCAGCACTTGCAAGCATACCCCACCAATTCTCTTGCATCCTCATTAACGCCAAGTCAATCTCCAAAAACAAATTCCACATCTTTGACCTTATCACAGAAGAAAATCCAGATGTCCTTATTATCACAGAGACTTGGTTTGCTGATGATTATGAGCCCATTGTGCACAAGGCTTTACCACCTGGCTACAACCTTATTGTTCGGATCAGATCTGGAAGGGGTGGAAGACTTGCTATGCTACACAAACACCAATTCTCACTACTAATTAAGGACACCTCAGCCAACACCACAGACTATGAATCCCTTCTGGTAAACCTCCAAGAGTAACCCTCTGCCTTGCACAGTTCTCTACTCATTCACAGAGCCCCTGGCTACAACATAATCTTCACAGACAAACTCTGCAATGCTCCAACAACTAACCTCAAACTACTTACGATCCTAGGTGACTTCAACATCTGGTTTGATACCCTCAACCCCCATGAACCGATCTCTCACAGACAGCTTAGAAGCCTTCAACTTGACGACGCATATCCACGCCCAATCACACTAGAAGCCACACCCTCGATGCAACCTTCAGCACCACAAACATTTCCACACTGCCTCCACGCCCCCTATCATGGACACATCACTCAGCAATTGTCTTCTCGTACCACTGAATACGGCGGCCCACGCCCAAGACTTTGTCTGACCTCGCTGACCCCATACCCTCACTCCTCTCTGGAACAATGTTATCACCCTAGACTTAGCCAACTCCCTCCTCACCTCACTCCCATACTCGCCCTCCAAGAAGCCCCCCACCCATCAAACTATTTGACCTCTGGCTCTCGAGCTCCCTCGCACTCCTCACCCCAACAAAACAGCGCTCTCAGAGATCAGAACCCACACCCAGGTGGTACACCGCCAATCGCAAATCACTAAAATCCCTCAAGCACCGGCTGGAACAGACCTGGAGAACCATCCCTACCGTCCAGAACAAAACTACCCTAGCAAGACTAACCAGAGCATATACACTGGAAATTAGAAAAACAAAAAAAACATTCTATGGGAACAGAATCCTAAACTCTCGCAACACGAGCAAGGAATTGCATGGAATAATTTCTGAATTCAGTTTTCGGGGCTGCTCTAACCCCCCCCTCCACCCAACTCCCAATCCCTATGTCACCTTATCAGAAAACTTCCATAATATCGCTTTTGACACACTCCACCATCATCTCCAAATTGAAACATATTCCCCCACCCCACTACCCACCCACTGTCGACCCCCATCCAAACCCTCTTTCAATCCAAACCTTAACCTCCTTCTGTCCAATCTCACACCAGGAGTTCCTCTCGCTCCTAGCACAAAGCAGCCAATCAGGCTCCCCCGAGGACTCCTTGCCTCCCCACCCTCCATAAAAACATTGTAGCATCAACCTGTGTAGGCAGTATCACACACTCAATCATCGACGACTCCCTAACATGGGAACCTTCAAAAACCTCCTACATCAAACCCCTCCTCGAAAAACTTACACTCGACCCACTCTACAGGCCGATCTCCAACAGACGCTTCCTGGCCAAACTCATGGAACGCACAGCAAACAAGCAGCTCAGCCTTTTCACTGAAGCCAACAACCTCGTGGATCTGTCCCAATGTGGCTTCAGATCGGTCTGAGGAACAGAGTCCTCCCTAGTGTCCGTCAGGGGCGACCTAAAAAGAACAGTGGATGCAGAAGGCTGCATTGTACTCCTCCTCCTTCTCCTGAAAATGTAAATCCTAGTCTGTGGAAAAACAGCACTCCTTTCCCCAACCTATTTCCTGGCTTCCATCCCTAGGCCCCCCACCGGCAACCTCCACCTCGGGGAAAAACCTGGGATGTACACTAGTCACACATTTATTCCTCTCCCAACACATCAACTCCTTATCCAGGGAAAAGGCAATATATAAATGACAAATACAATGCGTGAATGGCTATGATGAACAAGCAAATAGAAGGTATAGTCCCTTTCAGTGGAGTTGTCTGCCTGCAACGTTTCTCTCATACCCAGTCCTTCAAGTGATTTAATTACATCCAACACCATTTGCCAGATGTCCCAGCGGCCGTGAATTGGTGTATCCTTTCTTCTATCGACCCCAATGTTAAAATCTTCTGCTAAAAGAATGTGGCCTTAGGCCATTCTTTGCAGTAGTTTCAAAAAGTCCCTGTAAGTACTTTTCTGACCGGAATTAGGTGTGTATATTGTAGCTTTTGTTAGCGGTCCTCCCTCTACCGGTATATTTACCATCAAATACATTACGCCTCCTTATCTCCTACCTGATTGACCTTCTGCGGGGATCAATCTTCTGGATAATGGTATTCCAAACCTTGTTGCAATGCCAGATGCATAATATTGTGATGGGTATAGCTTTGCCAACATTCTTGTGACATCTTTATTTAGCGGGTATGCTTCTTGGATACAGGCTATGACAATGTTATTTCATATGATTTAGTAAGCACATCCTTTTATAAGGGGCATTGTGAGCCCTCACATTAAGTGACATCACCTTCAGCGGTTTGCTTTTATCATCGTCCCTCTGCTGCTTAGGAGATTCATGTTTTGACTTTTATGCCTAGTACCGCTCCATAACCCAAATTCCCTCTCTATTCACCCACCCCGCTTGATTTTCATAGCCAACATTAGGATACTTCATAGTGTTTCCTCAAAGAAGGTTAATTTGGTACATTCTTCCTGGTTCTGAGAGTGAGAAGCAGCTCTCAGTATGAATGTAAAATTCGAGAGGGGAGTTCAAAATCACCACACTGCCACTCCCCGAAATCTATGTTTGACCCGGAATGATAGCTCTTGGTCTATCATCTTAGTGACTCATTATTTCTTCTTTCAATTCCCTTGATTCTTCTTCCTAGAGTGAATGTCATCACTGTGCTTCTTCTAGTTCCTTTAAGCCTTATATCCTTTGTAAATATAGCAAGCCATAGGTGTGCATTCATTCTTTGCACAAACTGTGCACCCTCCTTTACACTGATTGGAGAGATTGGTGGTCTGGATTTCTTTGTGTTGGGCGCGGTCTACTATTTCTCTTGCCCCTCTCTAGCTTGTAACCCTGTATTCTTCGATTTTTCCATGTGAAGGCTAATCCAAACAGAAAGGTTCATTTGTAGCAAATGCCTTCATTTCAGAGTTTCACCGTGGCTGAATGTAGGGACTGTCTCTTTTGAGAGAAGGGATTTAAATTCAGAAATATCTTCACAGTATGCCTTTGTTATGTTATTTTGTTCATTTCCCTTTTGTTTTTGTTTTTTTAAAGTATTTGTTCCGTCAGAGTATAGGAATGGAATTTCATGACTATCTTTCCTCGGTCTTTTTTCAGTAGACGGATGTGTACCGAGTCCAGAAATATCTTGGTCTTTGCCATAGTAGGATTGATATGTAGGAGCACAGGCTTTAGCCCATTCCTCCAGATCTGAACCCTGCACTCATTTAACCAGACCTTTGGCACATAGATTTTCCCTTCTTAAGCCTTCAAGCTGGTCTGATTTACATTCCTGCATCGCTAGATTTTCTTTTCTACTTTTCTCTGTTCTCTCATTAAGTCTTGAATAGCTTTTTCATTCTCATAATCCCTGTGGCTAATATCCTCGATTTCACACAGGATCTCTGTTATGCTGTTATGTATCGACCCGACTGCTATCAGCATTTCCACTGTCATTTTGTTTCCTACATCTTCTTTAAGAGAGGTCAGACATGAGTGATGATCTTCTTTGGTAAGTGGCATTGTAGCTCGTGAGACCTACATGATTGTTTCTTCCTTTTGCGCCATTGCGTGCACTTGTCTGGCGTTTGTATCTCATTTTATAGGGATTTTTGTTGCTTCTGAAGCATTTTCCACAGTCGCACTTTGGAGTCCTTTCTGGACCTGCCTCTTCTTTTACTCATATATTAGTGGAGGATAGGGGGCCTCATCCTTTAAATAGGCAAAGGAGATTTCTGATTCGGGAGAATATTTTGTCTTCTTTCCTGCCTGGGGATAGCCTTAGCTCCATTCCTTTCTTGGGGATTGTAGCAAAGTAGGGCTGCTTTCATTTTTCTCAGAGGGAAGTTACTATGTTTAGTGAGTCAGACAGGCTGCCCACTGCTCCACCGGCTGGTTATCTGGAGCAGGGCACCCTCCTCTGTTTCTCCAACAACTCCCAGACCACAATAGGTAATATGTACTGGTGTGCTGCTCGAATTACCAGACTAATAATGTGCGAACCAGTTCTCTTCTCCCACTTCACAGTGTGCACAACACTGTGGGATGCAGCTGGCCGGCCGAGGAAGCCCTGGCAGCCAAACCCCAGTTCCCAGCTACCTCAAGGCCACTGGGTCTGAAACCACCTCAAACTTCCCATGCATCTTTGCTCAAACATTCTGGATGGCTGTGAAACATCCTCCCCTGTGTCTTCACATTCTGCTCTATGCTGCTTCCTTGCTGCGAGGGGACTCATGTTCTTATTTCATCAAGATACAGGGTGTATTCCTTGCTCCTTTGGCAGGTTTGAGCTTTGTGTGATTCAGCGGATAAGCAAAAGAGCCACAGAGGATCCTCGGGTTTTTACCCAGTCTGCCTTCTTCCCGTTCGACGCATGGGTGTGCCTGTTCAAGATGGCCGGTGCATCATCCTTTCTCGTACCCTATTGCCCTGTAGCCTTCATCCATGGTATTTTAACCTCTTATCTGGTTATCATCTTTGCCCATGTAATCTTAGTTTTGCCACTTGTTCGGTTAAGCCGCTGGTTTCCTCCGCAAATATTTAGTCCCCACAGAGATGGTCTGGCGGATCCCCAAGATTTAGAAACCATCTTTCCTGGCAGAAACCAGGTCATCCCCCATCTTTCCTAAACTAGTCCTCAGACACTTGCTTCAGATGCTCCATGCTGACCCCCTTATCAGAATCAGAGGTAACCTGGTAAGAGATAAATAACATAAGGTTCTGGATTACTTTGTGGTTGTCCTTGTCCTCCTTCCCACACTTGCTGTGGGAAACAGTTGGACATGTCCTGGATCTGATTCAGGATTACAGTAATGTTTTGTGCTATGAACTCAACCTATTGTGGTCATTATGAAAGAAATCAAAAAGTTCAATGTAAGAAAAAGTACCATATAGCTAATTCTACAAACGACACGGTGTGCCAGAATCTTTTTGTTTAATAAGGACCCAATGTCATACAATAATGACATTATTGATATCAATGTAAACAAAACATATTTATCAATGTTATCATTTATTTCAACACGTGTTTCGACCTGTGGTCTTTATCAAGACAATTCCATCAATCCATGTTACTACATTTCCTCTAGAAGCCAATATAATGAATCATATTGCAAAGTCGATTTGTGACAATTCAATAAAGTTATTTTAAAGTCAATTCAAGTTCATCCAATTGTATTCAATTGCTGAAATCCAAAGAGGGGGGAAAACATGAACATTTTATATATTGGAAATGTGAAGAACCATTTTCATGCATTTTGAACACCCACACTAAATTGATTAGTATTCAGATTTCTTATCCTATATCTTGTCATTTCAGGTTTTTAGTCCTGTAAAATCATAGTTTGTAGGGTATTTCCAAATGAGCGGTTTAAATTGTGTTCTATTATAGATTCTGTTAACAGAAATATATGTATTTAGTAACCCAGTGTTTGTATCTGGTGGCAATACACATACTTGCCTTACTTTATGCGTGCAATTCTAAATCTTAACTGCTTTCTTTAAGTGGCCAAATCTGGTCAAATATGTCTAAAGTTAGATGCCAATAACTCATAGAATTCTCTAGAAATAAATTCATGTAATATATATTATGCATAATGCTTTATTTCGACAATGCCATAAAAGTGAACATTTCATCCTATAACAATTAAATAAATTCATAAAATATAAGCATAGGAAGATATCAAGAATAAAAGAGAATAAGAACAACCTAGCTGTTCAAATAAATGATCACGAAATCCGTAAATCAATACATCTGTATCTTCGTCTGTCTTACCCTCCGGACCCAAACAAGATATTTATAAGTATCCACTACATTTGAATAGTGTACTGAATTTAGTTCTGAAGAGTCCAATATTTCCTGGCAGGCTATCTTGCTTTGTTTTGTGTTCATATTAACCCGGCCCCAGTCAGAGTTCGGTACACACTCAAGTCGACACTTTAGTCAGCAAGAACATCACTGGACCGCCATGGCCTCAGCGATTGTACATCAATAATGGACCCGAAATAATGGCCGTAGGAAGCGTTTTCTTACTATCATTGTAGAAGAGCATATGAAGAGGTGGACCATGGTTTCATTCATACAGCCACAAAAGGGATCAGTCGGAGATACATTATTGTACGATTTGTGGCGAAGACTCGCAACCAGTAGGATCCCTATGCGTAGTTGAATGAACAATGCTCTCATGTTTCGGGTTTACATAATCCAAATAGTCCTCATAACCCTCATTCATCTTAATACTCCAATAGCATGTCAGAGCCAAAGATTCTGCTGCCTTAGAGCAGTTGTCACAGTCAGACTTTATCAGCAATGCGGCCTTAATCGCCGCCTTGGCTGAATTGGTTATAGCGCTGGTATTAGCCCAGAACTCTAAAAGACCAAAAGTATGTAACAATTCTTTAACATGAGCGAACCATGGTAGAGAAGGACCCTCTGCCTGAGAGATAACATCTATCATGGCTTCTTTATACTTGAGCAAGGAATCGCTCTATCAACAAGCCCAGTGATAGTCTGAAAATGACAGATTTGATACATTTCATCACGGTTTCTAGGAATACAGGGAGTTTGGGCGTAGTACAGGGTAGTCCCAGCATGTTCTTTAGATGAACAAGTAACTTTCTTAGCTGGTAACGTTCTTTTGAAGGGATGGTCCGACGACGTATTCCATATCTATGACAGGTAATGTCCACAGCTGTGCTGCTTCGGAAAATCTTTGGTGTCTGTGTCCTGTGTCGATGACGTCGATGCGCCGTCCCCGAAGACCCCCTCCGAAGGCTGACGTCACCCGATGTGATAAGTAGGACGCACGACGCCCAAAGCCTCAGTTATAGTTTTTTCCCAGAATGTGTGCCACCAGTTTTCTGCCAGTCAGACACACAAGGCCTTGCGGAACGCAAGCTGCAATCGCAAACGAAATTCTGCAGCGGGGAAGGCAGGGAGGGAGCGATATGGAATACGTCGTCAGACCATCCCATCGAAAGAACGTTACCAGGTAAGAAAGTAACTTGTTCTTCGAGGGGATTGGGTCCTCCGACGTATTCCATATCTATGACAGACTCCCACAGCAGTACCAAGCAAGGAGGTGGGAAAGAATTTAGAACACAAATTTAACATGCCCAATCAAATTGCAGAATAGAGGACTGCCTTGCCAAAAGCCAGATCCTGCCCTTTGATGGAATCGAGGGAGTAGTGACGTACAAAAGTATGTACTGAAGCCCAGGTGGCTGCATCACAGATGTGACGAATAGGAACTCCCCTCTGCAGGGCAGTAGACGCAGCCACTCCCCTGGTAGAATGGGCCCGCAAGCCAGCCAGAGGATCCTTACCCGCCAAGTGGTAACACTCAGAGATAGCTAAAATAATCCGATACAAAGTCTGTTTCGTCACAGCTTGTCCCAAACGCATTCCAGCGTAACCAATGAAAAGTTGATCATCCACTCTTACCCGGGACATGCGCGAAATATAAAAGCTCAACGCTCTCCTAGGATCAAGGCTATGGAGCCTCTCCTCTTCCTTACCAGGATGTGGAGGAGGATAGAACGCCGGAAGAACAACCTTCTGGCTCAAATGAAATTCCGAAACCACCTTCTGAAGAAAAGAAGGACGAACTCTAAGGACAACCCTGTCCTTATGAAACACAGTGAAGGGTGGCTTAACTGAAAGTGCCTGTAACTAACTGACTCTGCGAGCGGAAGTAACCGCAACCAAAAACACAGTTTTCATAGTTAACAGCCTCAAATGGCAAGAATGTAAAGGCTCAAACAGAGCACCCATAAGAAACTTAAGAAAAAGGTTCAAATCCCAACCGGGCACCAGAAAAGGTGACGGAGGGAACACATTAGTGAGCCCTTTCAAAAACTGCAAAATTAAAGGAATCTTAAAATAGGAACACTCTTCAGACGAGTGCTTAAATATGGACAGCGCCGACAGGTAACCTTTAATGGTCCCCACTTGCAAGCCCCTGTGGGCCAGAGAAAGCAAAAAAGACAGAACCATGGGAATGTCACATTCAAAAGGATCCACATTCTTAACTTTCTCCAATGGCAACGGTACAGAGACTTTGTTGCCTGCCGCCTGGCCGAGAGCGACACCTCCATCACGTCTTCAGGGAGGTCCAATCCATATACCTCAACCTTTCAGAAGCCAAGCGTGAAGGTTGAGGGATCTGACCTCTGGATGGAGAACCCGACTCCCCTCCCGTGAGAGCAGATCGTCTCGGTAGGGAAGACGACGTGGAGGGCAGATGGACAAGTCGAGAAGGTCCGGGTACCATGTCCTCCGCGCCCACGCCGGAGCAATGAGGATCATCTGGGAACCGAACCTCCGTAACCTCCACAGTACTTGCGGGATACCAGGGACTGGAGGAAACGCTTACAGCAGTGGGAATGACCACTCCACCACGAACGCGTCTCCTATGGCTCCTTTTGGAGGAAATTCCAGCGAGCAAAACCTTTTGCACTTCCGGTTGACACTGGAGGTGAGGAGATCCACATGAGGGGTCCCCCAAAGGGTGAAGATCTCCAGGAGAATCTCCTGAGCCAGCTCCCACTCGTGAGAGATCGTGCTCTGCCTGCTCAGAGCGTCCGCCCTCTCGTTGTCTTCTCCAGCCAGATGAACAGCCGAGATCGAAACTTCCTGTTGGATGGCCCAGAACTCGAGCTGCATCGCCTACCTGCACAGCAGAAGTGACCCTGCCTCCCCCTTTTTGTTGAGGTAGTGCATGGCCACCGTGTTGTCCGTTAGAATCAGGACACTCTTTCCACGCACAGTCGGCAGAAAAGCCTTCAGGGCTAGCCTGACGGCCCTCAGCTCCAACAGATTGATATGCAGTCTGGACTCCGACGGAGACCAACAACCGCAGACTGTCAACTCGTTGGCATGAGCTCCCCATCCTGTGAGGGATGCGTCCGTCACGATCGTCACCTCTGGCCAGGGCAGCCAAAATGGGCCCCCCCCCTTCATCAGATTGCCTACGACGGCCCACCACAGAAGGTCCTGGGCTACCGAGGGCGGCACCTGAACAGGGTCCGACAGCCTGCCGGAGGACTGAGACCACTGGAGCTTGAGTGCCCACTGCAAAGATCTCATCTGCAGATGAGCCTCTGGCACCAGAAGAATGCAGGATGGCATGAGGCCAAGCAGTCTCAAGAACTCGGACGCTGGGAGATCCTGGGCAAATTGAAACTTGTTCACCATCTGCTGAATGTGAAGAGCCCTCACCTGAGGAGGCAAACACTGCCCCAGGGACGTGTCGAGCACTGCTCGGATGTACTGGAGCCGCTGTGTTGGTGTCAAATGGGACTTCTTTAAATTGAGGGCGAAGCCCAGCCTGTGAAGGGAGTGGCAGGTGACAGACAGATGATCCAGGACTTGCTCGGGAGAGCTCCTCCTGATCAACCAATCGTCAGGTAGGGGTAGACATGAATCCCTCCTTTCCTGAGATGCGCTGCCACCACCATCATGAGCTTGGTGAAAACCCTTGGGGCGGAGGTCAATCCGAACGGCAGGACCCGAAACTGAAAGTGTGAGTCGCCAACCGCGAACCTCAGGTACTTCTTGTGCCTGGGATGAATCGGCACGTGGAAGTAAGCATCCTTGAGGTCGAGAGACACCAACCAGTCCTGAAGTTGAAGGGCCTGGAGGACTTGAGAAAGAGTCACCATCTTGAACTTGTCCTTCCTGAGGAGTTTGTTCAAACCGCTCAAGTCCATGATGGGTCTCAATCCCTCGTCTTTCTTCAAAATCAAAAAATAAGGGGAATACCATCCCTTGTTCCTCTCCGCTGCAGGCACCAGTTCTATGGCGCCTTTGTCCAGCAGGGCTTGAATTTCCTGCGCAAGGAATAGATCCGGACTCTTCAAAGAGAGGTTCCCTGGTGGATTGTCGTGAGGCCTCTGCCGAAAAGGAAGACAGTAGCCGTGGGTTATGATCTCCAGAACCCACATATCCGAAGTAATGGCTTGCCACTCTACGAGATGCTGCGCCAGCCTTCCCCCAACCGGCGAACCATGGGACCTGGCCTCATGACTGAGTGGTAGCTGCTGCGGCATTGCCTGAGGGCAAAGAGGCAACTGCCCGAGCGGCCTTGGCACCTCGAGTACCTTTGTTTCCACCTCTGCCACTCTTACGATGGCCTCTTTGACTGCTAGCTCCCCTCGCTTTACTGAAGGACGAGTAATAGTGAAAGGAACCTCCCCTCCATTGCTGTCCCCTAGGACGAAAAGGCGGAGGTTGGCGAACTGCAGCGCCCAACGACTTTGCTGCAACTTTGTAGGTCTGCAACCTCTCAAGGCTCTTGTCAGCCTTGCTGCCAAAAAGGTGTTCACCGTCAAAGGGCATGTTGAGGAGCTGGGACTGCATATCAGGAGCAAACCCAGACTTCTGCAACCACGCAAAGCTGTGCATTACGGTGCTCGCCACCATGGACCGGCTGACACAATCTGCCAATTCCAAACCCGACTGAACAGCCTCACATATGGCATCCTTGCCATCCTAAACCATAGCAAGGAAACCATCTCGTTCGTCCCCTTCGGGAATATGTGCAGCCGCTAATGCAACACAGTTCCACAGAGTGTGTGTGAAACAAGACAAGGCACATATGGAGTTGTCCGCATGAAGCGCCATACCCCCAGAAGAAAACACTTGCTTCGCCCAGCTGTCAAAACGTTTGTCGTCCCTATCCGGAGGGATGGTAGGATACGACGCCTGCTTTGCCGGGGCCGTAGCCGCCTGCACCACCAAACTCTCCAGAGTGGGGTGCCTAGACAAGTAGCAGGGGTCGCTACTGGCTGGACGGTATTTTCGTGACAAAGACTTGCCCACTGCCGGGAGAATCTCCGGCGCAGTCCAAGCCGCCGCCACCCTTCTCTGCAGAGCCATATGAAACGGCAAAACCGGGTCAGTGGGGGGACCAAGATCAAGGATGTCCGTGAGATCATCCTGAACGAACTCCCCTGGGGGAGCAGACCAACCCAAGTACTCGGTGACCCGAGACATAAGACACCGATATGAAGAATCAGCACGAGTGCCAGGCTCTGGCCTACAAAACTCCACTTTCGGAGAGGTGTCCAGTCCACTGGCATCATGCAGCGACTGCCTCAGGTCATCAAACTGGCTATGGCCCGAGATAAGCTCATCTGGAACCGTAACCGGAACCAAGCCGTCATCAGAGCCTTCATCACCCTCTGAAATGTACTCCAGGCAGGAGAGGAAGATCCCTGGGGACCAAAGCAGTGCCTGACCTTAGCCAGAGCCTTCCTAGGGGCTAATCCCATGCCACGGGGCCCCTCCGACACCGCCGCCTCAAAAGGCGGCGAGGTTGCCGACTGAGTCAGCGCCGGCGTCGACAGAAAAGGCGTTGACGTCGTGCGAATCGGTGTCGACGTCAGCTGCAGCGCTGCCAGCATCGGCAGCTTCGACACAGGCCTCAAAGCCAGAGCTCCGAGCGTGTCTCTCGACGACCTAGGCGCCGATGGCGTCGACGACCCCCTCAGAGGCAGAGCCTCGAGAGAAATCGTCGATGACCCCGGCGCCACAGGCGTCGATGTCTTCTTCGAAGACGGCACAGGATCACGCGGTCTCGAGCGCGTCGTTGACCGGGACCTGGAACGGGCATGGCGAGAACGGCTACCCTTGTCCGAGCGGGACCTCTCCCGCGAGCCGTGCTGACCACCCGAGCCCAAAGGCGTACAAGCGGTGTCTCTCGACCGGTGCCGACTGACCCCACTCGGAGGCGCAGACGGACCGGTGCCCTGCGATTCAAGAATCGCTAGCATCTGCTTCCCAAAGGAAGCCCATTCCTCTGGTGTCGCTTGCATGGAGGGATAAGCGACCCGTCGATGGGCAGAGGCCTCGGAAGAGGAAGGGGAAGGCGACCGATGCCGGCACTTCCGGGAATGCCTCGAAGGAGCGGAGGAGTGGCGAGACCGACTCCTGGAAGGAGAACCACTGGATTTCCGATGATGACGCATAGAATCGCCCCTCGAGTCATCCGTCGAAAGCCCCGCAGACCTCGACTTGCGGGGCTTAGACACCCGGCCTACCGACAGCTTCTTCTTGTGTTCCTGCAAGGCCTTTGCCATGAGCGACTGGCAGTCAACAACAGACAACACAGTCATCCATATCGTGGGCCTCCCCGAGGCACCAGAGGCAGGTGTTGTGCGAGTCTGTGACCGACATCTTGGACCCACAGTCCCCGCATTTCTTGAAGCCCGGACGCGGGGTTGAAGACAAAGTAGATCATGTCTTCACAAAAAACCAAACAGGTTCAACGAACCGAGAATTGAAACAGCAAACTCCAAAGAGTCGAGGCGTACCAAGATTCACGAAGCGAACAAGTTCGCGTAAAAAACGGAACTGAGGCTATGGGCGTCGTGTGTCCTACTTATCACATCGGGTGACGTCGGCCGTCGGAGGAGGTCCTCGGGGACGGCGCATCGACGTCATCGACGCAGGACGCAGACACCAAAGATTTTCCGAAGCAGCACAGCTGTGGACATTACCTGTCATAGATATGGAATACGTCGGAGGACCCAATCCCCTCGAAACGTATTTTCTACAATAGATAAAGAGATGATACTTGAGTGCCTCATAACTCTGCCCCATTAACTGCGGGCTGCCTAGCTTGGGCTTTATAGGCCTCAAGGGAGACACAAACTGCACCGTCATCTTGCTCAGTAGTAAATCTTGAGAGGGCACCATGTTCTAGTGTCTTACCTGCTGGAACACTCGGGTGGGGGGATTCGGTGGTATTTGCGGGGAGAGTGAAGGGAAGCTAGCAAAGGGTTGTGTTGTGCCCGACCGTCCGCAGGGCTGAATAAAATAGATTAACTTGACACAGCGCCTTGTGAATCTTTATACAGGTGATGAGCTGTTGGAGGGCGTGGGGGTTGGCTGTGGCCTTTGGAACACCCCACTTGCTGGTCTGCCATTGGCGCAGCTGTGTGTAGCGGCCTGGCCGTGTGGTCATCCCGAATTTTGGTGAGCGGCTGAAGTTGGTGTACGGCACCACATGCAGAGCCCCCTCCCCAGGGTCAATTTGGGCTGTTTTGGGCTGCTAGGTAACACGCAAGGCCTCAGAGAAGCATGTGAGGCCATAGAGAAAGGCACCCTACACCACACATGATGCAGCAGCGTGGCAAGGATTGTCGAGCCACAAGCCAGCAACAAAGCGTACCAAGCAAGGGTGCGCTGGAGCAAGTGAAGGCAAAGCCAAAGGTAAGGAGAAATGTGCTCCAAGGAAAACAAAGTTAAGAAAAGGCTAGAAAGAGGAACTGTGGTGTGTGTATGTGTGTCTCCCCATCTGCATCTGTGTGAAGACTTCGCTTGTTAATCTCTGTGAGGAACCCTAGGGCATCCTCACTTCTACTCCCCGTGAATCCTCCTCTCAGGTGGCCAGGGAGAGGCCATCACTCTTGAATCCCGACCGTGGGGGTGGATATGCTAGCAATGATCAGCTGGGTGGAGGGCACTTGGGGAGTGGGGAAGAGGATGTCTTTGGGAGAGACATGGTATCCCCCTTTCCCTTGTAAAAAAGGAACCCTATATTCCCCCTACCTTTATAGGCTATTTTCAGTCGTCATACTTTTTTTTTTACTCACAAGATCCCAGAGTCATTTCACCTTAAGACTGGGACGAGGAGGAAACAACTGGGAGTTATACACACTTCCAGTCATTCACACCACTGGTACTGAGAAGAGTAAGAGGGCTTTGGAGGAGTTCAATTGTAAAAGCCATGCATATCTAGCTAATCGGCCCAACCATGGCCAGGCACTTGAAGGTAAGGACTTACACCTGAAACCCTATAACAAGTCACAGGTGTATAAAATCGGTGACCATCCAGCAGTGAGGTAGAGAAGGCTGCGAGAGAGATGACCTGGAGAAAGTGACGTAGCTTGCAGAGGCAGAGCAGGCTGGCGTGGAACAGGCTGGAGGGAAGCCGTGCCGAGCAGAATTGCAAAAGACATGCAGGGCTAAATCTGCCCGTGAGGGTCGATAAGTCTGCTGTCCTCCCTGCCCAGCGTCCACAGCAGGAGCTGTGGGGCACTGAAGCCTCCAGATTGCTGCAGGCCACAGAGAGTGAGAGGTGCTCTCTGCAGCTTCTGCAGAGGGAACGTGGAGCTACACGCTGCAAGATTCCAGGGAAGCGAGCGCTGCTCACTGGGGCTTCGCAAGAAGAAGGCGGAGCGGAAAGAAGCCGGGAAGCAGACCCAAGGCACCCAGAGGAGCGATCGCATACCAGTGAGTGTAAAAAAGAGCACACTCATACCGAGGCACTTCATAGGCTGGAAACAACCATATCTGAATACCAAACAAATTGAAAACGATTACAATTGCTGTGAAAGTTCCAAACCAAGCAATTTTGAATACTGAACAAGATGCAAAGTGTTATTAATACTTTTGAGAAGTGCAACAAGCATTATTGAATACCAAACTAACTGAAAGATATGATGAGCATATGTGAATACAGTACGAGATGAAAGCAAGTGGTTAACACTTATGAATAAAGTGAAAGCAAGTGCAAGCAAGGTGGTGGAAAAGGGTGACCACCACTAATAGAATTGTATGAGTTGCATGTTGTGGCAAAGCCAAGAGACTGCCAAGGAGAATCTGAAATAAGTGTTGGCCAAGGACGAGAGAGAGAGAAGACCCATGTTGGTGAAAGCCTGAAGTTCCTAGGGTTATCGGTTTGGTGACCTGTGATGGGTGGGCCGTGTGGTCAGACAACTGAGCCTAGATGACTAAGGAGCTGAATTGGAACTGTCTTGAAAGCCAGGATATTTGAAATGATTTACATGTTGAAGCTGGAGGAGCTGACTTCTTGAGCAAGGGAATCCCAAGACTTTTTGAACTTTGTTGAACTCTTGGGGAAGGGAACCCTGATGTCATTTGGGACTGTTCTGAACTTGGGGAAGGGGAAGCAGAGTATAATCCAGGAGCTGGAAGAAGGTTGGGACTTTGTTTTGAACACTATTTCTTTTGCTGCCTACATCCCTCCACATTAAATTATAATATATATATTTTTTATTTATTTATTTATTTTTTGGGATACATAGTAACCTTTACAAAAACAATAAAAAACCAATAAGAACAAATCTTAAAAAGAAATACATACATAAAATTTAGGTTACATGGATTAGATTACATTCCTTATAATACATCCTAATACAACCAAAAAGTATAAATGCATTATACATATAAATGATCCATATTAAAACAAAATGAAAAAAGACACGCAAGATGCATAAGCCTACAAAAAATGTTGTAGCTGAAATACCTCCCTATAATGCTCATTTAGCTTTTAGAAAACGCAGTATGGCCAGTTGAAGTTTGACCCTAGAACCATACAACATGTCTTTCCATAGGGCAACCAGATCCACATTCTCTGGGTTGGGCACATATTTAATAAAGTAATCAATGCGTGCCAATCTTAGACCCAAACATTGTGTCAACAGGTGTTGTAAAGTTACTGCTCCAATGTCTGAATCACAAAATAGACATTTAACCATTTGCGGAGGCAAGGTTTGCCTTATAGTCATAATCTCACCTGTATGAAGGACATTAAAACGAAAGCGCATAAATTCCTGTCGAAGCCCTTTGTTTGGAAATTTTATGAGGTAAGGTTCTGTTGTTGCAATTTTTTTGCGACTGCCTGCCAAATGCGCATATACTTTTTCGCTTTGTATTATGTCAACAGTGTGATTCCAGTCTGCATGCTGGAGAAGTATCTTCACCTTGGTTGGGTTGTTAAGCAGTTCTTTAGAAACCCCAACTAATGCTAGTACTTTATGTACCTCTTTTTCCAGATCACACACTACTGCAGAAGATTCCTTTCCCGCCACTAGACACCGTCTGAGAATTCCATATAGAGTGGATTCTTTATTTACAAGCAATTTCCTAAACAAAGAGAATCTACGCCAGAGAATTACGCTTGAAAGGGAGTATAGCCTAAGTTCAAAACGTATTGCTGCTAATGGAACACATTTCGGAAGATACCAAACCAGTGATCTTAGCATACGTGCTTCATATTTAACAAATTTGCTCTTAAACCATGACAGAACCAGTTCGATTCCGTAGCTGAACTGAGCAATCGTTTTACTACGGTACATTTTTATACATGGTAACATTGAAAATTTCCCATATTTGCAATCGATTTTGAGTAATTGAGAAATCAGTGGCATCACTTTTTTATCCAAGTAGTTACGTAAATTCACTCTGGTGACCGTCTCAAAAATGGGATAACCTAGGTACCTGAAGGCATGACATATGGTGAGTTTGACGTGATCCAAAAACCTTTCAAATTTTGCTGGACTTTTCCTATAACTGAGTTGCATGATAAAGGTTTTTGTCTGCGTTATATCCAAAGCATTGTCCGCCGTATACTTCTTAAATGCAGAGAGAACACGTTGCAAGCCCATGGGTGTTAAGTCAAACAACAACACGTCATCTGCATATGTAGTCCATGCAATCCTAGTACCTTCAACTTTTGGTGCCGCAAACGATGCCTCATCTATGTGCGGGCCAACATCAGACAAGTACAGATTCAAAACAGTAGGGACAAAAATACACCCTTGTCTGAGACTGTTTCCTGTATTTATTTCCTCAGACAGGGATCCCGCAGTGTTTAATCAGACTCTTATCTTGGATTTTGAGTGAAGATAATATAAGATCGCTAGGAGCTGTGGCGGCATATCTATGGCAAACAGTGTTCTCCACAGTGTGTCTCTATCCACTAGATCAAAGGCTGAACAGAGGTCAATAGAAGCCAAGTAGATAGGTTGGCTACCTCTCTGTCTGGTCTGTTGCTGCATGATAGTTAGGAGAAGTCCACCTGCATCAGTTCCAACCCCTTTTCTAAAACCAAACTGTTGTGCTGACGATACATCCTTTTCCTCCATCCACACATGGATATGTTCAAGAACAAAGGAGGCAAATATCTTAGAATCAGCGTCCAGCAAGGCGATAGGTCTATAACTTGTTGGTATAGATCTAACGCCCTTTTAGTAAATTGGGACCACATATGACATGGGCCAAGTAGTTGGAAATACCTGGTTGATGACAATGTTCTTAAACAGTAGGAAGAGGATTTTGGCCCAGAGAATTGTATTACCTTTGAAGACCATGTTAGCTAACATATTAGGACCTGGTGCATGGGAAGACGAGTACCTAGAGATCATTCTCTGCACATCCTGTAAGGTGGAAGGGAAATTCCATGGACATGAGGTGATCTCTTCCGGAACCCCCCATTTACAAACCGTAGGTTTATATATTGAGCCAAAGTGGCCTTTCAAAATGTCAGAGGATATACACACACCTTGTTCTTTGGTGTGCGCTTCCCCGCGTCTATTAACTAGGGACCAAAAATGCAGAGTATTCGTTTTTGAGAGTGCCTCAAGTACGTTTTCTGCATCTCTTTGCACCATGTTTGCTTTTAGTGCATGTATCCTATAACTCCATTGTTGGTTTGCTTTTTTGACCATTTCACCCAGAGATTGAGTAAATGGAAGTTTCTGGAGTTTACGAATCTCACAATTCCTCTCTTTTTTAAGCTGATGGATGACCGGATCGTAAACATGGGTGTGAATGTTGGCTTTTTTCAATGATCTCCCAATACCTTTTGTCCCAAGGATAACCTCCCTGACATAGTTGTTAAACTCCACATGTGCATGTATCAAGTTCTTTTTCTCACAGCCATATTTGTTATAGTCCTCAAAAAAGACCTTGTTCACCTTTTCAACATTATCCAAGTGCCAGTTTATTCTATTCCTAGCTGAGTTTAACTCCAACGTCAGGGGAAGAACAGAAGAGGATTCCAGGGAAGGGTCTACCCTCATGGTGAGTTTGAGGATATTGTGATCACTAATCAAGGATGGTCTAATTTTAAAATCAAGCAAAGAGTGTCTTAAAGACATACTTACAAAAATGAAATCTATGGTAGAATATTCATTTCCATTAGACCATGTGAAAGCACTCAAATCTTTATCCAGGTAATCGTTTACACAGATTAGGCCCCAATTTCTCATAAATACACTCCACTGTTGGCCCTGTATTTGTTTCCTTGATGAACCAGGATTATAAGAACATGTGCCTACATCTGAGTTGAAATCACCCAAAAACATAATATTCAGAATTTGATATGTTGTTTGACACTCTTGTATAATTGCATCCACCATACTAATGAATTCATTTAGATCTAATTCAGGACTCCAATATATGTTAACCACCAATAGGTAACCAAGAATCATGGGCGGTGCAAAATGTAATAGCATGGCGATACATCCTTTATGAGGAGAGAAAACTTTCAGGCACTTAAAAATCATGGTGTTTTGTATCGCCATCAAAAGACCCACAGAAGGCCTTCCCCTGGACTTCTTCTCTGCTGTTGTCTGGTGTAGACTATACAAATCCAGCACCAATGGAGAAAGAGCCCAGGTTTCCTGAATACAGCAGATGCTAGCATCCGTAAGGAGGCGTAAACTTTCAGACTCTGCTCTCAAAGATTTGTCACCACGTGAATTCCAGGATACCACTGAGAATGTCGGCTCGTATTATGATTTCACCTTCAGTTCGTGTATCTTTGCTAAGGTTTCAGTTAGTGTTTGAGTAAGCCATTTTAGATCCGTCTCAGAAGGTTGTTTCTGTGTGATGGGGCCCTCCCCTCCCTCGTACTGCATGTTAGAATCAACGTTTGCATGTTCAAAGGACTCGACCTCCACTCTTCTGCTCATCAATTGATTATTGAATGGTTCTAAATCAAGTCCAAAGGGGTGGAAGGCGTCTATTTCTGATATGACTAGATCCATGATAGCCTGGGAAAAGAATACCAGTCGTACACAGTCCAGTCTCAGTGGATGTATGTAATCAACAAGTTTAATATCACCTGAGGAGATCATAGAGAGCCTTGGTATTTCACTGAACAAGGTAAGAATTTGATGGCGATTCAGGAAGGAAGAACCCCCCTGCGAAAACATGGAATACAGCATAATACTAGGGTAATCAGTGAAGGCTGGCGATCTCCAATCCATTCTATTATTTACCATTTGTTTAGGGGATTTGACTTCCCTCTCTGTCCTAGTTACAGACCCGGTAGTATTCACCACCTCTTTATACAGCTCATTGCTGGGAACCCATGCCTCCGTCAGAAGCGCCTTAGGGTTACCCTCCTCTCTATGATGTGCCGCTTGTACCAGATTCATCCATGCTTTGGGGACCAAATTAGTGGCTTCCTGTCCTGATTGGGTTCCATGAGCCGTATGCAAGGATGAGGCATTCAACTCCCCACCCTGTCCAACTAACTCTTCCCGGTTCCATGACAAAATATTTTTATCTCTGCCCAGTCCATTCTCAGCTTTTGGCTGGGATGGTTGTAGACCTTTTATTTCTCTATCCTGTATATGTCGGTTTCCCATACCATCCCCAAGCACTCCTTCTAGATTAACCTTATTGCCACTGCTCAGACTCCTTACCTCAGTCCAATTTTGAATATCTGCCACTGTCGTGCCTACCCTCCTTGTGTCTTCAATCAGATTCTGTAATGCCTGTTTTACTAGGATTTTGATATCCTCACTGTCGAGGATGACACGATTGCCCCCTTCACACTCCTTCCCAGTGTTGCTTCCATTATAAGTGCTTCCATTCTCTGATTTCCCCCCCCCCGTATTCGGCAAGAGCCCCTCCCCCCTTGGCATTTCGATGGTTACATTATCTCCTTTCTTCGTCTCTTGCTCCTCAGGTAGGGGATTATTTATTGCTTGTTGTGGTGGAGTAGAAGTATGAGTAGGCGAAGAGCACTTAATCTCTTTGCTGCTCAGAGAGGCTTTTTTAGATTTGGAGTTGAAAAAGAGCTTAATGTCCATCTTATCATTTGCAACCCTAGCATTTTTGTTACAGTTGGGTCTCTTTACGACAATTTTAGACTCTTGGGCTTGTTTCCCCCCAGTTCTTTTCTTGTCAAGAGATTTTTCTTTTTTATTTGTTTCATCTTTTTTTGTTAGTTGCTTACATACCTGTACCTTTCCCTTATGAGTCATAGCATCAATCAAGGTGTCAGATGCTTCCCCATAATCACCATCTACAGTTACTGTGTGGCTGGTAGGACTTGAAGTATGATGATCCAGCTTTCCTTGACTAAATTTATTTGGTGCCTCAAATTCTTTCAATTCCAGTGCTTTTTTGCTTTCATCGTCCAGTTGAGAAAGGTCAATACAACCTTCAACCGCCAGACTACATATATCTTTCAGATTTGCATTGGAATTGTGAATTTTTAATGCTGGTAAATTCATAGGTTTTTTTTTCACAGTTTTTTACTGTGCCATTTATTCTAGCCAACCTACGTCTAATGGCCCTAGCCCTCATTTTCTTCTCTCTTCTAGAAAGCGGTGGGTTATGGTTAGTAGAACTATCTAGGGTAGAGTCCCCATCCAAGGCACACCTTTCCTCACCGCCTGGCTCTACTCCCTCCTCTAGGGCCCTTATTAATACAGATGGACTATCCGTATCAGGAAAATTAGTTGAGGCCTCTCGGTTGCCTATACTGGATACTACTTTCTCATCCAGACTTGCAACATTTGTACAAACCAATTCAATTTTTTTTGCCTAGGCCCGTGATCTGTGTGCCAATAATAGAGACCATTCCTTTGAGCTCGTCCAGTACAGGCAGCCAAGCAGCCTGCAAATCCTTATTACCTTGTGCAAGGACTTCTGCATAGGATTTAGGACAGACCACAGGCTCACAATCAGTCTGTAACATCTGGTCATGGGTGATCATGTTAAAATTACCATGCCCTCCCACAGGTCCACATCTTCCTATTGCCATAAGGAAACCCTCCATTTTGCAAATCTTTTCCGTGTTAACCAATAATATTGATCTAATTTCCTGTATATCCAGATGGTACGATTATGACCCTTATCTAGAAGATTCAGGATCCTGGTTAGCACAGGAAAGGTAGCAAATGACACAGCCAAGTCCTCTTGATTGATGCCCTCAAAGAATGGTCCTGTGTGGGGATCGATAGTTCCAAAAGATTGATTTAACATGGAAAACACATGTGAGACTGGACTGGAGGAATGTCTGGTTGGGCACAAAAGCACCCAGTCTCCCGTCACCCCCAATAATGGTTCTGTCTCCTTATTCCTGTAACTGATGTATAATTTCTTTTATCCCTCCTAGGAGGTTGCTCGGGAGAAAATGGAGCCTCCTCAGTAGGTTCATGTAAATGCACATTGTCAAAAACCCCAGCTCTGTATCTAATAGGTGTGGATGGCTCATTTGACAGCCGGACCCTTCTATCCAACTCGGCCCTAACAACCGGTGCCAAGAGAGAATTGTCGGCTCCTTTTTTGGGGTTTTCTCCTTCCTCTATTTGTCCCAAAGAATATCTACGGGACTTCTCTTGTGTACCTGACATACTCTTCTGTGTCTTGATAGGTGCTGGGCCGGTATAAGAAGACGTTTTTCCCCAGTTAACATTCTCACCCAGCTGGAGGGGAGACACCTGTGCCGTTAATCAAGCGATGTGGGTGCAATTCTTCATCTGGTACGTTATCATTACTAGGGCCTTTAGTTGAAATGGGATCTGACAATGGGTATTCCGCCAACAAATTATCCATTTTATACACAAAAACTAGTTTGGCAAAAGGATGTATATAATTGTTGTCAGGGCACGTATAGGTTTGGGACACAGACAGACTTGAGTTGAACTTAATGACACAGACTATCCTTAGTTTTCTTTAGGTAGGGGACGTTAGCATAGGGCAAGTTAGGCCTTAGTCCATCCCAACCTTTAAGGAAAATAAAATCTTTTATTTAAAAAATGTAATCGGTTGTCTGTGTCTTACTTCTTGATGCCTTCACATCTCCTTAAAAGCGTCATTTGTTTTGTTTAACTGGCCATGGGTGCGCAGTCACTTGCAGTGTAGTCAAGGCAGCAGAAAACATGGCACCACCACTCCAGTTTTTGGCTGAACCAGGAACACCTCACACCTCCCATCAGGTCGGATGGATGCAAGATGTTCAATATTTATCTCATAGCTATTGGTGGTGACACATTTACCACTGCAAGGAAACAAGCTGTTCTGCTGCATAACATTGGAGCGGAAGGTCGTAGCGTATATGAAGGTCTCCCTGAGGAAGTGGAAGGGGGGGGGGCAAGCAGACAGATGACTATGCCATAGCAGTTCAAAAATTCCAAGAACATTTCAAACCTAACAAAAATGTTACGTTTCAATGTCATATTACCACAAAAAAGTGATGGATGGAAGGTTTTGAATGAATATGAACCACTGGCATTGCTTCGGGCAACCTTCCACACCACTGTTTTTAAGCCTGTCTATGCCATTGCAAAAGGGTTCCAGCCTTGTCACACATTTTTTCTGAGAGTTAAGGTCCTGCATGAACCTGTGGCAGGTTTGAAAACCTTGAGTCACACTTGCAAATTTGGGGAATTGACTAATTCCTTGATCAGGGATCAGCTGGTGCACTACACCAACAATACCACAGTGCAAGAGAAACTCATAGCTAAAGACTTCTCTTCAGCAAGCTGTGGAGGTAACAAGAGGGACGGAGCAAACTGCTCACTACAGAAGGAGAAATAAAGTGGAGAAGCAGGGGCAGGACGTCTCTGAAACCAACCTCCAAAGAAGGGTGGTGAAAACAAGGAAAATTAGTGTTTTAAATGTGGCAGCAACAGGCACCTGTCGACTAGTTTGTTCTGCCCTGTGAGGAATACAAACTGTATAAAGAATAGGTGAAGGGGACTCTTTGCCCGTGTGCACAGGGATGCTACAGTCGATTCCGTAGATTTGGGTGGGCGCCGCTAGGAAAAGGAAGAGGCTCAAGTGGGGCAGATCCAACTGTCTGGATAAATTAAACATGTTTTGGAAATCAGTGCTTTGACCAGGAAAGGTCTGATTGAGGACTACACTCTTAATGGGAAGGTTATTTCTATGAAGGTGGATAGTGGTTCATCATGGACCATCATCTAAAGTGAGAGGTAAAGAAACACTGTTGGGGGAAGATTTGAAGACCTGCAGAAGCACGACATGGGACCAAATTCAAGGCACAAGTCGAGTATAAAGAGAAGTGGGAAGAAGTGGCTGTTGGGCTGTGCCACTCTGCTTATACTGCTTTCTGAACGCTCCCTTGGATTGACCGGACTGCTGCTGGACTAACACGCGCCGTCGGCATTTGTTTTTGCCCGTAACTGCAAGGTGACTGATATTGGACACTCTTGGCTGTGTAGGTCTCATACTGCGAGCCGTGGCTTCAACCGCGGCTTCTGTTTGTTTGCTCACATTGTGGGCGGGCTATTTTCTCGCTTACTCACCCAACCTTTGTTCTCTTTCTTTTTCTGACCACCTACAGTGCTGACTTGCTCCGCCCCCTGCCTGCCCGCCCCCACGCCACTTCCTACTTCAAGCGCCACGCGCGTGCATCGGAAGTGGGAAGAAGTGGCTGTTGGGCTGTTAGGCTGGGAGGCAGGCTGGTCTGGTATGTGTGTTTTACTTAAATTCACTCATACATATGCACATTTTGTATTTCTTTCTTCTTTGAGTGTATATTAGTTTTGTGGCTTGTTTTGTTTCATTATCCAAAGTAATGGTTAATGGATTGCGCAGTGGGCACAAGCTTAACCAGTCCAATTTGTTAAAAGTTGAGGGCGGTCTTCCAACCAAATTTCCCCCCATGGAGTCAACGGAGAGTACTTCTGTTGCTGCTCTTTCCAATACTAATCCTTTTACTGAGGATATGGCGCACACAAACAATGTTGATGTTAAAATGCTGGAACCCTGCATTGCTTCAACTAACATCCCTGAAGATTTGGGGCACAATGATGCCCCTATGTCATATTCTGCTCTTCCATTATCTGCTGAAATTGTTCCATCAGGAAAGTATTCTACTGAATGCGATAATCAATCTATAGATCTTGATCTTGATTGTGAGTCCAACCTATCCCCAGGGTCTTTATTACCTCTGGCTGCTTTAAAGCTTACTGACATTCACAGTATTCAGTCCAATTTAGTCACTGAGGTATCCTCTTCAATTACTAAGGAGGCCATTTCCACCTCACCAAGAGGATGGATGGATGACAGTGTAAATCTGGATGATAGCCTTATGAGAGATGCTATTAAAAAGAAAATGGGAATGAAGTGTTTCAATCATCAGTTGGCTGGTTTTTCAACTCTTCCTTTGGTGATAGAAACCGATCTAGGAAGACATATCAGACTGTCCCATGAACATTCCAACCCGGTAACTCAAAGAAAATATGGTGTGGACAATGTATTTTCTGTCAACAATGGACCAAAATATTCTTATTCAGTTCCCAAACAACTCACTGCACAATACGGGGCGGGGGGAAAATGGGAACACACTTTCCTCAACCAGACCCTCTACCATGACGCACCCAGTGCAACTTAATAGTTCCCCTATCTCAGCAAAATCGGATACTCAATTATCCCAGGCTGCCAACTCTCATGATTGTTTTCCTTTACCACAGCCAGGCATATTGGGGCGTTCTAGCGATGATATTATATGCACCGAAACCATCGCCCCCTAGTGATTTGCCATTTAATCCTGAGGCTTTTCCAATCATTACTCGGATACTGAATTTGCTAGATAAAGGCCACAAACGAACTCATGAGGAAGTTAGATTTCTTCAAATTCAAAACACTGAATTGCTTGCGAAAATAAACAAGATAGAAGACCTACTTTTTACTTGTGGTGCTATTTCTTCTCTAACTTCGAATCACACAACCACAGTATTATCCAGCCACAAATGTACTCAAACAAAAACTCGTGCAGAAATTATTTATGACAGTCCGAAACTCTCACCACAGGTACCGATAGCTTTGGACCCTACACTTGCGCAATTGGTTGCTTTTAATGCAGCTAACATTGATAAATTGCTAATTGCAATTAAAGAGGTTCACAATACACCTGCGACTTCTTCTGCTCCTAATAATGCCGATGTTCCTTCTCTTCACGATCCTTCTAAGTCTCCATCTCTTGACAGCCCATCGGCTCTCACAAACTTAATCGATTTATCTGATAATGATACAGAGCTGATCTCTTCCAGTGACAAACTTGATGTTGCTGGTCACTCGAGTGTGATGCTTCCGGTTTTCCTTACCAGAAAACAAAAAGAGCAATGGCCAGAGTTGAAAAATGTAAATGAGCTGATAAAAGAATGAAGCAAAAAATAGAAAAAAAAATCTAAAAATCAAGTTGCTCCTAAACTTGATCGACATAACTCTAATATAAGAGAGATATGTAATTTATCAGGTGGCGATGGTACTATTGATTTGAACCAACTAAATGCTTAGTCTAAAGTAGTGCTTAATCTTTCTGATCCCTTGACTTTAAACACTGTGAAAATCTGCAGACCTAAAGAAGTATGCACGAAAGTTGACAGAAGGAGTTGAAGTCATTTTCAAAAAAAAAAAAAAAAGCTATCGAGGGTTGATTCCTGCAATGATAAGGGATTTCCAACTCTTCCGCCTTTGGTTGAAGATTCCATGCAGGTCCCAAAACAAGCAATATTATCTATGTTTTACCCTATGCTAGCTCCTAAGAAAACGCACACAGTGATTCGTGGTCCTTGTGTTGATGAGTCCTCAAAAAATCAAGTATAACCACAAACTCAAATGGAAAAGGTGACCACAAATGCATCTAATGGTATCTATGGTATCTTGGCAAATAACGTTGCAATTCAGGACAAAGGGGTAATTAAGCCGCAGATTGCTAATTTGAGTCAAGATTCGACTAGTGAATATTCTTGGATCATCCCCTTAGTGGATGACGGTATTTCTTTGCAAAACAGTTCTAATAATTAAGTTGTTCTTAACTCAACTGCTCAGCTTAAATCAGCAGTTGCAATGGGATGGGAAAGTGTTACAGAGCGTCATGGCAAAGTAAGGTTAAATCGTTCTTACTTCATTACTACATTGCAAGAGATTCTCGCCTTAAGAATGATCAGATCAAATGATTTAGATTGGGTCAAACTTGCATCTGTTAATAACAACAAAATGATCTGTAGATATAATTTGCCTCTAGTCATGAAGTTAATTTGGGAACAAAAGGAAGACCTGTTCTCAATTGGGTTAGTACCCACGTTATTTTACTCCTTTGATGATGCAGAAACCTTTGTTAATACCCACACTACTGTGGTTGTGAACCCTCCTATTTTGAATGTTCAAGGAGGACCTTTAGGAATTGATGAGAATACTCTTACCCAATTGATAGTGATTGTGTCATTGAAGGGCATCCAATTGGTGGGATCCTCACTGGCTCCCCCAAATTTGCAAGTTGGTTCGTTAGGACATTCTTAGCTTGGATGTGCTAACTTTTGTCTCATGGAATCCATGTGGATTAAACAACTTCAGAGCTTGGATTAACAAAGAATGTGATCCTCAGCCTGATGTCTTTCTGCAGGAAACCATGTGCCAATTCCCATTAACTATTTATGGTTTTCATGTATATTCACAGGAAGCTACGCATGGTCTGTTGGGGCGTCCTTCAGGGGGGTTGGCCATTCTGATAAATACTGTATGCAAATGTGTAGTTAAGCGGCTAAATTGTACTCATGGTCTTTTGGCTGTAGAGTTAATTCCTGATGAACTGCCAAATATTGCTTTCTTGTTGATTCTCATTTATTGGAATAGGTTGTCCTCAACTTCAGATTCTATTCTAGATGAAGTGAATTCTGTATTAGAATCCGCAATTGCAGCCGATCCTTTGATTAAAATTGTTGTTGATAGTGATTTTAACGCCTTTTGCCATGATGTTTCAAAATGCAAAAATGGTCTAATACCTTCTCATTCGGCTTCTTCTGCAAGAAACGGGCAAATAAGGCTATTTTCAACCAACACCAGTTATTCTCACTCCTTACAATTATACTTGGCATAGAGGCAAATGTAAATCATTGATTGATTTATTTTTTATTTCATCTTGCTTATACCCAAATATTGACCCTGTTACTATTTCTAATCCGCTATTGGGTGATCACATGATAAACTAATTGTACACCTACCATTTGCCCGATTTGTTGCTAATCCTGGTTTAACTTTATTAGAACCTGATAGACCATTTTTGTCTGTTCGTTGGAGTTTTAAATGTTGTCAAAGCTTCTTGAAAAGAATTGCTGTAGATCACAATATTGTTACTTGTTTGGAGGGAAATGTTCTCCCTTTGTCTAAAATTGAAGCTAATAACATGAATCACATTCATTCTCATTTAACAGAAATGGCCCTTGACACTTTGTTCCTAGTCTCTTTGAATTCGAGTCATGTACATACATATAACTTCACCCTTGCTAACTTAAAGAAAGAAAAAAACTGTTCCATAAAAGAGATCAATGCCTCTTACTACTCTAACGACGTCCGTAATAAGGAAAATTAAGCAGACTTATAAAAAATTAAATTAAATTCTTGAAAACCTCAATGTATGTTGCTGATAACCAAAATATATTCTATCACCTGCTTAAACATAATACTAGACAAACTTGGTCGCTTCTGCGCAACATTAAATCAGATCACAATACGGATATTCAGTCTGTAATTTCTGCAGATGTTTGGAAGAGCTACATCAAGCAGAAATACCAGATGCCTCATCATTTTGCCTTCCTTAAAGGTAACCATCTGAGGGTTATATGTAGTATGCGTTTGAGATGGAGTATTTGTGATATTATCTATGCCATCGGTAAACTTAACAACTCTAAGGCGTCTGGCCCCGATGGGCTACCTCAATGTATCTATAAATCTGATCCTACTTTTTGGGCACACCTATTAAAGATCCGTTTTGATCCGATTCTTCAAACTGGCACTATTCCATCGTCTTGGTGTTCAGCACACATTATTCCAATTTACAAGAAAGGACTGCCCGATCTTCCTAGTAATTATCGTCCAATAGCCCTTACTGACGCTTCATCTAAGATATTCTCGCTGTTACTCTTACAGGAACTACAAGCATCTATTGAGAAAATGTAACGCTCAACTGATTCCCGCAGAGGCGCCGGTCTTGACTGGGCGAATACCGTATCTTCAAAGGTGATGTGTAACACACGGTTGGCTCTTTGGGCTGGACATCTGTGCACTGTATGTCTGACTCGAAGAGTAAGATGTCTGCAGATAGAAAATATGGGATTAATGAACTGGGGTTATTGGGTGTCTCTCTCTTCTTCCCCTTCTCTTCTCCTGTAGAACCCCAAAGGTTAACGCTCTCACCTTAGGTAAGTGAACGCTGAGCTCTCCATCTGCCTCGGGGCAGGGTGCCGTAACCAGTTACTTCACTGGATAAGGATACAGGCCTCTTGACCTCAGAGGACTGCTGTCCGTCGTTTACTGCACAAACGGTAAGTTCCGAGTATTTCAAATGGCTTTAAAAGTCTTTTGTAATGATGTCTCTTGTTTTGCAGGGTTCCGGCGATGGCGGATGACGGGCTGAAGTGAGTGGAGGATGGAACCCGTGTGAGGAATAGAAGCGCCTGGAAGCACGTAAGTAAGCGCTTGTTGCCTGCTTCACGATGCGCACTAACTGTCCTTTCATCTTGCAGGTAGAAGTTCGGAGCTGCTGAAGGGTGCCGGAATACCCACTGGGTTCGGCGTGGGAAGGAGTAATAGCACGTGAGTAATAAAGTTACCCAATGTCTTTAAACGCACCTTCTTTTGTCTTTCAGATGCGGGATGCAGCGCCGAAGGCCTCCGGAGCGTGCAAAGAGTTGGTAAGCTTTTGTCTTTCAGATGCCGGAATGCAGTGCGAAGACCTCCGGAGCACGCGAAGAGTAGGTAAGCCTTTGTCTTTCAGATGCCGGAATGCAGCGCGAGGCGTTGGTGACAGCCGATGGACCAGGTAAGAGAAGCGCTGTCACTGAAGACCGTAATGCTAACCTGTTCTTTCTTGTCTTTATAGGTGTTGCTGAAGACTGGATTCAGGATGGTAAGCCTTTTTCCCTTAGGCCCAGGATCAGATGCAGAAGACACGATGAGCGTTCTGCTGCAGAGGATGCAGAATAACGCAAAGCAAGATTCATCCATCGGGTGTGGTTTAAATAGCCTCCTGTAGTGCTTAGGTGTCTCCTTCCACAGCCTCGCCTAGGTAAGAAAAGAGTTCCTGCTTTCCAGAAGAGTTCCAGTGTTCTGAACCTAGGGAGTGGCTCCTGCCCCACCCAACAGGAAAAGTAGTCCCAAACAGAAGAGGATTCTCTAATCCTCTTCTCAACTGCTCAACTGGCAGGTAAGTAAGCAGCATGGTCTGCTGCAGGTAAGTCCACCCAAGCATTATGAGCCCGGCGCTTCCAGCGCTGGGACCGGGCATATTTATGAGCCTGGTGCCACTGGCGCCAGGACAGGGTCCAAAAGGTCCCAATTGGGACTGGTTGGCACTCGGAACCTGGGTTATGGGTCTGCTTCCAAGGGAGTTGGGTAAGTCCTGACCTTTTGGAAGCAGAGATCATGACAGCACCCCCCCTCAAGGCCCCTCCCAAACCGGGCTTCTCCGGGGGTTTGGGCTTGTCAGGAAATGTTCGATGGAATCTTTTGATTAGACGAGGAGCGTGGACATATTCTGCAGGTTCCCAGGATCTTACTTGGGGGCCGTAGCCTTTCCAGTCAATTAGGTAAAATAGTTTAGATTTGGAGATCTTGGAGTCCAGGATGCTTTTGACTTCAAACTCGAGTTCTCCATCAACTAGGATAGGTTTTGGAGATTTAGTTAGTCAGGTTTGAGGTTGCACGGGTTTTAATAGAGAGCCGTGGAAGACCGGATGTATCTTCATGTGAGGGGGCAAGTCCAACTTGACCGCTACTGGGTCTACTATGGTAGTGATGGAATAGGGACTAAGGTATCTTCGGTTGAATGTGCGTGGCCCTTTTAGAGGTAGATATTTGGTGGATAACCAGACTTGATCTCCTACTTGATATTGGGGGGCTTCCTTCCGATGTTGATCTGCTCCTTTCTTGTATTGTTCCTTAGCCCTTTGAAGGTGAGAAACGGCTTCCTTAAAGGCTTGGGTGATTGTAGAATGCAGGTAGTCTACTGCTGGTGTTCCAAGATCTTGGAGTGGTTCCAACTCCGAGGTTCGAGGGTGACTGCCGTATAGAAGAAAAAACGGGGTTTTCCCAGTTCCCGAGTGGACAGAGTTATTGTAGGCATATTCGGCTATCCAAAGGATATCTTTCCAAGTTTTTTCAGTTTGTTGCAGCATGCAGCGTAAATACTGTTCCAGAGGTTGATTGGTCCTCTCGGTTTGTCCGTCGGTTTGAGGGTGGTGACTGGTCGATAGTCTCACATCAATTTGAGCCGACCGACAGCAATTTCGCCAAAAATGAGAAATAAATTGACTACCTCGATCCGAAATTAGAACTGAAGGAAAACCGTGCAGTCGGACGATGTTTTCGAGAAATTCTCGGGCCAGAGTTGTTGCTGTTGGCAAGCCTTTGAGTGGAATGAAATGCGCCATCTTGGAGAATAAGTCCACGATTACTAGGATCGTATTGTATCCGGAGCATGGAGGTAGATCGGTGATGAAGTCCATAGAAAGCGTATGCCAAGGGCGAGGTGGGATGTCAATAGGGCGTAAGCGGCCGGCTGGTTTTTCCTTTTGACTCTTGTTTTGGGCGCATACTCCACAGGACATTATAAAGTCTCTGATATCTTTTTTCCAAGACGGCCACCAGAAGTAGCGCTTGATCTTTTCTGAGGTTTTGGCCATACCGGGATGTCCTTCCATTAAGGAATCGTGATAACAAGAGATTACCTTTTTCTGTAAATCTGTGCTGGGCAGGTATAATCGTTCTTGGAAATACAATAAGTTGTCCTTCAATGCAAAGTCCTTTCCCTGCAGATGCCAATTCTGTATGTCTGCTGGAGTTACAAGTTGCCTGGCTTTATCCTTAACTTCCTCTATGGATTGTGTGGCGATTACACCCAGAATTCTTTGTTCGGGAATGATAGGTACAGGTTTAGGGTTGATCAAGTGTTCTTCCACTCCCATCCGAGAAAGGGCATCAGCTTTACCGTTTTTTGTACCAGGTCGATAGGTAATTATGAAGTCAAACTTGGCAAAGAATAGTGCCCAGCGGAGTTGTCTAGAGGATTGGGCTTTTGCGGTTTTCAAATATTGCAGGTTTCGGTGATCCGTAATCACAGTAACGGTGTGTCGGGCCCCCAGAAGATAATGCCGCCAAGCCTTAAAGGCAGACTTGATAGCCAGAAGTTCCTTATCAGTAATAGTGTAATTGATTTCAGGAGGCGAGAATTTGCGGGACCAAAATGCCACGGGATGCAACTGATTGGTTACTGGGTCCTTTTGTGATAGAACTGCCCCCATGGCAAGGCTCGAAGCATCAGTTTCAACGATGTAGGGGAGTTCGGGGTGAGGATGTTTTAAAATTGGTGCAGAGATAAATTTAGTCTTCAAATTCTGGAAAGCTTGCTCCGCCTCGGTAGACCATTCAAAACGTTTGTTTTTCTTTAACAAGGCGGTGATGGGCTGGACTATTCGAGAGAATTCGGGGATAAACCTGCGGTAAAAGTTAGCAAAGCCTAACATGCTTTGAACACCTTTTACGGAGGATGGTGATGGCCATTTGAGAATTGCATCCACCTTCTTTGAATCCATACGCACTCCGCTAGGTGATAATATGAATCCCAAGAACTCAACTTCAGTCACGTTGAAAACACATTTTTCCAACTTGGCGAAAAGTTTGTGTTGACGCAATCTCTCGAGGACCATTTTCACGTGTTTCCGATGTTCAGATTCCGATGAAGAATAAACGAGGATGTCGTCAATGTAAACAACAACACACACATCTATGAGCTCTCTGAGGACATCGTTCATAAAATATTGAAAGGCGGCCGGGGCATTGCAAAGTCCGAAGGGCATGACCTGATATTCAAATAGCCCAGACTTGGTGCGGAAGGCCGTCATCCATTCATCGCCCTCTTTTACTCGTACCAAGTGGTAGGCTCCTCTAAGATCCAGCTTTGTATATATGCATGCTTTTCTGACTTGGTCCAGGAGTTCAAGGATCAAAGGTAACGGATATCTATTCTTAACGGTGATCTGGTTCAGGGCACGATAATCTATACAAGTTCTAAGGTCCCCTTCTTTTTTTGGAACGAAGAACAAAGCTGAAGAAGCAGGGGACTTGGAAGGACGAATAAACCCATTCGCTAGGTATTGATCCAGGTATTGTCGGAGGTGAAGGTTCTCAGGCTCGGTGAGGGCATAAATTCTACTACAAGGAGGAGTAGATCCAGGTATCAGGTCTATCTGGCAGTCATAAGACCTATGAGGAGGTAGAGAGTTAGCCTGATCCTTCCGGAAAACATCTTGGAATTCTAGGTATTCAGGAGGTAACTGAGGAGTCTCCGAAGAAATTGCTGCCAGTGCAACACCAGGTGGAGGGTGACAAGTAGAGACACATTCTGGAAACTGAACCGTTCTTGCTCGCCAATCGATCTGAGGATTGTGTTTCTCTAACCAAGGTATTCCTAGAATAATCTGGAACTGAGGGGCCTTGATCACATCGAACACGATCTTCTCATGGTGTCCATCTTGACTTACTAGCGTCACTTCTTGAGTGGTATGCGTTACTGGTCCGGAGGCTATCTCCGTACCATCCACCGTAGTAATGACGTCCTTTACAGCCTTGGGACAAAGAGTTAGATTCATCCTCAAAACCATTTCATGATCCACATAATTGCTGATGGCACCGCTGTCGACGTAAGCTTCAATCGCATGTAATCGATCCGGATGATCAGGGCTAATGAGGACCATAGGTATCACGAAATGCGAGGTCACGGAACTGGTTTTAATGCTCGGCAAGAGGACCTCTATTCTTGTCGGGCGAGGTCGTTTCCCTGCTCAGAGTTTGTGACCTTGGTAACTGCAGCTCCTACTGCCTTCTTGGCTGGTTTCACCGGACAGTCTCGAAGAAAGTGCCCTGAGTTTCCGCAATAGAGGCATAATTGCAACTGTTTTCTCCTTTCCCGCTCCTTTTGCGTTAGTGGTCCTTTCAGGCCCCCTATTTGCATGGGTTCCCCGGAGTCTACTCCTTTGGAAGGAGTTGGTGGTTTGGAAAATACTCGAGCATCAAACTTGGAACGATCGGCCTTCCTGTTCTGCAGTCTGTGATCTATTTGAACGACTAAGTCTATATAGTCCGAACAGTCTTGCGGGGGATTCACTACTTGGGCTAACACATCTTTGAGCTCTCCACGTAGACCTCTATAAAACAGCGTAATCCTTTTGTCCTCAGGCCATTGAGTTTCCACTATCAGTCTGTTGAAAGACGCAATATAAGCCAAAAGGTCTTGATTACCCTGTCGCAACGAAAGAAGCTCATTGTCCAAGGCCTGCCCGTGTGAATGTCTTGCGAACAGTTTTTCCATACTGAGCTGAAAAGCTTGAAAATCATGGAGAACCGGATCTTGATTAACTAGAGGGATCGACCAGTCTGCCGCATTGCCACTAAGGTACGAAAGCTACTTTAGCTTGATCAGTTGGAAAGGCTGCTGGCCGGCATAAGAAATGCAACCGGCACGGATTAATAAATACTGCAAACCTCTTTGGGTCACCAGAAAATCGTTCGGGCGGAGCCAGAGGTACATTCCCAGGTAGGTTGATTTGCACTGGATTCATAGAGGATGTTGAAGGAAGATTTGCCCCTGATGCGGGTAATGGGGTCTGTCCGGCTTGTGACTGTAGCAATTGTCTAGCGAGATCGTCTGTTCGCTCCTTGGAAATAATCAGTTCCCTTCTTAGAGCGTTCGTTTCCTGACGGGATGCATGCACTTCTGCTCTTAGTTCCCCAAGTAACTGGGCTAGCTGGTCGGTATCCGAGGTTTACATAGCGCCTGGGCGGGAGTTTTGCGGTAGGCTTTGCGTTCTGTAACGCTCACCTGATTCCCGCAGAGGCGCCGGTCTTGACTGGGCGAATACCGTATCTTCAAAGGTGATGTGTAACACACTGTTGGCTCTTTGGGCTGGACCTCTGTGCACTGTATGTCTGACTCGAAGAGTAAGATGTCTGCAGATAGAAAATATGGGATTAATGAACTGGGGTTATTGGGTGTCTCTCTCTTCTTCCCCTTCTCTTCTCCTGTAGAACCCCAAAGGTTAACGCTCTCACCTTAGGTAAGTGAACGCCGAGCTCTCCATCTGCCTCGGGGCAGGGTGCCGTAACCAGTTACTTCACTGGATAAGGGTGCAGGCCTCTTGACCTCAGAGGACTGCTGTCTGTCGTTTACTGCACGAACGGTAAGTTCCGAGTATTTCAAATGGCTTTAAAAGTCTTTCGTAATGATGTCTCTTGTTTTGCAGGGTTCCGGCGATGGCGGATGACGGGCTGAAGTGAGTTGAGGATGGAACCCGTGTGAGGAATAGAAGCGCCTGGAAGCACGTAAGTAAGCGCTTGTTGCCTGCTTCACGATGCGCACTAACTGTCCTTTTATCTTGCAGGTACAAGTTCGGAGCTGCTGAAGGGTGCCGGAATACCCACTGGGTTCGGCGTGGGAAGGAGTAATGGCACGTGAGTAATAAAGTTACCCAATGTCTTTAAATGCACCTTCTTTTGTCTTTCAGATGCCGGAATGCAGTGCGAAGACCTCCGGAGCACGCGAAGAGTAGGTAAGCCTTTGTCTTTCAGATGCCGGAATGCAGCGCGAGGCGTTGGTGACAGCCGATGGACCAGGTAAGAGAAGCGCTGTCACTGAAGACCGTAATGCTATTCTTTCTTGTCTTTATAGGTGTTGCTGAAGACTGGATTCAGGATGGTAAGCCTTTTTCCCTTAGGCCCAGGATCAGATGCAGAAGACACGATGAGCGTTCTGCTGCAGAGGATGCAGAATAACGCAAAGCAAGATTCATCCATCGGGTGTGGTTTAAATAGCCTCCTGTAGTGCTTAGGTGTCTCCTTCCACAGCCTCGCCTAGGTAAGAAAAGAGTTCCTGCTTTCCAGAAGAGTTCCAGTGTTCTGAACCTAGGGAGTGGCTCCTGCCCCACCCAACAGGAAAAGTAGTCCCAAACAGAAGAGGATTAGAGGCTCAACTGGCAGGTAAGTAAGCAGCATGGTCTGCTGCAGGTAAGTCCACCCAAGCATTATGAGCCCGGCGCTTCCAGCGCTGGGACTGGGCATATTTATGAGCCTGGTGCCACTGGCGCCAGGACAGGGTCCAAAAGGTCCCAATTGGGACTGGTTGGCACTCGGAACCTGGGTTATGGGTCTGCTTCCAAGGGAGTTGGGTAAGTCCTGACCTTTTGGAAGCAGCGATCATGACAGAAAAATGCACTTTTGTCTATTTATCAGGTTGGCTTTAGAAAATATATCGGTTGTCCTCTTAATGCCACTATCTTAGCACATCTCCAAGCATAGATTGCTGGTTCGCATTTGGGGCCAGTGTACATGGCCAGCTTGGATTTAACGGCTGCTTTTGATAGTGTCATACGAAAAATCCTTTGGGCTAAATTGATCGATCTTGGCATCTCTCACTCCTTGGTTGCTTTGATTGCTCTGTTGCATCAACACACTATGTATCGTATACGTCTAAACCGCAATGGAGCACTAACAAATTCAATCACTACCGAAATTTGAGTGAAACAAGGTTGTAACATGGCGGCAGTCCTTTTTAATCTCTACCTGCAAGGTATAGATTTGCTTTGGAAAGATCAGATAGTTTATCCTGCTAAATTGGAGCCCATTAAGTTGGATTGGATTGGTTTCGCAGATGATTTATTTTTTCATCGTACTCCGTTTGACCTGCAAAGAAAACTAGATTTATTTAATGAATTTGCGATGGCCCATAACGTCACAGTTAATCCTGCGAAACCATTTATCCTAACCTTTTTTCAAGGGCGTTGCAAAGTAAATAAATACGCTTGGTCCTTAAATGGAGTTGCTCTTACCTATGCTTCGTCTATTCGTTATTTAGGTTATCCTTTAACTGATACCTACTCCATTTGCATGTGGAAAACTTATCTTAATAATAAAGCTAAAATGTTGTATCTTCTCAAATGAAAATCATCTATCATAAATATTGTTTATTTTCATTATTGCCTCTCATTCAGTTTTACTTGCTTGAAGTGGAACCGATCCTTCCATATCCTCTTGACATGTGTTTGTTCGATATTGACTCCTTCCTTGATGTACTGCAGGGAAGATTGTGGAAGTCTGCACTGGGCTTAGCCCAGTCCATTCCAAACATCATTATATGTCATGAAATTAATTTGCTTCCATTATCCGCTAAAGTAAACTGGCGCAACATAAAAAACTATATAAAAATGATTGATCCACCCAAAAACACTTTATATGTAGAGCTCAATAACATTCTGGATAATCCTTGCATCCGTTTTTTGAAAATAACAGATAAATTGAACTCCATATTGGAATCAATTAATGAAACTCCAAAAAATATGGCTATGCTTCTTCCTGCTCAAAAGAAGAAATACGAACTCTACCATTGGTGTATTATGTCTGATGCGATAGGAATTTATTCTTCATATTCAGAATATAATATGTTTCAAAGGAAATGGGGAGATCGACCTACTTACCTAATACAATTCCCATCTCCTGTGGGTAGAAAAACCTTTCTTCGATTCCGATTAAACCAGCTTCCCACACTTGCAAAAATCAAAAACTGGAATGGAAGGAATGCAACTAACAGCTCTGATTCTTGTCGCTTCTGCGCTATTGTAGAGGCAAAGGAAACACTTAAACATCTAATAATATGTTGCTCATTTTTTTCAATAGTGCGATCAAGAATTTTTGAACTTGATGTCCAGAGTCAGACATCCATTGTTATGGAATCGCTGTGGAATCGATGTATGGGTGGCATAAGCCTACGTCTTACTTTAAAGTTAATTGAACTTTTGACAATTATCGAATCAAATTTAAATGAACTTTAATTATGTATGATATGAATATTCTTCTTTAATGAGTTGTGCTAGTACTTATGTATTGTCTGTTTTTACATGCAAGTATTTTTTAATGTGTTTTAAAAATCTGTTCATTCTGCTAATATTTGTCTGCGATGAATAAGCTTGAACTTCATTCTTTTTTTCACTTGTTCGTTTAATTAATTGTATAATTTAAGACTGTTCTACTGTGAATTCTGCTTCTAAATCAATGGAAATATTGTAAAGGTTTTTATTTTACTTTTATGTAAATAAACCAAACACAAAAAAATAAAATAAAATAAAAATTAAAAAAAAGAGGAGCTGTGTAGCTAATGAGTACCCCACGACCAAAGGTTCATCGTTACTAGGTTGGGATGAACAGTACGAGCTTGGAGTTCACATTGAAGCTAGCTCAGCTGAACCTGTTGCAGTAGCAGAAGTTGAAGACAAATGGGAGGTTCAGTTCCCAGAGGTATTTACAGAGGAGCTAGGGAATCAAGGATTTTCACCATATAAAAGTAAAGGAGGGAGCTACTCCAGTGATTTACAAAGTGAGATTGGCATCTCATCAGCTGAGAGGGAAGTTGAAGGAGTTGGACTTGTTGCTGCAGAGACGTATTATCGAGAGGGTGGAGAGTTCCGACTGGTTATCCCTGGTGGTGGTTGTAGCCAAGAGCAATGGAAACCTAAGGGTTTGTGTGGACTTGAGGGACCTGAATAGGATCATTTGGATATATCGCCATCCTTTACAAGTCATCTCAGAGGTACTGGCAACATTGGGAGAGAGTAGGTTATTCACTGTAATTGATCTGTTAGCGGCATACCATCAAATTCCCTTAACCCTGCAGCACCAGTATGCCACTGCCTTTATCGCTATGGAGGGAACTTCCAAAGGGAATCTTGCAATATTTGAATTAGCTTCTGCAGCTGCAGTTTTTCAAAGGGTGATGGAGAAGGTGCAGGAAGGGGTCCCAAACATAGTGATTTTTCAGGATGATGTGCTAGTCCACGCAAACCATAGAGAGAATCATGACAATGCGTTGAGGGAGGTTCTACACAGACTGAAGTGGGCAGGTTTGATTGTCCAGTGCAAGAAGTCCCAAATAGCTTTAGAGATCATAGAATACTTGCGGCACTGCATGTCGGAGAAGGGAATCAGTCCCAAAGTGAGCTTGGTGGAAGCTATCAGCTAGGCTCCAGAACCCAAAGACAAGGATCTACTCAGGTCATTGCTTGGCCGGTCATAATATTACCATAGGTTTGTGCAAGGGGTTTGCTATGATTTTCACACCACTGAGATTGTTGTTGAAGAATGGAGTACAGTTTAGCTAGTCAGAATGTGGAGAAGCTTTTAAAAGGATTAAAGATGATATCGCAAATGCGTCTTCATTAAGAACATTTTGAGCTAAGGACAAAACTGTTCTGACGGTAGAAGCCAGTGTGTTAGGGTTGGGAGCATCATTGACTCAGAGTAATGGGGGAAAAGATGAACACATTGTGGCTTTTACCTCGAGACCTCTGAGCTGATCGGAAAAAAAATATTCAGTGGTGGAAAGAGAAGCCCTTGCAGTGTATTGGACTACATTGCTTTTTAAATTCTTCTAGTTTAAATTCAGTTTATTGTAAGATCATATAACAAACCCTTGGCGCAGATGCTTGCATGTGGAAGTTAGGGTTCTGTTTCTCCAAGGATTAGTAGGCGGTGTTTGGGTTTCCAATGCTATGATTTTCACGTTCGCTATTTTCCAGGAATGAAGAATGCAATGGCAGATTGCCATTCACGGTTGGCAGTGCGGGCGGTGGAACCAGAAGGTGGAGAATGAGGATTAAGGTTCATCATTGCTAGTTGTGAGATGGAGCGTGTGTTCGGCAGTTGGAATGGGAAATGGCGGAAGGTGCAGATGATTTGTGGAAGTGTGTTAAGGAGTGGACTGTTACGGGGTGGCCCAGCAAGCAGGTTCTGGACAAACGGTATGAAGTGTGGTGGAAGGTAAAAGAAGATTTGGCTTTGATTGCTGGTAGGTTTAGAAAGGGTGTGAAAGTTAGTCCCACAGTTGGGCTCAGGATTAAGTTGGTTGAGTTAGCCCATCAAGGACATTTGGGTGTCAATGGTATGAAGAGAAGTTTGAGGCAGAGTTTCTGGTGGCCAGGAATGGATTATCTGGAGGAGAGTAAGTGGAGTGACTGTATGCCATGTTGTTTGAGTGACAAGAGCAAAGTGGTACGTGAGACGCCACTCATTCCTGTTTTTGTTCCTGGTCAGCCATGGTGTAAGGTTACCGTTGACATCCTGGGCCCCATCCAAGGTTTGGGCGGGGGTTGATATTTTTGTTTGTGTTGGTGTACTATCACACAAAGTGGGTGGAGTGGAAGCCGGTTAAGGAAGTCACCGTAAAGGGATTTTAATGCGTTTCTGGAAGGTGTGTTCTATAGGAATGGTTTCCCAACCAAAATTGTTACCGACAACGGAGTGCAGTTTTCTTAGAGTTGATGTGCAGTCTTGCAATCAAGCACACTCACACTGTCCTTTTAAACTCCTGGGCCAGTGGCCTGGTGGAGAGGGTATATAGGTTCATCAAAGGAGGTATTTGGCTGGCTATGAGGTCACGTCTGCCTTGAAAAGGGGTGCTCAACCATATGTTGTGGCGGTATCTCACCACGCCCCACTCGATGACCAAGGTGTCGCCCTTTGTTTCATTAAAGGGAAGGGAGCCAGGGACCAGTGTGTCCCCAGGTTGGCTAGATCTATCCAATCCAGTTTCGGTGGACCGGGATGAGATCATGAAATTGATCAGAGAAAGGCAAGCGCATTTGAAGCGTTTGTTTGATCATGACAAAGGTGTGAGGGTTTGTGACTGGAAGTTGGAGATTGGTTGTTGGTCTGCGATTCCAGGGCGATCCACAAATGTACAGAGAGTACCTTTGTAGGGCTCAAGAGGATTTCTGCTCTCAGGAATGGGGTTGTGTTTGTGGAGGGATGAGAAGTTTGGTCTACGGGAAGATTAGCGCCCTGTGGAGTCAAGGTGGGCAATGATGATGGACTGTCTGCAGAAGGTGAGAGTGTTGTAGATGGGAAGTGTTCAATGTTGACAAAAAGCGTGAGGAAGGAGCTGGAGTGGATGAGACACTGAACCCTTGGCTCCATGAAATTACATTTCTTCTCTGTTTTTGTTGGTCCTTGTTTTGCTGCACCATTGTTGACTTTATGCAATTGTGTTTCATTGTTGTTTTGCTTTGGTTCATGTTTTGCTGCATTGTATTTTTAAATGTTGTATCTTCACATTTTTCCTTCTCCCACGGTCCTGATGTTCCTTCCATTTTTTTTTAGGTTACTAGAAGGGAAAGTTGTGTTCTAGTGTTTCACCTGATGGAACGCTTGCGTCGGGGATTCGGTGACAGTTGTGGGGAGAGTGAAGGGAAGCCGGCGAAGGGTTGTGTTGTGCCCGACTGTCCACACGCCTGAATAAAAAAGATGAACTTGTGAATCTTTACACACCACAATACCGCAAATTAGTATATTTGGTTATATACCAAAGAGCTAAAAGGGAAACAAGTAAACAAGGCTCCAATGGTAACTAGTGTGTGAACCATTGGAGCCTTGTTTACTGGTTTCCCTTTTAGCTCTTTGGTCCTGCTAAACACCTATGGAGCGACGATGTCTTGTGAACATGAATTACTAATGTGAAATTTGCATTGACTAGCTTGTACCACAGTGACCTATAGCTTGATCTGGTGCCCAATTCATGAATCCATGAGCTTTATATAATATTTGTGTCTATTAGCACACTAGTTGGCCTACCTGTTCTTTGATAACTGGGCGGATAAGCGCCATCGGTTATAGCGCATCTGCCCTCAGCATACCTACATTTCTGTTGAATATGTTCAGGTATTTGTGGCATTTCTGTTGAATATTTTCAGTTATTTGTGGCACTGAATAGTACATCATTTTTATTATCTCTTTAATATTTGTATGTATGTTGTTGAATAACATTTATGGATTATTTTTGTTGTATAAAGATTTTTTTTGTTGAATAAACATACTTGTTTTTCCATGTGACATTGTACACTGGTTGTGTCATGATGCCTACCCCCGGAGCACCAGGCCAGGCCCAGCACCCCTGGGAGCAGGCATCATGCCCCCGTGTAAAAGCCCAGCGGCCCTTTATAGGGGCTCTTTGGACTCTGTCCTGGCGCCAGGCTCATGTTGGACATCAGTCCTGGCGCCATAGGCGCCAGGCTCATAAAGGAAGGTGTTTTGTGCACTTACCTGATGCAGACCATGCTGCAAGATTCAGGCCTCCCTGAGACCTGAAAGGGACTATTTTTTCATTAGGACTATTTTGCCACTCGGGTGTGGCCAGGGAAGGATACTTACCTGGAACTACTTTGGGGGCCATTTAAGCCACGCCCAGACAGTAGCTCACGCTTCGCGTTGTTCTGCATCCAAGCAGCTGAACGCTCACCGTGTCTGCTCCTGCATCTGGTCTCCAGCCATGCCCGCCTCGATCCTGGAACACCTGTAAGGAAAGAAGAGAAAGGTGAAAACCAAGAACTTCATCAAACTTCTTACCTGCATCCGTAACCTTCACGCTGGTGTTTCTTAGAAAAGTCTCGCTTAAAAGCACCGCGTTGCTCGCTGCAGCGCCGCGCTTCACTCACCTGTCCTCGGGAGTTCTTCTGGCTCCACCGCGACTGCCTGCACCGGTCGCCACATCTCTGCGCCTAGGGGAGAGAAGAAGAGACAAAAGGTGAGCAGAAGGTACATATGAGGAAAGCCTAATTTTCCGCCATAACACTTACCGGTCTTCTGTTGGTGGACCATTCCTCATTTCGGGTCGGCGCAGCTTCGTTGGCAGGTACCGCACCCCGGCCCCTATGGGGAAAGGACAAAAGACATTACTGGGGGAATATAAAGATATTAAGAGGGATCGCCCCCATCGCTAACTCACCTGAGTTTACCATCGGCAATTTAATCCCTCAACGCATCGCCTTCCTTCTGCACCTGAAATAAAGGACAGATCACAGGTTAGGAAGGCAACCGAAAAGGAGGCTCAACACTTGAACTTTTGTAATTTTCATACTTACGGCGTTCCGCTCGGAAAAGTCAAGTGGATTTTGCCATCGCCATTCTGAAAACCAGTGAAGTAACTGGACAAACACGCGCCCCTGCACCAGAAGCAGGATGGAGAGTTCATCCTTTTAAACCATAAGATGAGCTTCAACCGGGGATTTCGGAGGAAGTTAGAGAGGAACGAAGGGGGGAAAGGGGGAGCAAGCACACTATTCTGCAGACTGTTAATCCCCTTTCTCATCTGCAGAAGGATATTCCTACTGGCCAGACAAGCAAGATTTGAGGGTCCTGTTCAGTCGGTGTTCCGAGTTCTGCGCATCACGCTCGAAGAGGCCACAGCAGCCCAGACTAGACCAGCGCCTCCGTGGGAGTCAGGTGAGCGTTACAGAACGCAAAGCCTTCCTACAAATTCCCACCCAGGCGCTATGGAAACTTCTGAGACTGATCAGTTGGCCCAACGACTGGGGGAATTACGGGCCGAAGTACACGCCGCTTGTCAAGAGACTAATGCTCTCAGGAGGGAAGTGATTGTATCAAAGGAAAGAACTGATGACCTGGCTAGACAGTTTTTGCAGGGTCAAGCTGGACACACTCCTCTACCCGGTTCCAGAGGGAACCCCGCTCCTGTGGTTCCCAGTAACCCTGTGCAGATTAATCTACCTGGAAACATGCCGCTGGCCCCACCCGAACGCTTTGCTGGGGACCCCAAACGATTTGCCGTATTCATGAATCAGTGCCGTTTGCACTTCCTATGCAGACCTGGGGCCTTCCCTAATGACAAGACCAAGGTAGCCTTTATATTGTCATATCTCAGCGGCTGTGCTGTCGATTGGTCAGTTCCACTGGTTACTCAAGATGACCCGATTCTCCGTGATTTTCAAGGATTTCAAGCAAGCATGGAAAGGTTATTTGCTCGACACTCTCAGGGGCAGGCTCTGGATGACGAACTCCTATCCCTGCGACAGAGCAATCAGGACCTCCTATCCTATATTGCAACCTTTAATAGACTAATTGTGGAAACTGGGTGGCCAGAGGATAAAAGAATCACGTTATTTTATCGAGGCCTACGCAGAGGACTTAAGGATGTCCTGGCCCAAGTTGTAAATCCGCCCCAAGAATGCACAGAATATATAGACTTAGTGGTCCAATTGGATCACAGACTTCAAAACAGAAAAGCAGATCGGTCCAAGTTTGAGACCCCGGGTGTTGGTCAAGACCCACGCTAACCCCAAGGGTGCTGATGTCTCTGAGCCTATGCAAATCGGAGGGGTTAAAGGACCTTTAACTCAAAAAGAACGTGAAAGAAGACGGCAGATGCAATTATGGCTTTATTGTGGGTCCTCTGGACACTTTCTACGAGATTGCCCGGCAAAACCGCCCAAGAAGGTGGTAGGAGCCGCTGATAAAAACCATGAAGACTCTGTTTCAGGAAACAACCACGCCCGACAAGCGTAGGGGTCCGCTTGCCGAGCTTGAAAACTAACTCTCAGACCTCGCATTTCATTGTGCCAATGGTCCTCGTAGATCCGGAACAGCCTAAGCGGTTGCATGCAATAAAGGCATACATCGATAGTGGGGCTATAGGAAATTATGTGGATCGTGAATTGGTCTCTAGGATTAACCTCCCGCTGAGTCCTAAAACCAGCAAAGATGTCATCACCACAGTCGATGGAACCGAAATTGCCTCTGGACCGGTAACACATTCCACTGCTGAGGTGACACTTATAGGTCCGGACGGCCATCGGGAGGCAGTTGTGTTTGATGTAATCAAGGCTCCACAGTTTCAGGTTATTCTCGGAATCCCTTGGTTAGAGACACATAATCCTCGAATTGATTGGCGAGCGAAGAGAATAACCTTCCCGGATTGTGCACAAACCTGCTACCCAGAAAATCTGAAGATCAGTCTAGCGTCTGTAACCTCTGTCTCCATACAACTACCTCCGGAATACCAAGACTTTCAGGACGACTTCCAAAAGGAACAGGCCAACATGTTACCTCCCCACAGATCGTACGATTGCCAAATCGATCTGGTGCCCGGTGCACAACCCCCTTGTAGCAGGATTTATGCCCTTACTGAACCTGAGAATCTGCATTTGAGACAATATTTAGATCAATACCTAGCCAATGGTTTCATTCGCCCGTCAAAGTCTCCGGCATCCTCGGCTTTGTTCTTCGTGCCCAAAAAAGAAGGCGACCTTAGGACTTGTATCGACTACCGCGCATTGAACCAGATGACTGTTAAAAACCGTTACCCTCTGCCTCTGATCCCTGAACTCCCTGACCAGGTGAAGGACGCTTGCGTATGCATCAAGTTAGATCTCCGGGGGGCTTATCATCTGGTGCGAGTAAAAGAAGGCGACGAATGGAAAACGGCCTTCCGTACAAAATATGGATTATTCAAATACCATGTGATGCCTTTCGGGTTGTGCAACGCGGCTGCTGCCTTCCAATTCTTCATGAACGATGTCCTTTGGGAACTCATCGATGTTTGTGTTGTCGTATATATCGATGACATTCTTGTGTACTCCTCTTCGGAATCTGATCACAGAAAGCATGTCAGGGCCGTCCTTGAGAAACTGCGCCAGCACAAACTGTTTGCAAAGCTGGAAAAGTGCGTTTTCCATACCACCGAGGTTGAGTTTCTTGGATTCATCCTGACACCTAAAGGGGTCCGAATGAACTCACGAAAAGTGGATGCCATCCTCAAATGGCCATCACCTAGTTCGGTAAAAGGTGTCCAAAGCATGCTTGGTTTTGCTCATTTTTATCGCAGATTTATCCCGGCATTTTCACGTGTGGTACAACCCATCACTGCACTCTTGCAAAAAAATAAACGCTTCGAATGGACCGAGGAAGTTGAACAGGCCTTTCAGGAATTGAAAGCTAAATTCAAGTCTGCACCTATTTTGAAGCACCTGCGGCCCGATCTCCCTTATATAGTCGAAACCGACGGGTCCAGCTTAGCCATGGGAGCTGTCTTGTCTCAGAGAGACCCTGAAACCAACCAACTGCACCCTGTAGCATTTTGGTCCAGAAAGTTCTCGCCGCCTGAGGTACATTATGCAATCATCGACAAGGAATTATTAGCCATTAAGTCCGCCTTTAAGGCTTGGCGGCATCATCTTCTTGGCGCCAGGCATACCATCACCGTGATCACTGATCACCGAAACTTACAATATTTAAAAACTGCCAAAGCTCAATCGTCACGTCAGCTCCGATGGGCTTTGTTCTTTGCTGAGTTCGATTTTGTAATCACTTACCGCCCCGGCTGTAAGAATGGCAAAGCGGATGCGCCATCTCGAATAGGAATGGGAGAAATAGACACAAACTCAGAACCTGTGCCGATAATTCCCGAACAAAGAATTTTGGGGATAACCTCTTTAGAAACCCTTGAAGACATTCAAGCACGGGTAAAACAACTCCTGGACTCTACAGCCTTGCAGGATTGGATCCAAAGGTGTCTTACTTTTCGGTCAACGATGGCCTACCTTACTTCCAAGGACGCTTATTTCTGCCAGAAAAGGAATTGCAAGAACTGGTTATTTCCCGTCATCATGATACCCTGATGGAAGGACAGCCTGGCATTGCCAAAACTGAGGAAAAAATTAAACGACAATTCTGGTGGCCTTCCTGGCGAAAGGATATTAAATCTTTCGTGATGTCCTGTGGAGTTTGCGCCCAAAACAAAGGCCAAAAGACAAAATCCGCCGGTCTTCTTCAGCCTTTAGACATTCCACCAGCACCTTGGCACACCTTGTCACTAGATTTTATCACGGACCTGCCCCCTTGTAATGGATACAATACTATTCTGGTTGTGGTGGATTTATTTTCTAAGATGGCCAATTTTATTCCGTTGAAAGGATTACCTTCAGCTTCTGTCCTAGCCAAGGAATTCCTCGAAAATATCATCCGTTTGCATGGATTCCCGTCCATACTAGTCTCCGACCGGGGAAGCCAGTTTATTTCTCATTTTTGGAGAAAGTGTTGTCAACTGGCACAAATCGACGTAAGACTCTCAACCAGCCACCACCCACAGACCGTTGGTCAGACGAAGAGAACGAACCAGACCCTTGAACAATACCTACGATGTATGTTGCACCAATCGGAGGGTAATTGGAAGGATATTTTATGGGTGGCTGAATATGCATACAATAACTCTGTACACTCTGGAACTGGACAAAGCCCCTTTTATACCCTATATGGACATCACCCTCGTACTTCAGACCTGGACTCATCTCTGAGCCTTGAAATGCCTGCAGTGGACCATTTGCATTCCACGATAACTCAAGCCTTCAAGGATGCAACTGCACATTTGCAACAAGCGAAAGGGAAATACAAAAAGAATGCGGATCTGCATCGGAGTGAGGCGCCTCCATAACAAATAGTGGATCAAGTACGGTTGGCTACCAAACACTTATTGCTCAAGGGACCTCAAACTTTTAATCCAAGGTATTGGGGCCCTTACTCGATCAAAGCTATAATTAACCCAGTGGCAGTCAAGCTCGATCTACCAGCTAACATGCGGATTCACCCCGTTTTTCATGTATCACTTTTGAAACCAGTGCAACCAGGAACCAGATTAATAAAGCCACCAGAACCAATCCAGATAGATGGGGAGCCTGAATTCGAGGTGAAGAACATTTTGGATTCTAAAATCTCAAAATCAAAACTTTTCTATCTAATTGATTGGAAAGGGTACGGGCCTCAGGAAAGGTCTTGGGAACCCAGCGACCACGTACATGCACCTCGGCTGGTAAAAAGGTTCCATCGGAATTTCCCAGACCCCAGGGAAAACCACAAATAGAGAGAGAAGAGAGAAAAGATCCCAGTTGGATCTGGGAGGGTTGGTCAGTGAGAAAGGAGCTCCAACCAGGCTTGAGCCTGACCAGTGATATCCAGCAGTGATACCCAGGTTGTCACGGAGGCGATTGAGCAGGATGGCATGGTTGACCGTATCAAAAGTAGAGGATAGATCAAGGATGATGAGGACAGAAGGATGATTAGAAATCAAGATTAGAGAGCAGGTCTTCATGGGTTTTCAGGAGAGCAGTTTCTGTGCTTCTGGCAGCTCTGAAGCCAGATTGATGGTCGTGGACACAAGATTCGGTATGCAGATTAACTGGGAGATGGCCAGCTTTTCAAGGAGTTTGCCCTGGAAAGGATTGATGGAGATCGGGCGATAGTTAGCTGAAGAGGAAGCAGGGCAGAGGGTTTAAGAAGGGGGTGGGCAAGATGGGGGGAGGGGAAGGTTCCAGTGGTAAAGAAGTGATTGCAGAAATCAGCCAAGGCTGGACCAAGGGTGTCAAAGTGGTCCTTGATGGTTCTGGATTCACAGGGGAGAACCTGCTTTGATGAGACTTTCATAGATCAGACTTGTCTAGAAACATCATCAGGGGTGGGAGGAGAAAGTAGGAGGAGAAACAGCAGAATAATAGAGAGCTTCCACCACAGCCTCTATCTGTGATCAGAGGAACAGCCTAGAGTCAAACATTATGCCCAGGTTCACCTTGCTACTCACAATTTCTGTTGAGCGCCATGAGAGTTGGGCCTAGGAAGTGGGTGTGCGACTTTCTATGATAGCATTACTTATTTGTTCCTATTTCGTAAGTAACATTGGGTTTCTACATAGTCTGAAGTCCTGGTTAAAACAAAAAAAAAGGTTTCTATTGATCTAGCTAGGTGGTTTGATGAAGTGCAGATCCCTGTTATATGCCACATTTCATATATTGGGGTGTATCATTTAACTGATTTTCACTGTTCGGTCCCCATACTTCTTTGTCTTCTGAAAAATCTGTCTGATTTCATGTGAACTCTTTACTACAACAACAACAACAAAAATCAATCCCACTGATACACCAATTTTACATAGAAGCATGTCACAACCACAACACCATGCCATTAAAGAAAAAAAATCAATACCTTTTACAGCTTTTTGAAGAATACATGATTTGAACTGAAGCAAATAGCAAGGGGCTGGTGACTTTATATTTTATTACCAGTAACCAAGGATAGCCTAGCCCTTTTGCCCAATATGTTCAAAGTCTTACTTGAAGACACGTTTAGGCATGTAACACAAGATTTCTCTCTAAAGATCCAAAGGTGCCCTCTCTTGTTTGCACTTGCAGGTGAGGCCCATGGTTTTGAAGGAACTACTCTCCCCCACTACCAGCCAGTGCAACCATTTTGGTCTAAGACAAATAGGAATGGGGAGATGAGTTTGAATTTTATAGCCTATCCCTTTTCCTCAATATGTTCAAGTTGTTACACATGTTCCACAAGATGTATCTCTAAGAATATACACAGAGCTGCTTCCTTTTTTCTAAGTGGGGTATGTCACTATGTGCCCGGATTCTATGTCAAGACCGGAGGCTCTATGTGAAGACTGGAGGTATGCATTGCGCTTAAACTTCTTCAATGCTACTATCCAGCAGCCTTCAAATCTCAGACTAAATCTTACAATCAACTTTTAAAAACAAATGTCCAACTCCTTCAAATCCACTGGAAACTGTCTGGGAGAAACTCTCTTTCCCATTAGTCCTTTCCTCTTTCAGTAGTTTCTTTTCCAAAATCCAACCAATGAGGACCCTCCAGACTTCCCCATGTTGTGTCCTGTCTTGGTCACTTCCTCTTCTTTTTGTTGAATCCAGCAGATAAGTTCTAATTTTAACTTGCTTCAATTTCCAGGTGTTACTTTAATGAGATACAGTTTGTAAATGTGTATTTTGTACTAGTGTTAGCATACCAGTGCCCATTTGGATATATATATATATATATATATATACACATATATATATATACACATATATATATATACACATATATATATATACACACATACATACACAAATAAATAAGGCAACTTTGAACAGCATATTCATATGTTGATCTTTGTTGCACCACATAGAGGTATTCCTATCACCACAGTCCATTAATTCCTCCAATTCGGCTTGTGCCGAGACACCGGCTCACGCCTCCATCATTACAATGCCACTATTGCATTACAATGCCACCGGAAGGGCTGCATGAGGCATATTTCGGTCAGCGCGCCCGAGCGTGGCTGCATAACAAAGCTCAATGCGCAGACCTTCAATTAAAGTAAAACACCTTACGAGCGTTAAGCTCGGTGGTCAGAGGCCTCGCCAATGCATTGGAGACAGTGAAAGGTCGTGTGAACGTTCGCACGGGCCAGATAGCAAAAGGCTTGCCAGCAGGCCAATAATTAGCCCAAACCTGCAGATTTGTGCTATTTAAGTAGAACACACTACAGAGAATCATTGAGAAAATGAAAACATTAAATATAATTAATATTAAAAAATTGACAGATTGAATTCTGGTTAGGAGACCCCCAGTATAACAGCTGTGACTGCCGGCAGATACACACTGCATCATTGTGTTATCACTTGAGTGGAGGACACAGTGTCTGGCTGGAGCATGGCTGAGTCCTGGAGCGGAGGAACCCAGGAGGAGGAAAGCCAGATAGACTGTCGGATGGACTATGATGTGACTGAGCGAGGTGAGGATTTCCTCAAGGAGGAGGAGAAGGAGGATCTAGCGCTCAGCGGGTACTGGGAGACCCTCTGGTGCAGACAGTCCAAGAAGCGGTTAAGCGCCTTCAAGATAGGCTCTCATCAGCAAGAAGGATCAGCCCAGGAACAAGACGGGCATTGACAAAGAAGACGATAGTCTAGGAGAAGGTCCATCCCATTGAAAAATATAGGGGATGAGCCTACAAGCCTTACCGGCAAGCAATCATGTGGGACAGGCCCATCAAGGAGGTCTAGAATGCAGGAGGACCAGGAGGAGGAAGCATCCAATATGTTTGACCCAGAAGCCATTAGGCACCCTAGGTCCTCAGAGTGCCAACAGTCACCTAAGGTGACTGCCTATGTGGCCCAGCACCTGCTGAAATCCCTGGATAAAAAAGCAAGGTACTGCATGAGGGCTGAGTGCCCCAGACCTGACCTGGGTAAACTAGCGGGAACACCACAACTGGACCCCAGGATGCTCAGTTTTGTCACCAAAGTGACTAAGGATGCCCGCAAAGGCATGGACAAAACTTGGAAGGGGTGCCAAGATAAGCTCTTGGATCTAGCGGGTCGTATAGCTAAAACTATGTACCTCGTGAGAGAGCTAAAGACACGGGGGAAGCCCATAGATGCACCTACACTCGCCACTGGGTGCAAAGAGCAGTCTGCATGTTAGGCAATGCAAACTGCGCACTGTCGTCAGAGAGAAGAAGGAGCATGTTGCTCAAGATCGACAATTAGGTGACTTGGAAACTTACACGGCAGGTGAGACAGCAAATGTTCTGTTACTTGAAGAGACATTTGTGAAGGAGATTAATATGTTTTACAGCGCTAGAGAAAGCCCAATCGGCCATTCGGAAGATCTTTCTGGGATGTGTTTTTGCCGGGACCAGTCGCTACAGGTATCGGGCGACCGGTCGATTCCAGGTAAAGAGATTACCTCAGGGGCCCAGAGCGCAATATTGGGAGAGCAGGCAGCAGGACACCTTCTTCCCGTCCCAAGGAAGAGGGCCCAGAGGTAGAGGCTTTTACCTGCACCAAGGTGCCGGAATAGGCGAGAGCATTGCAGGAGGTGTACCCTCCAGTGGGATGGACAATTGGTGTGCGCCATCAGGTTATGCCTTGGTATTACAAACAATAGCAGGTTTCAGACTAGATTTTGTGGATTCAGCCCGTGGCCGATGCAATCTTCTCTAGTAGAAGCAGATTTAGTGGAGGAGGAGATGGAGCAGCTCAGGTTGAAGGGTGCTATAGAGAAGGGTTCTCCCCAGAGACAGGAATTCCACAGAAATAGGTTCCTAGTGCACAGGAAGGGAAAAGTGAGACCAGTGATACATCTCCAGGGTCTCAACAGCTAGCTCTTGTGCCAACATCTCAAGATGGGGAGGGTACATCTCCTCCGAGACATCCTAAGAAAGGGAGACTGGCTAATGAGATTGGATCTCAAAGATGCATATCCCACCACACCAGTCGCAGACGAGCATTGTCCCTTCTTATGTTTTCGATGGAAAGGGCAGATTTGGCAGTTCAAGTCTCTGCCTTTAGGGCTGTCTTAAGCTCCCTGGGCATTCCCCAAGCTCATGAGGTCAGCCGCAGCAGAGATTCTCGAAAGAATGGTTTGGATGATAGTGTACCAAGAAGACATCCTCTTCCTAGGCCAAGACAAACAGCAAATGCTCGAACAAGTGCAGTGGGCTCCTTACCTCCACTCATTGGTAGGGTTCCTAATAAATCGAGAGGATTCAGATCTGACCCCCAGCAGATGCACAGAGTTTCTGGGGTTCATAAAGGACCTGTCGAGGTGACACTGAAGCTTCCAGCTCCCAAACTCAGAGCCATCGTGAAAGAACTGAGAGGGGCTCTCTGGAAGTAGGTTATATCACTACGTAATCTGGCCCGAATAGTGTGGCTCCTAATACAAGCAATCTTCCTTGGCCCTTTGCACTATAGGGCTCTTCAGAGGCTGAAGATCAGGCACTTGCAGACAGGGCTGGGACCACCACCTTGTCCCCCTAGACAGTGAAGCACAAGCAGAACTGGTGTGGTGGCTCCATTTTTGGGGACGCCCCAGATCTGGTTATAGAATTGGATGCGAGCTGATCAGGTTGGGACAACATCAATCATCTGGGAGGAACCAGATCGAAAATGCTAGCGCAATTAGCAAAGGACTACTGGCACTATTGCCTGAGCAACCATGTGTCCATCACAGTGGAGTACATGTCGGCGGCGTACGTTGTAGCAGATTGGAGCACTCATTACTTGAGTGACTCCAGCGATTGGAGGCTGCAGAGGGAGACGTTCTGCAGGATTCAGGATCTGTGGGGTCCTCTCCATACAGACCGCTTGCATCCCATCTGAATACCCAACTGCCAGGTACTTCAGCTGGAGACTAGACCCAGGAGCAGAAGCCACGGACTCCTTTCTCCAGGACTGGTCCAGACACACAGACTATGCCTTTCCCCATTTATCATGATAGCCAGAGGCAAAAATACGAAGGTAGAAATGGGAGGTCGTAATGATAGCACCTGAGTGGAAATCGCAAGCGTGGTTTCCAGTTCTGACGGACGTTTCCTCAGATTTCCCAAGGCGGATCCCACTGCAGGGGAACCTTCTGTCCGATCCAGAAGGGCGTACTCATCTGGTTCAGTTACAGAGCCTCCAGCTGCTGGCATACAGAGTTTCCAGGGATGATGGAACATGCCAGGGATTTGGGAACAAGCTGCTTCATTTATCAGAGTATATATACTGGAGGGTAAATCACCTGCTCTGTGGAGGACTGGGGAAAAAATTCAACAACAATCCTTCATGAATACCATCCTAACCACAACGCACCCCACCTGATCTGGGTTGCGTTACTGATTTTTGGCGATGACAATTATGTGGACTCCTAGCCGCACGTAATCTAACTGGTCTAACTGTGTGGACTACGACGACGGCATACACTGTTCCTAAATTTCTGAAGGTTTGCATGCTCGCCTCATAACGGAGACTTGAATTTTCTTTCTTCACAGCAGTTTGGTGAATACGGGTCTGCTGTTCTTTAATGTCTACAGCCTATATTATAGCCCCGAACAGCACACAGTGAGGGCGTTGCTTTAATATGCCTTTTTGGCATTAGTTTTCCTTCATTCCTAGACGCACATGTTAAAGTAAAGCATCCAGCGACTTCTTAGCTACGTGCTAATATGAGAACACGCAATCTTTTATGGCTAGCCTAGCCCAAAGCTTTTTTTCTACAAACTTTACATTTTGGTTTTAATATATGGTCTACCATCTAGAATGTAGGTGACTAGAGGAAGAGAGAGATATATATACTGTGGTTTGATTTTTTGTTTCTCTTTAGGCAAGTGGTGTGTGCATACACTAAATTGGGCAGATTGCACTCTGGTGTCCCCCCGCTAGTCGACACCATAGGATTCCAATTTGGTATTGCTGGGATTTGGCTCCAGGCATTTTTCTTACAACCCTATTTGAGGTAAAGTAACCCTCGTGGGACAGGGCACATTACTCAGACTTGTTGTTCCTACATCATCCAACTTTTACAGCTCCTTATGTCCGACTCTATCCAGGTTTTCTGGACTTCACATGGAACTGGTCTCTACCAAATCTCTAATGTGGCCTCTCTTTACAATTAATTATTCACACATCTACTTATTCTTTCTCCTTGGACTATGTGCCACACATTTTTTTTATTTGCCTTGAGCAAGACTCTTCAGAGCATGGCGCTTCACCATACACTGGGTTTGGGTGTTCACTTTTGTTCTTCTTCTCTATTCCCAGTGGTTGTATTGATTATTTTGTTCACAATTTGTCACTCTTCTTTTGTATTAACATTGGGATAGGAATTGGAATGTTTTTAGTCACTTTCCAGCCATCATTGGGTGGCATTTGACCTCTAATTGTTGCCACTTTTTTTCTGTTTGTTTCCCTAGGGGTTAATGTCTTACGCATCTGAACTTTGGTCCTGAGAAAGGCGTTTTCTGTTTCGATCTTCACGCCGAAACGTATTAAACCACACCTGACGGACCTTTTTTGGCTGACAGCGGTGGCCTCTGTGCCTATACTAGCTAGGCCAGATCCTATATAAGTAGACCTGAGCAGCACTGTAAGAAGCGGTTGGCAAGTGTGAATATATAAACTAAGCCGACACTAGCCATATATTTTCAAATCCTACAAGGAACAATAATTGTTTTTTTCCCTTTTCTGGGCACCCTTGGAATGTATATTTGTGGACTTCCATAACTAAAATAGGGTGAAAACTGAGTAATCTTATAACATCTTTTTGACATAGGAGAAGAATTTAAGTCCTGTGATACTCAGATTTTTTGTTCAAATGGAAAGTTTCTTTTCTTTCATTTGTTTGTTTTTTCGAACTTTTTAGCTTTCATTGTTTTTGTTTAATTTGTTTTCAAGTATTATTGTTTTCTATGGTGCATGATTCATTCAGATGCTGTTAATTTGACTGTAATATGTTATGTATCTAAAGATGAGCCCGTTTTAAGAAAACTTTGTAAAATGTTATTGAGGCTTATGTACAAAAGATTGTTTTACGTTTTTTATTAAATAACGAGAAATATCGTTTGGTCTATGGTGAGATCTTACATCTAGTCAAGTGACAAAATTAAAGCAATGATTTTTTGATAACATTAATGACAGGACTACATGCATGTAAGATGTTAATGTATATAGATAGAGAAAACTAGGACACCATCTGGAATTAAGGAGTAGCATACCCAGACAGGAGTGATCCTTCTTTGAAATAGTTTTGTGCAAAACCTGCCAGGATACCATCTGGAATTAAGGAGTAATATATCCATATTGTGGTAATCCTTGTTTGGAATATGCTTTTGTGCATAAATTACTTGTTCTTTTGAGGTCAGAGAAAACAAGGTGAGCATTGGTAATGGGTATACCACATCACCATTACTTTATACCCTGTGGGGACATTTCATTTATCAGAGTATCCTGGGCACCCTCTACACTCAGGAGCTACACTGCCGCATGCCAGCAGTGAGAGAAGTGGTGCCAGCAGCATGGTGTTCATCCCGTTTCAGCCCCTGTAGTGCAGTAGTTACATTTTCAAGCGTCATTATTACAAAGCAGGAAAGGATTTCGGACGATAGGCATTTATAGATCGGCCAGCTATGAGCCTGTGGAAGGCGCCCCAGTTGGCGAGCACCCAGCGGTAGTCCGGCTACTTAATAGGGGTTAAGATGGTTAAGCTGCCTTCTGCGAAATACACCTCATTGTGGTAGGTTAACAAGGTCCTGGACTTGTTCACGCAGTGGCCAAGCAACAAGCAGTTGTTGGACAAACAGTTGTCTGGGAAACTAGCAATGCTGTTATGCCTCGTGCCGTGCAGACGAGTATCCAATGTCAGGGCACTGGAGATTGACAGGAAGTCTTCTATCCGGATGGCGTGGTTTTTAACATCGCCAGACGGACCAAAGAAAATATTGCAAAGCAGTGGTCTCTGCCGGTCTCACTGTGACAAAGGTCCCCCTTCCTTACAGGGAGGGGGACCAGCACCATCAGCATTGGATCTGGAGGCCCACAAGACCCTTCCAAGATGGCTACCACCATGCCTTTGTCCACACCAGGCTCCCTGACTGCCCTGGGCCTGCAGCATCCTAATTGGGTGAAATTCAACTCTCCAACCCCTGAGCAAGAGGGCGAAGCCGTCCCCTATAGATGAACAAACCAGGCTTGTGTCTGTGGTCTCTGCCGCGCTCTGCGCAAAGCTACACATGCTATGCATCCCGCATGGCAGCCTGCTACCACATTCAAGGGTAAGCTAACCACCGCCCCTAGCCATGCCCTACTAACCATTATTCACACCCCTGTATCTGTTCCTAAATGGTACATTAACCTAGTGTCCACAGATCGTATCCAGTTACCATTGCCTACTACGTTTCTCATGCCGGTGTGCCCTTCTAGTAACTTGTCATCCGAGGCTAATGTGCTCTGCAAACTGCTGCATCGTAACCCACGCTGCTCCCATGTCCATCACTGTAATCAGAATGCACTGAGCGGTCACACTCCCACCACGTCACTACAGCTAGCCAGCCGGCCGATCACATGATGAAGAGTCACTTCCGCTCGATCGGGGCACATCGCTTACAATGGGAGTGCCTCTTTCGATCAGCTTCTCTTGGCCCGCCCACACCTCCTTGCTACAAGACTTTCGTTCCTACGATTGCACACATCGGCGCCACTTGATGATATAAGCAACGGTCTCTGTGGACACTGTACACATCACGTTGTACTGCTTGCCCCCACCGGCAACTCCCTCTTCCACTGGTGATGCAGGTCTCGCTCAGTCACAAGGAACGGCCATCAGCCCTATCACCGATACCACAAGACTTGATCACTCTGCTCAGATGATTCATATGCATATATGCAAAACTATGTACTGTAAATGCCACCTGCCTGCTGCATCGGCGGCCAATCACACAACTTCTGCCAATGACAGCCTGTGCTGCTGATTCCCCCCCTGCATTTTGCTGCCAATGACAGCCTGTGTTACTGATGCCCGCTGCATTTTTTGCCAATCACATAGCCTGTGTTACTGATGGCCCCCTGCATGTTTCTGCCAATTACATAGCCTGTGTTACTTATGCCCCCTGAACTCTGATGCCATGATTCACTGTGTGCTCCCACTACATCATCAAACTCACTCCCCATACAACACACGCTAAGCTCTTAGAAATAGCAAGCCAAAACCCTAGACCCAACAAACTGTTCCATTAAGCAAACCCACAACACCATGCTGAAAACATAAGACTCATCTCCAATCTCCCCGTTGCACCATCTAACAAAAAACCTTCACATGCCACCCACGGACCCAAGATCCATCACAACCGTTCTACCAATAAAACCGCCCCCTGAATTGTGCGCTGATCAATGCACACTCTGTAACCGCACATGCCTTAGATATCTATGACCGCCTGACAACCCACAACTTAGGCGCCCTTGCCATCACAGAAACGTGGCTCCACGAAGCCTCAGGCCCAACACTACATCGGCCATCCCTCCAGGCTACACAGTATATCACAAAGGCAGACCAAATGCCGGAGTCGCCACTCTACTGGGCAAAAATCTCCCTCGCCATAAGGCCCTTTGACACCTCCCTAGAGAAAAACAGACATCCTCTCACTCAAACTCAACACCTCTCCCATCAGCACTACCACCATTCACAGCATCTACCGCCCACCAGGCCCTACACTCACCTTCGAAGAAAACCTCCAAATCCTTGGTGACACTATCAAGACCACTTCGCAAATCAACCTTGGTGAGCTCAACCTAGGCCTCAACAACCCCTTCCAGCCACTGCCATATCAAACTCCCTGAAAGCACTAAACCTCCAACAAATGATTAATGATCCTACCCACTCAAAGGGCAGCACCCTGGATTAGATCACAGCCCTCAACTGCCAAATTACCATCAAACTAACTCCCAATCCCCTGGACACACCACCACATCATTACCTTCACCATCTCTCACCAAACCAACCAAAACCTCCACTCGTATTGTACCTCCTTCCCTAACCCGTAGCTCACACAAGCTCATCAAAGACCACATCATGCCACTACTGCCGACACCAACACTGGATCACTCCCACTTAAAGGACCCAAACCTCCTGGCTGATCTCTACACGACCATCTTAATATCAGCAGTATACATTGTTGCTCCCACTTACACAAAGAAAGGCCAAACCCGTGAGATAACCATGGTATACCCATTCCCTACAAGATCTCTGAGACACAAAATGAAAAGCAGAATCATGCTGGAAAAGAAGCCCTCAGAGGCCACCAAACTAGAGTTTATCTCAGCCTCCAAAACCTACAAACTTGCCATTGCTGCCCAATATACCACATTCAACCTCAGAATAGCCAATGCAAAAATCAGACCAAGCAAATGTTCTCTATCCTCAGAGAACTCGAAACACCCTCCACTCCTCCGTCCCCCATAATCAAGGACAAAACCGGATGCTGAACCTCCAAGATGCTATGATCAATAAACTAGACCCAATACAAAAGAAAATCCACACAAAACTAGCCCCCACCCCTGCAGCTCCTTCCGCTCCCACCCCGACCTTCTGGCAATTTTACTTCTAGCCAGTCTCAGAACCTGAAGTCCTTCCCATCCTAAAAAGTTTTGAACCATCTAAGTGCAAAGGCGATGTATACCTAGCCACCATTTCAAGGACTGTGCCAACTCCCTAGAACCCCTCTTCAATGCCTCCTTCGCCACAGGTATTGTGCCCACTAGTCTTAAAGAAGACTGGGTTCGCCCACTCTTGAAAAAGCAATCAGACCCCTCAGCCCCCAACAACTACCGGCCTATCACCGCCGTCCCTTTCCTTCTCAAAATCATAGATAGGCTGCTCTATCAACAGATCCAAAACAACCGGGAAACTAATCACATTCTAGGAATGCGCCAATCTGGCTTCCGCCCAGGCCATGGTACAGAATCCATGCTCCTCGACCTAAAAGAAAATCAAAATCGATGAACTCAAGACATGGGGAAGCCAGCCCTCCTCCTCGACATATCAGCAGCATTTCACCTGGTAGATCACACAATCCTTTGCTATCTCACTTCAGCCAACTTCTGTAAAGAAGCCACAGCGTGGATCACCTTTTTAAAAGGAAGGGTAATGAAAGTGTTCTCTTACAACGCCAATGCCCCACCTGCACCTATCCTTTGCAGGGTCCACCAATCATCATGCATATAACCCACACTATACAACATTATCACAAGACCCTTCTTTGACATCCTCAATTCCCTCAACATAGCCTACACCGACTGTGCAGACGATACACAAATCCTCCTACCCATCTCTTGCAATTACACAGATGACTCAAACACCCTTGACCATGCCTACAACACTAGCTAATCATGGATGGCAACCAACAACCTCTGCCTAAATGGGGATACAGCGGAAATCTTGTTAATTGGTCTTCCCACCAAAAGCCCAACAAACTCACCAATACACAGCCTTCAAAATTGACGACACCATGATCCCCATCTCTTCATAAGTTAAGACACTGGGGTCTACCTAGATGCCAGCCTCTCTATGACGTGCTAAGTGAACGCTATCACCTTCTTTGCAACCTACACTTCTAAGCTGATAAATTCTTCCAGACCCTTCCTATCTGGTTCTTTTTAGGAGATCATTGGCCAAGAAAACCTCAAATCACTGATAACATACTGTCAGCACAAAATAATAAAGTGCATGATAGTCTTCCACTGTACTTCAGTCATTGAATGATATCTAAAATGGAGACTAGTATAGTGAATGTTGTTCTTTCTAAGTATAAACACTACATATACATTAGGTACTCAAATGTGACTGATGCCAACTCGGGCAGGATGCCAGTAGTTTCAAGAGAACATAGTTATGTAAAAATAGTTGCAATCCTCCCAGGCAACCAACGTTTGCAAGTTAAGTCAAGCTCTCAGTCAATCCCCCTAGAATGAGTACTTTATTTGAGATTCTGTAAAGCTCAGCACCTATGCCCCTTATTATGATACTTTTTTTGTGAGTCATGCAGCATCTGCTGGCTCCTGTACTGTAACTTTGCTAATATCTTTGTTTTTGTTTGTACACTTGACACTGGCTCTCCTCTCTACTGCCCATCAGCAACCAGTCATCAAGGTACCTTGTGCTGATGTTGCACCCCAAGTAGTCAAGAATGGCTTCCCCAGAAGATGCTAATTCAAACTTCAAGCTGAAATTCCATAGCATGCCACCCCCGGATGGGCATGGAATAAGTTACTTACCAAGTTACTTACCTGTAACTCCTGTTCTCCAGCATTGGTATCTTTCATAGAATCAAAGACTGTTTGAATATTCCCCATCGTCAGGCTGGGAATCCTCAATACCATTAAAGCAGTTTACATTTAAATTTTAAAACTGCTGTCACTTTAGTGCTCTATCAGAGTCATTTTAGGTCATAATGCCCCACAAGTCAATAAAACAGGTCTCCATTAGCTCCACCCATGGAAACAGTATTCAGATTTCAAAGTGCACGTGAATGTTGCAATATGAGCTTTGATGAGCCATAAGCATGGTAGTTAGGAGGGTTGAATGCCAGTCGATTAAAGATACCAATGCTGGAGAACAGGAGTTACAGGTAAGTAACATTCCTTCTTCAGCATTGGATCTTTTATAGAGTTGCATGCTATTTGGATAGATTATAAAGCAGTAGACACAACACAAGGGTGGAGGTAAACCTCACCTGAAGGAAACGCTCACCTCAGAAACCATTCACATCACCCAAACCAGTTGGGCAGCACTTCTTGGTCAACCGTGGACTCCTTTATGGAATTTCTGTTGACAGTAAAACCTTGTGACGATATGCACTGATCTCAAAGTGGAAGCCCTCGAAATATCCATCATGGGAATACAAAAGGGAATTGCTGCAATAGCAGCAACAACCCTCAGATTGAGCTCTAGGCCTCACAGGAAGAGGCCTTTTAGCCAGTCAATGACAGTGCGATATGCATACAGACAGCCACGGTGAAATAGAGGACTTGGAAACAGCATTTCCCATGCCAAAAGGACCGTGAGTCACAAATAGCTCAGAAGACGTGCAGACATTTTAGTGTGGGAGATGTAGAATTTCAGGTCTCAGAACATATATAAGGGGTGCAAGGAGCATTCCACTGGAGAGGAAGGGCAACAAAAAAAGACAAACACCACAGGTTCGTTAAGGTGGACTGAAGGAATCTTGGGCAGAAAAGCCATGTTTACGCGAAGAACCACCTTGGATTTATGAAAAACCAAATAGGGAGAATTGGACGAGAGAGCTTCTATTTCTCTGGGACGTAGGGGTAATGACAATCAAAAGGGCAGTCTTCCACGACAAAAACCTCAACGAGGACTTGTGCATGGGCTCGACAGGGGGCCCCATAAGCTTGGAGAGAAACACACTCAATTCCCAAGCTGGAGCAGGTACTTTAACAGGAGCGAAGGAGCGTAAATACTACCTTGCGGAATTCTTTAAGGAATCTGCAAAACCACAGAGAAAGCATGACAGGAAAACAAGCAAACCTGGAAATGGCAGCAAGGTGTACCTTGATGGAAGAATTATCCAGACCGGCCTGTGCCACAGCCAGAAGGTAAGGGAAACCTGTCCAGAACCTTTACACAGAAGGGGCCAAACCGTGGAAGATACCTGGCCCCCTGCAAGAACATCTCCACAGTCCAGAGGCATAGGGATATGTCCAAATTCTAATAAATCAGATTCAGGGATGCTGCATTGTTATTCAGCACCGACCCGCCATCCCTGGTCAGAAGGTTGGAGAGGAGGATTTTAAATGGGCGATCCAACGAAAGACTTCGGAGGTTGGAGAACCGTAATTGTCTCAGCCAAGCTTGGGGGACCAAGATCAGTCTACACTGATGCGGTCTGAAAAAGTTGAGTGCTCAAGAGAATAAAGGAAGTGCAAAAAAGGAACTTTCTGTCCCAAGGGAACGTGAAGGATCCCCCAAGCTTCATGCATGACGGAACCTGCTGGCCATGCACTTCCTGTTCGCCTCATTATCAGAGAGGTTGTCTGGAGTTCCCCACCTGAGGAAGATGGGGTGAACTTGACTTTGAGAAGGTCCCACTCGTGGCAGGATCACAGTTCTCTGCTGAGGGACTCCATGTTGTGCATCCATGGCAGGTGGATTGGAAAGGAAAATCTTGTGGGCTGGCGCCCATGTCCACAGGGCTCGCGCTGCCGTCGACAGAATGGTGGAATGGGTGTTTTCTTGTTTGCGAATGTAAAACATGGTGGTCATGTTGTTGGTGAACACTGGAACCAGGCCCTCTAGGGATGAGTCTGTTGGGACTAAGACTTGATGGTACAGTAGTCGAAAGGGCTCACCCTTGATGAGATTGAAGAAAAGCATCCACCAGCATAGAGCGTCGTGGGACAGACGTGTCATAATAATCTTGTCCTCCCAAACACTGAAGGTTTGCTTTCAGCAGGCATTGAGAAATTCATGGAGAGGCCTCCTCCGAAGCCTTTAGTGCAGGATAAGGGGGAACGCAGGAGGACGCATTCCTAACAGGGACTTTAGGTTGCAGACACAACTGTTTTTCACGAAAGCAGGAGGGCTTTCGCAAGGAAGGGCATCTCTCTGTCGTTTGACTAGGTAGCAATGCAAGACAGTGTGTTAAGACGAGATACCCACAGAGCACAATGGTGATGGAGCGCCACTATTTGACAAAACTGGAGAGCCACCCTCACACTGGGGTGTAAAAGGGGAGGGCCTGGATCAGAACCTAGTCAGGTCTGCTTGGAGGATTATGCCTTTCTTTGTGGTAAACTGCGGTGGGGTAGAGTCCCTCAGTATTGGCACGGTATGACAGACCAATTGGAGTCTCTTTAGTCACATGATGTCTGGAAAAAAACACACCTTGCCAGAGCAAAAGGCCTGATTTAGCTGGAGCTAAACAAGGGAACGAGCTGCATAGTTATCGGCCTTGAAAAAAACTGTAGGTGCAACTTAATGGCATGAGCCATCCCAGACTATGTAGGACCACCCCATTTCCCATCTGCCTGAAACCAGTGTCCACAATAGCGAAAGGCACAGCTATAGCATGGTCTTACGCTGCCTCACCTTCACAAATGAGTGCAAATGCCTCTTCCTTTTAATCATCAGGCAGAAAGTCCAGAATGGGGCCCATCTTGTACCTTAACTCCCCGTCATAGCTGGGAAGGATAAACATGGAATTAGGTGCCTTGGTGGTGGTTGCGGCAGTGGAAATTATACGCTTCCCAAAGGAATCAACTTACCGTCAGGTGGGATTGTGCATTGAAAAGATGTATTAGCTAAGCGTTGTCAGGCTGCAGCAAACAAATTAATCTGGGCTGTGCTGTGTGTGCAGACACTTGGGGGCGGAAACAGGGACCTTACACTTATTCTCAAATCTTTTCTTCTTGGGAGGGGCAGTGAAAGGGTCCTTCATGGTCAAGAAACCATCTTCTCAAATGACCTCAAGGACGGTTATGGCAACCACAGATTTCCTAGTAGGATTCCTTTGCCAATATAGGAAACCTTCGCTTTTCTGCTCTCCCAGTATCAAATCAAACAATTTTGAAGCCCTAGACATGAGGGCGTAGAACTAACGAATCTCATCATGGGTGAGAATTTGAGCGGATGGTCCTCAGGTTCACCATCCCCTGGTAGCATATAATCAGATTCATTAGTAGTATTCATGGAAGCGGTGTCGATCTCGAATTCGGTATCCACCAGATTGGAGGGATGTGAAAAGCTGGCGAGGGGCGTACAGATGGAGAAGCAAACAATGGTCCTGTAGGAAAATTCGGACAAGGAGGAAGAGCAGTATTAGCCAGTCTATGATGTAATTCAGAGACCAGAGTCTGCAGCGTAGACAAAATGTCTATAGAGGGTTCACGAGGCTCTGGGTTACTGGGAGCCTGCATTGGAGGCGGCCCTGATGGTGCAGGGGGTGCATTTGGGGGCAGCATGACAGATGAGCCAGAAGAGATGGCAGAACTTCCAAGTAGCCATCATTGGAAAAGACACCTTCAGGACCCTCAAAGTCCTTATCAATGCTTTAAATATGACTTCGGCAGGGGAGTGGGGGGGGGGAATTACAGAAGGACCCGGAACAGCAGGAGGTACATATGTTGCCAGTGTAAGGAATGGTGTGCACGAGTATACCTCAGTAGAACTGAAAGCATAGTTGCTGAGTCTCAGGCCTCAGAAATGCCTCTCAGTCGCAGACGAGGAGGCATGCACCTTGGACATGGATGAGGGGGTTGTAGTGGTTGAAGCTGTATACAGAGACTCTTCCATCATCAATAGTGTTGTCGACAAAATCATCGCCAGGGTGGACGTAAACGTAGCCGTGGACGGAATAGTCAACAGAATAGATGACTTGAGCTGCTTGTGGGGCTATCAATGAAGTCACTTATGAGTGTGTTGTAAAAGGGGCAGCGGTATTCAATGAGAGCTTCTTAGCAGAAGACAAATGCGGACTAGAGGCGAGGCGGGTGGGTAGACTCAGTAGGCAAGACCATCACTGATGCTGTTGACGCCATCAACTTTGCAGCAGCCCATATAGGGCAGAACACCCTTTTTATTTTTTGCCCACAGGAAGAATCATTGTGAGAACAACTTCTTTGATGAGGGAGTAGGCTAGAGGGGTCTGCTCTTCTGGAGGGAAGCAGGACTTCGGACAGAGGCCAAATCAGAAGCTCCTGCACCTTCGTCCAACCAAGCCACCAACCTTCCGTGAAGGTCTGTGAGCGTCTTGGTGGAGAATGATTGTCAAATGGAGCAATTGTTGACCCCATGGCTCGTGTAAGGACAGTAAAGACAGTCTTTGTGAAAATCTTCAACAAACATTCTTCAGACGACAGGTGGAAAAGGCCTTAAAAAAGGCTTTTCTTTCTGGCATCTGCGATAGTGTCAGCGGACACACCAAAGGGCCTCAAAGATGGAAGCAGAAATAGCACCCAGGAGGAAAAGAGAAGCTGCAACCTAATGTCACGACCCTCGTCCCAAATCCCCACTGGCAAGCCCATTGGCCAGGTGGGATCAGGACTCGGGTCTCTAAGGCCTGGCATCCACTTCAAAATCCCTCTTGGGGCTAGTCCTGGCGCCTATGGCACCAGGCTCATACACCGTGAAAGACATGTGTTCAGGGAACTATTTTATTGAGGCTTTCAGCCAACATGGAGGCATCTACATAGCTTGGCTCCTAGGAACCAAGCTATGCGGTATAGTGTTTTGGGTGTGGTGGCCTAGGGACTATTTTACCTGGACTACTTTGTTGGAGCTATTTAAACCACACCCGAACAAGACAACACGCTTCGCGTTACTTTGCAGTCTACAACGTGACGCTCACCGTGTCCAGCTATACCCATGAGCCTCGGAGAAGCGGAACCTGCAAGGAGACAAAAGGAACATCATTAGCAGCAGTATCTCAGCTGCAATCCTCATCTTTATCCGCTCGCAGCTCCTGTGAACAGCTTCCTTGAATCCGCACGGCTCCCGGACCGAACAACCTGAAAGAGGAAGGTAGAGACAACATTAAAGAAGGCATTAGAGACATTGCAAACTACGAACTGCTCAAAATGCTTACCTGGCTGGTCGCCTCTCGGCTGTCATCGCTCCGGAAATTCCACACACGCTGGGAGAACACCGCGACCTACGAGAAAAGAAGGAAAACAGGTTAGCAAAGGCAAGACATCGCAGCGCTGCGCATAGCGCTTACTTATTGCATCATAGCGCTCATTACGCGTCATCTTTTACCAGCGAGGCTCAACAAAGCCAGTTAGCCACGCTGAAGCTCTGCATATCTAAGGGAGAAAAGAGACATTATTAAACAAAGAAAGGCATGCAGGAATAACAACAATACGAACAAACAGCACTAAGACGTACCTGAAAGACATCAAACGGGCCGGCGTCAGTGAAGTAGCTGGACAGCACAAGCCCATTAAACACAATGCGCCCCTGCAAAGAAGGCAGGACTGAGAGCACGTCTAATTCTACCACAAGGTGAGGAGAGGGCCCAGAGGGGCTGAAATCATACGGGGTGGAGGGAGGATACTTACCTCGATCGGTCAGTCTTGAACACAGCCCTCCTGTATTTTCAGGTGGAACCTTCCCCGCAGACCACATCTGGAAACCACTGAGAAGTATACCAGCGAGCAGCCCGGCTTGGTGACGTCCCCATGGATACCAGGTGAGCATGACACCTAACCACTGATGGGTGGAAGGAAGCACAGAACTTCTCTAAATGCAGAAGTTGAGTCGAAAAAACCAAGAACTCGGAATCAATTTGTCGAAAGATGAGATTTTTGATGACTCCCAACAGTGAATTCGCGGCATAAAAATCTGAAGAGGCCCTCTAAGGGTGGAGCTTAGGGAGACCCGTCTAGTGGCTGTTGGGCCATATGAATCAAAATTACTATGGTAGACTAAAGTGACAGCAGTTTGAAACTTTAAGTGTAAACTGCTTTAAAGTTAATGATGATTCCCAGCCTAATGACAGGGAAGGAACAAGTTACTTACCTGTAACTGTTGTTCTCCAGCATGGGTCTGGCATGGATTCACATGCTCATGAATATTCCCAGTCGTCAGGCTGGGAATCCTCGGTAAAGAAAAAATCAGTATCAGTTTCGTTTCTGATTTGTCTTTCGTAGTAGTAACCAATCACTGATCTCTGCATCATACTGACCACAGCCAATGACTGCCCTCTAACTAAGCCCCGCCTCTGGCAGCCATCTTCAGATTTGGTAGCACGTGAAGAGGCAGTATGACCAAGTGAAGAGCCGCAGAGGGGTAGGCGGGAGGGTTCGCATGTGAATCCATGCCAGACCCATGCTGGAGAACAACAGGTAAGTAACTTGTTCCTTCTCCAGCATGGGGTCTGGCATGGATTCACATGCTCATGAATATAAGAATAAATGGCAGTACACACATGCACAACCACGGGGGGTGGCAAAAGGCTCAACATTAAGCAATACAAAAAACTCAACATTAAGCATCTCTTACCTCCTCACCAGGCTCACCTTAAGCGAACAGGTTGCGCAGCACTGCTTGGCTGACCCTGGACTCCTCCCTGGAATCCCGATCGACGCAGTAGAATCTCGTGAAGGTGTGCGTCGACCTCCATGTAGCAGCCCTGCAGATGTCCAGCAGGGGCACACCAGATAAGAATGCCGTAGTAGCAGCAATCGCTCTGGTCGAATGGGCTCGGACGGCCTGGCAGCGGTCGGTTAGCCAACCGGTGGCAGTGCATGATGCAGCCTGAGAGCCATCTGGAAATAGAAGACTTTGAGAGAGCCTTCCCTTGATTCATAGGTCCAAAGTTCACGAACAGCTGTGATGTCCTCCGGAAACTACTTCAGCGCTCTAGCCACATCCAGCGAGTGCAAAGTCCTCTCGGCCGGCGCGGAAGGAGACGGGAAGAAAACAGGTAACACCAAGGGCTCGTTGAGATGGAAGTCCGACGGCACCTTGGGCATAAAGGAGGGGTGCGTCCTAAGTACCACCCTCGAGGCATGGAAAGTCAAGTACGGTGCTTTGCAGGATAGGGCCTGATCTCTCCCACTCGTCGTGCAGAGGTAATGGCCACCAGGAATGCAGTCTTCCACGACACAAACTTCATCGGTGCGGAGTGCATCGGCTCGAATGGGGGGCCCCCATGAGCCTGGTCAGCACCACGTTATGCTCCCACGCCGGGGCCGGGCCTTCACCGGCGGGAACGACCGGAACAGTCCTTTCATAAACTCTTACCAGTCGATGGGACCACAGGGACGTCCGTCCTGTGGTTCTGGTATATCTGGAGATCGCCGCCAGATGAATCTTAATGGAGGCATGGGCTAGCCCAGCCTTTGCCAGCGATAGCAGGTACGGCAGCACTTGAGGGGCCGTAATCTGTAGTGGGTTGATCTTCTGTGCTCGGCACCAGATAGAGAACCTCTTCCACTTATGACTGTAGAATTTGAGAGTCAAGGACGCCCTGGCCTTTGCAAGAACCTCTCTGCAATCGGCCGGTATATCGTAGCCTCCAAACTCTAGCGCTGCAGGAGCCAAGCCTGCAGGTTCAGCGACGCTGGGTCGTGGTGGAAGATGGCGCCTCCTTCTCTGGAGAGAAGGTCCGCGTCCACAGACAGCTTGATGGGAGGGGACGTTGACAAGTCCAGGTGGTCTGGGAACCAGATCTGCCTCGGCCACGCCGGTGCGACGAGGATCATCCTGCACCGGGACCTCTTGAGCTGGCTGATGAGTCGAAGCAGCAACGGCAACGGAGGGAACGCATACAGGTATAGGCCGTCCCAGGGGAACGAGAACGCATCACCCATGCTTCTCGGCTGGGGAAACCTGCTGGCGAACCTCTTGCACTTCGAGTTCGTCGCTGTTGCGAACAGGTCGATTTGGGGTTTGCCCCATCGTCGGAAGAGTTGATCCACCTGATCCTGGCGCAGTTCCCACTCGTGACACGCGCGCAGCGCCCTGCTGAGCGAGTCGGCGATGGTGTTGCTTTCTCCTGCCAGGTGGAAGGGAACCAGGAACATCCCCTGGGCGACTGCCCAGTGCCACAGATCCTGTGCCTCCTTAGATAGGGCTGGGGATCTGGTGCCTCCCTGCTTCCGTATGCAAAACATTGTCGTGGTGTTGTCCGTGAAGATCCGCACCACCTTGCCCTTGAGCGACGGGAGGAACGATTTGAGAGCCCAGAACACGGCTCGGAGTTCCAGGACGTTGATGTGCAGGAGCCTCTCCTCCGGGAGCCAGAGGCCTCTTGCGTGGAGATCTCCGGTGTGGGCGCCCCATCCTTCCAGGGAGGCGTCCGTCGTCACTGTCTCCTGGTACGCCGGCGCCTGAAAGTCCTTGCCCGCCGTGAGGTGCGCTCGAACGCCCCACCACTGAAACGCCCGCCGGAACACCTCGTTGAGGGGGACCCTGTCTTCGAAGGTGCCCGTCGCCTGCATCCAACGGGCGTCGAGAAATTCTTGAAGAGGGCGCATCCGTAGTTTGCAGAGGCGCACCAGGTAGATGCAAGAGGACATCATCCCCAGGAGGGACTTGATGGACCTCACCCTGGCCACGTCCGTGGCTAGCAGGCATTGCACTTTGCCTAGAATGGTCTTCGTCCGTTCTTCCGACGGGGCCGCCAGGCACCTCACTGTATAGAGCTTCGTTCCCAGAAACAGGGCCACTTTGGTGGGACTTTGGTTAGTTTATGGCGAATCCCAGGTCTGTGAGTAGCTGGACGGTCCTCGCGGTGTGTTCGACGGCGAGTTCCCTCGTCCTTGAGCGGATGAGCCAGTCGTCCAGGTAGGGGTAGACGTGAATCCCCTGCAGGCGCAGTCGCGCCGCCACTGGTGCTAGGCACTTGGTAAAGACCCTGGGGGCCGACTTCAATCCGAACGGCAGTGCTCTGAATTGGTAGTGGCGTCCCTGGACGACGAACCTGAGGAACTTTCGGTGACTTTTGAGGATGGGAACGTGGAAGTATGCATCCTCCAGGTCCAACGACGATAGAAAGTCGCCTTCCTCCAGCTGTCCCAGTACGTGCTGGAGGGTGACCATCCTGAACGTTTGTGATCTGATGTATTTGTTCAAACGACGAAGGTCCAGGATGGGGCGCCAACTGCCCTTCTTCCTGACGAGGAAGTACCTTGAGTACACCCCGGAGCCCCAGAGACTCTTCGGGACAAGCTCGATGGCGCCTTTCCTGAGCATCGCCCGTACTTCCAACAGCAGTTGCGGGACGTGATTTTCCTTCCTGGCCACAGGTGGAACGTGAGGGCACTTCATCAGGAATTCGATAGAGTGTCCTCTTGCCAGGGTATCGAGCACCCAACGGTCGGTGGAGATGGACTTCCACACGCCGACGAAACTGTCAGCCGGCCTCCCACTGGGGTGCTTCGGTGGGGGACCGAGACCAGAGCCGGTTCAGTCCTGCTTGGAGGTGGTGGCCTTGCCGCCCTGGCCACCTGGCCGATGGCACAGAGGCGCTCCCTGCTTGCCGCGACCCCTGTAGGCCTCCTGAGACGAGGAGCGTGCCGCCTGGCGGTAGGACGACGAGCCACCGCTGGATCCTTTGGAGGCACCCTGTCTGCCTCCGGAGCTCCGAAAGGGCCGTCGTTGCTGAAAGGCTCCTAGGGCGCGGGCCGTCTCCGTGTCCGTTTTTATGGCTTGGAGGGATTCGTCCACCGCCTTCCCGAACAAGTTGCTGCCGTCGAACGGCATGTCCAACACCCTGGTCTGGACGTCCTGACGTAAGTCGGTCGCCCGGAGCCAACCCCGTCGTCATAGGCAAAAACCGTTGCCCAGCTGGCGGAACCCGGTATCGGCAATATCGGATGCCACCATTATGGCGTGGTCCGACGCCACCTCGCCCTCTTGCAGTAATTCCAGCGCCTCGGACCTCTTGTCGTCTGGCAGGAAGTCCAATATGGGGGCCAGCTTAAACCAGAGCTCCCTGTCGTAACGGGCCACGATCGCCAGGGCGTTGGCCGCTTTGATCGTCGTCGCCGCCGACGAAATGACCCGCCGCCCATGGCGTCCAACTTCTTTCCCTCGCCATCCGGCGGGGAATTAGACGTCGAGGCTCCTGACCCCGCCGCTTTCTTCTTTGCCGCCGCCGAGACGACCGAGTCTGGCGTTGGCTGGGCCCTGAGGCACAGGGGAGCGGTTTCGGGGACCCGGTACTTCTTCTCGTACCGGTCCCGTTTGGCTGGTGCCGTGGAGGGGTTTTTGAGAACCGACAGGCCCTCCTCCCAGATGTCATCGATTAGAGGCACCGCAATGACAGTCTTCCTCTTGGCCTCCCGGCGCTGATTGAGGAAACCTTCCTTTTTCTGCTCCTCCGGGCAGAGCTGGAACAATTCGGACGCCCTGGCGATCATGGCGTGGAATGAGCCAATCTCGTCGGGCGGCGAGGCCCCTGCGACGGGAGACCCGTTCCGTCGTCGTCACCCTCAGAACCTGTCATCGAGCCCAACGCACCGTCATCTCCCGACTCGTGGGAGGATGAGGAGGGAACTCTAGGCCTTATGGGCGAGCGGAGGAGAGGGTTGGGTCCTCCGTCGTTTGTTCTGAGGACTTCCCGACGGGCCAGGTTGCGGGTCCTCCGGCCTGGGCCGCGGGAATCTCGTCCTTATCTCAGAGCATAAGGACTGGATCGCAGACAAAATGGCCGCCGAGCCATCCTGAGGCCTAGGTTCCGGCTGCGCCGGAAGGGAAGGCTGCTCTTCCTCGCCATTGCCGTCTTCCTTGGTTATCTCCCAAGGATCTTCCTTACGGGAATCAAACTTTCTCGAATTGGACTTCGAGGTTCCTCACGGCCTCGGTCAGTTCCTCCTCCGAAGCTGACTCCGAGCTCGAGGAGGCTACCGTGCCCCCCTCGCTTCTTCCATCATGGCGGCCACGACGATGGGCTGAAAAGAGGATTCCCTCCTTGGCGGCAGGGAAACTCTAGTCCCGCAGGCAGTCTCCGCTGGTGGGGTCTCTGCCGGCTTGGCCAGAGTCGCCGCGATCGCCTCGATAGAGGCCTTTGCCTGCTGGGTAGGGGCCTTCACCACCTTAGGTGCGTCCCGGGCTTTCTCCTTCGGGGGAGGGGCGACGCCTCGCTCCCCCTCCGCCGAGATCGGACGGGGCTTCTCCCGAAGCTTACCCGGGGTCTCGGACTTCCTCTTCCCCGAACCGGAGCGCTGGCTCGTGGTTGACGGTGCCGGGGAAGGTGCGCCCTGCCTGGCGACCGAAGAGCCCGACCTTTCGGTGCTCCCGGAGCCAGCGGACTCGCAGCGCTTGGCCTGGTGTTGGGGCCCCGTCGCCGGGGCGCCCGCACAGGACTTAGAAGCCCGCTCGGACCCTTTCTTCTTCTCACCCGTTGAGCCCTTCTCCAACCAGCTGGCGAGACGGGATCGACGGTCCCTCATGGTCCGCTCCGACAAGTTCTTGCAGAACTGGCAGTCCTTCTCTACATGAGTCTTGTCCCCATGAAGACAGTAGAGGCATTGCGAATGTTCGTCTTCCTTAAACACATTCTGCAGCCCGCATCCAGGGCAGCTGCTAAACAGCTTGGGTCCGGGCGACGAACTCGCATCCTGGGCCATCTCGAAGTAGGCCGCGAATCTTCTGGAATCCTCCAAGAAGTTGATTCGACGAAATCTTCACCCTTGAGGGGCGTAGGAAAATCCTGCAACGGGTAGCCATTAACGGGAGTAGAAACTGTGGAGCTTGAGGCTCGATTAACCGAAAAAATGTGAAAATTCACCTGAAAAAGCGCGAAACACGCAGTAAAGCTCGAGAGCTAAGCACGAAGACTCCCAACACTTGAACGTGCGGTAAAAATCTGAAGATGGCTGCCAGAGGCGGGGCTTAGGTAGAGGGCAGTCATTGGCTGTGGTCAGTATGACGCAGAGATCAGTGATTGGTTACTACTACGAAAGACAGATCAGAAACGAAACTGATTTTTTCTTTACCGAGGATTCCCAGCCTGACGACGGGGAATATTCATGAGCATGTGAATCCATGCCAGACCCCATGCTGGAGAATATTCATACAGCATGTGAATCTATAAAAGATCCAATGTTGGAGAACTTGCGTAATCACTGCTTAACAGCATATACATTAATAAACCAACTTGAGATCCCCACCTCCCCTTTACACTAGAGTCTTTGTTTAGTTTCAGGAAGACAGGGCTCCTCTAGAGGTTAAATATAATTGGAGACAATAAGCACATATTTAAAAACATTGATCTGCTTATTAAAAAAATCTTAAAATTGCCGTGTTGCTTCGGTGGCCATAGACCTCTGCTTTGATACAATTTGATGTGAAGCTTTTCTGAGTGCAACCTCTAGCAGCATATTCATCAATGGGTTACATTTGGCCAATCTGGATAATCAAACCCTGACCTCTTTTTCCCTCACCACTGCTCAGTAGGTGTCCATTTCAAAGCTGAGAAAGTCACTCACAGAAGACAAAACTAGCATGACCAATGAAGTACGGATCTCCATGGTCTACATGGAGTTCTGCTTTCCTGCTAGGGCAACATATTAATTAACTCTGTTAGGGAGAATTCTCCAGAATGGCTAATTTCCTCAGCAGCTTTGCTGGATTTCTAGGATTTTTTTTCACCTGGTAAGAGTGTGAGCTTTGTTCCCACTCTTACATGTGTTTTTGGCTATGTGTTGTACATTTTGTGTGTTCATGGACTAGCCTCACCTACTCCATAGGCATCATCTTTTTATTGTGTGTCACACAGCACCTTTAGTGCAGTAACACAGGGTTGTCTTTTTCAGACTCCCCACATTAAAACTCCATTTTCTGGGACTGACTACTGTCTCCCATAACATGTAAAGTTACCATTGACTTTATTAGTCTTTTTAAATTCACAGACCCAGTACAAACTATCTTCCATAGAGTACTGGAAAAGGTTAATAGTTATCCCTTTTTGTCCGTTTCTCATGGAACATTATTTTTTCCGCTTTCTTGAAGATTTGGCTGGTGGCAGTGGTATCTACCATATTTTCCCTACCGCGGACTATGAAAATAGCCTTGGTACTGTTTTAGGCTAAGTTGGTAGCCTCAAACTTAAACCTGTGGAACCTTTTTACTTTTATTTCGGCTCCGGCTGGGTTTATTTGCCATTTTTTTTGTAAAGGTCTTTCTCATGTATTACTCTGCGCGCCAAACCAGGTTTGGTTCCTTTGTTCGACGTCCTTTGGCAGACTTCTGCTCAGAAGCCCTCCTTAGGCGCCTGAGAGTCTAGGTGGGCTGAATGTGAGGGAGGGGTTTAGGCCCGCTGCACAGAGTCTCCTTGGAGACCCAAGTCGCACTATGGTTTGATTGGCTAGGTGACTGTCCGGCAAGGACAGCCACCCCGATGTGTGATTGACAGCCAGGCTGCGTGAATGGGGGGTTAGGGGGGCAACTGCATAAAAAGCAGATCTCTGGACTTGGAAGGCAGTCACCACTAGATCGAGAAAACCAAAGAAAGCTGAAGGAAGAGGACTACTGCAACAACAACCTCCCGGCGAAGCCCTGCTGCGGGTCCGAATCTCCTACACTTCAACGACAGGGAAGATCTGCAAAGAGTCTTCTCCCCTTGAGACTGGTGGGACTAACCAGCGTTTAAAGCCCCTGGACCTCCCTCTTCAGCCTGGTTGAGGGAGACCCCCTTTGTGCTTTTAAGGAGCGCACCTTTTATTTGTAGCTTTGCTCCTTTGCTGGCTTCTTTCCTGGGCAGTGCAGTACGCTCCAGTCTTCCTCCTTCGTGTCAGTCCGACAGTCGCTTCAGGAACCGTGAGCCTGCAGGAACTGCCAGGAACTACCGCCGCAGCTACAGCATTCTTCTTGAATTAAGGTACTGTTCGAATCCGGTCGTTCGTTCCGTCTGACCTCTGTGAAAGTGTTTGAAATCTTTTGCTAATACGAGGGCTTGTCCTTCTCTACGCTTAAATAACTTTTCTTCTGACCAACTTCGTTTCGAACTCTTGGCAAAGACTTAAGCGCAAACTACTCTTAACTGTGTGATCCTCTGCAAAGACTCTGTTCCATTGACTTTGACTCAGGCCTGTTGATTTGATTTCCTCACCGTAGTAGCCTTTTCTAGATTGCCCTGCTTACTTACTTGTTGGTGCTGCTTGATTTTTGTAAAACTGTCTTTCCCTCCCTTTTAAATTGCGGGAGTGCCATTTTGCTCACACTTCATTTGGAGCTTAACTTGTCCAGAATCTATTGGGTGGTGTGTAGTGTATTAAGAGTGTGATTTTTATGCTGCTTTACTTTAGTGAATTGTGTTAATAACTAATGGTGTAAATACATGTATATTCTTTTACTCAGAAACCTTGAGTCAGTGTTTGTTTGAACCATAGCAATTGCTGTCCTTTGTGTAACTTCTGGTACTGCTCACTTTACTCTTGAGATAAGTCTGGCTGCTCAGCCATCGCTACCACTTTACTGTGTAGTAACAGGCTTGTACCAAAGGTGAATTTGTACTGTCACTTGTAGTCTTAATTGTGTGTGGTGTTCGTTCCCAAAGGGTACTGCATATGATTCTGCCTAACAAACTCTAGTTGGGTACATTCCTACACTACAAACACACATACAAACCAAGATAATGCAAGACAAGAGGACACATCTCACCCTTCACTCCCCTTAATAGCCGACATCCGCCAAGGACCGCACGATGGGTGCTGAGGCTGGAATTTTTATGGACCTTTGTAATTTGGGACTCATAGCTAGACCGATAACAAGGCAATCTCTCAGCCTCTGCTTTCCAGCCTGGCCAAATTTGGCTGTTCTCCAACTCCCCTGTAGCTGGCCAGGAGTTAGCTGGTATGCAGGAATGAACTTCCAGGTCATGTGCTGGCAGATAACATGCCCCTCCTACCTCGCTACTTCTCTCCTCAACCTGCTTAGTCCACAATAGTAAGTGTCTGGGAAAAACTGGTCGAGGTGGGACGCCGTAACTAGCAACTCTGAGAAAGTAAACCTGGGGAGATTGGCTGCTTGTGGGGAACAACTGCAGAGCTCAGTCCCCAGAGCTGTGACACACAGGGAGGCGGTCTGTGGGATGTTAGTAACTTGGGGCAGACAGCCTGGTCGAGAGTGCTTCAGGGATGCAGCTTGCATGCTCCAAGCACCTCAACAAAAGCATCAGTGCAGGCTGAGACACCAGACACAGAGCCCCTTTTCCCTTGAGAAAAGGCCTAAAAGCTGTTGTATGTAAACACATAGCCCCCCAAATACTGTGCTTCCTTCTGAGGGCCTCCTCTCACTCGCTCTCTCTCTTTAAATCGGTCTCTGTCTGTCCCTCATTTGCTCACTCTTTCTCTCTGCCTTCTGTAAATTCTCGCACTACAGCAAATTTTCACAATGGTATTTGACAATGAGACTGTTTGAAAGTTATAGAAATCGATAAAGAAATCACCCACTTGAAAGCAACCAAGTCCACGGTACACTGCTCAATCACATTTAAAGCTCAAGACCTACAAGTAATTTAAACTGTAGAGCAGAGCAATGTGATATGCCCTCGTGGGATAACTAGACATAGTGGCTGAAGCATCATTTAAGGTTTATTGTCTGTGTCCCACAGCAGGTAAGTGAAAAGCCAGGTAAGTATGATGGACAGAAAAACACTGGCACATCGTCTCCAGCCAGCTGCCAGATTTCACTGACACATTTAGAACACTCTGAGGCACCCACCTTACACTCCACGCTGACATCCCAGCATTCCACTCACATTCCAATAAAACGCAGAATGCACTCACAACCAAAGCTATTATGTTTGCAAAAAGCAGTTTATGCTGCAGTGGCAAGTGCTACGGGAGGGGTGGAGGGGAATAGTGCCGTGAATTTGACTAAAATTGCATTGGTTTTGTCATGTAATAAATATGAAATATCATTTGAATCTTCATTTAAAAAAATGCATTAAAAAATAAAGACCTGCAAAATAAGATTCTGTACAGCCACGTGTCAAAAATAGTGAATGCTCCATGAATATGGCTGTCATCCTTTTGAACAGGGGCCATTTTTAATTTCCCCAGTGTCATTCCAATATTGGTACATGTGTTGCCTAAGCAAGTGCAAAGCGAAAGTCAACCAACACACGTCTGTGGGGAAATTACCAGGCACACTAACCCCTTTACTAATAAATGTACATTAGCCACTGTGGCATAAAGGAGACAGACAGGGCGATGGCATTTTGGGCTATAGACTTATTTTCTACTAATATGTGCCCACTTCTAAAGGGTTATCCCTACCTAAACAATAACTTGGGTACTCGTCATCAGGATACATGTCAAAACCAACTACTCTATCCCTACCTCTGGGGACCAAACAAAAAAAAGAGTAAATAAGCTCTTGACAAAAATACCAGGAGAATGACTTCCTTCTCCTGGAGAAATGATTGAGTCTCAAGATGAGTTACCAGTAGTCTTTTGCAATAGGGTCTGCTTTACCAAATACAATGGGACCAGAAGAATGACTGCCTTCTCCTGGTCTGTATGGCGGAGTCTTTGCCAGCTGTTTCATGACAGTCTTTTGTACAAGTCTTTAAGAGTTTTTTACTTCCTCTCTCCCACGGGTTAAAGATTTTCTTCAAAGTTTAATCCACTCTCCTTATGTTCAGAAATCTGTCAAGAGCTTCCTGGACCCTGTATCTGTTCTTGGGTTTTGGGGAGACTACTCCAAGACAGTTCTTGGCACATCTCAGTTTATTCGGTTCACCACTGTGACGAGGGAGATTACTCCTGAGGCTCTTGACTTTTATGGCTCCTGTTTTTCCACCGCTCCCGTTACCTTCACTTTGCTTGTGGAGTGTCACTAGTTCAAGTCGGAGCACCTTCTACACATGTTCCTTGCGTGCACTGCGACCCTCTTAGCTGCGCTTCCACGGAGCCGGTGTGGCGGTCTATGGACCACACAGTCCACCTCCTAGAGGATGCGCCACCTCTCAGGTTCTTTACCTCTCCCACCGGCTTGCGCAGCTTCTCTCTCGTTTGTGCCCAAAGGCCGACTGCCTTTCAGGACTTCTGTAGTTCTCGGGTTGAACCTCCCGGGCTGTGCAAGATGGATGCCAGCTTCCATCGCGCTCTGCCTTCTTTCACCAATTGACAGTCCTTCAATGCTGGGCCTGCCCCAGCATAACGTCAAGGTCCATCTCCCGTGTCTTTGATGTAATCTTCATGCCTCGTTGGGGCCACCTCGTCAACGTCCTTTGGCAATCCAGCCTGCTGTTACACCGCATGTTTCTTTGACTCTTCCTCGTCTGATTCATTTCAGATCGTGATGGTGCGAAAGAAGAAACTTTACAACTACAAACAATAGCATGCTCAAGTTGGGTGTCGGATGCATTTAACAGTGGCATATATTTAGGAAAAGAGGGTTTAGGGAGGTCCTTCTTGGGACGGGAGCCCTTCTCCCCATGAAGGGAGTCTCCCTGTGAGGTCCCGCTTTCCATCATCCCTAGGGGGGACTACTGGGTAGCAGCCTCACCAACCTAGCTTCACAGGAAAGGGCTCCCCTCCGGGGAGAAGTGACGAGATCCCCTGAATCGTCACTCAGGCCATATAGGCACAAATAGTTTTCACAATTGTCTACACCAGCAATTCTCTTGTACAAATCTCATATCTCCAGAGCTTACTCCTCATTTGAGGAGAATCTGCCACGCCAAAAGAAAAACCATATTGTGCACAACATGCCACAGATCAAACAAATCTTCTAAATAAGCATGCCCCAAACCATATGCATACGTGTGAGTGCGTGTGTGTGTGTGGGTGCGTGTGGAAGTTGGCTAACCAGCAAGCATTGGCTGACTAGCAAGCATTGAATGGCTGCCAATTCTTTGACTATTGCACAGTAACTCGAGGGCTGATGTAACCCCCAGCCATGCTGATGTAAATATGTGGTGGGGGCTTGAGATGACCACTCTGATTCTGAAGAATAAGAGTGAATTGCAACAATGCTAAATACTACTTGAAGATGTGGTGCTAATTACCTGTCCTTATTATGTTAAAGCTGTGGTGCACATCAACCAGGGGAAGCCGGCTGAAGGAAATACCTTCCATTGAAACAGTGGGCACTGCCAACACACCATCCTCCACAGCTTCCTGGCACTCCTAAATCTCTTGGTAACAAGCGCTGCTAATCCTGGGAGGGGCCTCCTATTATGCGCATTAAAAGAATTGGCAGCCATTCAATCCTGGATGACCAGCAAACTACCTCTTTTGACATCTGACTGAGACACACACACAGACACACACACACTTTGAAATTCGAAGGTTCCTACAAACTAACAAACTAAGACATTTTCCTTTCGTGATGTATTTTATTGTGAATTTAGGGCTTTGTAATGAAGAATTGCATAATACAAAGGTCACTTCAGCCAGATATATTTTAAAGAATGAACCAAAAAAAGAGCAGATGAAAACATTTTTTTTTTAGTTTACAGTGGTTTCATGTGCTCTGCGCACTTGAGCCTAGACATACCACCACATCAAGATCCATAGATGTCTGTAGAGGGTTGTCAATATAACTAACAATACTGCCATGGGAGCAGGATTTAAAAATTGATTTTTCAATGGTTTTGGAATAACTAGCAATGTTCACCTTTCAAGCTGGCACCACAAGTCCTGAAAAGAAAAGCTCCGATATCATAGACAACTATCATTTTCTACAACTGGACAGGTAAATGCCAAGAGGTGCATATTGTGCCATCAACTGGATTTGCAGCTAAAGGAAGATACGCCTCATTCACAGTTAGGCCAGATGAGGCGATGTATGAAGTTCTCATTATATCCCAAGCAAGGAAAACACATCTCATATGCTAGGCACTGATAAGAGCCAACTTAATACTGCACAGCCATGAAACTGTGTTGATGATTACAAACTGTTTGGAGGAGAGAAAACCGTGGGGACTGGGACATCAAAGGTCTTTCAGGTATCGATGTGGCTCCTACAAAAATATGATCCACTCACTGCATCCACATATGCATTTTGAGTACATTAATTAAGAGAAAGTGACCGCTATTCAGAAGAGTATTCTCCTGAAAGTTAAAACTTTGTTAAATAAAAAATGCATGCTAGTCGTAGCCACAGATGCTGTGACTTTCCAGCCTCCCAGAATGTGACAGTTCTAGACGTGTGTTTAGTCGCTCTCTAGATCAGCAGGATTAAAGTCTGGATCGTCTTCGTCATCTAGATCCAAGTCATCCAAATCCTGGAACAAAGATTCGTCAACTTCCACACTGTTTCCAACTGGAGAAAAAATAAATAGAAGAAAAAAAAGACTTAGGAAATGCATTCATATTATTAAAGCACAGTTTTCCAGAGGAGAAATCTCACCATACAGATAACAGCATGCACCATTGACAAAGCCGGCCCGAAGTATGGGCTGTCTGCCGTCGACCAAGGCCCTGTACTCATTGGGCCTCCTGCACGCACCGGACCATACCTGTATACTAAATAATACAGTTTGTATTCTAGAGAAGCTCCGTGGCTTCCACGCAGAAGGCTCTTTTTCTGCCCGTCTGAGCTAGGCCATTTCGTCACCTCACAACCCCTTGGTGATGCTCTGGAGACAAACACTCACCACCAAAGGAGCGGCCTAGAAGATGCTGCAGATGGGGACTCACTGGGGCAAAAATATTCTTCCATACCTATCGCTCTCTTTGGCATAGTATTTAAAGTGGAAGCTATTTATGAGTGATGGTTCATTTAAGTAATCATTGTTGCCTTAAGGTTTCAATGGTAAGAACTCGAAAGGGATACATTTTTAATTTGGAAAGCATGCACAAAGCACCATTTTTGTACCCAAATCCATGCTTTATTGCAAGGAAAAAATGTCACAAGCAAACATTTGAACATGCTGTCTGATTTTCATGTGACATTTTCCTCACATCACATATGATTCATGCCTTTGTCAAACAATCCATACTACATTGTAAACTTTTCACCCATTATCTTTTCTTGTGAGCCTAAGCCTTGAAAGTACACCTACAAAATGCACTGGCCTTTTTTTTTTTTTAAAATCTTTCAGTTGAATTGCAGTCTGGTATTTGTAGTATTCCATTTCACATGGGGCAACATAACGCTACAATCGTGCTGTTTTTGCTGAACTGATTTCTATATATATTTATGTATTTGCCCAAGAACTTTATGATTTGCGCACTATTCAAGTGGTCTTTATTAAACAGAGTATTGTCTAAAGCTGTACATACCGGGAAAGGAGAGGTGGTGGAGAGGGGCGCGGGGGGACCAGAGCAAGTGAGTCATGATTTCATGATTATTTGTAATAGGTGTGGGAAGAGAGGTTGCTGTCCTGGAGACTGGAACTGTTAATGCAGTCCTGGACCTTTTCTGATTCACAGTAGAGGAAAATGTATTATATCTGCCCAAGGCCCCCAATCCCTGCCCCCATATCCTTGTAACCTGCAGTGACAGCAAGCAATATTTCGGTATGTACCTTATATTTTGAAAATGATAAAAGCATTGCTTTGAGATTTATTTATTTTGACGCGTAGTGTCTGGACCTAGGACAGGTAAGCTGAACGCAGAGAGCACACAGGAGTCAGCAGGTACAAAAAGTAAGTACACTTTATTGTACTTTCAGGTTATAGGCTAGAAGGGGAGAGCACAGATACAGACAACCTTCTAGTAACATCTCCCATCCTGAATCCCCAACTGTAGTCCATAGAATCCTGAAGGAACACAAGGTTCCAACTTGACCAGCATTCCATGACTTTAGTTGCCATGTACACAATGCAAGCCCACATTACACACACAAAATAAGAATCCTCATCTCTAGCTTCTGAATTAAAAGCAGACTGCTAGTTTGGACAAAGTGGCCAAATGCATACATCATACAAATGAAAGCACATCAGGAAATGACTGAAAAAACAACAGATTATTTAGTTATGTAAAGACAATCGCAATGTCGTTCACTGCATTGCCCAGTCAGATGGTGTTAATGAGAATTTTCATTTCTGTGGTAATTTCCTCCCACCTTAGAGACCCCAGCTCTTTTGCAGGATTAGGACTTTTTAATTTTAACTCCTGAGTGAGTGGAGCCTTGTTCTCACTCACTTTATTTCCACCCCCTCCCCCCACTATTAGGATTTTATATTTTCACTGTTTTTGGAGTCTGACAATCTCCATAGCAGTCTGTTTTTTGTATAGTGCCAAAGCGCCCTCAGTGCAGTGCCACTGAGAAGTTCTTTGGATTTCTTTTAAGGTGTAAATACCTTTTCTTGGGTGAACTACTGTTCCCAATAATAGTAAGGTGATACTGATCTTACTTAACCTTGACTTTAGTAGGTCCAGCACACACCATTTTATGTGGAGTGCTGGGGGTTACCTAGTAGTCCCTTATCCTACTTTCTCATGTACAATTTGTTGTTACCCTCACTACTTTAAATGGCTGGTGGCAGTGGTTTACTTTCTACTACCAGTGTACGTTTTTACCGCAGGCTGAACCCTCAGCTGCAGTACCACAGGTGACCACTTCGTCAAAATGGTCCCAGTCTTCTTTCTTGGCTTGTACTCTGTGCGTTGAGACATGTAGGTTTGAGTCCTTTGTGCGTTTTGCCTTTGGCGGACTTCAGCCCTGCAGCCCGCCCCTGGCTCAGTGTGTCTGGAAGGACAAGAAGTGAGGGAAGGTCCCTCTCCCCTGTTCTTTTTTCTCTAGGTGTGTCTGATTGAAACCAGTCCCGATTGGCCGGCTTGCTGTCCGGGAAGAACAGCCACCCTGCTCTGTGATGGACAGCCCATGGCTGTGAATGAGAACGAGCTTAAAAGGCAAGGTTCTTGGGACTACAGGCAGAGTCGACCACTGGATGAAACATCCGAAGAAGAAACCATGAAGAGAAGCCCGCTGCAACCTCCTGAACATTGAATTGCCCAATGAAGCCCTACTGCTGTGCCAACCTCCTTTTTCGTATTGACAGAGAAACTCCGGACGAACACCTTCTCCCCTTGGGCTGGAGGGACCAACTAGCCTGTGACAGAACTCCATTCTTGCGCAATCCCCGACTTGCTGTGCCTCTCCAGTTTTGCAGAAGCCCAATGCCAGGGGTTGAGTGTCCATAACCAAGTGCAACGTCATCCGTGGAACGAATCCGTCCAAAACCTGCAGGAGCCTCCCAAGGACACTTCAGAAGCAGGAAATCCCTCACCAGAGTCCCATCACCAGAGGCCAGGACCGAGGGAGTAAGGAAAGTCCAACCAGGGATATTTGTTCTGCATCGGTGCTGTTTGCGAGGCGCTGAAACTGCGCTGAATCTTAGAGAGCCTGTAGCTGCCGAACCTCTTCCCGAGTACTGCCGCAAGAGCCCTACAGACGTCCTCCCTCTTATCCCCATGACTGAGGCTCAGGAACCATGGACTGCTTGGCTGTAGCAAGACGGAATACAGCTAGACCACTTTTCTTCTAACCAAATCTCTCTTGGAAACAAAACCAAGTTTATCACAACTTTAGGGCATAAATGCCACCTCCATTTTGCAGACGACTGGTCACCAAACAGGACTGACATATGCTCATGCTATCACAAAACGTTCGTCAAAGAGGTCTGGGAGCTGTAGTATAATTTATAGTGCTTTGTAGTATAGCGCCTCACTAAATGTGATAGCATCCTATTGCCAGTAATAATGTGGCACACACATATAGTCATCTTTATGTTACCAATATAACAGGTGAATATATGGCTGGAGGCATGCAAGGTATGGAATTCATAACGCAGTAAGAAAGCCCAATATAAAGCTAAAGAGGGTAAATGTGCACAATTTATTTTCTTTCTTTTCTCTTCATTGAAATGTCTCATACACAGGAGACTACATTATTTATGTAACTGACTGACTTAATTAACAAGTACTAATCACTAGTGCTAACTCATTAACATTATAATATCATTTCTATGTGAAAAATGAGGTGCAAGTACAGGTTTTGAAATTCGTTTTTAAACGTGCATTTTTCTCTCTTATTTTCTCTTACTGTGCCGAATGCAGAAAGCAGGAAGGCAGCAGGAAATCGGAAAAAGAAACAGTTATTATAATATGAAGCTACCATTGTTTTTGACAAGAGGGTGTGAATCTAATACATTTTCTGCTAATATGATTGGAAGGAAATAGATCTGCAGATATGCTGCATAAGCAACAGAGTTCTGCTGGGGAAAGTCTGACAGAAAAAGTTCAGATCGCTTTTGCTGGGCTCCCGAGACGGATGATCTGGATGACTGGGCTGTGAGACAGACGTGCCTAGTCTCACTCAGCACTGGCTTGAGAACTGTATGTTCTCGCTGTGCACCTCAAACCTTCAAGATTACAAAGGCAACCCCTGGGCCCGTTCTTCGGAGGCGAGCGAAGTGAGGTCGTGTGTGGGAGAAAACTACAAGTCTTTGGTAAATATCCAAAGTTGAATTGAGGTTATTGTGTGCTGTTGTACAAATTACTTTCTAAAAATATCAGGCAGGCAGAGTAGCCAAAATGCATTTAATTGCCATGTTATAATGTTACAAAGTGAATTTTGTTCAGTTGCTGTATTTTTATTTTCCCTCTTCTTTTTGTTACAGACAATGCGGTTATGCAAATGGTAAGATGTTTATTTTGAATTGCAATTGTTTCTAATACACAATATAAAAACAGAGCGTGTATAGAGTTTTGTTTTTCTCTTTTCTTGGTGCCTTTGGAGTAATACTGTATGACACGGGGAAGATTTTTTTTAGGTGGTACATTTGTCATGTTTCCCATGCAGATGGTATAGATAGAATTAGCAGTGATAAATAGTTGTATGCGTGTGTTCACATTGTCTGATGTCTGTGTGAAATGTAATACAAAATATAGATTACTGGGGGTCCATGAACAAGTAATGAATCAGTAATTAGGCCTTTGGAAGCATAGTTCACTGATGTAGATAAATCAATGATAACGCCACAGGTTATTGATAATGCTCTATGTGAAATTGTGGCGTTTCTGAATGTAGGTTCAAGGCTCTCTATAGATCACAAGAACATTATTATAAGAATAAGAAAGGTTTTGTGTATGATGGGGCTATAATGTAGGGAAGGAAAATCATGCTCACCACCAAGTAATTTACCATCAATAAATACCACCAATAGTGTATGATACTAAATTATCCCATATAGTGTACTAAGACATGGTCACTGAGAGGAAATAAGGCCAAACCCAATCTAAATGCAAGGATAAGTCATCACCAAATTACCACTCTCCTTTGGCGGTAAGAAAATACCGCCAGATCCCAAATCTACACAAAATATCCTACATATTTATGGTGCGTTGCAGGCCAGGAAAATGATCATAGAGCACCTACTGGACGTGGGAAGTGTCTCACACTACCATCCGTGCATTAGAGGGAACCCATTTCATAATCGCAGTGCGTCACTAAAAGTAAATTTCAGAATGTCTCAAATAGAAGCCACATTCTCAGAACTAGTGCAATATCTGGAGGCAAGGTTATATGCACATGGGACATGGTCATCAAATAATGCCACAGAATGGCATGATCACATTCATGGTGAAGTACAGAAAGAACCAATAGACAGCATTTTTTCAGAAGGCAGCATAATTCAGGTCTGCCTTCTGAGATTAAATGCAGCTGATAAACATGCAGAGAAAGATTGTTTGATACGGCTATGCATCAAGACATTGTTTATTTTGAATAGGTCCGTGAGAATGCAAGAAAATGATACTAAGCTAATTAACAGGTTAAAAGCTGATCTAGATGGAGCAAGTAAGAAAGAGGGAATGTTAAGAGCAGAATTGGAGTTCTGTCAAAAAGACATGCAGTTAAAATGTAGGGATCTTGATACTCAATTGTCCAAAAGCAAGAAACAGTTTGAGGATAGTGAACAATAATTGGTACATTTAAAAGCATTGGTAGACCATATTAGACAAGACAAAGATGAGGTTGTTTTGGAAATGCAGATTTTACAAAAAGAACATTATGAAAAAGAAAGTGATCTTCAAAATGTTGAACAGGAAATGGTTAAAATGTTTCAAGAAAGAGACAGGAGAAACAAACAATTTAATGAATGCTAAATGCAAATGTGTGATATGCAGGAAGTAATTAATAAAATGAGTGATGAGAACAACTATTTGCAAAAAGAGGCAGACAGGCTCATTAAGAAGTGTAAGGATTTGGAACAGCAAATGTGCATTTCCATGTCCCAGGATAGACGGCAGGGCACCACATTCAAGGGAGTTGAGGTGAATCCTATTTCTACCCAAAGAGCTAGTGCCCCAGTGAGTGGGCCGGTGACTGAACTTGGTTGCAGCGCCCTTGGGGGATTTGATACACCCATTGGGGGCCGCCACCAATCCCATACACTTGAAACCAAGGTTGAATCACCAAGTAGTGCAATTCCGTGCATTACAACGAGTAGCCCCATAAAGATAATGAAATCCATCAAAGCTCTGATCAAACCATTTAAAAAAGGAGGGGCATGCTGCATAGAGGATCACTTAGAAGCGGTGCATGACATATTTAAAGCCCTCCAGATACCTAAAGAACAATACAGACAGTATTTTCATTTAACTCTAGATGCTCCCACAGCCAGTATCATTAGGGGATAAAATGAACAGCAGAACATGACATGGGCCGAGTTTGAAAAAGAGATTAGGCGTCATTTTTCTCCTTTCCAGTCATTACAGGAGGCAAAGAAAGTTGCTTACACAATCGCTGCTGGGCCTAATGCATCCCCTCGCCAATTTTTGCAAGATTTAAAAAGAGCTTTTTCTTCTTTTGATGTACCTTTTGACCCCAATTCTAATGAGTTTAAAACTGCATACTTCTATGGGCTACAGAAAGACATATCACAGTTGGTCCATGAATTTGACCGTGGCAAGTCCCTTGAATGGATTGTACACCAAAGCACAAAACTATATGAGGTTCTCTATTGTCAGGGTAGAGAAAGTGATACAATGAAAGACACTAGGCCAAATTCCAAAGAACCCTCAGCAACAGTCATGGAAATCAGGTCAGCCAAAATTACCCTCGAGTCTGCTCAAAATCCAGGTAAAAGAAATTTGACACCTGAACAAAGGGGTAATCAACAAAGGTTGGCACTCTCTGCACCAATGTTTCAATCACATGATCCTAGTAATAGGGAGAGCTACATCAGCCCTAGGTACTTAGGAGACAGGCCCCGGGCGGGATACCGGCCCGATATGTCAGGTGGGAACAATAACCAGAGACAAAGTCAGGATCAAATAAATAATGGTCCCTACCAGACATTGGGAACACAGAGCACATTTGATCCCAACACCATGATATATGGGAATCAGGATAGACCCCGATATGTGGATCGATTTACTGATAATGGGAATCAACATAGGGGTCAGTACCCGCAACATTAGAGACAGGACATGAGGCAGAATATGAATTACGCTCCACGTCAATACAATGATTCACCACCACCAGGAGACTACAATCAAAAGATAGGTGCACCCCGCTCCCCTCCACATATGAATCAAGAGTTCAGGAACAATCCCAATAGAAATCATTCCCCTGAGAGGTATCAGAATAGATCCAATCAGGGAGAAAACAACCAATATCGATCTAGGCCACAGAGAGAGGATTCTAGAGAAATGGAAAGATTCCAGTGTCTCGAGGCCCAAGTGAAAATATTGGCTGAACAAATAGGGAAGCTCTGTACAGCACAAAAACAGTCAGCTCATCAAAGGAGGGGGCCGAAGGCCATAGCAACGACCGGGGGGTTTCTGATAAGTGACTAAGTAATTATGATACCTGCAGTGCCAAGAAAACAGATTGCTCTGATGTGATTTTGCATAATGCCTCTGAGATGCCTGATGATTTAAAAATGAAAGTACCAGTAAAAGAGCATGTGACAGAAATTGCAAATACATCTAAAAAAGATAGTTTGGTTTAACCTAGAGCTAAATCAAACATTGGAGATTTGTACAAATGAAAAAGGAAAACCTGAAATTCCAAAAGAACAAAGCCAAATTTAAGAAAAATGACTCATGCATGGGGAATACCAGTGAACGGGGAGTAAGTGGGGATGCTATAGCTCCTTCCCGGGCAATCAAAACAATAACCAAACACAGGCATAAAAAAGAAATACTCAAAAGGAGGGTACATGTCAATCACCTGAAGAATTCTTTGAGCCACATAATTTTGAAGAAGTTAAAAGGACTGGTACCATACTAAATGATTACAAATGCACAGAGTTAGACAATGACAAATTGCCAAGTGATGTTGTTACACATATTCAGTTGGAGGATTGTAATGTGACCTCCGATGATACCTGGATGGATGGGCGAACAGTGGGCACACTCCAAAAAACCTCTGAACATGGCGAAAGGAATAAAGTCTCTCACAGAAATGGACAGAAAGGGGGGAAACCTATCTTTCCATTTGCCAATGTGCTTAGTCAAAAGTGAAAAAGGCCTGAGAAAGGTGAGTCCTGAAATTAGTAAAAATGTGCACTTCTTAGAGGAAGTTGACAGGTATTATGCTCCCATCACTGTGGAAGAGAAATGCAGTACATTTGCAATGATTGACACTGGCGCACAGCCCACAATTATGTCTAAAGAATTGATAAAAAGTATTAATGAAGGGAGATCTCCACAGAATCAGATCACAGTGAGGCAAAATGAAGGTCCCGTGCATAATTCTAATGGGGAGGAGGTGCCTATTATAGGCGTTACTGAGGTTGACATAAAAATAGGAAAACACAGAATGAAACAGGAGGTATTGATCACATCTATTTGTGAAATTCCATTTCTGATGGGGACAGATTGCCTGAAAAGATTATCTCCTCTTATGGGGTGAATGGAGTACTGTGGTCCGTAACAAAAAACCCATTGAGACCTAAGAAAATAAAATCACAAAAAAACAATATAAATGAATGTCACACCGTTGCCAAAACAAATGATGAAGTAGAGGTGTACCTCCAAAATAGCTGTGTGCCTAGCATTACTGACAACCTTGATGTGTCAAGATAAAATGCAAAGTGAAAATGAGAAATAATCTGTACAAATATATTTAGACCGTAGGAAAAAATGGCAAACTGCAATAGATGAGTACACATTACGTTTCTATTTAAAAGAGAAGACATGCAAACAGAATACTACTCCTAAAACAGACACAGAAAAACACATTACTACTCTTGGGGAAATATACATGGAAGATGAGCAACCATGGGTTCACATTGGTATAAATGACTATTCTAAAATAATAAATGCCACCATAGCGCTTGAACAGGAAAGAAGCTTTATTAATGAGAAATTACTGCAAAAAAGAATGGAGAGGGAGGAGATCCCAAAATTTAGAATTAAAAACCAATATGTCGCTGGTTTGGACAGTCCAAACTTTGAAAATCGAACTGCGGGCAGATGTATGCAGAAGATTAGTACTGGACAGAAAACAATTCACCATAATGTGTGGATAGTGAGTGGGACACAAAATGACTTTTACATGGGCAATGATATCATGCACAGAATGTGTATGGTGTTAGATGTCCTTAATCAAAAAATATGGTCACGCCTAGGTGGCCCGGCACCTGAATTTGAAGACAAAAGAAGGGCTTATAATTACGCACAACTGGTCTCATATGCAATTGAATTACAGCTGAGGAAGGATACTATTATCCCTGCATTCACCAAGCAGTTTGCAATAACGCTGAAGTGCAATAATGTACAGCAGATGAAGGATTCTGATGCTTTTGTGTGCTTGAATGAATCCATAAAACAGCAAGGCCTGGACTATGAATACATTCCATTGATAGATGTTGGTGAAGGGTCTGAACATTTTGGTGAATAAAGGATGTCAAGATATTCAATTAGAGGAAAATTCTTCATTAGGAATGGCCATACCAAAAAAAAAAAAAAAAAAATCACATTATTCTGCAGATTTCTATAACATGGTAATTGGAAATATCCATGAAAGGTATGTAGATGCAGGGGGTGTGTTGCCAGAGTACCTGGATTCTCAGCCCAAAGAAATCTTTAAAATTCAATCTGTGTACCCTTATGATTCAAATGAGACAGTGTGTGGTCATCAAAAGGATTATATAACATTTGACTTAAATGAAAATGAAACAGAAAATCAGCCCATTGAAGTGGAAGCTGATATACCACAATATTTCAAAGTGGCAGCTTTACAGAGAGACACAGCCACACAGTTAGAAGAAAGCACAGATTCCTCCACTGGAAGATTTCCAAGAATGTTCAAAAATGGTAGAGGAGCAGATTTTATCAGCAGATTCATGCGATAGCGATGAAGATAGAAATTAATTGAGAAAAATATTTATGGAGTTTAAAGATGTCTTTGCTAAAGAGGCTTATGATTGCGGCCTAACTAATTTACATGTTGCCACACTACCAGAAGGGTGTAGTAGAAGCCCAGTATTTGTACGCCAGTATAGATTACCACTGGCATGTTTAGAGTCATTAGCAGAAATAATTAAAAATTTGGAGTCTCTGGGAATTATCAGGCCTATTCATAGCACATCCTATTTTAGGTGTGTTAAAGCCAAATGGTCAATGGAGTCTATGTGCAGATTTGAGAGAATTAAATAAAAGAGTACCAGTGTCCAGATGGCCACTGCCATTCATTGATCAAGGCCTGGCTCAGGTACATGGCTCAAAAGTGTTTACTACATTAGATCTCACATCTGGATATTGGTGCATGCCATTGGCAGAGGAGATTCAGAATTTATTTTAATTTTCATTTGATAAGACCCAATACGCATGGGTTAGAGTTCTATTCCGGTATGTCAACAGTGGGAGTGAATTTGGAATATTTTTGAGAAAGGCCATGCATCATGCAGCGGAAAGAGGAACCATAGTTTTACGTGGATGACGTCCTGATAAAAAATGAAAGCTTGAAAAATCATTTTGATGAAATAAGACATGTTCTTTGCCAATTGCAAAAAGCAGGCGCCAAAATATCTTTACAAAATGCACAATGGTGCAAGAAAAAAGTGAATTATCTAGGCCATGAAGTGACTGAACATGGACTAAAACCACAAAAGAAGAAGGTAGAGGCCATACAAAAACTAAAAGACCCTAGAAGTGTGAAAGGTTTGAAAAGTTTATTAGGAATATAACAAAAATATAGAAATATATATAGAAATAAATATAGAAATAATAATAATATAATAACAAAGTTTATTGAAAATTATGCTGAAATTACTCAACCATTGACTAAATTACTAAAGCTGAATACACCCTGGAAATGGGAAAAAGAGCAGTCTGAGGCAGTGGCTAAATTAAAGGAATGTCTTATAAAGGCACCATGTTTAGCATACCCCATAAAGGATGGGGATTTATTTATAGAAATAGGTTTCTCTGAACATTGTATGTCAGCAGTGTTATCACAAGACCATTGCTTATGCAAGGAAGGCGTTTTCCCTAGTTGAAATTAAATTGAGTGAATGTGAAAAGGCCCTTTTGACCACTGTGTGGGCGCTACAGCATTTCCGCCTCATTGTTCAGGGAGAAAAGGTGATTATTGAGACAAATCATCAACCTTTGCAGTTTTTACAAGAGTAAAGATTTAGGTCAGGTAATCTAGCACAGTCCAGAATCACTTCATGGACACTGTCATTGCAAGGTTTTCCTGTAGAAGTGAAATATGGCCAAAATAAAAAGAGCCCAGTTGCTCAAGGTTTGGCAGATCTACATGACTGTGCAGCTGAACATGTATCTAACGAAGTAGAAGTGGGATCTAGTTTACAGGAATTTGGGCAATCACCACGCAAAGCTTTTGATGAAGACATGCAAGGATTTGCCAACTGTATATGTTGACGGTTGTGTTTTTCACATTGAAAATGACAGTAATAAACAATTGGTATCAGGAATAGGAAATGTCTGGTTGAAATGTGAAGGCATTCCCAGTATAGGTATAAGAATTGGGGCTAGGAACAGTAAAGTAGCGGAATTGGCAGCCATTTATCAAGCAATTACTACTGCAGTTGATAATACATTTAGTGAAGTTGTCCTGGTGACCGATTCCGATTATGCACAAAATAGCTTTGTGGAATATTTGCCTGGCTGGAAAGCAAGAGGCATGATTACATACAATAAAAAGCCCCTTAAACATGGTAAAATAATACAAGCCATAGACAAATTGGTGTCAGAGAATGATTTGACAATATACTGGAGAAAGATTTGTGGACATTTAAAAACTCCAGGAGAGAATAAGGAGGGAAATGATAAGGCAGATCATTTAGCTAAAATTGGGGCTGTGATGGGAGAATTGCTACCTATTGAACATTTACTTGGTGAAATACAAATTGATGCAGTTACAAGCTCTAAAGCTCCAAAGGAGGTGGACCAACCAGTAGTACAATGGAGTTATGATACACCAGATCAAGATCTGATTAAGGCACAAAAAGATGATACAATTTTGGGAATTTATTATAATCATTTGATAGACCCTGAACAAAACCCTTTAACAGCAAATGATTATGTGGGAAAAGATGAGTTGAGGTTGCTATTAAAGAATAAGAAACAAATTAGACTACAGGATGGACTTGTGATTAGAGAGGCCATAACAGGACAAATACAGTGGGTGGTACCCCTTTCATTCAGAGGGCTAATGCTACACCATGCGCATGATGCAATAACTGCAGGACACAGAGGTTCACAAAAAACATTGGAGATACTGAAAGATTATGCTTACTGGCCACATACGTCCCAAGATGTGGAATAATATACTAGGGGATGTCTAGTATGTGCCCAATTTAAACCTGCTTCACCAATGCATAGAGCCCCATTAATGGAAAGAGGCTCAACTCTTCCATGGTCAGATTTACAAATAGACTATGTAGGGCCTGTAAAGAGGTCGAGTAGGGGGAACCGGTATATTTTGAGTGTGGTCTGTTTAATGTCAAAATGGATAGAGTGTATTCCTGCACCAGATTGTAGTGCGCAAACGGCAGCTACATTACTGGTAAATCATATATTTTCAAGATGTCAAGCGCTCTATTGAGTAAGCTGTGGCAAATATTGGGAGTGAAAAGAAAACTACATATTGCATATAGACCCACCTCTTCTGGTGAAGTTGAACGCTGTAATAGGTCTGTTGTGGATATATTAAAGAAATTTGTAGCAGAGGCAGGTTCCAGCTAGAATTTACGTTTACCTCTGGTTTTGATGGCAATCAGATCAACTCCTGTCAAAGCAACAGGTATTAGCCCTCATGAAGTATTGACAGGTAGGAAAATGGTGGTGCCACAACACCTGCTATATAGGACACATGAGCAGACACTTTTAAGCGCATCTACAGTTCATGAATATATCGAAGAACTGAGGAAGCACTTACAACATGCATTTGCTTTTGTGCAGCGGAATTGGAAAGGGCTGCTGACAGTGCAAAAGAATATTATGAAAAAAAGACATTGGTGAAAGAGTATAGTGTGGGGGATCAGGTGTAGAAATTTCATTTTGGAAAAGGTAAATACTAAAATTCTACATTTCTGGCAGCCTGGCAGGGGCCATTTCAAATTATAGATAAAGTTTCCCCAGTGGTCTACAAAATTTTGAGAACTGAAGGTGAAACGGTAACAAAACAAATTGTTCATGTTAACCAGATTAAGCCCTGGCACCCCAAGCATGAATTAAAGAAGCTGGAGCTTATAGAAACAGATCAGGTCCCTTAAAGAATGAAAGAAGACACTTGAATTTATTCATAGGGCCCAATAACAGAGAAATAAAAATAGAAGTGATTATTGTAATGGAATAGGTGTGAATAAAAAGACTATGTGATGATCATTAAAAGAGGGTTGAAACTAGTGATGTTATTTTTACAAAGTTGAAATAGGTTAAATGATCAATGATGCTTTATGTATTTTTGTTTTCTCTCTAACACGTGCTTAATTTCAGGAAGCGAAAGAAAAAGGGCAAAATATTTTTGAAAATATAGATATTTTATTTTTGGTAAAAGGATGAATTTAGTATTGTGCTATGTACTTAATCTGTTTCTTTTCTATTTGATTTAGAACTCTAACCTGTCTTGACCACGTGGACGGATTCCGGAAAAGCCCCGGGGGGTGAGGGGGGGCTCTTGGGGGGTGAACCCAAATCTATAAAACATGTAGAATTGATGAGGACGCCAACGACGTGGTTAATTATTATGATGATTGGAGGGAATTTCAAAACTTTGGAAGCACAAGTTGTCATTGAACCCAGACCAGCATCTGGTATTGTGGTAGAAGAAGCACCAGGATTCATCATGAGCGATAGATAGAAGGATGATCTTCCAGAACATTTATATACCCTTGAATCCTGATACTTTGATGGAAAAACATTTTAATAATACTGGAGTTAAAGCTGAGCAGACTAAAGAGTGGCTGGAACTAAGAAAAGAGGACGCCAAGCAGTCGACAAGAGATATGTTGATGCAATTAGAAAAAAACATTTGTGAATTCAGCGGACATAAAGAAAAGGAGAGGAAAAAGAGGAGCAGTAATGCTTGCAGTCTCATTGGTGATGTCTATAGTTGGAATAGTTGGAGCTATAATAGGTACTACAATGTCAACAGCCAATGCCGTTTCAGTAGGGACTCTGAGTGCTAAAGCACAACAGCTGAGTATTGATTTAGAAATTATACAAAAGACTTTAGATGGAATTCGAGCTGGATTAGATGAACAAGTGAGGTTTATAAATGAAGCTACGATCATTTTCAATGAGCAAGCGGAAGTTATTCAACGTACAACCAAGCTAATAATTAAGCATGACCAGACATTGAATGAGATCCTGAATGTAATGAATCCTACTGGTAGATTGTTGACGAATTACACGAGATTAGTTCAAACTGCAATTTCACAATTAATTCGAGGACATATACCATTGCATTTTGTTTCACAGGATATTATTCATCAAATGATAGAAAGGCTGACCAGGAGGGAGATTGATGTGGTACAAGTGAAAATTGCATTTGAAATGGGCAATGCAATGCCCTTATATGTGGATTTGGAAAGGTTGGAAACAGGGTTTTTATTATGCATCCCATATATAGCTCCTGACCTTATTTATCAAACTAAGTGGGTACATAATGTGGGATTTTAGCAAGAAGATAAGTTTATAAAGATTAAGACTCCAGAAGTGGTGGCATTTCAGTCATGGGAGCCTGAGGTTTACTTGGTCCCAAGTTTGGAAACCTGTGTAAAATTTAAAGAACAAAATTACATGTGTCCAGGTAAACCGTTTATTCCTGATGCTAAAGACGCTATATGTGGTTTGAAATCTGACCCAAGTATATCAGGAGGATGTGAAGTAGTTATTAGCAATATGGGAGGTGAAGAGTTGGCACAAGCTAAAATGGTCAAAGGTAAATGGTTGGTCAGCACCTGTATGAAACTTCTGATGATCATACATTTAAATCATGGAACATTTGTTGTTAAACAGGTGAAATACACTGCGTTTTACTTACAGGTTCCAAAGGATACAATTGTTTCGATTTGGGGTTTAACATTGTTTCATATAACAAATGAGATTTGGGAAAGCCAAGTAGAAAATATTGAGTTTTTTCAAAGGGATGCATTCTCAATAGACCCGGATGTGGAGTCCTTATTGAATCATAAAGAAAAACATACTCTGAAAATGAATTTGAGAAAAAACAATATCACAGTTAGTAACCTGGGTATAATAGAAGTGGAAAAGTTTAATTGGGGAACCGGGGGGGGGGGGGGGGGGGGGGAACGCACTATGGTGGGTTTAGCTGTTGTGATGCTAATGATGGGAGGATGGTTAATCATTTTATCCGTAAAAGTGAAGATGTTGCTCATGATATTAGCAACAATAGGGAATGAAAGATATCCTAATACACATACATTTAAAAAAAATGAGGAGCACAAGTTGGATTTCTTCCAATTGTGGCTTGGACCACTGCCAAATTGTCAGAAAAGGAGGGATAATGTAGTATAATTTATAGTGCTTTGTAGTATAGCGCCTCACTGAATGTGACAGCATTCTATTGCCAGCAATAATGTGGCACACACATATAGTCATCTTTATGTTGCCAATATAACAGGTGAATATATGGCTGGAGGCATGTAATGTATGGAATTCATAATGCAGCCAGAAAGCCCAATATAAAGCTACAGAGGGTAAATGTGCATCATTTTTTTCTTTCTTTTCTCTTCATTGAAATGCCTCATACACAGGAGACTACATTATGTATCTAACTGACTGAGTTAATTAACAAGTACTAATCACTAATGCTACCTCATTAACATTATAATGTAATCTCTATGTGAAAAATGAGGTGCAAGTACAGGTTTTGAAATTCGTTTTTAAACGTGCATTTTTCTCTTATTTTCTCTTGCTCTGCTGAATGCAAAAAGCAGGAAGGCAGCAGGAAATTGGAAAAAGAAACAGTTATTATAATATGAAGCTACCATTGTTTGTGACAAGAGGGTGTTAACCGAATACATTTTCTGTTAATATGATTGGAAGGAAGTATATCTGCAGATATGCTGCGTAAGCAACAGAGTTCTGCTGGGGAAAGTCTGACAGAAAAAGTTCAGATCGCTTTTGCTAGGCTCCCGAGACGGATGATCTGGATGACTGGGCTGTGAGACAGACGTGCCTAGTCTCACTCAGCACTGGCTTGAGAACTATGTTCTCGCTGTGCACCTCAAACCTTCAAGATTACAAAGGCAACCCCTGGGCCCGTGCTTCGGAGGCGAGCGAAGTGAGGTTGTGGGTGGAAGAAAACTACAAGTCTTTGGTAAATATCCAAAGTTGAATTGAGGTTATTGTGTGCTGTTGTACGAATGACTTTCTAAAAATATCAGGCAGGCAGAGTAGCCAAAAGGGAATCCCCTGCATTTAAGTGCCATGTTATAATGTTACAAAGTGATTTTTGTTCCGTCACTGTATTTTTCTTTTCTCTTCTTTTTGTTAGACAATGCAGTTATGCAAATGGTAAGATGTTTATTTTGAATTGCAATTGTTTCTAATACACAATATAAAAACAGAACGTGTATAGCGTTTTGTTTTTCTCTTTTCTTGGTGCCTTTGGAATAATACTGTATGACATGGGGAAGATTTTTTTTAGGTGGTACATTTGTCATGTTTCCCATTTAGATGGAATAGATAGAATTAGCAGTGATAAATAGTTGTATGCGTGTGTTCACACAGTGCCTGGTGTCTGTGTGAAATCTAATACAAAATATAGATTACTGGAGGTCCATGAACCAGTAATGAATCAGTAATTAGGCCTATGGAAGCATATTTCACTGATGTAGATAAATCAGTGATAACGAAACAGGTTATTGATAATGCTCTACGTGAAATTGTGGTGTTTCTGAATGTAGGTCCAAGGCTCGCTATAGATCACAAGAACATAAGAATAAGGAAGGTTTTGTGTATGATGGGGCTATAATGCAGGGAAGGAACATCATGCCCACCACTAAGTAATTTACCATCAGAAAATACCACCAATAGTGTATACGACTAAATTATCCCATATAGTGTAATAAGACATGGTCACTGAAAGGAAATAAGGCCAAACCCAATCTAAATGCAAGGATAAGTCATCACCAAATTACCACCCTTCTTTGGCGGTAAGAAAATACTGCCAGATCCCAGATCTACACAAAATATCCTACAGAGCAACTCCATCGACAACAAACACTATCAAATAACCTGTTCAATGGGAAGGTGCCCACACAGGAGAGCCTACAACCACGGTTATCTCCCTGTACCTTTCACAGAGGAGAAAGCTCCATTTGCTTATCAGTCTGGTCCCACGCACTTCCTTAATTTCTAAAACCTGGGGGTTCACCCTAAGTAAACCAGGGTAATTCAGACGTGGACCTTTTGCTCATTGTGTCTTGGAGAAGCTCACCTTCACATCAATGAGGCCCAAAAAGAACGAAACACGTGTCTGTGGTTGCTGATGGTATACTTGTTCAGAGGAGAATTGCCTAGCATTTTGGTGCTGGACTGCCCTTGTGGATGGGACCAGATTGATATGCAAATTAATATTTCTCCTCTGTGAAGGGTGCAGTGAGCAAAACGTTATTATAAGCCCCGAGTGGACGATATTTCATAGATCTGGGTATTTGACCCATGTTTGGTCTCAGTAGAGGGGCTGCCACACTTGTGTCATTTACAAAACCTTCTTCCCTTGCTCCATCACTCTTTCCCTGCGTTCATAGTATCTATGTCCTGCTTTCCCATCTTCTTATCCCTTTGCTAATTTTTTTTTCTTCCAGCAGAGTACACTCTAGATACCCCCGGGGTGGCCCAGGACGCCACTGCACAAACAAGCATAAGTGCTCCAATACTACTACGGTGGTGATTTGGTGCAGTATAAAAGCATATTAACAAAACATAAAAAAGGATTCATATTATATAGGCGATACTCCAACACCTTTGCTGGGAGTTTCAGTTCCGCGTTGAGCAAGGCGATTGGAAGATGGTGGAGAGGGGTCCCTGTAATGCCACTCATCCCCATGAACATGACTACCCGAAGAGTTACAAATGCACGAAGCAACTCATTATTTGGACAGCCCCCCCTCCCCCCAGGATGGCAGTGACATCTACACAGGCAGACAGATATTCTCTCAGACAACCATTCAAACCTTATGCAATCAATGTCTTTAGGGACACAGGTGCTTCAACAGTGGTCATGGACTCCAACGTCTTGATGGACGACGTTGACTAACTAACTAATAAGCTTTTATTATTTTTCTCATTAGCCAAGTGCAGAAGCGCTAAACGCTAAATGCAAGGCAACGAAGGGATGCAGAGCAAGCTTGCAGATGCTTATTGCAACTAAGTATACAGGATCATGCAAGGAGCCTGCCTGGAAGGACCAATTACGACTGACCTATGGGCAACATAGCCAGTTATAGGTATGTAAAACTCATAGTAGGATTATGATGGGGATTACATGAGGCCACAAGCCGAGAGACGAGGGAAAGCAGAACCAGGCTGCACAGAACAGCAGGCCAGGGCTTGCAGCCAAGGTCAGACGAGCAGCACATACCAAACCTAAAATGACAAGGAGTCATCTGCAGAAAAACAGTATTATCATAAATTGCAGACCCGAGAGCGCGATTTCGTGGTCCCCAAGCATGTGATGCAGCAGAGCTAGACAATGGTCATTCACCCGCAGTAGGAAGACGAATGGTTCTCAGAAACACAGACATGAAGTGAAACATGGAATCGCTAACAAAGTTGCAACGCTGAGGGCACTCTCACAGGAAAAAGTAGCAATACTAACAGTTACATTGGGAACATCGTCAGCCTCATCACCTTGAGAAGGTGCACAGAGCGCTGAGAACAGAGCTGGGTCCCAGGCCCTGGGGAGACCAGTTCCAGCCAAGCAGGGTAAAGAAATCCAGGGGTGGATGGCAGAGGGCAAGGGCCAATGGTAATCCGGCGACCCTGCAACAATGTGATATACGACACGCATTACTTACCGTAAAAGCATTTCTGATGATTGTATCCGCTTAGATTCACATGCTGTGCATAGTCCGACATCCAGTGGTCACTGCGGAGTACTGCATTTTGTTTTTCGTAGTCGAAAAGGGGACGTCGACATAGGTGTGTCTGTAATACTATCCCTATAGTGACGTGCAGTGTACCCAACATCCCTCACGTGTCGAGGTCCCTCTGTATTTTTTCCTCGCCCCGAGGGAGCCTTCTTAGGCTTGAGTGAGTACATAAAAGAGAGAGAAAGTAATAAGATGTCTATGTTCCTTCCATCCGAGCGGGGAGGAAGGGTGGGCGCATGTGAATCTAAGCAGATACAATCATCAGAAATGCTTTTACGCCAAGTAATGCATGTCTTCTGATGTTTGTTAATCTGCTTAGAATCACATGCTGTGCATAGAGTAGCGAGCAGTACCCGGATTTGGAGGTGGGTTGTGAGAAGGAACAGTAGAGAAAAGATGTCTTAATACTGCTTGTCCCACCTGGGAATCAGATCTAGAATGGGCATCTAGACAGTAGTGTTTTGTAAAGGTGTGTACAGAACTCCAGGTTGCCGCTTTGCAAATGGACTCCAGAGGGACATTTGCAATGAATGATATGGAAGCCCCAGTGCCTCGAGTAGAATGTGCTCTTGGCTTGAAGGGTAGTTATCTCTTAGCAAGAGAGAAACAGAGAGTGATGCATTGGACAATCCATCTAGATATAGTGGACTTTGAAACGGCATCTCCTTCTCTTCCTGCTGCCACCGGGACAAAGAACTGATTAGTCTTTCTCAGTGGTCTAGTTCTTTCCATATAAAACATGACCACTCTGCGCACATCAAGTGTGTGCAGGCCTTTTTCTCCCAAGTTTGATGGGTTTTGAAAGAACGTTGGTAGTTCTAGAGACTGGTTGACATGGAATTTAGAAATGAATTTTGGTGCAAACCTAGGATGTGTGCGTAGAACCACCTTATCCTTGTGAACTGTTACAAAGGGGTCTAGTATAGAGAGCGCTTGTACTTCACTTACTCTCCTAATGAAGGTGATAGCTATTAAGAAAGCAGTTTTAAGAGTGAGGTTCTTAAGTGTTGCTTTGTGCATGGGTTCAAAGGGGGAGCCCATGAGCCTGGTTAGTACCACGTTTAGGTCCCATCCGGGAGCTGGGTTAGATATAGGAGGGTGGATCCTCTTTACTCCCTCAATGAAGGCTTTAATAACTGGAACTTTCCACCATGAGACCTTATGTTGACACGTGGTGTATGCAGAAAGTGCAGCTAGATGAACTTTAATAGAATTAAAGACTAACCCTGAGTCTAATAAGTGAGTCAGGTAAAGAACAATCTGTGTGGGAGAGCAATCAACGGGGTTGATGCTCTTTTCTCTACACCAGATGACGAACCGTTTCCACTTGCTGGAGTAGCAGTAACGAGTATTCGGTTTCCTTGCTTCTTTAAGGATGTCCATGCATCTTTTAGGGAGCTGCAAATGTCCAAATTCTATGACCTCAGGAGCCAGGCTGCTAAATTCAGGGTCTGTGGGCATGGGTGCAGCGTTTTGCCCCTGTCCTGTGACAGCATGTTGTACGGGCAGGGTAGTTTCACCGGTGGAGACAATGACATTTCCATTAGGTGAGCGAACCAGGGTTGTCGAGCCCACATAGGGGCCACTATTATCATGGTAACTGGTTCCTGGTGCATCTTGTGCACTACCTTGTTGAGAAGGGAAGTCGGGGGAAAAGCGTAAACAAATTTCCCTGACCATGTTACCCAGAAACCGTTCCCCTTGGAGAGGTTCTGGGGGTACCTGGAGGTGTAATCTAGGCATTGGGTGTTTTCCAGAGTTGCAAACAGATCTATTTCTGGAAAACCCCATTACGTGAAAACGTCGGCGACAATGTTGTCTTGTAATCGCCATTCGTACTCTGTGGGCAGAGGGAAGTCTCTGCTGAGTTTGTCTGCTAGCAGATTGAGTTCCCCTGGTACGTTTTGTGAGTTTGTTGAGTTGAGTCCTTGGGTGGTAGTTGTTCTTTGGTAATAAGTTCATATCTTTCTTTGGCTGCCTCTAAGATGGAGTCTGGATAACCACGGGCTTCACATTTCTCAAAGAGTTTACAGCTTTCTGTGTCCAAGCCAGCCGGATCTGAAACTATCTGTTTTAATCTGAGGATTTGGCTGTATGGCAGGCTGTTCAACATTGATTTCGGATGATGGCTTGTAAAATGTAACAAATTGTTTGCATCTGTGGGTTTGTGGTAAACAGTTGTGCAGATCCGGTTTTATTTAATTTCCATATCAACGTCAAGGAAGTGCAGATGTGTTGTACCTGTTTCCATGGTGAACTTGATGCTATTGTGAATGGTATTCATGTAGTTGAAAAAAATGAATACCATTCACAATAGCATCAAGTTTGAAGCCCGTGGCTATCCAGACTCCATCTTAGAGGCAGCCAAAGAAAGATCTGAACTTTATTACCAAAGAACAACTTCTCGTACCCAAGACAAAATCTAAGGAAATACCATTGCTCCACATTACCAAATTTTCCAGACAGAGTTTTCAAATAGGCAAAACAATCGGGAAACACTGGAACATTCTACATAATGATTTGACACTCAAAGAACTGTTCCCCCAAAGCACCTATGATTGCCTTCAAGCGGGGGAGGAATCTCAGGGACAGATTAGTGAGAGCAGAAATATCACCCAAGGACAAACAGCTGGTTTTACAAACCAAATGGGTACTTTCCCCTGCCTCTGTTGCCAACATTGTAATAATGTAACGAAAGGTGACATCGTTCACCCTTGCACAGGCAAAAAGATTAAATTACGGCACTTCGCTACCTGTATGTCCACAGGTGTAATCTATGCAATTAAATTCCCTTGTGGCAAACTGTATGTTGGGCAAACTACAAGATCTGTTAAAGAGCGCCTCACAGAACATAAATCCAACATTAAGTGTAAGAATACCAGATCACCCCTCTCTAGACACTTCATGGAAAACAACCACACTGTAGCTCAGTTGAAATTTCAAGTGCTTGAGGTTGTAAATAAACCCTACAGGGGTGGTGATTACTTATCAATACTCTCGCGAAGAGAGAAGTACTGGATACATACACTAAGCACATTAATTCCCAACGGTCTTAATGATGAATTTTCTCTGAAATGTTTTCTCTGACATGGTAATAACATCCTTAACCTTACCTCTCCAATCAATCGGTTTTTTATGTAACTTACTTGTCTGTCCTCATTTGTATATGGAGGACATACCATACTATGCCACCACTTGATTACATGTCAATTGTCTATGAATCACCATATTCTATGGAAATTAACATATCCGCATTTATATATCTGGCATACATTTCTGCTTTTTACTTTATGTAAATTCAAAGCCACCATACTAGAATCCAGAAGGCCGATGTTGAATCACAATCTTCTGTGGAAATCAGCATTTCCTCATTTACAAACTTGATGTGTATTTTTGTCATTGACAATATGTATTCTTTTAGTCACCAGTAGAGTTTCCTGATGGCCAAGTTTCGCTCTCCTTTTTGCTTATTTGATCCGAACCGTGCATCTCTCTAGTTATTGCATCATTCGTGACTTATTGTACATCCGTACAATACCTATTCTAAGATGGCCGCCGCCTTACACATTTCTTTCAGTCATCTCCCCACTTCCTGATCTTTCATTAGTCCGTCGTCGCTGTCTACACACGACGGATTTGATAAACTGCTGACGATTCACTCGAGGGTCTCTCCCTTGACGAGAAGCGTCCAGCGCCTAGCAACTGTCTCCACGCAGGACCACACGCGCTCCGACAGCGGAGCGTCGCAACCCACATTCTACTTAGCCCTCCAGCTCGTGTTTCAGTGGCTGGACTGTGCATGCCACTTGACTAAGTCGGATTGCTCTAATCTTGCCATCCCTGTACTCTGTCACCTTTTATCCGTGCTCTGTTTGAGCCACATTTTCTGTAGCTAACACTACGCGCGCTTGGATTATTTTTAGATCCAGACGCCTGCTCTCCATGAATCTCCGCCTCACGGCTGGATACCGTCAGTGGCTCCTTCTGGACCTAATCTCGACTATCAGTTCCAAGATACCCGCTTGAAGGGTGGTGAGTGCTAGTGATTTAGACGATTGATTCTGGTAGCTTTTCCCTCGGGTTCTGCGGCTCACTCTAGATTTTGTTCCTATTCTTTTCAGAATCAACTATTGATTCGAAATTTCCACCGCCTAAGCAAAGTGGCCCACCTGCTCACATTAGCACACAGGACCTCGATTTGTGGTGAGCTTACTCATTACTATGCACTTTTTCTAGTTAAATTACACTAATCATTCATTCTTTACTGGCCTTCCTCCATTTTAGTAGATCGTGGCTTTGGATGTAATTGAACTCTGTTATGTACATTTTGACACTCAAACTTGACATTTTGGAAAGTTTTTAATTCCATCTATGACATCTGTGACCACTAATTCTGTAATCTTGATGATGAGGTTCTATATCTATAATATGGTATTGACTTTAGATTACATTACCTGGATTGTAATTCCTTTTTTTCTCCTTTTTCTACATTGCTTGTATCCAGTTCCTGTGCATAATTTTTTGGCTCATGAAGAAGAGAATATAATTTCTCGAAACGCGTCAGCTGTACACAACAAATTGAACCTTCTCTGGCCGCTGCGTTTGGAAATAAATAATTCATGTACTTTTACATGTTGATATCTGTCTGCATCATTTCCACTTCATTTCAAACTGCCTTTGCATTTGAAATTATTTAATGTGAATTGCAATTATTATGTTTATGAATGAATACTAAGGCGTCAGTGTGACGCACAATCACGGTGTGCAGGGGACGGGAGGGTTCCAGTTTGGATCCTCTTTCTTTCTTTTTCTTCATCGAAACCCCCACCCACCCATGTCTGGGTTTTCCTCAAAATCATCTTCTAGGTTTTGTTGATCTTCAACATTTAGGAACTCCTCATCCTCTTGGAGAGTCTTCTTCAGTGAGGTCATATGTATTAACCCCCTCTTGAAGTGGGTTAAATAGTCTTGGGTATTTAGCCCTGGGGTCTTCAAGAAGTACCTCTCTTGATCTTTTGGGCCTTACATGTGCAGGGGTGGACATGAACCTATCCAGCTTATCCATACATGATTGGAATCTTTCTAAAGTCCATTGGGGTAGCACAGAACGGTCTGGAGGCGTAAAAGGAAGCTCTTCTGCCTGTAGCCGTCTAGCTCTTTCATTTAACATCGAGGATAAACTCCCATCACCTTCTGAGAAGCCTTCTCGTGGGCTAGGTCTTTCCTTCGACATAGGAGGAGGGTCCTGACTGCCTTCCGATTGTCTCGGCATCTCCCTGGCTTTGTGAGCGGGGCTCGGCGATTCCTTCGCCCCCCGTCTCTGAGCATAAGTGGAGATTATTGGAGCCAAGCTCATGACGACTAAACTGTCCGTCAAGGGTTCATCTGGCATCGTGTTGGGAGGTGCCAAGGCCTTGTCGCCGACAGGCGCTCCCTTAGGAGGCGCGTCTGTCGTTTTGGTGGTAGTGCCCTTATCTGTGGACAGCCCAGTTGCAGGTCGCGGTTGCGGGGAGGGCTTACGATCATTACGGTCGGCGGAGGCCAGGCCCGGTGTCTCCATTGGCGCTAGGGCTTTCTTCACCTTTCGATGAAGAAGTGCCATGGGTTGTGTGTTTATCTTTATGTTTCTTGTGTGCGTCAGTGTCGCTGGGGTGTACATCCCCATAAGTAGGGCATAAGCCGAACTTGTCGGGCCGGTCACAGACACGGAGGAGCGGGAGCGCTCCCTAGAGAGGTCTACAACCTCCGATATGGAAGTAGTGTTATCACTGTCCTCGTCACATTCGGCGGCGGAGGGTGAGGAATCAGCTCTAGACATAGCGTAGGTTGCCCATCTCTTGACCCTGCGGTCCTTTAAAGTCTTTGGGCGAAGAAGTTTACAGGCCGCAGAGCCGTCATCTTTGTGGTCGAGGGGTAAGCAATGGTTACACCGCTTATGCTTCTCCTTCCACGTGAATTTGCCCTTACAGCGCTGGCAAAATCTAAAAGGAGTCCTCTCCATAGCTGAGCATACAGTTAAAAGTGATAACCACCCCGAAGGAAAGGGGGGTGAAAGAGAAAGGCATTCTTAGAAAGAAACAGAAGTGTCCCACGACCCCCACTCTCCCTACTGTATAGGCCGGCGAGGCCGGGCCACGTGATCGGCAGCGCCGAAGGATCGCCTCCGTCGAAATCACTGCCGTCGAAGGTCTTAATCGGCGGTGAACAGCTTAGCCATCGAAGGAGGGATTAAGATTTAACGTAATTTTTAAATAAAAACGACCAAGGGTCGAATAAATGGTATTAGCATTTAGAGGGACCTCGACGCGTGGGTACACTGCACGTCACTATAGGGATAGTATTACAGACACACCTATGTCGACGTCCCCTTTTCGACTACGAAAAACAAAATGCAATACTCTGCAGTGACCACTGGATGTCGGACTATGCACAGCATGTGATTCTAAGCAGATTAACAAACATCCGTAAGGGATACCACTCCAATCACCCACCCAGAAGGACCCGTAGGTTTTTCAGGGAAGGCATGGGCCCCACAACATGACGCAGGGATGCAACAAAATGGCCCAACACGGGCTCGGGAGCAGTGATTCTGGGAATTTTCACATGTCCCGTATGATTCCTGTCCGTTTGTGTAATAAACAACAGCTCCAACTTGCCCATGGCTAGCTTGTGGTAACCCCCAGACCTCTGGCATACTTAAGCCAACAATAGCTTGCCCTATGCATGGGGTACTTTGTAGAATTTAGCGTCAATGTTATCAACTCCTGATCTATGGATACTGACGTGGACAGACAGGCTGACATTTTCTTAAACTGTATCAGTAGATAGTACCTCATAGATAGTAATATTAAACTGCAGCAAGAGCCTATATTGAGCTGGGTGTTTCTTTACACACTTCACACTTGAAATTGATTGGATGGAGATCTAGAAACTGAAAATCCGACAGCCTGCTAATGTCAATATCACTCAGACAAGGCAGGTTGAGCTCAGAACAGTAAGACATTTTTTTAATTGTTTATTGTGAAATACATTCATGAAAGAACTTTTCCAAATAGAAAAGAGAAGTATAAAACAGTATCAAGAAATAATAACCAACATTACAATTCATTAGAGTTCACAATAAACCAAAAATTAGTTCAGGACAACTCCTGAAAAGGTAGGAGACCCAAATTGTCACTGCTGATCCTTAGTCAAATAAACAAATCTTTCAGAAAACGGAGAGCTGCTAAGCCCCAACGATTACTACCCGATGTCATGATTTTAAGATAGGTAAAATGCGACGATCATTCTAAAGCTCACACCAGTAACACATGCAATAGTTTCAATGGGTGGTCGCACAGTCACAGAACCTGCAGGTACTGTGGCTTTTCTCTGCCCCCTCACAGGCCCTAAAATCTCTTGTCGGAAGCAAATTATGCCACAGGTACAGAAACTGAGACCTCCGAGAGGGACACGGAAATTTGCACATGTAAGATGGTAAAATGCCCGAAGATCTTACATCGAGGAGTACACCAGAAATGACTAAGCTACGCACCTCTTGTATGGTAAAAATCCAATCCCACTCCCATATTTTCTTTTTAGCAAGGTGGGGAGTAGCCTGCACAATTGATAGATCTGCATATTTTACCATGACATTGTTACAATCTACAAGCCATTTGTTAAATGAGGCACAGGATTTCCCCTCCATAACCCGTTTCAATTGCCACTATAGTGGGGGTTTTTCGCCTGATGTTATTTTAAGGAGACAAAGTTGCTTCCACGCCACATGTGCCCCAATAGACAGGAGGCCCAACTCGTAACGCAGAACAGTAGCAGGGACCCCAGGAGGGAGTGACAATACCCTTCTCCAAAAGCGGCCTTCAAGTTTACCATCTGATAAAAAGCAAGGTTTCCGCCCTGTATACGATAACCAGCACAATGTTTTTGTTGTAAAACTCAACCGCCGGGGCCATTGAAAAATAACCAAATGTTTTGTTAAGAGTAGCATTGCCAGCAGAGAAGCAATCTTGACCTTTTGTTGGAGAAAGGATTAATTGTGACTGTGACCAACAAAAAAAAAAAAAAAGAAGAATTGAATCCCAGACAAACAAAATCAGGTACCTGTTCTATGACAGATTTTTCAAAAAACCGCCTGTGTTTACTATAGTGTCTCGTTACCAACTCTGAATTGGACAACCTTAGATTTAATGATGTTACTAGTCAATGTATTGCATCTCGTATACTCAGACAGATCTGCAAGTTATATTTGCTGACCAATCGGAGTACTGTCTTTCAGAGCAAGATAATCAGCATACAAGAGATAATTAGTCCTTCTGGTTGCCAAAAGAGGCAGGAAGCAATGTGCATCTTTAAAAGCATCTGAAATGTCGAGATAAAAAGAGTAAAAAGGAGTGGAGCTAACACGCAGCCTTGTTTGAGATCGCAACTACTTTGGATAATGCTCGACAACGAGCCATTGGTGTTCAATCTTACTCTAACAGATGTGTTCGTCTGTAAAGCTAAGATCCTACTCAAAAGGCCTTTTGGGCACCCCCAATTAGAAAACTTCCGCCATGAAGGTTCCCGATCAACACTGTTGAAAGCCATTGAAAAATCTATAAATGAGATCAACACAGGCTTCAACTTTACCACAGCCTCACATTTCAAAAGGCTCAGGACAAATCCATTTGCATTAGTCCCTGTTCCCTTCGTGAAACCTATTTGATGGGCATCTAGCCTCCCAGACCCTTTTGCCAATTTTTTAAGGCACGTCCAGCAGTGCAATCGGGCAGTAATTAACTTGGTCAGCCCACTTGCCCTTTTTGTAAATAGGGACCAGGATAGTGGTCAGCCATGAGAGAGGTAGCATATTTCTCACCATGCTCTTCCTAAAGATTTTTAATAGAAAATCAGTCCAAAAAGGCAGATTTCCCTTCAATACCATCACAGACAGCCCATCTGGTCCTGGCACCCTAAAGTTAGAACTAAGAGTAATCTGACATATCAGGTCTCCTTGATCTATGTTCAAACACCAGGGCTCAAAGATAGTCTCCACAGGGAAACTATAATCACAAAATCCCCCATATTTCTCAATATAGTGGTCTACCCATTTAGATTCAGAGATGGGGTTTACCTGAGACTTAGTTTGCAAGTCAGAGTCCATACTCCAAAAGGCTTGTGCATCTTTGGTGTTCATTACCATTCTTTGGAAGTCATTCAATAACTGGGTGTGCCTGTGGTATCGAAGCCAGTTCCTGTAAATTAGTTTGAGACGTCTGCGCTCAATTAAGAGTGTTTAAGGAATATAGCGCAGAGTTCTATGTAAGGCCTTTTTATTTTCTTGTCTCACTGGATCGTAAACATGTTTATTGGCTACCAAACCTTTCCTATGAGTTTGCATTCGACTAAAAAAGTATTCAGCAATAACACATGATTCACTCCTTAATAGATTATACAAATCGTCGTCGCCAAATAAACTCACCAGGATATTGTTAAAGGTCCTTATGTAATAATCATTCTACGCCAGGTGGGTTTCCCCCGGAATTTACATGCAATACCAGGGGTAAACCGACTGGTTCAAAGCCCCTATCCAGTACTCTCCAATTTAAATAAAGAGGAAAGTGATCACTCACAGTAGTGGGCTTAATATTAAAGGACGCAACAAATGTATATATCCCTTCAGAGACAAAGACGTAATCTAATACATTTCTTTCTGAATCTCCCAGGTATGATGCCAAGGCTCATATCCAGACATATTGCCATTAGTCCCATGCATCCATCAAAGACAAGAATGCTGTCCCTCTTTTTTCAACTGCAGAATCCACCCTACAATCAGGATTACTAGTCGGCCAATGAGCACACAAAGCATTCAAAATACCATAAATGTCTATAGAATTGGAGTTACTATGAGTTTGACAGCCAAACAAGACCACTTCTATGGCATCAAACAGCTCTTCTTGAGCGATTTCGGCCGGATTCCAAGAAAGTTTCAGAAGAAGGGTATGGGTGAGTTCCGGATGAACAAGTGGGTCCCATTCCAAGTCAAAAGCCGGCATCAACACATTTGGTTGGGCAAAAGGAGAAGGAACAGAAGAACAAGTTACTTCTTACCTTGCAACGTTCTTTCGACGGGATGTTCCTCCGACGTATTCCTTATCTTTGATAATACGTTTCCAGCTTGCTGGCTTCGGAAATATTTTCTGTAGAGGGCGCTGCGCGTCGACGTCCGCCGAGTCGATGTCCCTCGACAGCCACCGTATCGGCGCCGACGTCACCATGCCCATAAATAGCCACGCGCTGCGTCCGTTGTTCAGTTCCGTTTTGTAGCATAAGAAAAGTCATGCCTGAATTGGTTATTGACCTTGAAGGAGCGTAAGCTGCAACCACAAGGGAAGTATTACTGCGGGGATGGATGGGAGGGGCGATAAGGAATACGTCGGAGGAACATCCCGTCAAAAGAACGTTACAAGGTAAGAAGTAACTTGTTCTTCGAAGGGATTGTGTCCTCCGACATATTCCTTATCTTTGATAGACTCCCATAGCAGTGGCATGTAATTGGAGGTGGGAGTGAGAATGTTATGTATCCCTTTAGGGATGGACCGAATGTAATACAGCCTTGCCAAATCTGGTCTCTTGACTAGTGGAGGAATCCAGGTTGTAAAGGTTTGTGAATGTATGTGCGGACGACCATGTGGCAGCCGCACATATGTCTCGGACCGGTACCCCTCTTTGGAGAGCCGAAGAGGCTGCGATACCCCTGGTTGAATGAGCCCTAAGATTTTGGGGTGGCTCTTTCCCTGCCAGCTTGTAACATTACAGAATGGCCAAAATAATCCACCTGGAGATGGTTTGTTTTGTTATGGGTAGTCCCAACTTGTGACCTGAGTATCCTACAAACAGTTGGTCTGCTTGCCTGATCCTAGCCATTCTGCTGATGTAAAAGCTGAGAGCTCACCTTGGGTCCAGCCTATGTAGCCTTTCTTCCTCTTTCCCCGGATGGGGAGGAGGGTAGAACAAAGGTAAGGTAATTTTCTGAGTAATATGAAATTCAGAAACCACCTTTGGGAGGAAATTAGGCTTCACCTGTAGGACAACTTTGTCCTTGTGGAAAATTGTATGTGGGGGTTTACAGGAGAGAGCTTGTAGCTCGCTCACCCCTCCTAGCAGATGTTAGTGCCACCAATAGGACAGTTTTAAGCGTGAGAAATCTCAGCAAACAAGAGTGAAGTGGTTCGAATGGAGTGCCCATTAGGAAGTTTAAGACTAAATTTAGGTCCCATAAGGGAACCTGGAATGGTTTTGGAGGATAAACATTAGTTAATCCCTTGAGAAATTGTATCACTAGAGGAAATACGATGGTTCCTCCGCAGTGCGCTTGAAGATAGAAAGCGCTGCGAGATAGCCTTTTACAGTGCCAACTTGAAGGCCTGAGTTTGCCAAGTAGATTAGAAACGATAACACCGTTGGTGTACCACATGAAAAAGGGGCGATATTCTCTTCCCTACACCAGCTGCAAAATTTGTTCCAACGGCAGCGGTATAAAGACTTTGTTGCTGGCCTTCTGGCCGAAAGCAACACCTCCATGACATCATCAGGGAGATCCCAATCCTTGTACCTCACCCTTTCAGAAGCCAAGCGTAAAGGTTGAGGGTTCTGGTGTCTGGATGGAGAACCTGACCTCCCTTCTGCAAGAGAAGATTCTCTTTGAGTGGAAGATGGATTGGAGGACAGATGGACATATCTAGAAGGTCCGGGTACCACGTTCTCCTGGCCCAATCCGGGGCAATTAGGATCATGGTTTTCCGGAATCTTCTCAACCTCCTGATCACGCGTCTCCTAGAGCTCCTCTCGGGGGAAATTCCCTTGAACAGAACAGATCGCACTTCCTGTTGGTGCTTGTGGCGAACAGATCCACCTGAGGGGTTCCCCAAAGGGCGAAGATCTCTTGAAGGACTTCATGAGCTAGCTCCCACTCATGGGAGACTGTGCTCTGCCTGCTCAGAGCGTCCGCTGTCAAGTTCTTCTCTCCGGCTAGGTGGACTGCCGATAGAGAGATTCCTTCCCGAATTGCCCAAAACCAGAGCTACATTGCCTCTCTGCACAGTGGCAGTGATCCTACGCCTCCTCTTTTGTTGAGGTAGTGCATGGCCACTGTGTTGTCCGTCATTATCAGGACATTTCTCCCCTACACTGATGGCAGGAAAGCTTTCAGCGCTAGTCTGATCGCTCTCAGCTCCAATAGGTTGATGTGTAGTCTGGACTCCGATGGAGACCAACGACCGCTAATGGTCAAGTCGTTGGCATGGGCTCCCCACCCCGTGAGTGAGGCGTCTGTGACTACTGTTATCTCCGGCCATGGTTGCCAAAACAGTTATCCTTTCAAGATGTTCTCTGGATAGGCCCACCATTGAAGGTCGCGGGCTACTTTGTCCGGAATCCGAAGGAGATCTGTCATTCTCCCTGAGAATTGCGACCACTGATTTCTCAGTGCCCACTGAAGAAATCTCATTCTCAGGCGAGCCTCTGGCACAAGGAAGATACAGGATGCCATGAGGCCTAGCAACCTTAAAAAGTCGAAGGCTGGGAGACGGGCATTTTGAAACTTGGTGACCATCTGTAGAATATCTTGAGCCCTCACCTCTGGTGGCGAGGCTTTTCCCAGGGAAGTATCCAGGACCGCTCCAATGAACTGGAGTCTCTGTGATGGTATCATCTGTGACTTCTTTAAATTGAGGGAGAAGCCCAGTTTGTGAAGGAAGTGGCAGACAATCTAGCTGGGCCTGGGCTTGTTTCGAAGATAGAGCCCTGATAAGCCAATCGTCCAAGTAGGGGTAGACGTGGATCCCTTCCCTCCTTAGACTCGCCGCCACTACCGACATCAGCTTGGTGAAGACCCTCGGGCGGAGGTTAGCCCAAATGGCAGAACTCGAAATTGATAATGAGAGTCGCCAATTGCGAACCTCAGGTATTTCCTGTGGTTGAGATGGATTGGCACATGGAAATAAGCATACTGAAGGTCCACAGATACCAGCCAGTCCTGGAGCTGGAGGGCCTGAAGGATCTGAGAGAGAGTTACCATCTTGAACTTGTCCTTCCTGAGGAACTTGTTCAATTCTCGTAAGTCCAGGATGGGTCTCAGTCCTCTGTCCTCCTTTGGTATGAGAAAGTAGGGGGAGTACCAGCCCTTGTTCCTGTCGCTACAGGTACCGGTTCTATGGCACCTTTTTCTAGCAGGTCTATAATTTCCTGCAAGAGGAGCGGATCTGGAACTTTTAGAGAGCTGTTCCCCGGTGGATGACTCTGAGGGATGGTTAGAAAGGGTAGTGTCATGATCTCTGCTTCCAAAAGGTCAGGGTTTTCCCAACTCCCTTGGAAGCAGATCCATAACCCAGGTTCCGAGTGCCAACCAGTCCCAATTGGGACCTTTTGGACCCAGTCCTGGCGCCAGTGGCACCAGGCTCATAAATATGCCCAGTCCCAGCGCTGGAAGCGCCGGGCTCATAATGCTTGGGTGGACTTACCTGCAGCAGACCATGCTGCTTACTTGCCTGCCAGTTGAGCCTCTGATCCTCTTCTGTTTGGAACTACTTTTCCTGTTGGGTGGGGCTGGAGCCACTCCCTAGATTCAGAACACTGGAACTCTTCTGGAAGGCAGGAACTCTTTTTTTACCAGGAACTCTTTTCTTACTTAGGCGTGGCTGTGGAAGGAGACACCTAAGCACTACAGGAGGCTATTTAAACCACACCCGGTGGATGAATCTTGCTTTGCGTTATTCTGCACCCTCTGCAGCAGAACGCTCACCGTGTCTTCTGCATCCGGTCCTGGGCCTAAGGAAAAAGGCTTACCATCCTGAATCCAGTCTTCAGCAACACCTATAAAGACAAGAAAGAACAGGTTAGCATTCCGGCATCTGAAAGGCAAAGGCTTACCTACTCTTCGTGCGCTCCGGAGGTCTTCACACTGCATTCCGGCATCTGAAAGACAAAAGCTTACCAACTCTTCGCACGCTCCGGAGGCCGTCGGCGCTGCATCTCGCATCTGAAAGACAAAACAAGGTGCGTTTAAAGACATTGGGGAACTTTAATACTCACGTGCCATTACTCCTTTCCACATCTAATCCAGTGGGTATTCCGGCACCCTGCAGCCGCTCCGAACTTGTACCTGCAAAATAAAAAGACAGTTAGAGCGCTTTGTGAAGCTGGCAACAAGTGCTTACTTACGTGCTTCCAGGCGCTTCTATTCATCACACGGGCTCCATCTTCAACTCACTTCAGCCCGTCATCCGCCATCGCCGGAACCCTGCAAAACAAGAGACATCATTATTAAAGACTTGAAAGACATTTGAGTTACTCGAAACTTACCGTTCGTGCAGTAAACGACGGACAGCAGTCCTCTGAAGTCAAGAGGCCTGCGCTACCTATCCAGTGAAGAAACTGGCTACAGCACCCTGCCCCGAGGCAGATGGAGAGCTCGGCATTCACTTACCTAAGGTGAGAGCGTTAACCTGTGGGGGTCTACAGGAGAGGAGAAGAGGAAAGAGATAGGGACACCCCAATAACCCCAGTTCATTAACCCCGTATTTTCTATCTGCAGACATCTTACTCTGCACGTCAGGCATACAGGGCACAGAGGTCCAGCCCAAAGAGCCAATCGGGTGCTGCACATCACCTTTGAAGATACGGTAGTCGCCCAGTCAAGACCGGCGCCTCTGCGAGAATCAGGTGAGCGTTACAGAACGCAAAGCCTACCGCAAAACTCTCGCCCAGGCGCTATGGAAACCTCGGATACTGACCACCTAGCCCGGTTACTTGGGGAACTAAGGGCAGAAGTGCATGCAGCTCGTCAGGAAACGAACGCTCTAAGAAGGGAACTAATTATTTCCAAGGAGAGAACAGATGATCTTGCTAGACAATTGCTACAGTCACAAGCCGGACAGACCCCGCTACCCGCATCAGGAGCAAATCTTCCTTCAACATCCTCTATGAATCCAGTGCAGATCAACCTACCTGGGAATGTACCTCTGGCTCCGCCCGAACGATTTTCTGGTGACCCAAAGAGGTTTGCGGTATTTATCAATCAGTGCCGGTTGCACTTCTTATGCCGGCCAGCAGCCTTTCCAACTGATCAAGCTAAAGTAGCTTTTGTACTTTCGTACCTTAGTGGCAATGCGGCAGACTGGTCGATCCCTCTAGTTAATCAAGATGATCCGGTTCTCCATGATTTTCAAGCCTTTCAGCTTAGTATGGAAAAACTGTTCGCAAGACATGCACAGGGGCAGGCCTTGGACAATGAGCTTCTTTCGTTGCGACAGGGTAATCAAGACCTTTTGGCTTATATTGCATCTTTCAATAGACTAATAGTGGAAACTCAATGGCCTGAGGACAAAAGGATTACGCTGTTTTATAGAGGTCTACGTGGAGAGCTCAAAGACGTTTTAGCCCAAGTAGTGAATCCCCCACAAGACTGTTCGGATTATATAGACTTGGTCGTTCAAATAGATCACAGACTGCAGAACAGGAAGGCCGATCGTTCCAAGTTTGATGCTCGAGTATTTTCCAAACCGCCAACTCCTTCCAAAGGAGTAGACTCCGGGGAACCCATGCAAATAGGGGGTCTGAAAGGTCCTCTAACACAAAGGGAGCGGGAAAGGAGAAAACAGTTGCAATTATGCCTATATTGCGGAAACTCAGGGCACTTTCTTCGAGACTGTCCGGTGAAACCTGCCAAGAAGGCAGTAGGAGCTGCAGTTACCACAGTTACAAACTCTGAGCAGGGAAACGACCTCGCCCGACAAGAATAGAGGTCCTCTTGCCGAGCGTGAAAACCAGTTCCGTGACCTCGCATTTCGTGATACCTATGGTCCTCATTAGCCCTGATAATCCGGGTCGATTACATGCAATTGAAGCTTACGTCGACAGCGGTGCCATCGGCAATTATGTGGATCATGAAATGGTTTTGAGGATGAATCTAACTCTTTGTCCCAAGGCTGTAAAGGACGTCATTACTACGGTGGATGGTACGGAGATAGCCTCCGAGCCAGTAACGCACACCACTCAAGAGGTGACACTAGTAAGTCAAGATGGACACCATGAGAAGATCGTGTTCGATGTGATCAAGGCCCCTCAGTTCCAGATTATTCTAGGAATACCTTGGTTAGAGAAACACAATCCTCTGATCGATTGGTGAGCAAGAACGGTCCAGTTTCCAGAATGTGTCTCTACGTGTCACCCTCCACCTGGTGTTGCACTGGCAGCAATTTCTTCAGAGACTCCCCAGTTACCTCTCGAATACCTAGAATACCAAGATGTTTTCCGGAAGGAGCAGGCTAACTCTCTACCTCCTCATAGGTCTTATGACTGCCAGATAGACCTGATACCTGGATCTACTCCTCCTTGTAGTAGAATTTATGCCCTCACCGAGCCTGAGAACCTTCACCTTCGACAATACCTGGATCAATACCTGGCAAATGGGTTTATTCGTCCCTCCAAGTCCCCTGCCTCTTCAGCTTTGTTCTTCGTTCCAAATAAGGAAGGAGACCTTAGAACTTGTATCGATTATCGCTCCCTGAACCAGATCACCGTTAAGAATAGATATCCGTTACCTTTGATCCCTGAACTCCTGGACCAAGTCAGAAAAGCATGCATATATACAAAGCTGGATCTTAGAGGAGCTTACCACTTGGTACGAGTAAAAGAGGGCGATGAATGGAAGACGGCCTTCCGCACCAAGTATGGGCTATTTGAATATCAGGTCATGCCCTTCGGACTTTGCAATGCCCCGGCCGCCTTTCAATATTTTATGAACGATGTCCTCAGAGAGCTCATAGATGTGTGTGTTGTTGTTTACATCGACGACATTCTCGTTTATTCTTCATCGGAATCTGAACATCGGAAACACGTGAAAATGGTCCTCGAAAGATTGCGTCAACACAAACTTTTCGCTAAGTTGGAAAAATGTGTTTTCAACGTGACTGAAGTTGAATTCTTGGGATTCATATTATCACCTGGCGGAGTGCGTATGGATTCAAAGAAGGTCGATGCAGTTCTCAAATGGCCATCACCATCCACCGTAAAAGGTGTGCAAAGCATGTTAGGCTTCGCTAACTTTTACCGCAGGTTTATCCCCGAGTTCTCTCGAATAGTCCAGCCCATCACTGCCTTGTTAAAGAAAAACAAACGTTTTGAATGGTCTACCGAGGCGGAACAAGCTTTCCAGGATTTGAAGACTAAATTTATCTCTGCACCAATCTTAAAACACCCTCGCCCCGAACTCCCCTATATCGTGGAAACTGATGCTTCAAGCCTTGCCATGGGGGCAGTTCTATCACAAAAGGACCCGGTAACCAATCAGTTGCATCCCGTGGCATTTTGGTCCCGCAAATTCTCGCCTCCTGAAGTCAATTACACGATTACTGACAAGGAACTTCTGGCTATCAAGTCTGCCTTTAAGGCTTGGCAGCATTATCTGCTGGGGGCCCGACACACCGTTACTGTGATTACGGATCACCGAAACCTGCAATATTTGAAAACCGCAAAAGCCCAATCCTCTAGACAACTCCGTTGGGCATTATTCTTTGCCGAGTTTGACTTCATAATTACCTATCGACCTGGTACCAAGAACGGTAAAGCCGATGCCCTTTCTCGGATGGGAGTGGAAGAACACTTGATCAACCCTAAACCTGTACCAATCATTCCCGAACAAAGAATTCTGGGTGTAATCACCACAGAATCCATAGAGGAAGTTAAGGATAAAGCCAGGCAACTTGTAACTCCAGCAGACATACAGAATTGGCATCTGCAGGGAAAGGACTTTGCAGTAAAGGACAACTTATTGTATTTCCAAGAACGATTATACCTACCCAGCACAGATTTACAGAAAAAAGTAATCTCTTGTTATCACGACTCTTTAATGGAAGGTCATCCCGGTATAGCCAAGACCTCAGAAAAGATCAAGCGCTACTTCTGGTGGCCGTCTTGGAAAAAAGATATCAGAGACTTCATAATGTCCTGTGGAGTATGCGCCCAAAACAAGAGTCAAAAGGAAAGACCAGCAGGCCTCTTACGCCCTATTGACATCCCACCTCGCCCTTGGCATACGTTTTCTATGGACTTCATCACCGATCTACCTCCATGCTCCGGATACAATACGATTCTAGTAATCGTGGACTTATTCTCCAAGATGGCGCATTTCATTCCGCTCAAAGGCTTGCCAACAGCAGCAACTCTGGCCCGAGAATTTCTCGAAAACATCGTCCGACTGCACGGTTTTCCTTCGGTTCTAATTTCGGATCGAGGTAGTCAATTTATTTCTCATTTTTGGCGAAGTTGCTGTCGGTCGGCTCAAATTGATGTGAGACTATCGACCAGTCACCACCCTCAGACCGACGGACAAACCGAGAGGACCAATCAAACTCTGGAACAGTATTTACGCTGCATGCTGCAACAAACTGAAAAAACTTGGAAAGATATCCTTTGGATAGCCGAGTATGCCTACAATAACTCTGTCCATTCGGGAACTGGGAAAACCCCGTTTTTTCTTTTGTACGGCAGTCACCCTCGGAGTTGGATCCCCTCCAAGATCTTGAAACACCAGCAGTAGACTACCTGCATTCTACAATCACCCAAGCCTTTAAGGAAGCTGTTTCTCACCTTCAAAGGGCTAAAGAACAATACAAGGAGCAGATCAACATCGGAAGGAAGCCCCTCACTATCAAGTAGGGGATCAAGTCTGGTTATCCACCAGATGTCTATCTCTAAAAGGGCCACGCACATTCAATCCAAGATACCTTGGTCCCTATTCCATCACTACCATAGTAAACCCAGTAGCGGTCAAGTTGGACTTGCCCCCGCACATGAAGATACATCCGGTCTTCCACGTCTCTCTATTAAAACCCGTGCAACCTCAAACCCGACTAACCAAATCTCCAAAACCTATTCTAGTTGATGGAGAACTCGAGTTTGAAGTCAAAAGCATTCTGGACTCCAAGATCTCCAAATCTAAACTATTCTACCTAATTGACTGGAAAGGCTACGGCCCCCAAGAGAGATCCTGGGAACCTGCTGAATATGTCCACGCTCCTCGCCTAATCAAAAGATTTCACCGAACATTTCCCGACAAGCCAAAACCCCCGGAGAAGCCCGGTTTGGGAGGGGCCTTGAGGGGGGGTACTGTCATGATCTCTGCTTCCAAAAGGTCAGGGTTTTCCCAACTCCCTTGGAAGCAGATCCATAACCCAGGTTCTGAGTGCCAACCAGTCCCAATTGGGACCTTTTGGACCCAGTCCTGGCGCCAGTGGCACCAGGCTCATAAATATGCCCAGTCCCAGCGCTGGAAGCGCCGGGCTCATAATGCTTGGGTGGACTTACCTGCAGCAGACCATGCTGCTTACTTGCCTGCCAGTTGAGCCTCTGATCCTCTTCTGTTTGGAACTACTTTTCCTGTTGGGTGGGGCTGGAGCCACTCCCTAGATTCAGAACACTGGAACTCTTCTGGAAGGCAGGAACTCTTTTTTCACCAGGAACTCTTTTCTTACTTAGGCGTGGCTGTGGAAGGAGACACCTAAGCACTACAGGAGGCTATTTAAACCACACCCGGTGGATGAATCTTGCTTTGCGTTATTCTGCACCCTCTGCAGCAGAACGCTCATCGTGTCTTCTGCATCCGGTCCTGGGCCTAAGGAAAAAGGCTTACCATCCTGAATCCAGTCTTCAGCAACACCTATAAAGACAAGAAATAACAGGTTAGCATTCCGGCATCTGAAAGGCAAAGGCTTACCTACTCTTCGTGCGCTCCGGAGGTCTTCACACTGCATTCCGGCATCTGAAAGACAAAAGCTTACCAACTCTTCGCACGCTCCGGAGGCCGTCGGCGCTGCATCTCGCATCTGAAAGACAAAACAAGGTGCGTTTAAAGACATTGGGGAACTTTAATACTCACGTGCCATTACTCCTTTCCACATCTAATCCAGTGGGTATTCCGGCACCCTGCAGCCGCTCCGAACTTGTACCTGCAAAATAAAAAGACAGTTAGAGCGCTTTGTGAAGCTGGCAACAAGTGCTTACTTACGTGCTTCCAGGCGTTTCTATTCATCACACTGGCTCCATCTTCAACTCACTTCAGCCCGTCATCCGCCATCGCCGGAACCCTGCAAAACAAGAGACATCATTATTAAAGACTTGAAAGACATTTGAGTTACTCGAAATTTACCGTTCGTGCAGTAAACGACGGACAGCAGTCCTCTGAAGTCAAGAGGCCTGCGCTACCTATCCAGTGAAGAAACTGGCTACAGCACCCTGCCCCGAGGCAGATGGAGAGCTCGGCATTCACTTACCTAAGGTGAGAGCGTTAACCTGTGGGGGTCTACAGGAGAGGAGAAGAGGAAAGAGATAGGGACACCCCAATAACCCCAGTTCATTAACCCCGTATTTTCTATCTGCAGACATCTTACTCTGCACGTCAGGCATACAGGGCACAGAGGTCCAGCCCAAAGAGCCAATCGGGTGCTGCACATCACCTTTGAAGATACGGTAGTCGCCCAGTCAAGACCGGCGCCTCTGCGAGAATCAGGTGAGCGTTACAGGTAGGCAGTAACCCTGGGCAACTGTCTCCAATGCCCAAGCATCTGACGTTATAGCCTGCCATTCCGTCAGATGGTGAGTTAACCTGCCCCCTACAGGTGTATTGTGTGGAAAGGCCTCAGAGTGGTTTGGGGGAGGCTGATGCAGATGCCGAGGGTAAAGAGGGACCTGCTGCTGCTGCGGCCTTAGTACCTTTGACCCGTCCACCTCGGGTGGATCTCCTTTGGCCTCTTTGAGCTGGCTGTCCTTTGCCTTTCCCGAATGCGGAATAATAGCGAAAGGACTTTCCTCTCCCAGCGGTTCCTGGGGGGCGAAAAGGAGTTTGGCGGATAGCAGCTCCTAAAGATTTTGCTGCTGCTTTAGAAGTCTGCAACTTTTCCAGACTGTCATCAGCCTTTTTTCCGAATAGTGAAGAGCCGTCAAAGGGCATATTCAAAAGTCTGTCTTGTACATCTGGAGCAAAGCCAGACTTTCGCAAACACGCATGCCTGCGGATTGTTGTACTTGCTGCCATGGCCCTGCTGATACTGTCAGCGGAATCGATGCTATCGCACATGACATCTTTGCCATCTTTAATAATGTTAAGGAAGGCTTCCTTTTCCTCTCCTTCGGGTATGCAGTCAGCCGCTGATGAAGCACACTCCCACAGTGTGTGACTGAACCTGGCGAGCGTACAGGTGGCGTTGATGGACTTCAACGCCATACTACAAGCAGAGAAGACTTTCTTCGCCATAGAATCGTACCTCTTGTCATCGCTATCCTGTGGGACAGTAGGGTAAGCGGTCCTACTGCTAGATGAAGTTGCCGCTTGGACCACCAGGCTCTCTGGAGTCGGGTGTTTTGATAAGTATTCAGGGTCAGCAGCCGCTACCCTATACTTGGCTGACAATCTTTTATTGACCGCAGGGATAACTTCAGGAGTTTCCCAATTAGATGTAATTTTCCTTTGTAAGGTTGCATGGAAGGGGACCACAGGGTCCTCCTGTGGACCTTTGTCTAATATGTCGGTTAGGTCATACTGTTGAAAAACAGGCGAAGGCGCAGACCAACCCATAAATTCAATAATTCTTGCCATAAGGATTCTATAGGGTGTTTCGGCATGTTCCCCTGGGTCTGGCTTAACAAATTCCACTTCTGGGGAAGTGTCCAGCCCACTTGCCTCATGTAGTGACTCCTGTAGGTCCTTCAACCTTCTTATCTCAGGAGGTGAAATCCTCTGAATTAGGCAGTGTGGTCCTCTGTAACCCAAATGTTTCCTGGTCAGAATCTTCCCCCTCTTCATAAATTGAAGATAGTCCAGGGTACTCTGGCCTCTGAAATGGTGTAAAACCCATCTCTAAGGCAGAAGGAGCCAAACTCGTCATTATTGGGTGAAAAAACGTCGATGTCGTCGACGCCGATGTGACAGGCTTCGAAGGCGCCGAGAACGGCGTCGAGAAAACTGGATGGTCTCGGCGTCGTGCCGGGGGCCCTTGGAATAACCGTTGGCTGTGGAGTAGCCTTGGTCTTCTCTTTCATCAGCGTCGATGTCGAGTCGATCGACCGATGCGTCGAAGAACCCTTCGACAACGGCATCGATGGCGCCGATCCATGCGTTGAAGGAATCTTCGACAACGGCGTCGAAGATGGTGCCTTCTTACCCGATGGCTCGTGGCGCTCTCGGGTGGAATGTTTCGCCGGGTGCTGCGACTCGCAGCGTTTTGATTTTTTGGGTTTTTCACCCGGGGTATCACCCTCAGCTGTCTTCGAGGGGGTCGAGGCCGCTTTCTCGAAGACGCTTAACATTTTCCTCCTGAATTTCTCCCACTCAGCCTGAGAGCTGTGTTTTGTGGGACAGGAGACCCTTTCTGGGGAAACAGAAGACGAGGAAGGGGATCTTCGATGTCGCTTTTTGAGTGTCTTGATCTCGACGAATGGTGGGAGCTTCGAGATCTAGAATGGGAATGTTTTCGACGGCGAGGAGACGAATGCCTCAACTCAGCCGAAGAAACCTTCGAGGAGGTTTTGACTGACTTACCTCTCTCGAGCTTCCCCTTGCGCTCCTTCAAGGCTTTCGCCATCATGGACATGCAGTCCTCACACTCCGAACAATGGTGCTCTGCTCCCAAGCACCACAAGCAGATCCTGTGTGGATCCGTTAGACATTTTTTTACCGCAGTCTCGACATTTCTTGAAACCGGATTGCGGCGTCGTCGGTTCCGATGAAGATGCCATCGAGAACGAGTAGGTATTTGAGTAGATATAGGGTTATCCTGACTGAACTGGGCAACGACGTTCCGAGGCCCCACGAAGCGTGGAAAAACAGAACTGAGCAACGGACGCAGCGCGTGGCTATTTATGGGCATGGTGATGTCGGCGCCGATACGGTGGCCGTTGAGGGACGTCGACGCGCGGCGCCCTCTACAGAAAAAACTTCTGAGGCCAGCAAGCTGGAAACGTATTATCAAAGATAAGGAACACGTCGGAGGACACAATCCCTTCGAAAGATCCTTTCTTATTCCACAAAGCAAGCCAGAGGACAGGCAGCCCTTTCCCCCTTATAAGCAGGATTTAATATAAGTGTGCACCCATCTAGTACAGGGGGTTCTAAGAGTCACGTTTCCTGTAAACAAAAAACGTCTTCCCCTGTCAAGTCTATGCTACAATCTTGAAATACATGGGTAGATCCCCTGGTATTCCAAGATATCACTTTAATATCTCTAATATGGGAGATCTCAGGCTGCTGAAGACATGCCCTTGGAACCAGAGAAGCCACCTTGTCACTTGCATTTGCCAGGCCAACATCTGAAGTAAATACTTCCCTCTGTCTGTCATTACTCAAGAAACATTTAATTTGAAAGGCAAGCTGAGTGACTACGGAAGGACTCCCCTTTCTACCCATAGGAACAGAGGTTTGGGTAGAAGGTAGCGGTTTAGAGTCGAAAAGACTATCATAACCCCACATAATATAATCAGAGGCATCAATAATTTGGTTTAAAACCAAACGTGAGTGCAGATGGAGTATCACCTGGTCCAAACGTTGGTCATTCCAAAACTCAACCTGGGTATTTTCTCCAGTACTAATGTGGGAGAGTAAAGGAACAGTCCTCATTATGCCAAGAACATTTACTCTATTGAGGACCATAGTTTCCTGATCCAGTAGGACTATTTCCAGCAGTAGTTGGTTTGCGGCCAGCTTAACAATAGACAAATCCCCTCCACCTATGGGATCAACAGAAGTACGGGCAAAACCAATCATGCGTCTCCGCTCCTCCAAGTTACGGAAGATTGGAGCCACAGGGCCACACGCAGACTGAGCTGGCTCACATGTCAAGGCCAATTCTCGAATTGGAATTTCTCCCAACGCCATTGGGTCGATAGCAGCCAGGACACGGGGACACAGCAACAGCAGGCCAGCATGAGGAGGCAGGCTGTCCATTCCCACTGACACCTCCTGCAGCATCCCGTGGAGTTACTGATGTTACCATATCATTCACACCGAGGTCAGGGTTGGTGGTGCCATTTAGTTGGTTCATTTCACCCCTCTGCTTCTCACTTAATTTGTTTGGGTAGAATCTTGATGGAGCAGGAAAGCATCCCCTAGTACAGGAGAGTGAGCCCAGGGGAGGAAAAACGTTCTAAAAAATGCACAAGACCCCTGGAGTTATTTCTTACCGTCTTCTTGTTTTTTGACTTTTTGTTTTCAACTGCCACCTCCCCTTTATTATTTCTTTTCTTATTTTTTCTCAGATTGCAAACTTGCTCCTTACACCACTCCCACAGGCTCGCCTGCCAAAGTTACATCCGTGACCACTTCCACTCCTTCCTCCCCTTCTGCCAGCAAGTCCTCCGCCACCTGAAATACACTTTCACTTACAGAAGTAGGAGGGTGGAGGGTCACATGCATTGTCTGCCCTTTTAATGTAGCCTTCAATGTATGTAAATCAATCATTTAAGCTCCTGATGATCTAGGATCCCACCTAAAGCATCAGTCAAGGCTTTGATAGCCAATCTCTGTCAATGTCAAATCCAACCAGGACGGCCGGAGGGTGGGGGGGTTTGTAATCGTTGGTAAACAATCATGTAGCTGACCTTTATTAAAAACTGTAGGGACCTTTTTTGTATGAGCATATGGGTGGAGGGGCAGCTATTTCTGAAGAGCTCACCAGGTCAGGGTTCAGGGGTGGCTAGTAGAACCCCCCGAGTCATGGGCCCCGGCCACCTCCATAGCCACAGGGCCATGAAGGCATGGTCCGGAGGCATGACATTTGACAATTATACGGGTAGGTAAAACGGGGTGGGGGAGGGGGGGAGCAGACACGACCATGGGTAGATTGACCTTGTCAGAGCAAGCACCACTTACTAAGTTAGTAGGCATAAATAGGGGGCAGAGCGAGGGGGTGTTTAAGCTTGCCCTTATACTTGTTTTGAAGCGGCTAACACCACATTGTTGCTGTTACTTGCCACAGCCATGGCCGGCATCGGTGAGGCCTCTGCCGTTACAACATCCCCGGCCACCACCTCTCGATTGGGAGACGTTATGCCGGCCTAACCTTGAAGGCTGCTCCCACTCAGATCGTAAATGGAGGATGACATCCCCAAACAATGCGAGTTCTGCCTCACGCCTTGAACGCTTACCCGGAGTGTTGTAAGGTATAAAAGATTAAAGACAAGACTTATTTATTGCTGTATTACCAAGCCAGAGGTATGAAGCACCAAAACACCATGCCACACTTGGCGTTCTGCGCTATTCCAGGGATTTTAAGGTGGAACTTGGAGCCAACAGTGTAAAACAAGAAGGAAGACTGTCCTTTTCCCCAGCACACAGCTTCTCTTGCAGAACTGTAGCTCACACTGCCAAACATCACACTGCACACAAAGGAAGACTTTAGATTTGCGGGGCTGATGTATATGGGGAATTTGATATGTTTTCAGAGAGAGTTTGAAAGCATTAGAGGTGTTCACAATCCCATTGCATAGGCTCTTCTGTGGTCTTGACTATTTAAACCTTTCAAATCAACTTGCACAAAACTGAGGAGCCCTTTTTCCAAGTTCCCAGTAAGACTGGTGTGTAAAGAATGGCATCAATGCTGTTGCGAGATTAAACAATTGTGAGCACATCTCGTAATCCAGAACGTCTGGCGGTTATCTTCATTGTCCAAGTCAACAAATTAATTCCTCTCCAGTTTCAGAGACTGCTGCGATGCCAAGAATTCCGGCTTCTTATTTGATCTCAACTACAGATTTGGTTTACATAAAACCATGTACACATTTCTAAACATTTTACAGGAGAAAAAAAAACAGGGAAATTCTAAGCACATTTAATATAATCACAACAAATGAAGGTCCTTTCATAAAAAGTTCTAAATTCATTATGAATTTCATATTCATATAGAAATACACTATATAAAAGATGACATTAAACAGGTATCATGATTGTTTCTTACTTTAAAAGAATATTAGATAGCGGTCTCAAATTTTTTGCAATATGCTACAACTGCTAAATTAAGTCTCAGCTGTACGCCTACACCCCCAATACATCTGGCACAGAACGCCTCATTCCCTAGGCTCTCAGTTCTATATACAAAGCAGGCAGCAACATTTACCCTTGCGATCGCCGATTGAAAATTGGTTTGGGCCGAGTCAGGAATTATGTACACGTGGAGAGCGGGCAAGCCGGCGACTGCTTAGCCTCCACATGCTCCACAGACTGTGAACACGGTCATCAAACAGTGCCCAGCTGATAAGAACCAACATGCTGGGATTGTTTCGGGTAATGAAAACACAGCAGCTCCCTCGCAGTCCCTGCTCAGACGAAACTGGAGGTGTTAGAGCCAATGCATTGCAGGTTCTAGATGGGGAAACTGGCGAGTATGGGAAAATGTTTCCCTTAGTCTTGACTTTGTTACTACTTTTGGTAACTTTTTATCATTGTTCAATGCATTTTACAATGCCAATAATAAATACATAATTTCTATAACTACTTGTTCAAGGGTAATATCCGTGATTGCTTGCCTTGTGGACTCATTGTGGACCCTTGAACCAGACTCACCCTTCCTGACACTTCGCCTTGACCACTCGTCATTGCTACCGGGATTGGTTTGGCTAGAGCTCCCAGAGTGGTCCCTGTTCACTTATTAGATGGGCTTCCTATACATCTGTCCACCAGGCCAGAGTGTATGTGTGCGCGTTTTAACAACCCATGATCAAGCCCATGTGAGCCATGCCAAAGACCGATAAAAGCAAAAATCCACCACCCTCTCCACATTCACATCCAGCGAGCCCCATGTTCTATCGCCTGCAGCAAAAGACAGTTCCCAGTTTCCTTACCAAAGTCCAGACACTTCCGCACCCTCCCTGCCCCCAAACTCCAATCGCATGCATACACCAGACCCGTCCTTTGTCTAAAACGAAGTTAGACAAGATTAGAGTTCCTGTCGCACCCAAAGTCTGAATATAATAAACAAGGAGGGACTAGCCTGCCACACAACTGAACCCCTTTGGCCATAAATTCATTTTCTGTCCCCAATGCAAATGTAAGGCAGCATTCCTGCTTCTTCCACCTCAGTGTGTGAACCAATGCTTGTATGAACACTTCAACCCCTCGCCCCCTCGCCAATATATACAGCACAGCTCCGCAGACTTCAGTGATATTAAGGCACCCATCCCCCACGCCCCTAGACATTGGCGGGCTAATCCCTGTCCAACACACAAGTATCCGACCCCAAGGGAGGAACTGGGCGGGAGAAAGACGGAACAGCGCTCCGGCATGAACTATATTGCCGGAACAGCGCTCCGGCATGAACTATATTGCCAGAGCACCGTTGCGTGTAGACATGAGGTCAAAACGCCCCCAAGCTGAGGAAGCTCTCTACCCCTGTAGAGTTCCCCCTCCAGTAAATTTTGTCAAATTCCAACACTGAGCAGATTCTTAATACCTCCCTCTAAAGCTCTTGCACCTCTTCTCTGGCCGCACAGTAAAGGTAAGGCAGCCCTCCCTTCCCCTGTATCCGTGAATCAACTTCCAGAGCGACATTAATTTGTATTTGTATTTTATTTATATAGCGCACCTGGCCCTAGGGCATCCGGGCGCATCACTTAGGGTACATGACAGATATACATAAACATAACATACAGGGTAATAATATACAGTGAAGGAAGAAGCATTATTAGCAATCATATACAGATTCTAAAGTCTGAGGAGCAGAAAGGCAATGATAAGAGTGATAGGCAAAGGCTGATCACCAACCACAGAATAAGTCCAAATAAGTATATAAAGATCTACTTTACAGGTATATACACAATCAGCTTTATACAGTGAGGCAAAGAATACGGGTGGTGACTGGTGGGCAAGTTACTGCCAGGACCTTGGGCAGACAGCCATACTTTGGCCTTGCTCTTAAAAGCAAGGAACGAGGGTTCAGCCCTAAGGAAGGGAACTCCCTAATCACAGAAGTTCCTTAAGTGCAGCGCTTCTCCTCAGTCCACAACAGAATGTCCATGCACCACAGATCCACAGCTTGTCCATCTTTGCACCTGACAACTCCTTGGTGCGAAACGAATGCAAGACATGATTTAGCCCCATATAACGCCCGCAAGCCTTTCAAAAAGCCCACCCAGTCCACAAATCTGCTCAAGAGTTAATCACGTCACACTGGACGAATGTTCTGGAACATCTGCCTCCATAGCGCACGAAAAGGTGAATATAGATAGATATGTATAGTGGGTGAGGTAATGAAATTACAAGGATTGATTAAATTAAAGATGCTTTTATTTGTATTTTATTAGTATAGAAATATACAGGGAGACAGATTAAATAAAAGGCCCCACCGGCCGTCAGCTCCACTGCATCTGTTGCCCTTTAAATCCAGTTCGTATTCTCCTACGCTGTGATGTGCGCATCACAGATTCCATGAGCTTGGTGTGTCCACGAGCTGGGTCTCGTGGCAACTGAGAAGAAAGCTGCACACATTGCACACCTCCCTTCCCTAACCTCCCACTGACCGAAGAAAGTTTACTCTGAAATTCCTCCACACACTTTGTGCTCCCACACAAAATCTTTCATATGGTGGGATCTGCTAATGATTCTTCCCAGTCTTGACTTGTGTGAAATATCTGGTTTAGGTTTTGGCAAGGACATTTCTGACATCTTTTTTTCTTTCACTACTTCCTTGATACCCCTTTCATTCCTTTCTGTGCGCTCATCACCTCCCGCATTTCTCTCATCTCTGGCAACATGATCATTTGGTGCACTCACACTACGTGTTTTTATCACACACACACCCTCTCCATGTTCCAGACCCTTCCATCCTTGACTTTCACTGCATGTCTAAAGACTTCAACTACTTCTACAGGTTTTGACCATTTGCATGGTCTATCCCTTAGAACAGGGGGAAGTTTAATCCTTACTAACCCACCCACTGTTGGAGATGCCCTCTCTTTTATATTATATAGGGAGCTGTCATGAGCTCTCTTGTTTTTAAACTGGGTGTTCCTAATATTCTCATACATCCCCAAAATCTTGTGGTTACTCTCCATCCAAGGTGGCGTTAATTTTGTGTTTGCCCTGCGTCCTTTACTTAATTCAAATGGGGATAACCCTGTCGTACAATGTGGGGTGAAACGGTTAGCAGTAATTCTTTTTTTTAACCGCTTCCTCCCATTTCAATCCATTTGCCCATGCCCAACGAATGGCATCTTTGAGTACTTTGTTGAATCGCTCAACCACTCCATTCGTCTTTGAGTGGTAAATGGCACTCCTTTTATGCACAATAGAATTCTTTGTACAGACGTTTTGCATTTCTTTTGAACGGAATTGAACGCCATTATCCGTCATGATACTTTTTGGAAATCCTTCTCTTGCACAAATTTCAGACAAAAATTCAGTACCATTTTTTGCAGTCATACACAGCTTAATCAAAACCTCCACCCATCTGGTCAAAAGATCAATGACTACCAGACAAATTGTTGTTTGCCGTCACTATAAATTGGGCCTAATATGTCCATGCCCAGTTCATCCCAGACTTTCCCTGGAATATCTGTCACCACCATAGGATTTTTCACACTCGTGCATGCTCTATCACTTTCATTACAAAGGATTCAGTCTCGGATGAATCTCTCGATTTACAGGTTACATCCTGGCCACCAAAAATCGTCATGTATCCTTTGTTTCGTCTTTACTATCCCTTGATGGCCCTCATGACCCAATTCGATAATTCTCTGACGTAATCTTGCAGGTGGAATGATTCTGTCACCTCTCCTGACTATCACTCTCCACGTTCAGTTCATTAGCAACTCTCAAATAATCCATCAGACTAAGTTCCTTAAATTCTGTCTTTCTTAGGGAATCTTCACTTTGAATTGTTTGTTTCAACCGCACCATCAAAATGTCTTGTTATTCCGCTTCTTCCTTTCCTTCTTGGATATAGACAAGGTTTCTATGCTTAGGACAACTTCTAAATTTGTTTCATTTCCATCATCCATCTCTGAAATGTTGTTAAGACGTGACAGTCAGCAGCACGGTTTCTCATGCCTGGTACATATCGCACTGTGCAATTATACTCCTCTGCAAGGGTATTACCCATCTCCTTATACGATTGGACACCTTATCCAACCCTATGTTCACGATGACGTGAAGTAATAGTTTGTGATCAGTGAGGAATTCTACCTCCACACCCCAAATGAAATTTCTTAATTTTTTTGCTACCCATTTAATGGCCAATGTCTCTTTCTATGGCAGCATATGATTTCTCTGCACCTTTCAATAGTCTAGATGCGAAAGCAATCAAAACTTCCTTTGACAACCGCACCTAGACCTAAATTGCTGGCATCCGTAGTAATGATGGTTCTCTTGCCACTTCTTAAATTCTTTAAAGATGGTGCTTTGGTCAGTGTTATTTTGATCAATTCAAATTCTTCTTCACATTCAGTATTCCATTCGAATTTCTTCTTTTTTAAAAGTTCACGCAGTGGAATAGTGTGGAGGGAGAAATCACGTATGAATTTCGAATAGTACTCTGCCATCCCAATGAAAGTACGTACTTCCTCCTTAGACTTAGACTAGGTTTTGGCATGTTCTTTATAGCATCAGTTAACTGCTTTTTTGGTCGTATTCCTTCAGCTGAAACTGTGTGCCCAAGATATTCACTTTCACAATGGTTAATGTTGCATTTGTCTCTACTCAGAGTCATGCCTGCTTCATACAATTTCTTGTAAATATATTGCAGTCTTCCATCATGTAATTTCTGGTCAATGGCATGTACTAATGTGTCATCCTGAAAGCAAATGATGCCTTGAATTCCTTCAAAAAGTTTGTACATGATTTTCTGAAAAACAGAGGCAGCGGATATTAACCCAAAAGGCATTCTTTTATATTGGTACAATCCATCCGGTGTGATGAATGCTGTCATTTTCCTGGAGTCCTTGTGTAATTTCACTTGGTGGTACGCCGAAGTTAGATCAAGAGTGGAAAAGTATCTCGATGGACCTATTGTGGACACGATTTCTTGGATGTTCGAAAGTGGGTGTCTGTCAGGAACAACGCACTTATTAAGTTCACGCATGTTCACACATTCTCAGCTTTTCAGATTTCTTCCTGAGGAGGACTAACGGTGAGACCCACTCACTTGCATCTATACTCTCTATGATACCCTGGTCTTCTAGAATTTTTATTTCCTTTTTTACTTCGTCCCTCATGGATAGTGGAATGTTGCGTAATTTTTGTGCTACAGCGGCATATCCCGGTTTCATCTTGATTTCGTGTGCAAATCCACAAAGGCATCCAATTTCATTTCTGAAAATGCCTTTTATTATTTCATCAATTTGGGTTTAACTGTAGTATTTTCAATTGACAGTACTGATTCACTGGTTCCGGCATCTAACTTCACTTTAAGTTTGCTTTGATGGGTCCAACTCAATAAAGGTGTTCTTCCTGCCTGTGTAATGTATATTTTTCCATTTGCCTTTCTATGCTTGAATTTAGTGCCCCCCAGAACCACCTAATGATATCCATTTTGACTCCTCCATAGGCCCAGGGTGTTATACCTGGCTCAAGTAAATATTCATGTTTATTTTTGTTCCATAGATTTTGTGGTACGAGTGTATTTGGCACCAGAATCTATCATCGTGTGCATGTCAATTCCATCGACACACTGTGGCTTTGGGAATTTCCATTTCTTCCTTGTTATCTGTTACAACAAATACACATTCTTCTCCATCTTCGTCACTATAGTTCTCATCTCCTATCCAGTTTGTCGAGACATTTTGAATTCTACAACATCTAGCATAATGTCCCTTGCCTTTGCATTTTCCACAAATAATTTTGAGAGCAGGACACTCCGGGTTATCTGCCCAGTGATCTGTGCCATCACACCTGAAACACCTGCCAGTGTTCTTTCTCCTTGGAATGTTTTTGTCTGCATGGACGACTTCTCCTCAAATTTATATTTTGTACTCTGGAAGACATCCTACTTTTTCTGTCTTCATTCCATGGTGGTCTGCAAGTCCTTTCAGGCACGCTCCGCCTACCTGCTATTTCCGCCACATGGGCTATTGTTTCATTATTCTTACTTACATTTGTTGTTGTGATATTACTTTTCGGGATTTCATGTTTGATCTCGACTGTCTGGACTCTGCTTTCTAATTCTTTAACACATTTCTCCGTGTGCTCAACTTCTTTGGCTACACGCAAGACGGCGTTGAAAGGTGGGTTATCCTCAGACCACAACCTTTCCCTCACTTTACTACTTCTGCACTCCAACATGAATTGATCTCTCAGTCTTTCGTCCAACTGTGTATCAAAATTACATGTTTTAGCCAATTTCCTCAATTCAGTTATGTATTGTTCGACACTCCCCTCCTCCTCTTGTACTCTCTTCCCGAATTTGTAACGTTCCAGGATTGTGCTCAACTTATTTTATAGTGCTTGCTTATTTTCTTTACGGAGCATTCATATTCATTTAGGGCAACATCCTCATCAGGAGGTAATTCTGGTAGGTCTTCAAATTTTTCCTGCCCAGCTGGGCCAAGGCAGTGTAACAATAGTGATTTTCATTTCTCTAATGCTGCAATTTTGACCACAGACAACACACGCATAGTGCTCAAAAGATTTGATCCATCGCCTCCATGGTGTTGCTGGCTCACCAACTTCTGGCAGGAAAAACATGGGTGGGTGCACACCACTGAACTACATTCTTAGGAGTGCGTGGACAATTAAAGTACTGAAATTTTTTTACTATGTGTATTGAAGATTGTTGTTTATGGAAACATTTCCAGGTGTTGATAAAAGATATATGGCCCGTATTATCTTGCAGGTGCACTTAACAGCATTGTGGTATATTCCTTCACTGTCCAAACTTCTGCATTATATTAAAAGTGTGATATATTTTATTTATCACAATATGTCTGTTGTGGAGATCAGGTTTAGTATTGGATAAATATTATGTTGATATTCTGTGCTGTCCCTATCACAGTGAACACAATTGTGCGCGTCACTTTGAATTTCTCCAGCCTCACGGGGAGCATTTGCGCATGAGCAGACGGCGAGTCCAAGTGCTTTTGCTCTGACTGAAAGACGTGCAACAGTTAACGGGTATAGTTAACGCATATATAATATATGTGTGTATATATATGCAGCAAGCGTGTGGGTACCTGCAACGCGATACCAGAGAAGAGGATGGGCTGGATGGTGGCGCGGAGTGGCAGCAGCAGATTCCGCGGGCCTGCAGGGGCCGCTGCGACGCTCTGAGGAGAGCTGGATTGAAGAGGGCGGTGGGGCCTGGGACGCCACTTATAGTGGGTGAGGTAATGAAATTACAAGGATTGATTAAATTAAAGATACTTTTATTTGTATGTTATTAATATAGAAATATACAGGGAGACAGATTGAATAAAAGGCCCCACCGGCCGTCAGCTCCACTGCATCTGTTGCCCGTTGAATCCAGTTTGCATTCTCCTACGCCGTGATGCACGCATCACAGATTCCATGAGCTTGGTGTGTCCACGAGCTGGGTCTCGTGGCAACTGAGAAGAAAGCTGCACATAGTGCAATATGCAGTAGTGCATTCGTTAATCGGTCAATGTAAAAAATAATTGCTCAAAGAAAAACATGCAATCCTCTAGCAAGCCCTTTACAGTTTCATGCACAACCCCTGCACGGCAACATTAACTGTTACCATCAGAGTTGTGTTTACACTGTCTCCCTAGGACTATCCGGCCCTGCCGCCTTGCCAGGCACGGTTGGTCCTTGGCCGCAATAAATCCATGACTCTTAAAGCCTGTCTTCTCGGGCATAACTTTACTGCCCTCCCTCATAGTGAAAAGGGACTAGAGCCTGCCCCAGCCTATGGAAACCCAAGTAAATAAAGCAACACCAAACCATGCACTTAAATATTGCCCTTTACACTAAACGAGGTTAAACTGAAATATGTGATTAATAATCATTGCACTTCACCGTTGTCACAATGTGGAAGTGCACACGTGTTTTAGGTTAAATTATCAAATGATAAATGCACACATTTTTAGAAGCAGTGCAGAAAAAATTTATTTTCTGCGATTGTGGGAGTAACAGAACGGTACATTCTGCAAAAATGTCTGCAAGGAGGATTCGGGGGTCACATCTTTTATTCACATGCAAGTGACGGATTTGCATTTAGGCAATTGGGATGTGGTGGTGCAGAATCCCTTCATAGAGCAAACGCAAAACACTCCAACTTTAGTAGAAGACACAGCAAGATAATGATTTGCACAGGATCACATCATCTAGTTTAGTGGGCAGCCGCGACTTCAGCCATTGTTTAGCGCTTCATCAGTTTGCCGTTCAGCACTGGATCACTCCTCTCCCAAATTTGGTTTTATACAGACGTTACCTTTCTGCGTAGTTCTGTTTTGGAGCTTTCAATAAACAGTAACGCTGATTTACAAAGCATCAAACACATGAAAGAATCAACGTTGCAAAAAAATTAAAAAGGGGCGCACAGTGTGAAATTTTGCATCCTGCACCAATTTTCCAAATAGTTCTCGTCTAGGATCATCGCGGCAGGGACATTCCACATGCAGGCGTTTCAGTGTTTCTGAGCTGCCCGAGAAGCCACACAGGTGACAATAACGTTGACTTCTTTCAATTTGATTAGGAGCTCCCAACATTTCCAGGGTTTGCAGCTGGTTTAGCTGGAACCCAAGATGTATTCGTGCCTCTCTATGCGGGAATAGGTTAATATAGGGTTTGGCATTCATACATATTGGATAATATTTATATTATTCTTTGGAATGCACCAGTTTAGATATTACTTATTAATTGGGTCCCCAATGCCTTTCACCTGGGTCGTCAGAGGGTCATGTATGCCAGGTGAACTCCAATTCGTCAACACATTTTTGGATCGATTTTATGAAGTTTACCAATTGGGGATTCTCGCTTCTTAACTTTACTCCTGCAGGAGGCATCATTTATGACAGTGCAAAGGGCGTGTGGCTTTCACTGTGTTCCAAAAGATGGTAGTTGCCAACCAAGCCTACATTCTACTATGTAATGCAGGGTTCGACATTGAGGGGAGCTAGGAGCTATTTATCTCCTGCTTGTAGCATAGAAGAGCTTGGTTAGCTTGACACCAACAGCTACCAGGAGATACTTTTGGATCTCCAGGCCAACTGATGACAAACAAGCGCACCTATGTGAATGTAACTATGTGTTTGGGACAGTCCATAAATAAACACTAGACATCCATACATCATTCAAAGCATAAGAGTTTATACATAATGGTCAAAATTATATTTTTGGCATCTGATGTGAAAGTTGATTTGGGGAACGCGATGAACTAGCTCCTTGTCCACCATGGTAGCTCCTGGCCAATGATTAATGCAGCATACCCAGGAGCGGCTTTCTTAATTCTGATCCCTGTAATGCAAATGAGGCCTTAACATGTTCAATGAAATCTTTATGTTGGCTGCGTGAACCATCCAACATGTACAGAGTCTGTTCGATTTCTTCACCTTCAAGGGAGCCATACAAAAAAACCTCAACGTGGTTCAATATAGTTATGCTCCATATTGCAGATAGGACTACTTATCCGCCAATAAATTGGAAGCCAGTAAGAAATAATCTATATTATAATGAGATGGTGTACAGGGAATATAACGGATATCCTATCTACACATTACTGTCTCCATCTAGTTTCTGGAAAGTACCTGCATACAAAAATCTTGATTACACTTCTGCAGTCATTTTCACTGAGAGTTTATGGGAGGGTATCTTCCTGTTTACTGTGGTCCTTCCAAACCAAGGCCTTATGGCACACCAGAAGAAGAGTATATGCAGCCTTGTTTGTAGTTTGTGGAATTTTACAGAAATGTGAATCGGCAGAGTGACTTCTGGTTCAGGTAATTTTCACATGAATTCAAGGGAGTTAATCACCAAAAGAGTTTGAAAGTATCAGCAACTTCCTGTTTTCTTGGCAGGGCAGCGAGGCAGAGTGGATCTATACCAGGAGTTGGAGAGAGGTTGAGGGTTTAGGATGCATTTTTTTCTTTACCGTCTGAATGAGTTATTTGAGAATGGAAACCTTGCTTTTTTTTTATCTACAAAACCTTTGCTTTCTTACTTTGTGTGCCAGTTTACTTAGGGAACCATTTATTTTGTTTGTTATGGAATCCTTTTCTTTTACCTTGTGAACGTTGTCACTTTAATTTGGGAAACCTTTATTTTCTTCTTATTTTGGAAAGCAGTTTATTTGGGAACGCAGGTTTTTTTAATTTTTTTAAAGGGATATCACCTTTGATGTTTTAGTTGAGAAACCTTTTTTTTCTTCTTTTCTTTGAGAAACACTAATACGTACTCCGAAGAGGGAGAGGAACAGTTAATGAGCATTCTCCGATTGATGCACACATGCAATCCTCCTCCTCCAGCTGATGTTACTGAAGTGGTTGGTGGGATTGGTGGCGATGAGGGTGCTACTACGGTGATGGTGGGAACAGTTATGATACTGACAGCAATGTGGGTAGGAGCACAGCCACTACTGCACAGGTCAAGAAGAGAGCAAGTACTGCTGTGTTCAGGAGGAGGCATGAAGCCCAGTGCCAGGAGAACCTCCGAAACAACTAGGAGGGCAGGTAGACAAGCCCCCCCCCTCCCTTGCCACTACCCTCTTAGGCCTGGGAATACTTTAACAAGCCTGATGCGGTAACAGAATCGGAGGCTGAACCTGCAAAGTGCAGCTTGTGCCGGGGCGAAAGAGCGCTAGGAGAGGCAAGTTCTCATCTACATATTCACTGGGTACCACTGACGGCCTGAACCACTTTCGGCACTGGCACAGGGTTGTTTATGACACGTTCCATCCACCTCAACCCCATACCAGTGAGGAGGATGCGACTGCAGCAGGCACCGCCTAAGAGGGCACAGGGGAACAGAGTTGATATTGTTGGAAGCAGTGAACAGGTCCTGTTTACGCAATATAGGTAAGTACCCGCGCACAAAAGGGACAGTCCAATTCCAGGTGCCTTTTCAGGAAGACAGGGTCATTGTCCTGGAGGGCAGCTCCAGAGACAACACTGTCCAAAAAAACGTGACATTGTGCCTAGTGTGTAGGCACACCTTCCCCAGGGAATTGTTGGTCTGCGATGTGGTAATGGCCAGTGCACAGCATCACTTTGTGAAGCACCACCAGGAACACATTTAAAAATGCTGAGAGCTTTTCTGTAATTGCATGGCATTGGGTGACTTTGTCAAATGTTCTTTGTGAAGGAGGGTATTTGTTTTATTTTCTTCTTCCCCCATTTAAAATAGCCATGACAACGTGCAGTTTACATTTTGCTCTTGCACTTCACTGCAGCGGTAAGGCATTTCTGTTTACTGCCCTCCATATTATCTTAATTTGTAATGGGTGTATGCAGTGCGTGAATATATGGGAATGACTGGATTGTGGAGATGGGTGGAGCCTCTTTGTTGGCCCACAGAAACCTTTCTCCGGATAAAGGATCCATCGGCATACATGAAGGAGATGCCCATGAGCCAAACATGCAGTAACTAAACAAAATACAGAATACAAATGTTAAAATGATACATCTGGAAAAAACATCAAATTTCAAAAAACAAAATCAAGAAAATAATTTCAAGATAATCATCAAGGGGGTGGATGCAGTAAGGTAGGTGTTCTGCGAAGGTAAATGGGAGCATAGGAGAAGATCCCTACGCACCAGTTCCTGAAGAAGTTGCTTTTAAAACATTCAGAACGATTAGAGAAACATGGAAGAGGTTATTTTAGGTGTGTTAAAAAAGCACAAGACAGTTTTAAAATTTTACGCGCTACACAATTATAATTTTACTTACATAGTCACACAGGACAGACCGGTATATCATCATGGGAAAACAAAAGAGGTGATGGCTGAAAGGTTTAGAATTCATCTGAACCTATGGCATTGCTCTGGTCAACCCTCCAGACCATCGTTCATCGCCTGCGTGCCATTACAAAAAGGAAAGACCATATCCAAATCAGGCTTGGTCGAACCCCCAAGAGGCAGTCCTGCCTGAACTGCTAGGTCACATCCCTTCTGCACGAGACCACAGGCATACCCAGACATGTTTTGGCCTCATTGGGTGTCATCAGTGAGGAGAAGCTGGGGTCTGTAGGCCCAACAGGCTTGGGACCTATGTCTCGGCTTAACTGTCCCATTCAGGGAGACCATAAGAGGAGATGGCTGGAAGGTTTAGAAATAATCTCAACCGCTGGCATTACTCTGGGCAACCCTGCAGGCCATTGTTCTTCGTTTGCCAAGCCATTACAAAAAGGTAAGACCATATGCAAATCGGGCTTGGGCCCGCCTCAAAAGGGGCCGTCTAACCTAAACTGCTTGGTCACATCTGATTTGCATGTGACTGGACCCCTTTTGAAATGGCGCAGATGGGCTATAAAATGGTTGTGTGGAAGGTTGCCCAGAGCAGTGCCAGTGGTTCAGATTTATTCAAAACCTTCCACCCATCACTTTTTTGCTTGTAGTTTGACTCACAATGTGAGAGGGTCTGCCCAGACCTGGGTCCCTTCCTCGCTACGCCCTAGGGAACCAAGCTGCACCTCACTGAAGAGGCCTAATAACAAACATAACCTGTGTGAGCGTACAATCACCCCAGAGGGGCATCTTGGTGCTAATGACAGATAACAGTTTATTGTTACCCAACTCAATGTACTCATTATCTACATTGGAAGGATGAAGGGTGAGTGGACCTGCCAGGATCCGAACCTGTGATCTTGAGGTCAAACACAGGCCCCTGTAGTGTATGCATTAGTCGACTGAACCACAAACCCGGCAAGAAGGTCAAAACATGTCTGGGTTTGCTTGTGTTTCAGTGCAGGGGGTGGGGGGTCCTGGTCTAGCAGTTCGGGCTGCGCTGGGCTGCTCCCATTGGTGGCAGTACCCTACTGATTTGCAGATGGCTGGACCCCTTTTGCAATGGCACAGACAGGCTAAAAAACAGTAGTGTGGAAGGTTTCCCAGAGAAGTGCCAGTGGTTTAGATTTATTCAAAACCTTCCACCCATCACTTTTTTGGTTGAACTAGGTCATTAAAGCCTAGCAAAACTGCCAGTTCTTGCAATCGCTCCAAAGCTCCTGACGCAGAGCTGCAGATGACCTTGACATGCACAGCTGGAAAAACACACATTGCTGCCATTTCAGCTCCAATGTTGAGCACGAATGGCTGCTCGACAGAGGCGGACGACTACACTTGCAGTCTCTTTCCAAAAACATAGACCATCACACCATGAGCAACAGACAACTTTGTTGCTACTGTACCAGAGGAAGATCCCCTGTAGACTCAAAGAGTCAAACCAAAACGTGCCATTTCTGTGTGCTCTCCTATCAGGAAAGCTTGCAATTGTCCTTGCAGCAATAAAACATGGATTAACCAATCACATTCCAACCTCCCATTTGGCCCCGTCATGCAATACAAAGTCAAACCAGTTGGAGTGTGGGAGTACAAATCCCAAACATTATTTATTTGGCAGGAGTTAACTTACAGGTGTGATCCATAATGCCCCTGCTTAAGGATTCTGCAGTGGACTGATGTTGTAACTATACCCCCCTTTTAAGACTAACTTATTTGTAGCATTAAAGGGGTTCCCCAATCTACTCCTACCGAACCATCTCTCTCCAATACCTTTAGAATTTGGTTTCTTGCCTTTTGCTATTGTGGGTACGAATGTAGTACATACATAGGGCCAAAATAGTATAGGCATCCTGGAAGTACCTTTGAAAGTTCTAAAAAAAAAAAAAAAAAGTTAGCAACTTACTGCTTGCAGACCCAACATTAATCCGAGACAAGGTAATAAAAAATACTTCATTCACTGCAGTATACAGAAGTCTTATTATGTCTATTACTAAACAATGAGTTGTATAAATGGGCCCTCAAATGCGGATGTGGGAACCATCCGTTAACAGGAAGGAAAAATGCTAGCAAAGAAAACACATATCCAAACCAACATGCAGTGGGCATTTTCCCCGCTCTGGCTGCAAGGTATGGAGTGCTTGCAGAGACCCCCTCCACCCAGACTCCTATGGACCAGCTTCTGCATGTGCAGCGGACTCCATGAGCTGGCTCCAGGGTGCAGCCTCAGACTTCATGTTCTGCTAGTAATGACGGAAGGTTGGGGCTAGCCTAGGCAGACGTGACATCTTCTAGGGCAGACCTCGGTAGTGCTTGACCCCATACTCTCCCTAAGCCCCCCACCCCAAACATCCACACACCTACGCATCGCAACAGCCAGGGTCATCAGATTCCCTATGCAAGCATGGATAAATGACATGGAGTACAGGAACCGGCCAGGGTGGTGAGCACAAGAAGCCATACAGTCCTGCTTTGAGGAGACGGATGCTTGAGAAGACCAAATTACTTTCCTCTCTGTAATGTTCTTTTGGATGGATGTTCCTTCCACGGATTCCTCCTCTATGATATCCATATCCCAGCACAGCCATTCTTCGGAAACTTGTCTGCCGCCAGGAAATACCACGCAGTTCCGCAGACGGTCTGTCTGACACCTCAATGCATCCCATGCCAGAAGTGATGTTGGGATCAGTAGAAGTATCTGTGACGTGCCCCATGAGCTTAGTTCCACCCATTTCCCCCAGAAATCTTGACGTTGAGGGACCTTAGAATCGATGGTGTACTAGCTACCCACAAGAGTCGATAGCGGTCGTCTGTAGGCAGTGCGGCTTGACATGGGTGTTGGGTCCTTTCCTCTACTGCGTTTGAGCGAAGCATGAGTACCGAGGCTGCACGGCTCAAGGATCCCTTCTGCCAGAGTTGTTCTGCTGTGCTGGGCTGTGTCGCTGCGGGGGGGCGTGTGGAATCCGGTAGCCGGAAGGGCTGAGGGCAGCAGTGGAGTTGTTGGCTGCTGCCCATTCGGGTCACATTTCATGTGTCTTGCGCGGCGGGAGGCAGTGTACTGTGGCTGGAGAGTGCGGTGCTGGTATCTGTGTTGCGTCGTGTTGCTGGTAATACGGTTCTTTTTTTTGTCTTAGTTCGTAATAAACACTGCTGGGGATGATTGCCCAACCACATATGGAGTGACCTGTAACTCGTACATATTTTGATATTGGTCTCCGAGATGGTCCTGATAGGACAGGGTAACACGTGTGAAATGCTAACTCCCCGTAGAACTGAGGTGAGAGCTGCCAGTATTTGTAGAAGAAGACGTCTCCATGAAACGCATTTCAGCTTCTCTGATGATGTTAATGGGGGAGTGAGATTAGAGGATGGTGCCAAGCAAGTAGCATTATCAGGGGATTCCAGCCAAATGGTGTATGGGATGACCAGACTGTTGGTACTGAGTTGGTAGCCCAGTCGATACATATGACGCCCCCCACCCCCAGCCTTGCCTTTATAAAGGGGAGAAAACAAGCATCTCCCGCAAGGAAAGTTTGGGATCCAATGATGATCATTCTTTGAGTTGGATTCGCCTTCTGCCCAATGGCAGTTAGCGGAGACGAGAAAAATTGCTGCTGATCTTTTCCAATGCACACATTATCATGACTTTGGTTTATGGCTGGATTTGCTGGACAAAGTGGCGACATTAATCCACCCTGTTAAGGTGGATGATTTCTGTCAGACAGATACATCTGGGCCCGTTGATATGGTTAATATTGATTGCAAAATCTCTGCAGGATTTTGGCCTTGTAGTGGCCATGGATAAAACTAGTCAAACCAAGCCTGAGGTTTTAAATATCTCGAAGCCGCTGGTACCTGAAAATGTGATGCCGCTCTACTCCATCCCTACTTCATTACCTACCTCTGCACCTACTTCTGTACCTACTGATAGGCCTGTTCATGTAGGTCTGACTTGAGAAGATACAGATTTGGGCCAGTCCAGTCTGTGGCCTCTACAGTCTGTACTAAAACTAGAATCAACCCCTTTAGAACTGTTCGACTCAGCAAATCCGAGATGCTGCATATTGCTAAGTCATTAAGGGAATTAGCTCTGGATCCAAGAAATTCCTATTACCAATGTAAAAGAGAGTGGCCCTTAGAAATAAGGTGATGACCTGGTTCTGTGGTAGAACCGGAGCAGGGATTGTAAAATGTCTGGACTTGAAGATTTTGCGCAGGATTAAGCTGGACGATTGGTGAACGCAAGCTAATCCGAGATTGGTTGCGGACAGGGGCAATCTTCCTCTCTTTCTGGCAAATTGTAACTAGTTTTCCAATATGCCCTCGGACCTGAAGCCGATTGTAGATAGGAGTATAGCAAAATAAATTATCCTCTAAGTGAGTTACTTCGCTATAATACCACTCTGCATTCTGATTTCTGTTTGTCTTGTAATGTTTCTTTGTGTGCCCTGGGACCTATGGGTGTGCGGCACGTTATGAAAAATTAAATAAATGTTATTTAAAAAAAAGAGGGGCTGGTAGGGAGGGCGATGCAGAATCCGCAGCAGAAACAGCCTTCAGTAAGAACATTTGTCTATGATAGACTCCCAAAGCAGTATGTAATCTGGACAAAGGAGAACCATCTCCGGTTCCGGAAGCACCTCAAAACCTTCCTCTTTGCTTCTGCTTTCTCTCTCCCTCTGCCCTGCTAAATTCTTCACTGAAACTGCACTGAATCTGCAACTGGGCCACTCTCACCGACCTCGGTCCTGGGCCCAGCCACCCTCCACTTGCACTGCCTCCCTGGCAACCCCTGCACTGCGGGACTGTCTCTGTATCCCTACAGCCCCCCCTTCCCAGCACTTGTCTGCACTTACCTTGCACTTGCCACCAGCTGGCCCTATTTATTTATTTTTATTATACTTACTTTGTACTGAACTTCCACCCTCCCCTTCCCCTTGCACTTTTTCCCTTCCCCCCTACCCCTGCACTTGCGCGATCTGAATGACACCTGGCCTAGTAGGATCGTTGTCTGTCTTCCCCTTGTTCCCCCCTCCCTGCCTCGTTGCGCCTTGAAACACTTGTGTATAGGCGCGTTACAAATACCATATCATACCAAATTGGGAATCCTGAAGCACAAGGGAATACAAGCAGTAATGTTTAGCGAACATGTGCAAAGATGCCCCCATAGCGGCCTGGGCAATGTCCTGGACAGGGACTCCCCTCTGCAGGGCAGAGGTGGCGGCCACTCCTTTGGTAGAATGAGCACGGAGACACTCGGGCACATCCCTTCCCAACCAGATCATAGCATTCTGTGATGCAGAGAATAATCCATCTGGATAGGGTCTGTTTGGTCAAAGCGTTGCCAACACAAGCACCAGCGTAACCAACGAAAAAATGTGTCCTATTTTCTAGCCTCTCTAGTATGAGAGACTTGGAAATTAAGGGCCTGCACCAGGTTCAGTCGATGGAATCGTTACTCTGCCTTGGAAGGCTGAGGCGTAGGAAAAAACACAGAAGATGGATCTTCTGAAAGAGATGGAAATCTGAGACCACCTTCGGCAGAAAGGAGGGTCTCGCACTCAAAGCCACCTTCTCTTTGGAGAAAGCCAAATAAGGAGAAAAAGAGAACGCCTTGAGCTCACTTGCCCATCTCATGGAAGTGATGTCAACCAGGAAGATCACCAAGTGTGATGTGATGAATCCTATGGAATTCTCACTAATTCCCTGTCTAAAGTCTCTTCCCAGGTGGCCAAGGAAAGGCAGGCTCTTTCTGATCCTGACCACGGGGGGTGGTGTTCTGCAGGAGGATCAACTGGAAGGAGAAAAGGCTCAGGGAATGATGCAGTTAGGCAAGATTGTATGTAGTAACCCTGTAGGAGAGTACACCAGCCTTGTCCTCTTGGCAATAGGTAACCCAACCTTTGGAATAAGTCTGTACTACACAAGTTGGTAGAGTGATTGAGCAGCCAGGCTCATTTTCAGAGGGGTCAATGTGAGCTGTAGTGTTGTAAAAGAGTTTCACAGTGACAAGTATTGAACTAACACTTGCACTCAAGGTTTCTTGATTAAATAATGATTTATTAATTCAACAGTCAGTTTTGAAATAAGCTTTCTTTAGAAGGGAGCAATTAGCAACAATAGAAATACACTTCAAAATACACTCATTCAGTTTAGTAAATTAAGTAGATGCCCTTTTGGGATTGCACACAGAATTTCCTACACCCTCAGGTGACTTCAATAGCTAGGACACTGTGGACATTAATATATCACTTATTACCATTTTTCTGTCATACTGATGTGTGGCAAAAAGGAATAGGTTAGGGAAGGAAACAATGGTTATCAAGTTTCTCAAATAGGTAAGCACTTTTGAACCCCCCAATGCAATGTAGATTAACCCTTTCCCAACTATACAAGTAAGCTATGTATGACGTTTTGGAGGGATAGCTCAAACACAAAGTCAGAGGTTAGAAGAGTCTTCAGGGAACCAGGGCAGCCAGTGTCACTTGAGTAAAGCCTAGGGGAGCTGAGGCACTTCTTGGAGGTAAAAATCTTGCACAATGATATAATCGTTTTGTTGAAAAAGAAATCACTGTTGGGCCACAAGCTGGGAGGCTTGTGAAAGGCAAAGAACACCAAATTTAAATCACATGCCGGAACCACAAACTTGCATGGAGGAACCTGGTAACACAAACCCTGCAATAACTGCATAACAGTGGGGATTGTGAAAGACTAGCTTTGTTCCAGGGACCACTTGAATAAAGTTTGCGGTGAGGTAACCCTTTAACAGTGCCAATCTGTAGGCCCGCTTGGGCAAAGGAAAGCAGAAAATCCAACACAGGTCGACAGAGGACAGGATAAAGGATCCAGGGTCCCACTTGCGGCACCAAATAAAAAATATACGCCAGCAGCAAGCATAAATTGATTTCGCCTCCACTGAAAGGAGCGCATCAAGGACATCGCCAGACAAATTCCACTCCTTGTATCTCAGCAGCCAAGCATGAAGATTAAGGCTGCCGAGGTTGGGATAGATTACCTGCCCCTCCGACTGGGAGAGCAAGGCAGATGGACATGTCCAGCAGTTCCGGATACTACGTTCTCCGGGCACAATCTGGGATGATCAGGATCGGTGTAATGCATGACCACTGTTTTGGCCATCAGGATCGATAGTCTTGTATTTCACAGAGGTGAGGAAGGTGACCAGAGCCAGCCCTATTGCCCTCCACTCCAGCAAGTTGATGCGTTACCCAAGACCCCATGGGAGACCACAGGCCACTCACTGCAAGGTCCGACAAGAGAGCACCCCAACCTGTCAGATGTGTCCATAACCACCGTCACCTTGGCCAGGTTTGCTGAGACAACACGCCTTTCAGCAGGTTGTCTCGCTCAGCCCACCACACCAAGTCCAGAGCCATTTGATCCGAGACCTTCTTGGTCATGAGGCCTAGAAGGTGCAGTAAGGCTGAGGCTCTGACATGTGTCTGTGACTGAAGGACACGGACCATTTGAAAGAGGTTCGCCAATCAATCCTCAGGCAGGAAAGCCCTGAGACACTGAGCTGGCTGAACCTGAGACTTTTTGAGGTTCAGGGAAAAGCCCAAACACTGCAAAAGATTGCATGTGCGGAGCAGATTATCGGACACTAGCTCCAGTGATCGTGTTCAGATGAGCCAGTCGTCCAAGCAGGGAAAGATGTGAAAGCCCCCTCCCTCCCAAGTCGGGCTGCTACCACTGCGCTTTACCTTGGATATTGCTACTTAGAGGGCAAGAAGGAATTCAAAATACGGCTGTGCACATCCTCATTCCAGCTACTCCTTTTCAGGCCCCTCCACTATCTCTGTAAAACCATACCTTTATTTCTGGCTCATTCAGCGACTGTCCACCTACTGGCCAAAAGAAGGGGGAGAAGAGTAAGGAGCTGTCTGATTGGACGGGTTGTTATGTGTGGGGATCTAGGAGAATTCCATTTAAATCCTCACACTGAAGCACAGTGCTCCCCATTTGCAGAAAAGCAATGGGCCTTGACTGGCATGACAGGAGGGCAATCAGATCTCTAAAAGTTCAAAGGCGCATGAATAAAAAAAAACATTTTAAATCATTATTTGCTTGAATGCAGGGTTGATATGATAGTTTATTTATATATAGGGTTACTATAAAAAAGAAAAGAAGCATAGAACACACAGATTGCAAAAATTCAGCTTCCACGAGGAGATTTACATGCTGCTTTTTCAAACAGCAGTAATTGAAATAATAATTCAGGGCTAAATGCAGCTTGAGGTTATCCTGCACCACCCAGTAAGAAGCTACTTCTGGGGAACAGGCCAGTAGTCCATACCGTGACACAAACTGTCCATTATGCTGTAATTTACTTGTGTGTCCTAATGCTCATTTACACATTCCCAAAACACACAGGAATGTGTCATACAGGGATGTTTTACGGCACCATTTGAATTGGGGACTCAAAAGTAACTCCTGGTAGATGTTGGTGTCAAGGTTATCAACGTTTTCTAGGCTATAAATAGGTGCTAAACAGCACCCTGCAATTTCTAATATTACATAGCTCTTTCAAATTTGTGCTAGTTTTGCTCCCAATCTTGACATATTTGGGAACTGAGGCAAAGGCAAGAAGTCCGGGGTTAAGTGTGGAAGCCGGATTAGGACTCGATTACCTGGTTCGTACCGTATAAGAAACGGGGGCGAAAACGTGGAGGAAAAAGCCACCAGTCCAGAGGTTGAAGCACAGAGGGACAGGGTTTTCCTGGACACTGCTGGAGGCCACACCGGTTTGCTGAAATGTACGTCTTCGGGATTCAGCAGGCTGCATCACTTGGCTTGAACGACAACCTGAAGAACGGCTGCAGAAGTCCTACTTTTATTCTAAATTCAAGCCAGGGTCGTCCCAGAGCCCTCCAATCTAATACTTATACTGAGCCCATCACCAGCTTAGTGTACCTGCCCTTGTTTGAAAGGTAGCATATTGTGACCCTTCCAGGGTGCCTCCAGACCTTACTTTATGGAACTGAAGGGGAGGAGGTGAAAGAAATTAGACAATAGAATGACCAGAATCAGAGAAGAAAAACCATTAGGATGAATGAGAGCGATATGGTTGTCAAAGATGGGATGATTATTTTCTCAAATTGGTAAGCACAAGTGTAGAACTCACAAGAGTACAGCTCGGTTTAGAGCAGAGTTTTATTGTTATTACAAAATCTAGAAGCAACAAAGCATGGTGCTAGATGTAGTTAGTTGGTGAGTGGTTGCATGATGGACCTGAGAGGTGCCCAAGCGTGCTGTAGTAGCGTGGAGGCGTTCATCAGATTATTTTGTAAGAAACAATCCCCATCAAGGAAGAGCATTGGGTTTGCCAAGCCAGTTGACAAGCATGTCGGCACCAAGAGTTGGATATGTAAAGAAGTAGGACTGGGCATAATATGGCGTGATTGGTAGGGGAGAGGAAGAGGACACATGATTGACTTGTGCATGCACCATTCAAACTCTGCCTTTACATCTGTCCAGCAACAGGCACGGCAGACTGTCCAAGCCTCCACATCCGGCCAAGAACACATTGCCATTTTGCCCTGGACGTTAAAGCCATTGCCCGAGAAAGGGCTTTCCTTATATGGGTTTGCTTGTCCTGCAAAGGCAGGAAGAAGGTGAAAGAACAAGGTAACACAAAGACAGGGCGAAACACATTTGATACAATCAATTTGAATGTATGGTACTTGAAATGGCATTATGCGTTCAAATGCAAAAGTGCACATGAGATGAAAACAAACCATGATTGAAAAATATATGCTGCCACCAGCCAGTCTTGGACACCTTGGGAAAGTTACAGGAAATGTTATAACAAAATAAAATGGATGCAAAGTACCCCTGCCTCCCCTTTCTGTCAGAAGATGTGTGTAGTTTAAAAACGGGCAAACCGGTACCCCTGCATTAGTGGGCATAGGGGCTAATCAGTTCCCCTAAAGAAGAGGATATAAGCATGGCAAATAAAGCTAAAGGGCTTTGCTTAGCCTTAAAAAAAAAAAAATCAGGTCAGGAAACTAACAAAAGCAAAGCGTTGAGGGGTTCCATAGAGGCCTATCGAGGGAAGGCAGCAACAAGAAAAACTTTCCTAACATTACCATGTACTAAAGGGTTGCTGCTGCAGGCAGGCTCAGTAGAAGTCCCTCTGACCAGAAACTATTTCAGAAATCTTAAAAGAAGGGAGGGGGAGAATGCTTTGTGGTCCATAAAAAGATTCAGCAGGACCTAAAAAGGGAAATCGCAGCAGAAGGCAAGCAAAACCTTCAGGGTACTCCAAAAAAATGCCATACAAAGGGGACTTTCAACCTTATTTCATATTTCCAAAGTGATAAAATTGGCCACCTTCATTTTGCTTTGCTACTCAATGCGTCTGCCCTTCCAGACCACACACGCCGCCAGTGTTCTCTAGGAGTTGCCCATTATGTACCAGGTAAGAAATCCCTGGCACAGTTGCAATTTCAAATTTCCTTCTGCTTCAGACAACAAACATTCAGCATCATGTCTCCTCTATGAAGTGATGAACAATGCATGACCGTGCCCGCCTCACAGCTGGTCTCCAGACTGCCTCGCACATGGCAGAGCACAAAGTCACTTTATCAGCAGACCAGATTGAAAAGAAATACTATATTTTGCCAGATAAAAATGGCAAGATGGGATCGCCGCAGCTCGAAGGTGATGGGGTAATGTCCCTCACCGATGACACCCCAGGTAGAAGTCTTATATTTGAAGGTGCAAGACAGCCTGGTGAACGGTCTTCTCGCCACTTTCAGAATGTTCATGCAGTCAGCTGCAAGTTTAAAAAGCCTGAATCGAATGAGCGCAGGTGCCAAGCTCTGACGTTCAATGTAGGCAGATTGTGATGGAAGACACTACCTTTTAGTCTGGGGGGGGTCCTGCCTGGAAGCATTCTCCTAGGAGTTTGGCTGGAGGTTACAAAGACTCCACCCACGACTAGCATGCCCAGGTTAGGGCAATCAGTATAATCATTGTTGCTCTGCACTGCTTCAGTTTGATAACCACTATGAGTACCAGGGGGATTGGAGGAAAAATGTACAGAAACTTCAATGACCAGGCTATCGAAATGCCATTTGGGAGCAGTGGCGGCAGATTAATTTTTTAAATAGAGGGGTGTGTAAATATTTCTGACAAATCTGCCAGAACGACAGAGCGCTTTCTGTGAAAAATTGGGGAAAAAAGCCACAGTTTGTAATTGGTCTTTAAGGTCACTCCAACCCAAAAATGCAATCGATGTAAGAACAGCAACAGTTCCCAATGAACTTTCGCGATGCCTTTGCCTACAATATATGCCAGTATGACATGCCTTACTTACCGTAATAGCATTTCTGATGATTGTATCTGCCTAGATTCACATGCTGTGCATATAGTCTGACATCCAGTGGTAACCGCAGAGTATTGCATCTTGTCTTTCGAGAATCGAAAGGGGACATCGACATGGGTGTGCCTGTAACACTATACCCAACATGACCTGTATCCAAATCCTTCACGCGTCGAAGTCCCTCAGATTGTTTTTTTCCACCCAGCTAACTGGAAGCCTTAATGCAGAGTTCTTCATAAAACATTGCGTTATTGGCATTTATAACGAGCCTATACAAAAGTATTTCAAGGCGCGACAAGGCAAGGGAGGGGGGAACAGAGGGAAGACAAAGATCTTACTAGGCCAGGAGACTGAGATCGCGCAAGTGCAGGGGAGAGGGGAAAGGGAAAAGTGTGGGGTGGGTTAGAGGGAGGGAGCAGTGCAATCACTCGAAGGTACACTATAATAGGCATGAGCATACTTTGTCATTTTGAATGTGGCAAAGTAGACAAGAGAGGTGTCCAAAAGTCTAAGCAGAGCCAAAACAAAGAACCTTTCTATAGCATACAAGGGTTTTACTGCAGTGGTGCTCCAGAGGCTGCATAAAAGTGTGATTTCTTGTGTATGCAGGGTACAGTATGCAAGGACTTATACCAATAAATACAGCTCCGCAAATGTGCATGTTTAACTAACATGCAACCAACAGAAATGTTTAAAGCGTAGTCACATCAACACATGCATTTTTGGTGAATTATTCAATAACTGTACTTTTGTAGGATGCAAACAATACGGTTGTCCAAATATACACCACAAAGTTTAGTACATGCTTCGATTGTTGCCACACATTTACTGTGATTATAACCTATAGCTGTAAACATACCAGTCAAAAAGTAACACAAATGCATATTACCTTCCTCCAAGAACTTAATGTCTGATGTGTCAAGATTATGATCCGTCTCAAATAGCTTTTTACCTAAGAGATATGAGAAACAAAAACTATATTGAGTATTTCAAATCTTAGTCCAAACAAAACATTTGAGAGAAGTTAGGCTCATTTTTTTTTTTTTTTTTTTAGGTACATATTTAAAATCACTCGGTATTGTAGTTATGTTTGCATGCGTGCAATAGAAAACTGAAGGTCTTTTTCATTGTGGTGAAATGTAAAAATCACTCGCCACCCCCATAAAAAAAACAACCATACATATCCACCTGGATTAACGCCAGCATTTGATTATGACGGCGGTGGTGGTAATGCTTTGGAGCGTGTGGAATCCACCTGCTTTTTACACTTGCTAAAAATAGACCAATCTTCTAGGAATTACTTGCAAATTATGCCTGCCATTCAAAGGCAGCATTTATACGATTTGCATTACGAAGTGCAAAAAATGATTCAAAGCAATTTTACCAGTCTATACTCTGCATTTTGTAGTGAAAATTCTAAAACTGCAAGAAGAGTGCCTTTTTGAAATGCATTGCCGCCCCTCACAGCTCCCCAGGCAACATCCACGGTGCAATTAATGACATTACCATGTGCATGTTTTTAAAGCAAACTTCATTGCAGGACCGTGAAAATATACATTCAAGCAACTTATCTATCGACCGTCTAGCCATACTTGTGACTGTGGGCATCTCCGAAAAACAACATCCCTCATTTCAATTATGTAAAATGTCACCTAGTGTTAATCTTGGTATGTATTAGAGTGAACCAAGTCGCTGTTGTGAAATTTGAGACCGACTTGCTTAATCTTTACTCGCCTTCCTCTTAACTTCGCCCAGCCAAAAGTAATTTACAAGCAGTGCCTTGCTAAAACGCACATTAGGTGGCAGACTGCTCAGTGTTGGAACACCCTCCTTGTCGAGATTATTCGTTTTTGGTTTTAAACACATGGTGGCACTAGCCAACTATGTACCAACACATTGCTAACAGAAAAGTTTGGAAAAGGGAATTTAAAAAGCAAGATAAGTGGCTTACATGGTAACTGGAAATACTTTGGAATGGAATAGAAACATCACAGATGGTTATGTTCAGTCTCTCAGCGCCAATTAAACCAATGGGCATGACTTTTAGAATGATCCGGCCAATCAAAAGACCTGTTTGAAAGCTCTGCTTTAACTTACTTTTTGGTCACAGAGGGATCCTTTGCAGTCACGTGTCTGCGTGTTTAAGAGGATCCTTTCCATTCTCCTCTTAATCATGGTCGCTCTCGCTTCCCCTGCCTTACTGTCTTGCGTGAGGCGATTCAAGCGAGCGCTTCTGTAGGTGCAGACACACCACTGTACGGACCAAGCCAGCAGGACCACGCTGCATTCAAGGGCAGGAAGGCAAGTGAACCGCCAGGGCTGCCGTTCTGGGCAATGCTCGAGCGTGCAGCCGCGTTAACTCAGCCATTGCAGCAGCACACTGTTAAACAGTGTGATCCAACTTATTTCAAGAAACAAAAAGTTTAAACCGGCTGCCAGGCCAACACACTGTTAAACAGTTTAACAGTGTGCTGGCATCAGGCTGAATGCCTATTTAGTTTTGGTGAATTTTTGTGGCGCAAGTCACACATTTTCCAAAACCATTGTTATTAAAAGAGAGGGGAAATGGGGTTCCGAACACAATAATCAGGTTGGCATTGCAACCAGCAATGCTACGGATTGATATGCCCCACTCACTAAAATCTATTTTCAGAACTGCTCGCTGTTTTACCCAATGAGGGACACCCTAACAAGATTTGTTGCAATCAGCAGCTTTCTAAGAAGCAAATCGGTCAGGCTTCCCGTTTCCTAGCTGCGTATTGATTTGCAGTGGCACTCGTGAAGCGAGTCTGCACTCTGCCCCCATGTCTGCCGGCACAATGTTGTTAAGCTTTGTGCTTAGGTTCCTCTTTGCCACAAAGTTTTGCTTGCGTGGGTCCTTGGTCCTTTCCCAGACTTGTAAGTTACTGATTTTGCGGGTGGAGTGAGCCTCTGCCTCCCTCCCCCATTTATGGCACAGGCAGCGCATGATTATCGCCAAGGTGGGTGGTCAATTGAAAACTTTCAGCCCGGGCAGGGCCTGTAAACCCACCCCCGTCCCTGCTTTTTAGCACAACAGCTACCGCACCACTGGGAGAATCCTGCACACTGGAGGGCGCATGGGGGATACAGCCGCATAAACATTCTGCATTGCAGCCCCCTTAGCGCCGACACTCAGTGGGGGCACGTCTACATAAGCTGCTCTCACACACACACCCTCTTACCCCTGTTCCTTATCCGCTACCCTCCCTTGGAGCCCCCCCCTCACAGCCCAAATGAGAGGCATGACCAGTTGACTGAGTTGAAGTAAAAATGCCACCGCAAACTTTATTAACATAAAGTTAGGAGTTAACTTACAGGTGTTCCGTTTCGCCACTACCCTCAGGATTCTGTGCTGAGCAGTAGCAGCCTAAGCCCCCTCCAACCCGCCGCGCCCCTTAAGGTCCTTGCGGACCCTTCGAGGGCCCGGCCCTCCTTATCCGTCCTTCTCTACCCTTTGGCCATTTTTTTTTCTTCATTTTTTCTTTTCATTTTTCTTTTCCCATTTGTATTTAAGTGCATTTTCATTTCCATTTCGTGGTCATTTGTTCTCTGTCTCTTTTCTTAGGATCCATCCACTTATCCTTTGCACCCATCATGATTCCCTTTTCTCCTAAATTCCATCTTCTTCCCCCCCTTCCCCTTAGTGGTCTCTCTTTTCCTTACCAATTTAGCTCCACCTACGTTCTTCCCTTAACCTGTCATGAGTCCCCCCCCCTTTCGTCCAAAACCCAGAGCTGCCCTAAATCCAACTGCCTTAGCTGGAAGGTCTTCCAAGCCCCCTATCCCTCCCCATTATACATGGCCTCCCCTGAGTCTAATACTCCTGGGCGCCGTTCATTCCAAGCTGATGGCTGTGCAGTTCCCTTGTGGTATCCACCAGTACTTTCTATGAGAACACCATGTAACATCCGCTGGGCGTGTCTGAAAGACACCTATTACCGCAACCAGTTCCTCCGCTATGACTCACTGTGGGGCAACCGCTAGCAGTGAGTTCCCCCTCAGGCACCTGGTCGCCTGTGCTGCACGAAAACCCTGCTATACTCCAAACACTGTTCTTCTACCCTCATTCATTCCATTCGCAACAGACAAGCTTGCTCTCCGGACTCCACCGGTGGCGTGATGATTTGTGCTGGGGATCCCTGTCCCCGACCGTCACCCTTGCATGACGGCGTTCCTTGGAAACTCTGCTCCATTATGTCTGGGATCCGTGACAGGAGGACCAACTGTCAAGACAGTGGCGTGCTGGAGGGAGGTCTTCCCTTGACCGTGTGGTTCCTTTTGTAGGAGGCCCCCCCTCCGACATGGGGGGGCATGTTGGGGCTTGCTCGGCCATTGCAATCCCTTCCAGGAGGGCCCTCGCTTGTAAGGAATGGCGTATCTTCCTTTATTTTATTTAAACCTTTTCCTTTTCCATTATTCCATCAGTTTCCCCTGTACTACTCCATCCCCTTGAGCCCCAAGTCCCCCGCCCACATCATCTGGGTGTAATTTCTAACCAAAGTAAACTTAGTTTTTCATCCATTTTAATTTATATTACCTTGCTCTTCATTTTACATGCTCCTTGCATATTATTTTGTATTCTTAATCTTGCGGGGAAGCCAACGCTTCCTTCTATATTCCCCCCAAACCTCCAAAGTGTGTTAGCTCTTCCCCTCAACCACTGTCCTTTCCAGCCCCCTAACACTCCGCCTTTCCTGCCCCTTCCTGGAACCCCCATTTACCCTTCCTTGTTACGCCCGCCAGAGCACCCCTCCCCTGAAAGAGGGAGAGGGGGACCCAGCCTACGCACCATAACTTAACCATAGCTTGCCCAGCCCCAATTCTATTTTGGCGTTGCGGGATGTTGCACACCTGCTTGCGGCTGTATTTGTTTGTAAACCGCTGCAATACCAAAGCCCGTTGGGCGGACCTTCCAGCAAAATCATCTTTTCTGCTTTTCCTCCCCGATTTTGCAAAACACCTCTACCCTTGCCATTACTTATTACTTTACCTACTCATTGTTTACCCATTAGTTTAGCTATAGTTGCACTTTGCTGGTGAAAGTACCTTACTGTTCACTTTGCGTAGCACCTCTCCTGCCTACACTTCCTAACCCCTAGACCATTCCACTCCCCCACTGCACTGTGTTCTGGCTATATGATGTTTGGTAGTTTATTTAGTGCGCCAATGTCACACTAGTACCCAGAAGTTTAAGCACAGACCTCCGGATCGCGCCTGTGTTGCTACGTGTCGTTTTGCTTCCAAGGCGGGCATGTTGCCCCAGAACTCATCGCCCTCAAATGCTCCGATTTAAATGCTAAGCATACAGTAAACCTCACTGGTGTCCCAACACCTCGACCTGTACGAGACTGCAGTGCTCGCCTTTCCTTGTGCTCCAACTACAACCCCAGCATGCATCTCCTCCTTGCATACACCTTATTCTTTCACCGATCGCTGATCCTTGGCCGAAACCCCCCCTACTCATCCGCATTGCACGCGGCAACAAACCCATTTTGTTGGCCGAGCCGACAATGTTGCCCTCCAATTGCTTCTTCCCTACTTGGGATGCGGCCGGCCTACACAAACCACTTGATTTTCGAAAATGTCCCTTCACATTGCCCAGCTCCCCGGCCCACGTCCCCCACCTCACTACTATATCCCATTCCTGTGCCCTGTACTTATTCTTCCTGCCATAAAACTTTCTGCCCCCAGAGTTTCGTACTTTGATGATCCTACGATGCAAGCCGATACGGCCCGCATTATGTACCCGCCGCAACCTGTACCTGGCGGCCGCACATTGTGCGTGCCCCAACCCGACGCAGCAAACATTGTATTCCCACCGCAACCCGAACTGGCCACCTGCACTACCGGCTCCCACTATCTCAAACCTTGCTATTCCCTTGCTGTTCACTCCTGACCGGTACCTTTCTGCAAATGTACTGCCCTCAACCTCCTTCCACCAGCAAACACGACCCCTCCTTCAGGAACATGGATTTTCCGGCCACTCGAACGCTGGAAACTCCTTCTCCCTGAAGAGCAACAAAACAGGAGCCGGCAACAAAACAGGAGCAGGGAAACAAGAGATCAAACACACATGCGGGAGCCCCCTTTTATAGGGCTCCCAGGCTATTGCTTGCACCCTGTTGCACACTGGTGAGGTCACCACTCCTCTGGGCGGTGCCATGCATGGCCGTGGCGTGGGCCCGCCCCCGACCCCTGTGGTGCCCAATGAGAGGCGTCGGTACTAAGGATGGCCCCCGCCAATGACCATTCTTCAAATGGCGTGGGAGCACGGCGGTGCCTTGGAATAGTGGGCAAGAGTGCTGTGAGCTTCTTCACGGTCACCGTCAATTTGGGCTGCAAACATACCTGCCTAACCTCCGGGTTTAGCCCGGAGTTTCAGGGTTTTTGTGCTCTTCTCTGGAAGATCGAGTCTCCGGGTTCCTGGCCGGTAAAGGACACCGCTCCATAAATTAGTAAATGAGCCATAAACATTCCTGCATTAGGCAAATTGCTGCCTGGGCTCGAACGCCATGCAAAAATAAACGTTTCTACAATCTGTCTCATGGTATTTTGCGCTGAACGTTACATGAATGTGCCTGAAAATCTAGTGGTCTTTTTGTCAAGTTATAGAATTTATGTAAACATGGGCGAATGCAGAACATTGTGTATAAAGTTAAAGTCCCTTTTTAAAAAGGGAAATAAATGCATTGTCTGGCGAAGAAAAAAAACAAAAGTTGCCAGGTTTTCCCGTTTCTATTGCAATTGTGGGGAAAAACTGCCCTGTTTTCTTAGCACGATTGTATGTTTTTTTAAAAAATATGTGGGCGTGGCCGGTTGACGGAGCTTGGGTGATGGAATTTTCATGGTTTTTGGTTCTCTAATGTAGGGAGGAATGGCTGCGAGCCCGCAGCTTCGGTTTCCCCAGCAGGAACATCGCACATGAAAGACATGCATTACTGACCGTAAAAGCATTTCTGATGGTTGTATTTGCTTAGATTCACATGCTGTGCATATACTGACATCCAGTGGTCACTGCGGAGTATTGCATTTTGTTTTTCGTAGTCGAAAAGGGGACGTCAACATAGGTGTGTTTGTAATACTATCCCTATAGTGATGTATAGTGTACCCACAATCCCCCTGTTTGTATTTTTTCTGCCCTGAGGGAGCCTTGTTAGTACGTGAGTGAGTACAGAAAAGAGAGAAAGTAATAAGACTTTGTTCCTTCCATCCGAGCGGAGAGGAAGGGTGGGCGCATGTGAATCTAAGCAGATACAACCATCAGAAATGCTTTCACAGTAAGTAATGCATGTCTTCTGATGTCTGTTAATCTACTTAGAATCACATGCTGTGCATAGACTAGCGAGCAGTACCTGGAGTTGGAGGTGGGTTGTGAGAAGGAACAGTAGAAAAAAGATGTCTTAGTACTGCTTGTCCCACCTGAGAATCAGATCTAGAATGGGCACCTAGACAGTAGTGTTTTGTAAAGGTGTGTACAGAACTCCAGGTTGCCGCTTTGCAAATGGACTCAAGGGGAACTTTTGCAATGAATTCTATGGAAGCCTCAGTGCCTCAAGTAGAGTGTGCTCTTGGCTTGAAGGGCAGTTCTCTCTTTGCAAGAGTGTAACATAGTGTGATGCATTTGACAATCCACCTTGATATTGCTGATAGAGACAGTGTCCCCCTTCTCTACCAGCTGCCACTGAAACAAAGAATTGTTTAGTTTTCCTCAGTGGTTTAGTTCTATCCATGTAGAACATGACTGCCCTGCGCACATCTAGTGTGTGAAGGCTTCTTTCGGCCATGTTAGTAGGTCTCTGGAAGAACGTGGGTAGTTCGATTGACTGGTTCACATGGAACTTTGAAATACATTTCGGCGCAAATCTGGGATGTGTGCGCAGAACTACCTTATCTTTGTGTACTGTAACAAAGGGGTCCAAAACCGAGAGGGCCTGTAGTTCGCCAACTCTTCTGATAGAAGTGATAGCTACTAGAAAGGCTGTCTTGTAAGTCAGGTCTTTCAGACTAGCTTTATGCATAGGCTCAAAAGGGGGTCCCATGAGCCTAGTTAAAACCACATTTAGATCCCACCCAGGGGCTGGGTGAGTGATGGGGGGATACATTCTTTTAACCCCTTCCATAAAGGCTTTAATCACAGGTATTTTCCACCAGGACACCTTCTGCTGTGACGTGGTGTAGGCTGACAACGCCGCTAGGTGAAACTTTAAGGAATTGAAGACTAACCCAGAGTCCAACAGATGGGTTAGATATAACACAATGTGTGAAGGAGAGCAATCGGTGGGATTGACGCCTTTGGAACTGCACCAGATGACAAAACGTTTCCATTTGCTAGCATGGCAATAACGTGTGTTAGGCTTTCTTGCCTCCCTCAGTATGTCCATGCATCTTTGAGGGAGTTGCAGATGTCAAAACTCTATGACCTCAGGAGCCAGGCTGCTAAGTTCAGAGTTTGTGGGCATAGGTGCAGAGTCTCCCCCCTGTCCTGAGACAACATGTTGTACGGGCAGGGCAGCTTGACTGGTGGGGAGAGGGACTTTTCCATCAGGTGCGCGAACCAAGGTTGGCGGGCCCACATGTGAGCCACCATAAATCATGGTGACTGGTTCCTGGTGCATCTTGTGTACCATCTTATTCAGAAGGGGAGTCGGGGGGGGAAAGCGTAGACAAATTTCCCCAACCAAGTTATCCAGGGACCGTTCCCCTTGGAATGGTTCTGGAGGTACATGTAGGTATAATCTTGGTATTGGGCGTCCTGAGTTGAATACAATGTCTTTGTGCAGTCGCCATTCGTACTCTTCTGGCAGAGGAACATCTCTGCTGAGTACGTCTGCCAGAAGATTGAGTTCCCCTGGAACATGTTGGGATATCAGGAACATCTTGTATTTGAGAGCCCATATCCAGATGTTTTGGGACAGCTTGGATAGCCCTGGAGAGTGAGTGCCCCCCTGTTTGTTCAGGTAATACATTGCTGTTGTGCTGTCGGTTAGGACCAGCACTGTCTTCCCTTGCAGTTGCTCCGGAAAGGCTTTCAATGCTTTGAACACTGCTAGTAGCTCCAGTAGGTTTATATGGTTGGACGCTACCTGAGTGGACCACACTCTGTGCGCTGTCTGTTGAAACAGGTGAGCCCCGCCCAACCTGTGAGAGATGAGTCTGTCGTGAGAGTGGCTTCCACTGCAGGGGTGGTGAAGGTTTTCCCCTTCAAGAGGTTCTCCCTCGACCACCACTGCAGAGAGAGAACGAGGGCTGGCGAGACAACAGATCTTCCCATTGTCCGCTGGCCTGACACCACTGGCCGTTGAGCCACTCTTGCATGGGACGCATGCGCAGCCGCGCGTGGGGAACCAAGTATATGCATGACGCCATCATCCCTAGCAAACACATAGCTTTGCGTATCGTCACCTCTCGACTGGCTACATACTGAGGAACCTGAGAGAGCATGTTCTGAACCCTCTTGCTGGAAGGGAAGACTAGACCGTCTTCCGTACGAATTAGAGCCCCCAGGAACTGTTTTACATGGCTGGGGACTAAGCTGGATTTCTTTTCGTCGTTAGGCTGAACAGTAGATCTACTGTTTTTTGGGTGTTCGAAAAACAAACGTCGAACGAGTCCCCCGTGATGAGCCAATCGTCGAGGTAAGGGTAAACTGAAAGTCTGCGCAGGTGTGCCGCTGCCACTGCCAGGACCTTGGTAAACACCCTTGGCACCAAGGCTATGCCAAAGGGGAGTACCTTGAACTGGTAGTGTTTGACCTGAATCACGAACCTTCTGTGCACTGGCAGCATTGAAATATGAAAGTATCCATCTTTCATATCCAATGTTGTCATGAAGTCCCCCTGTTTTAGCAATGGGATCAACTCTTGCAGTGTTACCATGTGAAACTTCTGGTGCTTTATGAACTTGTTTGCTGGGCGCAGGTCTAGAACAGGGCGCATGGTGAGATTCTTTTTTGGGTACAAGGAAGTACACTGAATAGATACCCTTGTTTACCTGAAGAATCGGGACGGCTTCTATGGCGTCCTTTCCCAGCAGCGCTTCCACCTCTTGGATCAGGATCTGCAGATGTTCCGGTGAAAGGCGTCAATGTTTCGCGGTCTGAACTGTGGAGGTCGGGCGAATTCCACGCAATAACCGTGGGCCACCGTCTTTAAGACCCACTGATCTGAAGTTATCCCCTCCCATGCCTTGAGGAAAGATGTTAATCGCCCCCCGACCGGGGAGACATTGGAGGGGACCTGGACTTGGTGGTCATTTCTGACCCGAAGTTGACGCTCCTCTGGAATTGGAGCCTCTACCTCTATTCTTTCCGCACTTCTGACCCCTCTGGGGTTAGTAAGTGGGGCTTGCAGCAGGTTGACTTGAGTTGAAGTTGCCCGTGCCGAAATTGTTTTGAGTGGCGCGGGCTTGTCCTCAAAAGTACCGCCGAGAATTACTGCCCCTCTGTGAAGAGGGTTTCTGGGAAATTTGGTGCAGCGACTTAATAGTCTCGTGCTCCTACTTGGCTGTCTCCAACGCATCATCTACCGCCTTCCCAAAGAGGTTGGCCTCTTCGATGGGGTTGTTGATAATGGATGCCTGGGTCTCAGGCCTGAAGCCCGACGTGCATAGCCACGCGGGCCTCTTTAGGAGAGTACCCTGTGCGAGAGACCTGCCTGCTGTCTCTGCGGTGTCCAGGGTATTCTTTACCACATTCTGATTGGCAAGTTTGCCCTGCGAGACAATGGCGAGTAGCTTGGCTCTGGTTGGTTCCGGAACCTCTTGAAGGCCTTCCTGGAGTAGGTTCCATTGGGCGTCGACGTAGCTTGCTAGTAACATCGTGTTATTGGCAATCCGGACGGTATAGGCCGCCGCCGACGTAACCCGTTTGCCTAAGGCATACAACCTTTTGGACTCATTGTCCGGGGGTGACTCTCACATGGAAAGGGGAACCCCTGCTCTCTTGCGAGTGTTGGTCACCATCAGCGAGTATGGTATTGGGTGTTCGTTGATATAAAGCGGGTCGATGGGGGAGGGTCGGAAAAGTTTTTCGACCCTTGGGTTCACAGCCCTAGTCTGAGCGGGTGCGAGTAAGGAAGGGGCCAGCCGTCTCTTTACAGAGCTCAAGAGAGGGATAGACTGGCTTGCCGGAGGCTTTTAATTAATAATGTCCTCTGCAAAATCTTGTTCGGGCAAGGCTTCACGCGTGGGAATTTTAAAGAATTCCGCTGCTTTTTTCAACATGTTGTTGAAAGCCATTTGATCATCCACCGGGGAAGCTTGTTGAATCGGGGTGGATGGGGGAGAGTCGAGGCAAACGATATCAGAGTTGTGATCGTCCTGCTGGGTGTCCTCCCAGTTGTCCGTTGCTCTTTGATCTTCCCCATAGTTGTCCAGAAAAGAGGACTCCTCTTCTTCTGTATAGATGTCTCTATACGTGTCCATCTGGACTTCTTCTTGATAGTCAACTTGGTGTTGGACATCTTGTGTTTGAGGGTTAGGGTCTACCCAAGCTTTTTTCAGCGAAGGTTGATCAGAAGCCCTGAAAAACTGCTCCAGCCGATCCATACACCCCTCGAATTTGTCTGTGGTCCACTTGGATGACCCAAATGGACCTAGCTGAGTAGGAACCATGTTCTCCGCCCTAAGACATTGAGAGGATCTCCTCAGGGTGCTCGAGCGGGGGAACCAGGCTTTCTGGGTAATAGTCTTCGGGATCGTCTTCCAAATCCGTGGAAAACCTTTCAGCGGATTGGCCCATAACTGTGGGCGGAACTGGAACTAGGCCCACCGCCGTAGCAATCCTATTGATGCTATTACGGATATTCACCAAATCTTCGGAAGACAACACCTCCAATGATGTGTCGGCAGTGGAAATGTCTTCCGCGGCTCCAGAAGGGCCAGCGGATGGCTTCTCGGGTAGAGGCCTACTCATAGTTTTCAGGCCTGAACGGGCCTTGGAATCCGTCGAAGTTTCTTGTTCTGAAACTTCGGGGCGTGTAGTTTGGGGAGTAGCGCCCTTGTTATGTTTGTTATGCCCAGTCATGCGCTGCTGCGGATGCGGGGAAGGCTTCGGACCTGACCGATCCGTGGGTACCGCCGAAATTTCTGGCGGGCCCGTTGCTGCTTTCGCCTTCTTCGACGATGCCGTTGAGGACAGCGTTTGGGTTGTGTGCTTGGTGCGGTGCAATTGTACGCCCCCGTCACCGGGTGTGTTCCCTGTAGCAAGACCGGAGTCGAGCCTGGAAGGGTCAGGAACGGGCGTGGCAGCCCTAGAAGTGTCCGCCACAAGGTCTATAACGTCCGCATTGAACGTTTGGTCATCCGACGTGCCCCCATCACTTTCGGCTGGTGTTGCGGCAGGGGAAGGAGGCTCCACGCGTGACATGCCATACGCGGCCCACCGCTTTAACCGGCGCTCCATAAGGGTCTTAGGTTTAAGGAGTTTACACCCCCGAACACCGCCTTTCGTCGTGCTCTAGGGAGAGACAAGCGTTACACGAAGTGTGCTCGTCTTTCCACGGATATCTAACCCTGCACACAGGGCAGAATCTAAATGGAGTCCTTTCCATAGCAGAAGGGAAGGGTGACCAGACCAAAAGGGAAAGCAGTGGAAAAGAGGAAAGACATAATAGTATGGCAAACCCCTGAGCCCACTCTCCCTACTGTGTAGGTTGGCCGGAAGGCCCGACCACGTGGATGTCCGAACGCTGAATCTTAGGCGTCAGAACCCACAGCCGTAGACGATTCCCCCGTAGTCTTCATCGATGATGTTCTTGATGGGTGAAGTGACTTAACGGGTGTAAACCGACAATTCGGTATGTCTCATGAAGAGCTCCGCTATAGGGCGACCAGTGATCTGGGCGGAAAAAAACAATCTGAGGGACCTCAGCGCATGAGGGATTTTGGGTACTACACACGTCACGATAGGGATAGTGTTTCAGACACGCCTATGCCGACGTCCCCTTTCGGTCCTCGAAAGACAAGATGTAATACTTCGCGGTTACCACTGGATGTCGGACCATATGCACAGCATGTGACTCTAAACAGATTAACAAGCATCAGAACACTTATTACAGACAGTTGACAGGTATAGCAATGGGAGGCAGCTATGCCCCAGTCCTTCCAAATATATTCATGCACCATTACGAGCAACTATTTGTCTTTGCTAATGCTTTGTTCTCACCGTATATTTACACATGGAAAAGATACATAGACGATGTGTTTCTGATTTGGAAAGGCCCTTGTGACTCAATGATTTTGTGTCATACCTAAATTCCAACACATGTGGCATTCAATTTTCCCACACGTCCAGCTTTAGTAGCATTAATTTTTTGGACTTATCGATCAGTATTTCTGAGAATAAATATGTAACGAATCCACATCAGTCAATGCAGTGCTACATGCAAGTAGTTGCCACAAGAAATCTGTTTAAAAAATATCCCAAAAGGGGAATTTGTACGTGCTAGACGCAATTGCTCCTTAAACAAGGAATTCATTACGGAATGTGCGCTAATCTTTAATCGCTTCTTGTCACGAGGCTATGACAGCAGCCTCCTCGACAAGACACAACGGGAGGTTAAATCTATGAAGAGAGAGGACCTGCTTACTCCCAAAGTACGCCCCCAGAGTACTCACAGTAACAAATTGGAATGTATTACCAGATACAATGCAGATAGTTCTAGTCTGTACAAGATTGTCAATAAACATTGGCAAATCCTACAGCTCGACAGAGACATTAGCTCCTGGGTAGATGACTCGCCCAACTTCATCTACACCAAGGCTAATAATCTCAAGAGCATCCTCTCACCCTCTTTTATGTCTAACCCACAATGCAAATCCACTTGGCTACACCAACCAGACAACAAAGGCTTCCGGAAGTGTGGGGGATGCTCTGTGTGTTTACGCATACGAAACCTGCCGAATTTGGCCAATTGGGCACTCACAGAATTCAATCTTTCATCAATTGTAACACCAAATTCTGTGTATATTGCAACATATGTGTTTGTGGACAGTGCTACATTGGCAGTACAATTCGACCGGTAAAAATTAGGATAAGGGAACATTTGGCATCCATCTCCCAGGTAGATTTAAAGTACCCACTGTCGGTACATTGGCAACAAGTCCATCAAACGGACAAGGCACAAATCAAATTTACTGGATGGCGAAAGTGACCCTGCCACAACATGGGGGCAATTTAGTCCTTAAATTGAGGCAATTAGAGGTTCGCCTCATTTGCCAATACTGCACTGTCACACAAGGCCTCAATACGGACCATCAATTATCTGTATTTCTATGAGCATTGTGCTTTTATTGTAGAACCTCATGTACATCTCGCTTAAATGGATAACATTTTATTATGTCCGAATTGATTCAACGTTGGCCATCCAATTAATTCTTAATAAATGTATACTTCTAATTTTTGCCTGCCCAAACCAGGCAGGAACTCAAGAGGCAGATTTATGGGGGTTAACTTGCTCCCACTACCCATTAATGGGTCAGATATTCACCCTTACACATCTTTTCATCATGCCCAGGCGCCGCGCACATTATTATTCTTTTAATTTTAATATGGTCCATTATGCCGTCCAATTAGCCGCGCGGCCCATTTGCACATATACTAACTGTCTGGGACTCATGACACATGGACAGATTCGGGTCCAACATATTATGTTTTTCATGTAGATTCTCGAGCTGACTCAAATACCTCCCATGTGTCATACCTTTTCAAACTAACACATCCACTCGTGTTTAACGAACTTTTAACCTTAATCCTGCTTCCGCATGTTAGCCAACTTCATATTGTCAAATGCAGCAGTCCTTGTGTGCATTGACTTTCAGGCATCCGCCACATCAGCCTTCCAGCACATTGCTAGGGCTGCAATGTGCACACACTCAAGATGGCGGCCTTTTCCGGCACACGTTCGTCTCTGTGGCGGTCTGGCTTCGTGTTCATCATCGGGAGTAGGAGTCGCGCACGCCCGGTTCCTGCTCCCAGATACAGTGGAGACGCTGGTAAGGATAGTATTGCGCGCAGACCCCTAGTGCACCAGAGGGTCTACGCGCCTTGGCTAATGAATGGTCAGACGCGCACCTATGGCCACTTGTTAATTGACTTGTCTGTCTCCCCTTCTTCCCTTCTCCTGCTGGGCTCGCTTCTTCGCGCACGGTTTCACTTTCCTCCGTGCTCCCAGTTTCAACGCGAATACGCATTAAATTGTACTTGCAACTGCATATCAAGGTATGTAGGCATTTTTTTATAGCCATTTTAACTTTAACTAATCAGTTTCAGCAGCTTAATTCATTGTTTATTCCAAGCTTCACCACTAATACACTACATGTTCCAATTACAGTGGAGCCCACGATTCCTTTTCCTTCCACGCTTACCATAATTTTTTTGGGCAAGTGCATTTTCAGGTTATTACACATGGCTATCAGGCTTCTTCTTGGGCAAATTCATACTCACTCATTATTCCTTCTTAATCCCCTGCTTTAGTGTTCAAATCACAGGAAACCTACTTCGCAGGTACTTCATTACAGTTTTTAGTAAAAACACCAACTAACTGTATGGCCAACTTTTTTTTTTATAACATTTTATTGGTATTTAAAACAAAAACAGATAAACAAACAATACATGCACACTGCTGGTAAGGGTGAATGGCAGTGTCTGATCGATTTATGCATATATTGCAAATTGGGTCGACTTATCCCAACACGGAAACAACATTTAATTCCTCTATTTTGCGAACACCGTGGGTATCAGGGGGGGTACTTTAACATATCACAATGACCATTTATCCTACGTTAGCCCTCATTGGGCGTCTTCCCATTTCTGCCATACTTTTAGCGCTTTAGCCGGGCATCCTCTGGCTGAGTATACCCTGTGTTCCATCGCAACACAAATGTCCACATCTGTCCTCCACTGTTCATAACTCGGTGTTTGATCCGATCCCCATTTTTGGGCAATGTTCCTTTTCAGAAGTGCAGTAGTGGTGAACAAAAGCAGTTTTTTATATCTAGATAAATCAATTTCATCATCCATTCCCAACAGTAATAGCTTAGGGTCTCTAGGAATTGTTTTACCCATGACTCTGGAGAGTTCCACAAAACATGCCTCCCAGAGTAGTTGGATGGATGTGCAATCCCACAGGATGTGGAAGAACGTGCCTTCCTCTGTTTTGCATCGCAGGCAATTTGGGTCATTTATCCTCCCCCATTTGTATAGGGCAAACTTAGGGTAGTATACTCTGTGTAGTATCTTTAACTGAATCAGTCTAAACCTTGAGGATATGGCTATCTCCCTAGGGAACATTAGTGCTTTAACCCATTCCTCCGCTAGTATAGCACCCACGTCCGACTCCCATTTGGTCCGCAGCGACAGCAGATCTGGTGTGCCAAAGGAATTTATGGCACTCTACAAAACCGATGTCACTTTGTCGGTGATTCGTTCCGGGAATAAGTTTCTTTCTATGGGGGTATAATCCAGCAGAGAGATCACTTCGGGGAGGATGCCCTGCAATGCGTGTTGTAGTTGGGTATAGTGATAGTGTTCAGTTTGGGGAAGTCCAAAGCGGAGTGCCAGCTCCGTGAATGGGACTATATTGTCTTCTTTCACAACATCGCCCAATGTGAGCGATCCATGCTGAGACCAATTCGGCCATCTGGGGAGCATGTATACACCGGGGAGTTTTCGATTATTCCACAGAGGTTGCGCCTGCGATAGTTTGTCGCCCCATCCCACAAATGTATGTGCATCTGTCCAGATTTGTGTTATCTGTGCACCCATGTTGGGAATGGTTCTTCGGGCCCTTTTCTTATAGAGGTATTGCATAACGGGTCTCTCGGGAGTGTCGACTTCTAGAGATCTATTATGTGGCGCAGCTGTGTCCCCGTGTAGTTGGTCGTTCACTTTCATCAATTGGCTGGCCCAGTAGTACGTCTGCATTCGGGGTAGCCCTATTCCGCCCTCCCAAACGGATCTTTGGAGCGTGGCGAGTGCAATGCGCGGGTGACCGTCATTCCATAGCAATTTTCGGAGTGTTTGATCTGTTTTCCTGAATATGTTTGGAGGAATATATAGTGGGGCGTTCTGTAATATATATAGGAGTCGGGGCAGGGACATCATTTTGAAGAGCGCAGCTCTACCTAGTAGTGTCAGAGGAAGGGATGACCAGTGTCGGGTGTCCTCCGCGAATCTCGTCATGACTGGGTACAGGTTTCTGGGAACATAATCGTTCAGATTGTTCGTTATTAATATACCTAGATATTTGAATTGTTCCCTTTCCACCTGGTAGGGACATTGGGGCAGGATCGAGTCTTCCTTTTGTCTAAGCGGGAACAGAGTAGATTTAGCCCAGTTAACCGTTAGGCCGCTGAAGGAGCCATATTTCTGGAGTAAGTCGGTCACTATGGGGCAGGATCTGACCGGATCCTTTAGGTATACCAACAAATCATCTGCATATAGGGACACTTTGTCCTCCCAGGCTTCTGACCATCGGAATCCCTTCCATGTTTTGTTGGTTCTTAACAGTATTGAGAGTGGTTCGATTGCTATTGCAAATATCATAGCTGATAGTGGGCATCCTTGTCTGGTCCCTTTACCAATTTCAAAGGGGTTTGATACGTGACCATTTACTTTTGTGACGGCTAGTGGAGATTTATACAGTAATTTAACCCAACTCATAAATTGGGGCCCAAATCCCATTCTACGCATTATTTCCCAGACCGCATCCCACCTGCCCGAATCAAAGGCCTTCTCAAAGTCCACCGCCAACAGGGCTAATGGGCCCCAGATGGTGGTCACATTTTCTATCGCTGTGAATAGTCGATATATGTTCATCTGCGTGGACCTTTACGGCATGAAACCACATTGATCAGGATGGATTAAGAAGGGTATGACTTGCTGGAGTCTATTGGCTAGTGTTTTCGCTAGGATTTTGGTTTCAGTGTTGATGAGGGAAATAGGTCTATACGAACTGCAACTATCCGGGGGTTTGTCTGTTTTAGGTATTACCACTATGGTGGCCTGTCTCAGGTCTTGTGGGAGGGACCCTTCGCTGCGAGAGGTTTCATACATTTTCAGTAAGTGTGGTGTAATTAAGTTTGTGCCTATTTTTTTCCACACCTCAACGGGGAAACCATTGGGTCCCAGGGTTTTCCCGGGTTGGAGGTCCGCGATGGCTGCAGACAGTTTATCCTCCGTCATGTCTGTTTCTAGGAGGGCTCTTTGATCAGGTGTCAAAGAGGTGAGGGTAATTTCCGAAATGGCCGTGGTGTCAATGGGGGAGGTTGGTGCTTTATAGAGTTCCTTATAATAAGCTGCGAACCCTTCCGCTATATCTCGGTCCGCCGTTATTAGTGTATCCTCCTGTGATCTAATTGCTCTGACATGTCAGAGCCCCTCATCTCGCTTCTCCAGCCATGCCAGCATTCTGCCTGCTTTATCCCTGGTCTCATACACTCTGGCACGCATCGCTGCGTGCGCCTGTTTG